>NC_136412.1:33150000-33782500 GCF_051521515.1 Lactuca serriola | reverse complement strand
GGGGGCCTTGATGAGCAGAGGCTAACTGTTTGCATGTTTATGATAAAGATAGGTTGAAAAGAGTGGTGGAAGATGGAACTACGGTACTACCAAGGGCAGTGATTGCGGACTGGGTTTGTAGAGGAAGGGTAGGAAGGTATGGGGCAATACCTTCAGTAGCCTCAATATGGTCTAAGCCGACAACAGTCTCAAGACCAAGAGGAGAGAGAATGTGGACTGGTAGTCTTCTAATGGGTCCAAAAACAGATTGATCAGATGAGGGATTGTACCTTTTAAGATCCTTGGTGATAAAAAGGTTGATGTCGTTGCCCATGCTGAGTCCTGCATCCGCATGGAGATCTGAGATGCCTAGTGACCAGAACCTTGCAAACGTGAGTTCAATAGGGTTCTCTCTTGGGCTTTCCTTGGGAATATATTGTAAGAAGTCGTCCCATAGTATTTAACCATAGTTGACGTCATGGCTAGTGAAGATACTCCACACTAACTCTAGGAGCTTGAGTCCCATGTTATCCGTGCCTTCGGTTCTACCGAACAGACTGTGGATTACAAAATGGCAAACAAATTGCCAAAACGCAGGCAGTTGATTTTTCTTGAATTATCCAATGCCTTTGATCTTCTTTTGATATCTCATCTGGTAAAGTGCAGAAAGGATGTCCGCCATGCTTGGAGTGAAAACCTTCATTGAAGGATGAACAAGGAGGTTAATGGCAGTGAGAAACTTTTCTTTCGTCAGAATAACCAAAGAATCGTTAACTAGGTTAAGATGCACTTCTTGAGGATTCTTGAGTGGTCGATACGCTGAGAAGGCACATTTGAATAGGGTTGAAAGAGTAATAACATCTATGAACGAATCGAAGGGACCAAACAGTGGGTGATTGGACAAAAACTTGATCATCAATTTTGTTGGGGCATTGTAGAAGGAATGCTCTTCGAACACAACCCTGAAATTGCTTGAGGGAATCATAGGCGTTGGATGTCTTGAAGCAGAGTCTGAACCAGTAGGGTTTACTGATCTAGATGCCTTGGAGTGTTTCTTGGATGCGCCTGATTTCACCAGTGTAGGAGGTTGAAGGAGCTTTGCAATAGAAAAACAGAGTCCAAGAGAAAGGTTTGAAGTTCAGAGAGCGTAAACTTTTCTTTGAGAAGAAGAAGGGGGTTATATAGTGGCTTATTGGAGCGGGAAACGATTTTACCCTAAGTGAATTTGGGTAAAACGTTTGGGTGTTTTTCTTGAATTAAGAGAGTTAATCTCAACCACAGATTAAGAAAAGGATTAAATCTGTATTTTTGAGATTTACCAAAAAGGGTTTGCATTTATTGAAATGTCAGGCTCAAAACCCACGTCTGGAGAACGTGTGGTGAGGGAGAGACTAATCCGTTGGGTAAAGGGAAGTTGTAACAGATTAGATGTTATAGAGTAATACGAAGAGACAAATTAAAAAGGATTTGATTTTGGGAAATCTCTCTTTTTTCATCATGCCTAAAATAGGTCTGACACGAGGTTTATTCAAAAAGAATAAGACAGTTACACAAAGAATGTTTTTTTAATGTTTTCTCTATTTAATGAATGATCATTAAATATCACACCATGTTTTTTTTGTTAAAAAAATGTAACATTTTGAAAATCAATTAAGATGACTGCAGATTTAGAAAGTGACTGCGGATTGAAACTTCATTGCGGATGGATCATTTCCCGACGGATGGATGACTGCGGTAGAGGAACTGAGAGAAGCACTTGAACATAGATTATTAATAACAAATAATAAGGACCATTGAAGTATAAGTATGATATATGGTTGCGGTACATATGATATATCAAAACCATCTGTCATAGATAACTTCAACTAGGACCACAACAGAGATCAAGGATGATCTGCGGTACTTTATCAATTCAAAAAGAATTGTGGGTCCGGATTCATAATTCCAAACATTTGTATGAAACTATTGAGTTTTGTAGAGTCAAGTGCCTCTTTGAATACATCAGCAATATCTTCATGAGTATGGACAAAAATTAGTTCAATGTTACCTTTTAGGATGTGGTCTTTGATGAAGTGATACCGTAGTTCAATATGCTTGGTCTTGGAGTGCTGAATTGGATTGTGAGAAATCGCTATAGCACTTTCAGAGTCACAATAGATTGGTATCCGCAACATTCTGTATCCGTAGTCCAATAGTTGTGTTTTCATCCATAAGACTTGTGAACAACAGCTGGCTACGGCCACATATTATGCTTCTGCGGTAGACAATGATACACAATTTTGTTTCCTTGATGACCAACTGATGAGTTTTCCACCCAGAAATTGACATCCACCTGAGGTGCTTTTGTGATCAAGTTTACATCTGGCATGATCCACATCTGTGAATGCTTGAAGACTGAAATCGTTTCATTCAGGGTACCATAATCCAAGAGTTTTGCTACCCTTTAAGTACCGTAGAATTTGCTTGGTTGCGGTCATGTGTGACATTTTTGGGTCAGCGTGGTACCTTGCACATACAACCGTTGCAAAGACTATATCTGGTCGGCTTGCGTTGAGGTACATCAAAGAGCCAATAATACCTCTATAAGTCTTGTGATCAACAGGTTCGCCTGAGGGATCAGCAGATATCTTATATCCGAAGGCCATAGGGACCATAGCTGAAGAACAAAATTTCCATTGAATATTTCTTTAATAGTTCTGAGGTGTATTTCTCTGGATGAATGAATATCCCTTGAGGGACTTGTTTCACTTGAAGTCCTAGAAAGAAGTTAATCTCTCTATTCATGCTCATTTGGAACTTGTTGGTCATGAGCTTAGCAAATTCATCCGCCATCTTTTGATCAGTTGAGCCGAAAATGATATCATCCACATATATTTGTACAAGCATTAGATGATCACCATTTTCTTTTCTAAATAAAGTGGGATCAATCACTCCTCGTTTGTATCCAGACGAGACAAGAAATTCAGAGAGAGTCTTGTACCATGCTTCTTGGGGCTTGTTTTAGACTGTAGACTACTTTTTCAAGCTTGTAGCAGTGGTCTGGGAATTCAAGACTTTCGAAGCCCGGAGGTTGATGAAGATAAACTTCCTTTTTGAATTCGCCGTTGAGAAAAGCACTTTTCACATCGATTTGATGAACCTTGATGTTCTTGTGCGTTGCGTATGCTAAGAAGATCTAGATGGCTTCCATTCGAGTTATCGGTGCATATATTTCATCATAGTCAATTCCTTCATGTTGACTATATCCTTTGGCAACAAGTCTTGCCTTGTTTCTGACGACCGCACTAGATTCCTCCAACTTATTCTTGTACACCCATCTAGTGGCAACAATGGTGTGCCTTGTGGTTTTGGAACGAGCTGCCATACCTTGTTCCTTTTGAATTCTTCTAGCTCTTCTTGCATTGCGGATATCAAGTCTAGTTCTAGTAATGCTTATTTGATCGATCGGGGTTCGACCGAGGACAAAAACGCTGCATAGTGACAGTGATCGGATAAGTCCTTGGATGATTGAGTCTGGATTCCTGCGGATGGGTTGCCGATAATTTGACCTGGTGGGTGGTCACTCGTCCATACGTGTAGACGGGGTTGTAGATGATCAGCAACTGCGGTGGAGGGAATGTCTTCAATATCAGAAGACTTTGCGGTTGGAGACGGCAGTCCCCCTGGACTTGAGAACATCCTGCTAAATTGTCTTGAACTGGGAAGTAGGGATCAGAGTTTTCTTGGGCATATGGAGAAGGTTCCCCCTGGAGTGTAGAAGGGAGTTCCCCTTGAACATACGAAGGTTCCCCCTGGATTGCAAAAGGGTGAGTGATAATCCTTGAATTTGTTCTTGTGTCAATGTTTTCTATGTTTTCATCATCCGAATCCGAAGAAACGTTTGATTGTTGAAACTCTCTGCGGATTAGAGCTTCATCTTCTAGTACTGGAACCTCGATGGTTGTTGTATGGTCCGGAGTTGAGTTTCCCCCCTCAACTGGTGAGGTGGAAGTATTTAGTGATACTTCTTCGGACAATGTTGGACCAGATACATCAGCATGCTGCTGCTGAGCTTCTAGAGACACAAGAACTTTGGATAACTTGGCTGTATCAATCAGATCAAAGAGATTATCATAGTTTACTTCAAATAGATTTAATGGACCCGAAGAGGAAGGAATATCACTTTCTAGAATTGTTGTGGTTTCGGTTGATGGAGCGGTGTTGCGGATGTGATATTCATCAAATTTCACATCGAAGCTTTCAATTATCAACCTTTTGCGTCTAATGAGAACTTGAAAAGTAACCTTGTTTGTGGAATAGCCAAGGAAGATACCTTCATCAGACTTTGGTGCGAGTTTGTTGAGGTGATCTCTGTTGTTGATTACGAAGCATCTTCACCCATATATATGAAGGAATAGGACATTTGGCTTGCGGTTGTTAAGGCCCTCATACGGTGTTTTGTAGAGACGTTTTCACACAATGCTTCGATTTTGTACAAAACAGGTTGTGGCCACATCTTCGGCCCAGAAGTAGAGAGGAAGGTGTGCAAAATTGAGCATAGATCTGGCAGGTTCTACTAGAGTGTGGTTCCTTCGTTGTACTACCACATTTTGTTGTGGTGTGTAAGGAGTTGAGAAGTTGTGAGTAATCCCTTTGGAAACCAAGTAACTATTTAGAAGTTGATTAGTAAACTCGGTTCCATTATCACTTCGGATACGTCTAACTCGTAACTTGATCTGAAGTTCGATTTCCTTGATGAAGTTGATCAGCACCTGCGGTGTTTCTGACTTGAGTCGAAGAAAGAAGACCCATGTGAAATGTGTGAAGTCATCACTATAACCAGTATGTATTTTTTGTGATGAAGACTGGCTACGGTAGATGGACCATAGAGATCAGTGTGTAAGAGTTCCAATGGTTCAGAAATTGAGGAATCAATCACCGTGGGGTGACTTGCCTTGAATTGTTTTCCACATTCACATGCAGGACATAGAATATCATTTATGAACTTGAGGATTGGAAGACCTCTGACTAGTTCTCCAGTGACTAAATTGTTGATGTATTTGAAGTTGAGATTTGCGAGGTTGCGGTGCCATAGCTAGCTGACTTCGGATACTGATTTGGATAGGAAGCATAACTGCGGTTTGCCTATGATTAGAGATACATCCAGAGGATACATTGTACCTTCGGATATGGATTTGACCAGATAAGTGCTCCTATCGCTTGTCATTACATAGCAAAATTGGTCATCAAATTCAACACAATCGCCTGCTTTACATAGTTGACCAACACTGATGAGATTGTGTTTAAGGCCTTCTACATAAGCAACCTTTTCAATAGAGAAGTTTCCCGTAGTAAGAACACCATAACCTCGGATTATCCCATTCACATTGTTCCCGAATGTAACATTTCGACCGTTGCAAATTGGCCTGAAATCTCGAAGATATTCTAACCTTCCAGTCATGTGCAAGGAGTAGGCACTTTCGGTTAACCATTCTTCTTCTTGTTCCACCTTGCACAAGGCCTAAATATTACACGGTTAGTTTAGGCATCCAAACTAGTTTGGAGCCTAGGACAACAGATGAGTTTCTGATTGATGCATGAAACGAGGTTACAGGGACTGGTTTCGTATCAACTTTTAATCCTAGTCCTGGGTGTTTGTGAGTTTTTGGAGTGTTGTGCCTTTTTGAAAAGTTACGAGGTTTCTGAAAAAGATCATTTTTGACATGAGATAACCTTTTCTGACAACTACATTGACATTGACAAGCTGAAATTTTGTCTTTTGTTTTGGCACTTTGTTTGTTCATCGGTTGGAAGGATGTGGTAGATTTGTGACTGGTCCGAGGTTGGTAAGATCTGACATGTGTGCTGTTGGAATTTGAAAAAGTTTGTTTCGAAGAAGATTTAGCACGTGTAGATACCTTGGACCTTTTCTTAGGATTTGGTAAAATACCCTTCCACTTGTTGAAATTTTGATGTGATTTTAAAAGTGTTGGAGTAGGTAAGATACCCTTCCATTTTGGGTCATCTGAAGAATAGATTTGAAAACAATTACTTCTAAAATACCTTTCTTCCTTTTGGGTTTTGTCAGATGAGTTAGGAATGGATGTTGAAACTGTGCATTCCTTTTTGTAGGTTTTCTTGATGGGAGAGTTTTTTGAAAAATAGTGAGCAAAAACAAACTTTTCTGGACTCTTAGATTTTGGAAATCTGATATGTCTATTATTTTTAGAAAAGGTTTGTCGATTTGTGCCTCGAGATCAAATATCTTCTTTGAAAGCCTTTTTTGCTAAAATTTTTGGAGAACCGCAGTCATTAGTGTTCAACTGCGGTTTCCTAGAAACCTTTGAAAAAATTTGACAATGAGGGCTTGATTCATCAGAACTTGAAGATTCAGTGTTTTGAGAGCATTGACCTACTTCAAAGTTTTCTATGGGTAGTTCATGAAGAATTGGATGAAGAATCACGGAGCTTTTTATTGTGGACTTTGGTAAGGAAGACTTAGCTACCGTAGCGTAAGTCTGAGTTGTGACAGGAGTGGGTCACTTCGGTCTGAGGACAAAGGTGGAAAGTCCTGTAAGACTTCGATACTTTCTATGACAATTTCTTCATCAAAAACAGATGAGTTCTGAGAATTTGAGTTAATTGTGCCACATATAGGAGTTTGATCACATGTGTGATCCAAAACCTCAGACACAATTTCCTCAATGACACAATTATTACTTAGATTATGAAGTCTACCGAAGTGGGTTCCGATATCTTTGGGAAAAGTCTTGTCATTAACTGGAAAATGAAATTCTCGGTCCGGAGGGACATAAAGTCGATCTTTGTTAAACCGGGGTGAGGAATCCTCTGCGGTAGGATATCCATTGGACCAACCCCAATTGTATGTATTGTCCACAGTTTCATTATTGACCAAATTTTCAATAGCTTCACTTTCATTGAACAATTTTTCTATTAATTGATTTAAGCGTACAATCTCACTTTGAGCTAAATCTCTTTGGTTTAAAGCTATCTCTAGTTGTTTTTTACTCAACATTCTTGCATCTTTTTCTAACTCTAACTCTCTTTCTAACATGGCCATTTTGAGTCTTTTGTTGTCCAGTCGTCCTCTCACATGAAACATCACTTGGGATGCTATGTTCTTCTCATCTAAGGCTTTGTTGTAGGCTGTACTGACGACATCACAAGTGTCATTAAGATTGTCTATGAAAGGTTTACAGTCATGCATGTTATAGTGTAGGGTTTGGATCATAAGTTTTACCTTTTCGACGATGCTTAGAGTTCCATCCTTTGCCATGTAGCAATAGTTCCTTTCCAGTTTTGTAGACCCATCATCATCAGTAGTTGCTAGCATGAAAATATTTCCTTTTCCTTTGATATTGCTGATGGTTTCTTCATCATCTCCGGATGACCAAACTTGATGGTCTCTTTTGACATGAGCCACATATGCCTTAGCGTTTTCCATTTCCTCCAATTCTTGAGCCATTCTAAGGTAGAATGCTCTGTCTTTCACCATATTAGCTTTGCAATCCTTTTCAAAATGATTATCTTTGTTGCATTTGTGACATATTACAACATCACTTTTTTCCTCCGAGGGAGTACCGGAGTCAAAAGTTTGAATGGACTGCGATGCCTCCTTTGGTTGAATGTTTTGAAACTGCGGTGGTGGGTGAGAACTTTTAGGATAATGAGGGTGATTTTTTTGGGGGTTGAAGTTACAGTTGAAAGGAGGTTTCTTGAATTGTTGATTCTTGCGAAAAGACGGAGGTGGTAGTCGGTTGAACTGTTTACTAACAAGAGCAATAGCCTTCTGAAATTCTTCTTCATCATCACACTCTGAGTCTGCTTCGTACGAATGTAGTGTAGTGTCATACAAGGGAGAGTAAGATTGATTATGAGGAGCTTGTGCTACAAGAGCAAGTGGTCCTCCGAAGTCAGCACAGTCTTTGAGTACGTCGGATTCTTGTGCTTACAGTTCCCCATAAAGCTTGTAGAGAGGCAGGGAATGAATCTTTCTGTCTCCTTGAACTATCATTTTAGTAGTAGTCCAATGTCTTCCCAATCCGTTGAGAAATTGAAGGTTTGTTTTATGATTACTGCAGATGGTGACAACATTTGATAACTTAGTGACTATTAGATTGAACCTTTTGAAAGAGTCTTCCAAACATTCGTCAGTATGAGCCTTGAAATTGTTGAATTCATTGAGTGCAGTTGTAAGCTTCTTATCTTGAGCTTGTTTTGAGCCTTCATACAAGTTCTTGAGAACATCCCATATCTCTTTTGCTGATTTACAATTTATGATAATGTCGAAGTTGTCAGGAGAAACTCCACAAGAGATTTCATAAAAATCAACATCATTTTCCATTTTATCAAGATCATCTTTGGTGGGACGATTCATGACTGGTTGTCCTCCTCCTAGTCTGGCTGTGGCGCCATCAATTTGAACAGGTGTGAGAACAGAGACATGTGGTCCTTCTTTAATAGATCGCCATACATCTCTACCAAGTCTCCTTAAGTATCTTTCCATTCTTTGAGACCAGTGATGGTATTCATTTGCCACCAATATTGGAGCTCGATTTGAACCACCGACACTGTTGGAAATATTCAGAGAAAGTGCCTGTGCCATTCTTCCTTGTTTTTTTTTGTTTTTTTTGTTTTTAAGAAATAAGCTTCAGTGGTATAGAAGGCCCTTTGAAAATCAAAGTTTTGTTTTTCAAAAAGCAACCACTATGGTTCTATTACCAATTGTTGAGAGAAAAACTTGAGACATAATTGAACCAACGTTAGAACAAGTAAAGTTGTGGAATTAGTTAATATCAAAGGATCTAAAAGCTCAAGAATAATAAGTTAACAAGTTAGATAGTTAGATAGTTAGTTGCGGAAATGTAAGGAAGCATAAATGACAACAGGTGATCTATCAAGTAAACACATAAGTTGATTCATAACATGGAATGCATGCAAACCAAGTTAGTGAGTGAGATCAAGCTTAGGGATAAAGTCATGAATGACTTGCTCCGAAGAGAAATATTTATCAGTTATGTTCGAGAGGATTTAGAGAGTAAGAAAGATATGAGATGCATAAGAGAAATGTAAATGATATACTTGAAGATAGTTCAGATAGATAGAAGTGAAAGATTCTTTTTAAACTGTGAAAGAATGAGCTCTATATAAAGAGACTCAAGAATTACATTTGATTCACTCTCTAAGAGTAGCCATGCAAGGCATACTGGACAATAGAGAGTATTACAGAAAAAGATAGATAAAATTAAACTAAGTAAAGTAATTAAGACTACGGTTGGATAGATGACTCCGGATAAGGCTGCTGATGGGTGCTTGACTGTGGATCCTAGTAGGCTATAGTTGGTTAAGTTAAGAGGGTCACTTTATGTTTCAACATCTTCCCAATTGAATGTCACACCCTTCTGGGTCAAGGTGGTAAATGGTTTAGCAATCTTCGAGAAGTTTTGTATAAACCTTCAGTAATAGCCAACAAGGCCCAAGAATTGTCGGATTTCCGTTGGGGTTTTGGGAGCTGACCAGTTCTCGATTGCCTTGATTTTGGAAGGGTCCATGTGTATCCTATCTTTGCTAACCACGTGACCTAGGGAATCTACTTTCCGAATCCAATATTCGCACTTTAAGAATTTTCCATATAGCTTCTCTTTTCTTAGCGTTTCCAAGATTTGTTGGAGGTGTTGACCATGTTCCTCTTTACTCTTCGAATAAATGAGTATGTCGTTTATGAAAACGATCACAAATTTGTCTAGGAATGAACGACACACTCGGTTCATTAAGTCCATGAACATCGTCGGTGCATTTGTTAATCCAAAGGGCATCACTACAAACTTGTAGTGACCATAACACGTTCGAAAGGCTGTTTTGGGAACATCTCCTTCCAAGACTCGCAGCTGATGATACCCAACTATCAAATCTATCTTTGAGAAATAACTCGCTCCTTGGAGTTGGTCAAACAAGTCGTCAATGTGTGGTAGGGGATATCGGTTCTTGATAGTGAGCTTGTTGAGTTCCCGATAATCGATGCACATGCGGAAAGATCCATCTTTCTTCTTTACGAACAGGACTGGTGCTCCCCAAGGTGAGAAGCTCGGTATGATGAATCCTTTGCTGAGTAGCTCGTTTAATTGGCTAGATAATTCTTGCATCTCAGCTGACGCTAGATGATACGACGACTTAGCTACTGATGTAGCTCCGGGAATTAAATCGATCCTGAACTCGACTTGTCGTTCTGGTGGGACTCCTGGAAGATTTTTAGGGAAGACATTGTAAGTCCCGAATCTGCCCGTATATCAATCAGATCCGTTTGATGGTGCGGAATCCCAATCAAACGAATGATGTCCGATCAAATAGAAGAGAAGGAGAAGAAGAATAATATGAATCTATGTATGAATTGATAATATGAATTAAGTTCCTTACACAAGATTCACCCACACAAACGTTCCTTTCTCTCTCTCTGGCCGTCAACTCTCTAGGGTTTATCAATCTCTACTCCTCACCCTAACACCTCTATTTATACTTGAATATGGGTCGGATAACACATGGGCCGTAAATGAGTTTATGGCCGTAAGGTGTTTACGGCCGTAAACTCAGCCGTAAACTAGGCCATAAAAATTCATAAATATTATAGAAAAACAATTGCCCAGAAAAGTAAAGGATAAACCACATTTTGACCCAACAATCTCCCCCTTGGTTTATAGCTTTCTTTTCTTAATTGACCCAATAAGCCCCCCCTAAAAAGTAGCTAGCTCTTCTTATCAATCTTCAATGATAGCTTGGCTTCAGCTTTAACCTTCGATTTCTTCACAGCATCAGGTGAACATATGAATCTTCAATAATTGACTTCATCTTGAGCGGTTGGGTTTTTCTTCAGAATTTGGCATTGAACGCACGTTGGGTGAGGAGGCTTGACGTACTGATTCTTGAAAGATAACGCTTTCAGCTTGAGAATCTTCAGAGAGAACATCAGAGAGAACAAATCTTCTAGATCACTACAACAGGTACAACAATAGCAGCAGACTGATTGAGGAGGCTTCAATGCAATCCGTCACATAATCTCCAATTACAGCTTCACCTTGCTTCTGGGGTTGAAAGATAGAATGTTGAAAGAATGATCTTCATTTCTTGCTCCTTCGAATGTGAATTCTTCGATGCTCACAGACGAGGCTTTGGCTCATAAATCTTCAACACAAACTCCATAAGTCTTATCTATACCTGAAATCACTATTCAAGACAAAAACAAAACTAAAAGAAAACTTAGCACACAAATTAAAACAGAAACAAAAATATATTTGGATTTTTGATTTTTCTGAACAAGAAATAAAACAGAAATAACACTATTTTTGGATTTTTAGTTTTTTATTTTTCTTTGATTTTTTTTTTTGAATTTTTCTGATTTTTTTATTATTTTTAATTTTTAATTCTCCCCTAATATTTAAATTAGAAGAAACTTTGACAAATTTAACAAAAATAAAAATGATATTTAACTTTAAGAGTGATTTGGGATCAAAGTTTTTAGACAGCCTTTATCCACTTGTCGGTACCTTCCACATTCACATCTTTGTCTGGTCGATCGTCGGTATTGTGGTCCACTTAAACACGAAAAATTTGTGACAGATTTAGGACATATTATTTGTTACAAGACAGGATGAACTTAAAATCCTAAAATTTACATCTGATCCTAATTTCTTAGATACTATATCTTAAGGTCCATTCATCTGACGACGACCAGGGATATTGTTGTCCACCTAAATTGAGCAGCGAGATCTATAGACAATCTTTGAGTGTTTAATTTTAATTGTACTAGAACGTGTTTCCCGCTTCCTGATATGCCCTAGCCATCAAGAACTTCCAGAGTACTCCTTACACCGGGTGAGCAGACAACCATTTAGAGAGAGGAGAGATTCAGAATTCTATTACTTACTACTTCAGAGGGGTTGAGAAGAAGAAGGTTGCATATGCTGTATACCAGGTCGGATTAGAAGTTGCACAAAGGAGACAACATATGGCTAACAGATAAGAAGTATTTCACATATATAGCCTGTAGAGAAATAGGGTTGCATATGTTGTGTACCAGGTCGGATTGGAAGTCACGCAAAGGAGACAACATATGACTAACAGACGGAAAGAAAGAAAATGATATTCTACAGACCTAATTTATCGGAATTTACCAGTCGCCCCATCCAACCGAAATTAAGGACAGAATCCTAACATCGAGGAAAATTTAAACCACGGTTCCAAGTACGGGTTCAATTAATGTGACGAGTAGATTCCCATATATATCTCCCTGCTTAACCTATCCGATCGTCGTATTGTCAGGCTGAACGTATCTAACTAGGTCAAGATTTGTCAAGTCTATAAATTTCCTAAGTTCGACTCTGCCTAGTCAAGTCCATTTAGAATTTTTCGTGCCTACCGACGCATCAAACCAGAGCATAGACCCTTCAACTTCGGGTACGTTACGCAGACTCAGGTTGCCTGTTATCACTTGATAATATCACTTCCCAGAACATCTCCCTCAAGCAGATTTCATAACCAACATATTTTTGATTTTCTAATTTTTGTTTTTTTGTTTTTTTTAATGGATTTTTTTTTTAAATTTTCTAATTTTTGTTTTGATTTTATTTCTCCCCCTAAATTTGTGCATAGGAGAGAAACAAAAGTTAATGCGCAAATTTAAACTATCCTAAAACAAAAATTAGTCTTTAAAGCGAATCAGGTTAAGAAAAACTTAGGAGTATTAGAGAAGAAAACTCAAACCGTAAGTCACCGATTGAATTTGCATCAAGAAGGTCTGAGAACAGCACACGTAAACTCAAAATAGATTCAAAAATTCTTCATTTCATTTAGCACTAACCCCATGAGTGATCCCTTCCTTTCTTCCCTTCCCGCAAAGGACACATACTCTCAAACAAAGGTATGAATGTTGTACAGTTGAGAGATGTCTCCTATCATATGCCTGGAACAGCCACTACCAACAAACCGAAGTATGATGATATGCCTCCATGGCTGCTCCGACACAGAGCGGGATCAGTTGGTCTTTGGAACCCAGTCCATTTTGAAACTGGGTCGACCTTTGTCATCCTTGCACAGTACTCTCTTCCATGACATATCCTGCTTATCACAAACAGAAGATGTAGAAACGTTAGAAGCATTAGGAGATTTGGGAGGTTTCACCTTTGGTACCCATTGGTAGTTGGGTTTAACCCATTTCTTTTTCGATCCGATGGGTGCCTTGGCACATGATTTGGAACTTGAAGCCGACTGCCGAGATGACTTTGACCTAACCAGTCTTGGCTTCACAGGAGCATCTCTTGAACTAGACTTCTGGGCATGCATTCCCTTGTTGCCCTTGGGATTCGGATTCTTGCCCTTGGGAGTTGGATGCTTGGCCTTGGGAGTTGGATGTTTGGCCTTGTGCGCATTCCAGTCATCATGGTCTGAACGTGACCTGGAAGGGTTTCTTTTGAAGTATCTCCCACTTGGCGCGTTTTTCCATCCTTGTGCGTAGTAGGGAACATACGCACGATTAGGACAATTTCTGGCAATGCGTCTAGGTGTTCCACAGTGAAAACATGTCCTTTTCTTCACTGGGGAGTTCTCTCTTCATGCCCATGGTGGCATATCCTTGCCTTGTCTCTTGTTGTTCCCACATGCACACTTGCCACAAGAACTCTGTTTAGCTTGAAATGGTGGTCTGTATTTACCAACGGGAGGTTGATTAGAAGCAACAGATTCAGAGTTCAAGGGGTCGTTTGTTGGTTCAGAAGAACTCTCCTTGTTCTCATCCTCTGTTACTTTGCCTGCGCAAGAAGTAGCAACATTAGAATCTTCAATATTAATAACTCCTCCTGACACAAATCCAACTCGTTTTCCATATTGAATATGTGGCTCCCTGTCAGTTTCGTCCTGTTTCATAGGGATGGATGTGTAGTTATGATTATAAGGATGATGAACACTATCATACCCTAGACCCTTGTTTTGATTTTCTTTGAATTTTAATTGGGTTTCATATAAGGACTCGACTGTCAGACTTGACACAGTATAATTTTTGAAACTGACATCAGTTTTTCCACACTTAATTTTTAAAGCGTCAAGTTCTTTAGTTACAGCAGCAAGTTGACTCTTAACATAATCATAATTTTCACACTTGCTGCTATACTCTTCCTAAAGTTTCCTAAAGTCCTTGGTTTTTGCTTCTAACTCAGCCTTTAGGGGTTTCTGTCCTTTCTTGAGTTGATATCCTTCATATCTCAGGTCCTCAACTTCTCTTTTACATACATCAATTTGTTCCCGAAGAAATTTAATCGTGGCTTCACAAGCTGGAGTACATGTAACTTCAGTGACCGGAATGTTTTCAGAACTCATTGTATCTCTACACTTCAAAGCATCAAGTTCTTGAATAACATCAGCAAGGCTAAGATGATTGAGATCTTTTGTCTTCTTGATGATGGCCACGTTCATATCCCACGATTTCAGAAGTGAATTTAGCAGCTTTTTGTTTATCTCGGACTTAGTCAAGAAGATCCTGGCTATATTCATCTCAGTAGTGAGTGTAGTAAATCGCTACAACTGAGTTTCAAGCGTTTCTCCAGGGACATAATCGAAAAAGTTGAAATTTTGTGTTAACATATCTTGACGTCTTTCTTTCATGTTTTCAACTCCCTCGTAGATCTTAAAATTAATTAAAAAAACTAGAAGCTAAAATAAAACTTAAAAGTCAAAATTAAAAAAAATTAAACTCATAAGTCAAACATGAAAAAGTCAAACTTGAAAAAAATCAAACTTGAAAGTCAAACCGAAAAGTTAAATTTGAAATTTTTTTAAAAATTAAACGAAAAAGTCAAGGTTTAAAGTCAAAGGTCAAACTTGAAAGTCAAAGTCAAACTTTGAAATAAAGAGTCAAAAATAAAAATAAAAAATAAAAACAATTATTATTATTATTATTTATTTAATTTATTTATTATTTTATTTTAATTAATTAATTTTTTTTATTTTTTTTTATTTTGGATGAAAAAGGAATTTAAAGTTAAAAGAAATTGAGTTTTTGGGTTAAAAGTGTCAAAGGAATGGAACAAGGAATCAGCTAGTTAAGTTGGTTAAGGCGCAGGCTTATTGTTTTGGAGGTCTCGGGTTCGAAACCCGGCACCTGCACCTTCGCGTCCTTTTTATTTGAAGCGCGCTGCTGCTGAAGAGACCAAACTCTGAGCCGATCACGAGGCGTTCTCCAAGCCACGATTCACCAAGCCGAGCCGCAAACTTCGAGCCGCAAGCTCTGAAACCCTAGCCGCAAACACGAACTCCGCTGCCGGCCGTGAATAGTTTCCAGGCGTAAACTCCGGCCGTGAACTGTTTCCGGCAGTAAGCTTCGGCCGAAAACACTTCAACGATTACGTGAAAAACATCGATTTTTGGACTTTGAAGCTCCAAAACTCGATCAAAAACCCTTTTTTATGAAAAACAGGAAGAACAAACCCCCCTTATTTTTGCGAGATCTACCCAAAAACGCAAAAATATTTCGAAAATAAGATCAAATAAAGCCCCAAATCTGACAAAATTGACTGATACAACTTGGCTCTGATACCAATTGTAAGTCCCTAATATGCCCGTGTATCAATCAGATCCGTTTGATGGTGCGGAATCTCAATCAAACGGATGATGTCAGATCAAATAGAAGAGAAGGAGAAGAAGAATAATATGAATCTATATATGAATTGATAATATTAATTAAGTTCCTTACACAAGATTCACCCACACAAACGTTCCTTTCTCTCTCTCTGTCCGTCAACTCTCTAGGGTTTATCAATCTCTATTCCTCACCCTAGCACCTCTATTTTTACTTGAATATGGGCCGGATAACACATGGGCCGTAAATGAGTTTACGGCCGTAAGGTGTTTACGGCCATAAACTCAGCCGTAAACTAGGCCATAAAAATTCATAAATATTACAAAAAAACAATTGCCCAGAAAAGTAAAGTATAAACCATATTTTGACCCAACAGACATCAGGAAAATAGCAGACTTCTGGAATGTCTTGGAGGTCTTTTTCTTCTTTTTACTTATCTACTACATGGGATAAGAAGGCATGGTACTCCTTACGTTGCTATTTCTAGGCTTTGACACAAGAGATGATTTGTAAATTGGTACCGGGTTTGTCACCATAAATGACAATAGTATCGCCGTTTGACAGATTTAGGCGAACGAACCTTTCATGACAAAGTATATCGGCATGGTGTAGGCTTAACCAATCCATATCCATGATGACATCAAAGCTGTTTATAGTGATCGACATCAGATCGATTTGAAACGAATGTTTGTTTAGAGTTAGTGTGTAGCCTATGTACATATCGTTTGTGTTTTCTGTTCTACCGTTTTCCATTTGTACTGTAAATATCTTATTGAGTGATTGAGGGTTCTGTTTTAGTATGTGTTTGAATTTATGACTCACGAAACTCCTCTCTGCACCACAATCAAAGACTATGCATGCATAAGCGTTATTGAGGAGAAACGTACCTGTAATCACCGTGGGATCAACTATTGCTTCATTCTACCCTATTTCCAACACTCTTCCTATGCCGCTAGCATTCCTTGCCTTAGGGAAGTCTCTCTTGTAGTGTCCAGACTCATGGCACCCATAACACGCCTGGCCCACACCGACTCCAAGGAATTGAGTGATTGGTCGTGTCAGTGCCTTACAGAAACGGGAGTGTGCCCTTTCTTATTGCAGTTGTTGCAGTGCATCTCCCGACAATTTCCGTTGTGATGGAAATTGCATTTGTTGCACTTCGGTAGGTTCCCAGCATATTGCTTTACTTGTGTAAGGGTAATAGGAGCAACAGTGAGGGTAGTAGCGGCATGGACTGCCACTATCTGTTGCTTCTTCGAAAGTTCTTGTGAAAATTGACTCTTCCTCTTGTTCCAAAACTTTTTCTTGCTGTTGTTGTTGGTAATGTTGTTTTTGTTCTTTCCTATCGTTTGCTCCGGAACAGCAGTTGTGAAGACTTGGCAGACTCCATGGTGAACGAGAGCTTGTGCCAACTGTTTGGCACTATCGAAAGTGACTGGTTTGGAAGCTAGTACACTTCCTTGGATCTGGGTGACAGTCCCCAGATATACCACTCGATCTTCTTCCTCTCTAGAGCAACCATCCCTGGGCAAGGATTGCCAAATCACTAAGCCTATTTGTATAGGTTTTGATGTCCGAGCCTACCATAGTAAGGCCCCAAAGTTCCTGCTCTAGCTTTTGTACTTCTCCCCTTGGACAGTACTCTTGCATTAACATTTGCTTTTGATTCTCCCAGCCCATATAATTAGCCACTACCAGAGTTAGTGACTAGACATAGCCATTCCACCACATCAGAGCTCTCTCGGAGAATGTACAAGCAGCAAACTTTACCTTGCTCCCTTCCAGACATGCACAGATCTCATAAATCGCTTCTGTTTTCTCTATCCACTACAATAGAGCCATTATCCCTCCGGATCCCTTAAAAGATATGGGCTTGCTATTGGTGAAGTCCTTGAAGGTCCAATCCCTTGAATGAACCTGATGTTGGCCATTCATAGAGCTATTTATTCCTCCTCCGGACCCATTATTACTCATATGTGCCATTGTTGCTGTCCCTGCAGCTGTTACAGAAGCTATTAAGACAGCATTATCCATTGATGGAGGTGGTGGTGGTGGAGGTGTTGCGTTGTTGACACGGAGTGTAGATCTACGGGGCGGCATCGTGCTGCTAAAGAAATAGAATGAAGACCATAAGTCTTTAACGATTGAAAGTTGTGTGTTAATAAATTTGCTATATTCATCAATTTATGAATTAGACTGACCTACCCAAGGATTTAGAGCTTGATTCATAATAAAAGTTTGTATAGTGATAGATAAACTTATGAATCTGAGTGGTATTCAAGGGATTAACACACAAAGGAATTTCTTCATATATATTAAACATACATTGAGTTACATAATTTCGACCCTTCTAAGGGTCTCTGATACAAAAGTGAAAGAAAAGTAAGACTTTTAGCCGAGTTCCTATTCTATAACAAAATTTTTGGGATTCGGGCAAGTACTACTTGTGACGTAGGTTGTGCTTGGAGCTCGACTCCGTGTCTGATTGCTTTGCTTCCATAAGACGCTTATCGAAGGCGGCTTGCTGTTCCCTCATTTCCCTTATCTCGGAGAGGGCTGCAATCAGTTGCTCTTGGAATGTGTTGGTGCGGAGTTGGGCATTATCCTGCAACCTGTCCAGTCGACGGAAGTCGGAAGTGTGAACTTGTACTTCCACGTCGACTTCACGAATCTGGTTTGCTTGAACCCCGGATTGATAGGACTATTAACCATGACTGGGAGTTCTCGGTCGGCTGAACCTCCACCCCTGACGTCATAGAAGTCCCGACACATACAGTAGGGAGGACGTAATCCTTACTGTCGGCTCCAATGGTGAATGTGACTTCCCCAAATGGGAGTTGGTCCCTGAAAGTTTCTCCTAAATACGGGAAGTTGAGCGACTGGTGGGTTGATTACTTTCGGCTTTGAGTCTATCCCAGATTCCTCCCCTTCCTCCAACTCTATAGGTTCCTCATCTTATTCGGGGTACTCCTCTACCCATCCTCTGTTGCCCTGATTCGGGTAGTAGAGATCCCCGGGTGGATCAAATCCAGCCATTTTGGCTCTACGAGAATAGGGTGATAAAAATTGTCCAAAATTTGAAACATGTAAGTCTAAATATGTAGGTTAAACAATTGCATTTACCAAATACTCCTATAGTATTTAAATTTGTATGTTTGATACTAGTGTTATTTTGGTAAGTATTGACTTGTTGCTCACTACGACCATTCCTCGACATACATTAGTTCGATCTCGGATAAATATAGTTGATCAGGCTATATTCGTCCCACATCTGATTACATATTCCGAGTACTAGTCGTAGTTTCCAACTTGTCTTAATACTTCTTGTGTAGTTCAAACTATGAAAATAAATCGTTGTATGCATGTATTTGTGCTTTTTCGTCCCAATAACTTAAGTTAAATGAAACACAGTTTAGGTGTAACAACGTTTTGTCAGAGAGTTTTAGTCCCTATGAATTTATAGTTTGTATATCTTATGTGGTTCGATATATTTAGTTCACTATAAACAATGCTCTGATACCAATCTGTCACACCCCCACACCAGAACGACGGAATCATTTGAGGGCGGATGACTTCATGTAGTATCGTAACAGTTGAATACATAGTAAAGAAAGTAAAATAACCATCATATATATAATTTAAAATTTACATTGTTGAATAATACTTGTTTCAGAATAAATTACAATATGATGACAAAATGATTTTTAAACTGACGCCTTAGCGTCACTTCTCCAAAAGCTGAAGTTTACCTGTATTACTGAATCCCTGAGAAATACAAGTAAATTTGAAAGAGTAGATTAGCGTTTAAGCTGGTGAGTTCATAAGTATTTAATGTCAATGTTTGTATGATTTTCAATGAAATTGTTTGTAGATGTTTGAAAGCTCCTAGAAAATCCCATATTTCCTACTAGTATAAAAGTAGTATTCTACCAAGACCTGACTGTTTTTGAATGTTTGCTTCTAGAAATCCAATATTTTTCCATAATTGTGTGGTAGTATAAAAGTTCCAAAACTGTAATGCAATAGTGTTTTTCATGCCTAGAATAGTAGATTTATGTATGTATAAAATCACCAAGGCATTTGATAACCCCGTAAATCAACGTGTTTTTAATACTCCATGTGAGTTTTATAACCATGCTATTGAACCAGAGTTCCTGTAACAACGTTCTTCAGGCGTTGGAATGTTATAACGTTTGTCACCCCAGACCTGCCGGTCTAGCTGTAGCTAACAGTTTAGGTGCGGGATTGTCAATCCCGTATAGATCTATACAAAAGTATCACGCTCTCCCTACAAGAGATTATAGTATATAATACAAGACTTTAACTGGATACTTGAAAGTACGTGAAGTTGAATGTCTCACAAAACTTAGTATCAAATAGATTTCCGTATGAAAAGTCTAATTATTCTTGTATATTGTAACGAGGTGAAAATTTAAAACAATTTTTCATTTTTAAAATGCATACTCTTCATAAGATATCTTATAAAAATCACTTTTATTCAATTACAAAGCACAACTCCATTAATAATCCATGATCCTCATAACTCTTTCTCTGGTGTGTATAATCAAGCCGGTGCCATCCCGCGATTCCGAGAGGAAAACCTGAAACACATAACACATAACATGGTAAGCACGAAGCTTAGTAAGTTCCCCAAATTACCACATAAAACACATATTAGCCACTCGAGGCTATAACTCTATGGACCCTCTGGTCGTAACTCTGTGGACCTTTTCGTCATAACTATGCATACTCTGGAACACAGACGCACACATAAATCAAATAGAAATAATGCAGTGCATCACATCAAATAAATAGCATGCAAAATACTTTGTCACATAACTATAATTACCACTCTAGGTAAGATATAGTGAGAAAACTCACCTAGCAAGCAGAAAGCAGCTATCCTCACACTCGAATCTCGAACTCGCCACCGCCTAACACATAAGGCAAATATCTCTAATCAAACCGAAGATTACTCTTTCCCTATCTAAATGGGAAATGGATAAAAGACCATTTTACCCTTCCATGGTCTCTATTACTTATGTTGATCAAGACCCCACAGTCAACAGAAGTCAACTCAAGTCAACAGTCCCACTTTGCCCGACTCGGCGAGTACACCTTTGTGACTCGTCGAGTTCACTGACCTGCCCAAAGTCTCTTGAAGATCCAGCTTAAGTCGTCGAGTCGAACCCGCAACTCGCCGAGCTATATCGCGATTCAGTCCAGACATGAAACCCTAGCCGACTCGTCTTGTCGGCTCATTGACTCGGCGAGTCCATTTAGACTTTTCCTTATCCAGAAGATTTCAACTAGATGTAACACTCTAATCTATATATTTATCATTCCAAGGCTTAATACTTTCGTAAAGTTTCGATCTTTACGCTAATGCAAGGTGTTATAGCTCCAAAACACCAAAACACACTCTTCATGAAGGTTCTTGCTCAACAACCTTCATTTGGGCCACTAAAGCCGAGGCATCTAGCCTCCAAGGACCTCTCAAGGATCATATCTAAGGTTTCCCACCTCAGATCATGTCTCACTTAGCTCAAAGATAAAAGGAGGGGAGTTAAGTCCTAAAACTCCCAAGATCTAGAGGTCTAATCACAATTAGCTGAAAAGGATGCAAGGTCATACCTTCCACAACAGCTCCATGAGAAGATAAGCTATATCCACAGCCTCCATCTCGTTCCTTGCTTGATTCATGCACCTTTCCTTCCACATAACTCACTAAATCACCTGATTTCATCATAAGAACTCAACCCAAGCTTCCATGGTGATTTAGGGTTTCTCACAGAGGATATGAAGTGCACCCAAGGTCATAAGTTCCTTTAAATACGCTCCAAACATGGAACTTAGGGTTTTTCTCGAACTAGTATCTACTCGGCGAGTCCCTCTTCTAGATCGTCGAGTCCACTAATTAAATCCCTCGAAGAATCCCGACTCGACTCGGCGAGTTGGACACTCAACTCGTCGAGTCCCCCCTTGAAACTCAAGATTAACCTTTCCAATAATATCCCTGAAATCCAGATGTTACAATTCTCCGCCACTTGAATTTGATTTCGCCCTCGAAATCACTCCCTAACCACATATAAATTACATCAACCACCCGAAGGCACCGCCGAAAGGATCTCATGCCAAACCGAAATATTCTTCCATGGACAACTGAAATCACACAGAACTCCCAAATCCAGAACTAATCCAACTCTTCGGCCGCAATATACTCTTTTCCAATATCTGGAAACTCTAGTGGCCTAACTCGCCACCAGACCACCTACTCAAGCGATCACCATGATATTCATTCCTCGAATTTCAACCTTGATAACCCACTGATCGTCTGATTCTCACAAGACCGAATCCAACAATCGGATACCGCTCACTCATAGCAACATGCTAAAAGATTCGAATCACGCCCCAAGAAAGGGAAGGGTCCACACCTCACTAGGGCTCATCCACTAAACCGCTATCAGAACCCATCCGACCTAGAATCCTTAAGACTCTGCCCTCAGACACAAGGGACAAACCATACTCATTCAGAAGTGTTCTCAGACATCACATTCGAAATCCCCAACCTTGTTTCTTGTATCCCTTTCAATACTGGGCACTAAGTCAACTCCTGAATCTACAGTTGCACCTCCAAAGCTCACCCATCACATGCCCCAAAATGTCTCACCGACTTCCTTCTCACACAACAATCTTGGGCCGGTGACACACAAGTCACGAAGCTCTCTTTAACCCAATGAATAACACAAACCTACTAAATCATTTCACCCTCTACCTTTGTCGAACACCACTCCCTAGATACATGTGCCTCGCGGTACCTCCCGTACCCGAGTGTTGACCTACACAGGTCTAAGACATCAGCTGGATAACAATACCTCTCAACATGGGACCCATCTCAGAATCTAGAATCTCATCTTGCCTACTCAAGGCAACACTAGAGCCAAAGTCAAACTCGAGAGTCTGGTCCGACCCAGTATTGGAACCACCTGTCCTTATGAACCACTCAACCCATGACTCATGACTCACAGCCCATGCGTACGTCACTTCCCCAATTCCTTGTCATTGTGATAACCACACCTTAACTCAGTATATAACGATCGCTGATCATTAAGGAGACCACAGTCTCGCTCCTGATCCGACCACCAGGTCCCAAAAAACTCAATAATAAGGCTACCCAAGCCTAACACTCCTTTGCGTCATGCTCTGACTTGCGAATAATACGACTTCTTGTAGTACCACGATTCCCTCTTGCTGACTACTGAATACTACGGCTCCCCTCAGTATCACAACACGCTCTCGCTGAGTAGTGAATACTACGGCTCCCCGTAGTATCACAACGCCCTCTCGCTGACTAGTGAGTACTACGGCTCCCCGCAGTATCACAACACCCTCTCGCTAACTAGTGAGTACTACGGCTCCCCGCAGTATCACAACACCCTCTCACTGACTAGTGAATACTACGGCTCCCCGCAGTATCACAACACCCTCTCACTCACTAGTGAATACTACGGCTCCCCGTAGTATCACAACAAACTTTCACTGATTAGTGAGTACTACGGCTCCCCGCAGTATCACATCACCCTCTCGCTGACTAGCAGCACTCTCTATTATCGTCCTACAGTCTCATACTCACGATAACACCACGCTGTGTCCTCTAACTCATGCTTCGCGGACTAACATAGATAGGTACCCACACTAATCCAATTTACGCATCATAGTATATGACGATAATCGCCATAACAAACCACCTTTCCTTGATGCAATCAACCTTCTTAAATGATCCCTCTTGATGTCAACACCCGAAGGGCTCCCACTGGAACCGTAGATACTTAATTCACCACTTTCCGCCTCAAACTCACGACTCTAAAATAATTTGGAATTCAGGGCATCATACTTGGATACCCCAGAACACCATCGCAGAACATCACAATGTCACGCTTCAACCACCGATCCCATACTTACGACATCATACACGGATACCTCCATGCCTTCCCTCAGGATATCATAACTATCCTTCATTTCACAAAACGCGCAACTTCGGAGTATCCCAAGTCTCAATTGGAGCACTGATGAATCGACAATGACTCGGAACATGATGATAACCATCCGAAACTGCCTCCTTTGTTGCTCAAAACTCATGCAAGAATACACTGACCGACCCTGAGGTTGGTCGTCTAATTCTACATCTGCTCTTCCCAAACTACATATAACAGCCCATACATCGGACCGGAATTTACCAACCGCCAAACTAACCTTAAAATCCAAACCTCCTCGAAGAATTTCTAACCACTACGAGTTCCCTGACCACCGGTCACCAGCCGTGGAGACACTCATCCTTTCATGGGCACGAGCCTCATGCATAAACTTACTCTGCACCTCACCTTAACCACCAATAACGCTGTTATTCTGAATCCGTACCACAGGTCTCTATATCCAGTTCTCTAACCGCTCTTTAACCAACCTCTAATTCTCTCATTAGAATACCCGGTTCTCCCCCCACTTAGGGTTTGAACCATCATCATTCGACGCACCAACAATCTATCCCATAGACTATTCCCACCAGTAACATCGCACCTACTCCTGGAAGGTGCTACGCACGCTCGATGATCTCCCGACAGTGATCAAGCAACCCCAAATAACCCCAATCTCAGACGAAATCCTCAGAACCTCCCATCATGACTGTCTCTAGTCATTCAGAAACTCGCATCCTCCCATCACCGGACCTCCCCAACTGTCCAATATCAACTCTGACTCTTAGTCTGGAGATAATGAACTATCATTCTCTTCATCCTCGACTCCTCAACCAACGCTCTATCACATCACTCATCATAAGAGCAGAGACTCCCTTTCCACTCTCGATATTCATCATAGACAAAAAGCCATCTCCCCAATATACTCTTCTTGATCAACCCTTGCAAAAGCTAACACATGCCCTACTATGCTCGAGTAGGGTGTGTCCTGGTCCTTGACTATCTTAGTTCCCACCGCCAGCCTGCTCATGCTATATCATTACCTCTCGGCAGACATACTGCCAAATACTCTGGTGGAAGATCGCCATCACTACTACCCCGAATGGGTTACCCCAAATTCTCAGAACCGAAAATCTCGACACTTCTTATGTTTCCCACAGGAAACGGAAATGGCACCACTTAGATCACAGAAGGTGACATCTCCACTATCGGCTGATTGCTCAACTCATGCCACAATCCTTCATATAATATCATCTCCACTCATCTTTGAGTCTTGCGAATCTAACTGACATGCCAATAAAAATATCTTGGAAATCAACTCAAATCTCTTCTCGAGGTATGCTTCGTTGAAACTCGTTCAACATGGTCCTCTGGCCCCATATTCTATTGCATCTGATCATAGAATAACCCAATCTCGACATGATAACTAGAAAAAGCACAAACACTATCCGCTACGAAGCATGGTACTTGAAGCATGACATCTCCTCTCGCTCTGCTACCGATGATGGTGACCAAAACATGACATCACATCTCGATCTGCTACTTATCATGGTACCCGAACCATGACATCACCTCTCGATCTGCTACTGATCATGGTACTCGAACCATGACATCACCTCCTGATCTGCTACTGGTCATGGTACTCAAACCACGACATCACCTCTTGATCTGCTACTGATCATGGTACTCGAACCATGACATCACCTCTCGATCTGCTACTCAGAATGTCTGGAATACTCCCTGCATCGAGTATGGGTCCTCTGCTTTCAGTAGTACAGGCCCATAGTACCTGCCACATCTACCCATACTCTCTACACGGACCATCCCAGATTCCCTGAGTAGCTACTCAACCTTCTCAATCACCAATCCCCATATGCGTACTCGCTTCCCAGCGAAATGCTCCACTCTACCAGCATACTCTTCTTACTATGGTCACTTCCTAGGCTCTTCCTAGGTTCTCACATTTCTCTGCCATCAGCTGCTGAGAAACTCCTTATGATGCCAACCATCTACCTCCTGAACATCGTAACATCCACTTGGTAGCTAACTCCCATCATCGGGAGTTCCACAAAGCACAAAGCAAGCAGCATCCGGGCATCGAATAAACACATAAAACCCGCTCTAGGTGATAACTCAACTAGCTCTACTCATACTCAAAAGATATCACCTAACTTTGCAACTCTACTCCCTAGTGTCTAGCTACTCTCTCGGTAGGCTTCACAAATGCTCATCTAGGTATCTCTCCTAGATTACTCCTCTACCCAAATCCCTCTCTACAAGGATTCCCGTTGGATACTCTTAGTCATCACACCCTTGAAAGCGCATCACTGATAACAGCAACTCCTAGGCTAAGGCATCACCAATCAGGTCACTCTAGTGCTAAAATATGAAATGCCTAGCCTATATCTAGCATGTATAATATCTCATAATATCTCATAACACATAAGTTAAGGGTATTTTGAAAAACTTTCCTCAATTCCTCAGTTTGAGTTCAGACATACCCGAAGGTGCATCCGAATCCCTCAAACCAAGGCTCTGATACCAACTTGTAACGACGTGAAAATTTAAAACAATTTTTCATTTTTAAAATGCATATTCTTCATAAGATATCTTATAAAAATCTCTTATATTCAATTACAAAGCACAACTTCATTAATAATCCAGGATCATCATAACTCTTTCTCTGGTGTGTACAATCAAGTCGGTGTCGTCCTGCGATTTCGAGAGGAAAACCTGAAACACATAACACATAACACGGTAAGCACGAAGCTTAGTGAGTTACCTAAATTACCACATAAAACACATATTAGCCACTGGAGGCTATAACTCTATGGACCCTCTGGTCCTAACTCTGTGGACCCTCTGGTCCAAACTCTGTGGACCTTTCGGTCATCACTCTGCATAGTATGAAACACACACACACATCATGAATTACATAGAAATAATGTAGTGCATCACATCACATAAATAGCATGCAAAATACTCTGTCACATAACTCTAATTACCACTCTAGGTAAGATATAGTGAGAAGACTCACCTGGAAAGCAGAAAGCAGCAATCCTCACACTCGAATCTCGAACTCGCCATCGCCTAACACATAAGGCAAATATCTTTAATCAAACCAAAGAATACTCTTTCCCTCTCAAAATGGGAAGCGGATAAAAGACCATTTTACCCCTCGATGGTCTCTATTACTTATGTTGACCAATACCCCACAGTCAACAGAAGTCAACTCAAGTCAACAGTCCCACTTGGCCCAACTCGTCGAGTTCACTCACCTTCTCGAAGACTCTTGAGGATCCAGCTTAACTCGTCGAGTCGACCGCGCGACTCATCGGGCTACATCGCGATTCAATCCAAACATGAAACCCTAGCCAACTTGTCGAGTCGGCTCATTGACTCGGCGAGTCCATTCCGACTTTTCCTTATCCAGACGATTTCAACCAGATCTAACACTCTAATCTATAGATCTATCATTCGAAGGTTTAATACTTTCGTAAAGTTTCGATCTTTATGCTAATGCACAGTGTTATAGCTCCAAAACACCAAAACACATTCTTCATGAAGGTTTTTGCTCAACAACCTTCATTTGGGCCACTAAAGCCGAGGCATCTAGCCTCCAAGGACCTCTCAAGGCTCAGATCTGAGGTTTCCCACCTCAGATCATGTCTCACTTAGCTCAAAGATAAAGGGAGGGGAGTTAAAGCCTAAAACCCCAAAGATCTAGAGGTCTAATCACAATTAGGTGAAAAGGATGCTAGGTCACACCTTCCACAACAGCTCCATGAGAAGATAAGCTAGATCCACAGCCTCCGTCTCGTTCCTTGCTTGATTCATGCACCTTTCCTTCCACATAACTCACTAAATTACTTGATTTCATCATAAGAACTCACCCCAAGCTCCCATGGTGATTTAGGGTTTCTCACAGAGGATATGAGGCGCACCCAAGGTCATAAGTTCCTTTAAATACGCTCCAAACGCGGAACTTAGGGTTTTTCTCAGACTAGTATCTACTCGGCGAGTCCCTCTTCTGACTCGTCGAGTCCACTCATTAAATCCCCCAAAGAATCCCGACTCGACTCAGCGAGTTGGAACTTCAACTCATTGAGTCCCCCCTTGAAACCCAAGATTAACCTTTACAATAATATCCCTGAAATCTGGATGTTACATATATGAAAGTATTTCCTTGATATAGTACTTATAGTACTATATGTATTATAGTTTTTGCAAATGTGTGATTCGTTTGTATGATATACCTTAGTGTAGTGTCGACTTTGTATGTAAAGTATAACATTTGTAATAACATTATTGAACATTTATACTCAAAATATAAATAAAGTATTCGATATTTATATAACAACATGTTTCATTCCAAAAAGACCAAGTGTTATCATGATACGTTGTATGAGAATGTTTTCGTATGATAGTTATAAATCACATATGATTTATTATATAACAAAAGTATAGCAAAAGATTGATGTTTTTCACATGAGGATAACCATGTGTGTACTTGTATCCCCCCTCCCCCCTTAAAAGTGTATAAAATCATTTACAAAACATTTGAAAACGTAGTTATAGGGGTATGAACTCACCTGATAGATTGAAGAAGGTGAGACGAAAACCGAGCAGAACTTCGACTTGGGACAGCGGATTTCTTGGGATTCTCAGGAATTCTCGAGACCCTCGGGAGTGTACAACTTCCGTCAAGGCTTGAATATGAAACTGGAATGTCGGGATAATCTCGAGAGGTTAGAAGCGCAAAAAACGGGAGCCTTGGTGGTGAATTAGCAACCTTTTCCTGTCATCCTCGCACCCTTTATATAGGGGCTGGAAAAGATGCGAACGCGGGGCGTTCCTGCTGGGTACGCGGGGCATTTCCCCTACGTAGGGCGTTCCCCTGAACGCAGCGCGCTCCGAAGCTGAAATAAGTCATCGCTTACGAACCCCAGATGGGATGGCAAAGGGACTGGTATGCGAGCACGAACGCAGGGCGTTCCCTTAGGGAGCGCAGGGCGTTCCCTTAGGGAGCGCAGGGCGTTCCCTTCGGACCAACCTCAGAAGTTGTGCCCCAAACTTGTAAAATCCGTAACATTCACGCATGAGCTTTGTTTTCGACGTTCTTTATATGCACACAAAGGTGAGAATATACTCTACAACTCTCGTTTAGACTCTGTCGGCAAATTTTCAGTTTATTTTTAATAATATATATTTAATAGGCCGGGACTGGAAAAGTCCATTAAAAATCCATAACTTCTTCATCCAATGTCCGTTTTTGTCAGTCTTTTTACCGTTATACTACTATTGATGAGACCTTCGATTCTCGTTTTGGTTGCGTCGGCTAAAAGTCGCTTGATCTCTATTTCGAATTTTTAGCTGTCTACTATTATATCCGAAACTTCGAAAAATCATAACTTCCTCATACGAAGTCATATTTGGGCGTTCTTTTTATGTTTGTTTACGGCTTAATGATATCTACGACTTTCATTTAGATACCTAAGGTTATAAAGTATTTTATTAAAACTTCGTGTTTCACGTTTAACTGTATTGACGGTTTTTCTTTGAATTTTAGGTTGGTCATAACTTCTTCGTTATAACTCATATTTTAGTGTTCATTATATTTCTAAAACCCTTGATACAATATCTATCATTTATGAAATCCTGTAGAGACTTTTAAACATTTTATTTTTTTGATGATAATTTCATTATATCAAAAGAGATTACAACTCTTGACTTTTTAGGTCATTACATTGATTCGAAATATCGGGTTGTCACACATACCAATAATACATCGGGCCCCACCCGGCATCGGGCACTTCCAGCTAAAAATCTATTACTAACATGTGATGGGCCCTGCCCAACACATTCATCAGGGCCAGCCTAGCATCGACCCCCACCTGGTATACATACAAACATATTGAAGAGTCACAAAGCCACATAGCTTCCAATAAACATAAACCAATGGGATGGAATTGGTGCCTTCGACCCACAAATACTATGAGGAGACTCAACTCAATCTGAAGATAACTGAATCTCATACACGCTGCTGCTATAAGGGCGCCGCACACTGAACATATCCACAGCCAACCCTAATTAATAATCAGGGTAATAACCCATACTCAAGGTAAATTTCTTAATCTTTCATACTAATGGTAAAACACCATTTTACCCTTCGAAGGCTAAACCCTCAAAATCATGCCCCAAGGCCAAAAATAACTTATTTCTCCTTTTGGGAGTACATCGTGCATACTCCTTAACTACGCATTGCGCACTAAGCTTTCAAAGAAGAGAAAATGTGGAAAACTCGTTACTCCCTACGTACTTAGAGTTTACGCCCACATAGTCCTCTATTGTCCAAAACCACCTTTAAAGCTATTCATACCTAAAGACTAGATGAGCAACTCACAAATCTAAATCTTAGGAAGGTCTTAATTGATAAAGTCGAAAACTTTAAGCTATTGCATGGCTTAATATAGCCCAAAACAAAACCTTATGTCCATAATAACTTCACAAAATGACCAATGTTTCATGCATGGGAGGAATATAACCATCAAGATCCGATTTTTATGCCATAAGAACCTCAGAAACACCAAGAATTGTTAATGCTAAGCTTTGGAGTAGCTTTTACTCACAAGAACCAAATCTATGCGACCAAAATCATGCACATCTCTAAGCTAACCTATTTCTACACAAAAAAAATCATAAATGTGAGAGATTTATACATCTAGAAGTTGGAAGTTGGAAAATGAAAAGGAAACTCTGGATATACAATCCCCAAGCCTAAGAATCCTTAATAGTGAACTTCTTCTTCTTCCACAATGCACCAAGAACACTCTAATGGTCCAAAACAAGCTTTCAAGGGTTATGTTTTTGAAATGTTAGAAAGATGGAGTGGAGGATGAAGGTAAAGGAGGTGTCAAGGACTTAAGGTCCTTTAAATAGGGTCCAAATTGTAAAAATTAGGGCTTGGGATTGGCCCGAGTACGCTCTGTGTACTTCTCATGTACGTGCAACGTACTTAAAAAATCCCTGCCACCTTTTAATGAGTTACGTTCATCGTACCCATGGGGTACGCCCCACATAAGGACAAAAATTAAACATTTTATATTTTAATTCATAAATGAAAATGCATGTGAGCACGAGTGTTACAATTCTCCCTCACTTGAATCAGACTACATCCTTAAAGTCCACTGCTGCAAACAATTATGTATAATGCTCCCTCATCTCATCCTTAGGATCCCAATTCCAATCAGAGCCCTTCCGATGTTGCCATTGAGGGTCACAACTAGTCTCTTTATGTAGTTTAGACGCTCATCCAAGCAGATATCCTCTAATGACACCACTTCATAAACATCAACCAAAGACTTCCACAACTGAGAGACATGAAAAGTACTGTGAATATGAATGAGCTCTTTGGATAGCTCTAAACGGTATGCAACCTTGCTCACAAAGAAAATAACCTTGAAAGGACCAATGTATATGGGGCCAGCTTGCCCCGCTTCCTAAATCGGATGACACATTTCGAAGGTGACACCTTCAGGAGTACCATATCTTTGACTTGAAACTCCAAATCTAATCGGTAGTTATCAACATAACGCTTTTGCTTGCTCTGCACGGTCTGCAATATTCCACGCACCTGTTGAATCAAGTCGGTAGTCCAAAGCACCACCTCCATGCTACCCATAACACACTGACCAAAGTCACCCAACAAATCGATGTCTGACACTTCTTCCCATAGAGCATCTTAAAAGTAGATCGATCAATACTGGCGTGTTAGTTATTTTTGTCAGAAAACTCGGCCAATAGATGATACGTATCCTAGATACTTCCAAAATCCATCACACATGCCCGAAGCATATCCTCCAGATCCTGAAGAGTGAGCTCACTTTGTACATCTGTCTGCTGGAAAAAGGCCATGCTTAAGTGCCATCGAGTACCCAAATCCTTATGGAATCTCTTATAACATCTAGAAGTAAAGCGTGCATCCCGATCTAAACCCACTGACACCAGAACCTCATGTCGTGCCACAACCTCATGGATATAAACATTTGCCAATTTCTCTATAGAGGTGCTCTCCTTAATAGGAATAAAATGTGCACTCTTGGTCAATTGATCCAAGATGACACAAATCAAATCCACCCGTCGCGTTTTCTGTAGTAACTTTATGATGAAGTCTATCATGATCTCTTCCCATTTCCAAATGGGAACACCCAACGGCTCGAACTTTCTGTGAGGTCGCTGATTCTCAGCCTTGACTTTCCTGCAAGTCAAGATCCTCGCCACATACCAGGCTACATCTCGCTTCATGCAAGGCCACCAGAAATCAAGTCGGAGTTCTCTATACATCTTAGTTACACTAAGATGAATAGAAAGCTTCGACATATGCGCCTCATCCATTAGAATCTAATGAATTACTCCTAATTATGGAGTCCAAACTCTTTGATGAAGGGTCACCAATCTTTTGATATCATAATCAAAAGAGGACACACGAACAACTATGTGCTCGCTCTTTCAGTGCTCCTATTTCGTAGCCTCAATATAAGCCTCGTGAATCTGCTCCAAGTGTAGGATACCTACTGTCATCCTCAAACATATATCCCTAATAGGGGTACCAGTCACCTTGCGGCTAAGAGCATTGGCCACCATGTTGGCTCTCCTAGGGTGATATAGGATCTCACAATCATAATCCATCACCACATTAAGCCACAGATGTTGCCTCATTTTTAGATTTGGCTGATCCATCAAAAACCTCAAACTCATTTGGTCCGTGTAAATGATATAATGAACCCAATATAAGTAATGACACCAAATCTTGAAGTAAAAAACCACAGCTTCCATCTCCAAGCCATGGGTAGGATAATTCGCCTCATGAGGCTTTAGGTACCTCGAAGCATAAGCAATCACATGACCTATCTGCATCAACACCACACCCAATCCTGTAATCGATGCATCGCAATATACCATGAAATCATCCACACGCTCTGGTAAGGTCAAAATCGCAGCCTTGTACAACTTCTGCCTCAAAGTCTCAAACGCTTCCTGCTGCTCGGTCCCCCAATGGAAATTAATTGACTTCTCCTTCAACCTGATCAACGGAACTGCGATCCTGGAGAAGTTTTCAATAAACCTCCTACAACACCCTGCTAAGCCAAGGAAACTCTACACCTTAGATAGAGACCTCAAAACCTTCCATGACATCACAACCTCGATCTCGATTGGATAGGCAAATATACCCTTCTGATTGACGAGGTATCCCAAGAATTGTACCTTGCACAACCATAAATCACAATTGGAGAATTTGGAATGGACTTTTCCCTCCTTAAAGTCTCCAAAACCCTCTCTCAATTGATCATCATGTTGCTCCTTGGTCTTAGAATAGACCAATATATCATCAATGAAAACAATAATTGACCCATCCAACATCGACCTGCAAACCATGTCCATGACATCCAAGAAATTTTTTGATGTGTTAGAGAGTCCAAAAAGCATCACCACAAACTCATAATAACAATAACGAGTCTGGAAGGACATCTTCTAGACATCCTTATCTCGAACCCTCATCTGGTGGTAGACTAAATGCATAAAAATCATGAAGAACCAATATGCACCCTGTAACTAGTCTAACAAATCATCAATCCTTAGAAGAGGATAATGGTTATTCACCATTAATTTGTTCAACTCCCAGTAGTCGATGTACATGTTGTGGGAACCATCTTTCTTCTTCACGAACAGTATCGGTGCTCCCCAGGGTGAAGTACTTGACTTGATAAACCCCTTGTCTAATAGCTCCTATAGCCGTGTAAACAACTCATGCATCTCCGATGGCACTCCAAGAAAATCGTCGGGGAACATATCGCAATACATTTGAACAATCGGCACATCATTAATCGTCTTCTTCCTCTCCTCCATAATATCCAATATGTAACCCACAAAACCAGAACAACCTTGATCAAGATACCTCCTAGCTTTCAGAACTGAACATATAGCTAGCGCTTGTTGAGCACCCTCACTATGGATGATTAGTTCTCCTCCACTTAGGGATCTGTTGAGAGAAAAAATTGAGTCACACTTGAACAAACGTTAGAAAAAGTGATAATGAGGTATAAAGTTTAACTCAAAGGATCATTAAAGCTCAACAATAATAATAAGTTAGAGTTAGGAAGTTAGAACCTTTGACCTGGAAATATAAGAAAATATAAAAGACAACAAGTATTATATCAAGTATACACTTAAGTTGATTCATCACAAGGAATGCAATCAGACCAAGTTAGTAAGTGAGATCAAACTTAGTGATTACGTCTAGAAAGACTTGCTCCGAAGATCTATTTCAAACAGTTACGATTATATTTAAGTGATAAGTAAGAAGAGAGTAAGACGAGTGATAAGATTCAAGATGCGTAAGAGAAATGTTTTCATTGAGAAAGAGAGAACTCTATTTATAGAGTCTCGAAGATTACATAGAGTCTAATATGTTAATATTTGCCTCAGTGGGCATATTGGATAAAGAAAAGTACTTATAGAAAAATAGATAAAAGACTAAAACTGAGAGTTTATGAATGTGGTTGCTGATTTTGATTCCAGTGTTGAGATTGACTGCGATTGCTGAATTGGTGTTTGTTGCGGTGGAGACTGATGGCTTGGACTCTTATGAGGAGAGGGAACTAGTGTTTTCTTTTGTGGAGATGGCTACGGTGAATGTTGAAGAGTTGGTTCTTTATACTTGATGGGAGAGTGTGGATGAGAATACTGATGGGTGATTCGATCCGAGGTGTGGTCTTCACTCCCCTTCTTGAGGAAGGAGCAATCGGTACTTCCTCAAGCCATTGCCTAAGGCCATCAATTTTTCCACAGTCCTCGTTAAATTGAGCCATTAAATCATCAGCTAGCTGTTGGTTGTTTGGGATTGCGGGGTTAAAGAGGAATCAATGAATCTCCTTGGTGAGGCACACGATTTCAGGACCATGAAAGTTGGAGGATAGTGACCTACGGAGGTTGTTGATGGTTGTCTGTAGAACTGGAATTGCAGATTCATACGCATTGTATGTTTCTTCAACAACTTTCTAGGACTGAGTAGACTGATCTGAAATGATGGTCTGAAGATCAGATTTAATGGAGGGTACTTTAGAGATATGTTTTTCAGCAGTGGAGATGAAGTGTTGATGATCAGCTTTGCGGTTGTTATCCAGGGCTCGGATACCCATTTCCACTTTGAGAGAGATTCGTTCAGCAGCAAGGCACTCTCTGGCTTCAAGTCTTTCGATGCGCTCAATGAGAGATTGCAAGCCAGAAAAGTCCTCAGATTGCGGTTGGGGAGATTTTACAGCAGCAAGAATCTTATCTACTTTGTCTTGTAGAGACAGGAATTCATTTTTGGAAACTACTTGCTTCTTTATCTTCTTCTCCTCCATGGGCTTAGAAGTGGAATGCTAAGACCCACTTGTCTTGTCTTCTTCATTGAAAATCATCATGACATCGTCTGACTGTTCCGGTTGATTGACCTCATTCATGTCGAAGTCATTGAAGCTAAAGGTTGGTGCAAAACTGACTTCAAGTGCGGTACCATCCTCTTGAGAGTTATTAGCAACAGTTGTTGGAGGGGGCCTAGATGAACCTGCATCATCTGGATTGGACTGAGCTTTGCAGATGATCTCAGCCATTTCGTCCATCCTGTTTTGGACCTTTAGAATTGTTGCAATCGTATTGGCATTGTGTATGGCGCCGACCCAATATTTGGCTACGGTTTGAATTTCCTGCTATTTCAGCTGAAGTTGCTTAGGTTGTTGATCCTTTCTCGCTTGAAATGCCCTATGGAATGCAACATACTTCTGAACTTCAAATTCTAAGACTGGTTTGTAATGTCTCCAAAAATCGTTAGAATCATCACCGTCAAATCCTTGAAAACGCACCGAGGTGTCCCTTGGGTTCACAGATCCTTGCACATTTGTGCTCACTGTGCCTAAACCACCTGGTCAAGTTTGGCCTCAGCTCCGTTCTGGCAAGGGCTGAAGAATCGCCATGCGATTGGGTAGGTGTATTAAGTGTTTGGATTACAACATCTACAATGGAGCACAACTCCGGTTCTTGAATGAAATGAAGTCTGGAAGCCCTGGAGACCTTTGGGCGAGAAGAACCAATTAGATCCTCTTGAGATCTAGTTGGGGATGAGTCTCTACATTGGATGAAACGTGCACACTTGTTGTGTTCGAGTAGCTGGATAGGGTAGTAGTGAATGGGTCTGCGGGGACCCCAAGGACTACCGAAGCCTTTTGATAGGAAAAGGTATCAGTCCGGTCACACATTTTTCCATTGGATTTGGTTTTCCTTTTCTCGAGAATGGCGATGGGAGCAGAATTGAGATCAGAATCATCATAAGACTCGAAGTTATCATCTGATGAGGCAACCTGTTGGAGTTTTCGCTTCTTTGAAGGCATTGCTTCCTTGGGAGCTTTAGCTTTCTTGGATGCTTTATATTTCTTGGGAGTTTCACCTGTTTCTTGTGTTCTTCCCTTGTTGCAGGGGCCTTGCTTGGTTGAGGCTAACTTATTTTGCCTTTGAGCTAAGGGTAGATGAGATAAAGTGGTAGAAGATGGAGCTGCGGATTGCTCTGGTTGAGTGGGTGCGGTGGAGGCTAATATGTTCTGACTTGGGAGAGGCGGGGTAGAAAGGTATAGGTTAATACCTTCCGTAGTCTGAATATGATCTATGACTATTTGGGTCTCAAGTCCAACCGTAGTGAAGATATGAATGGGTAAACATCTTATTGGTCCAAAGATAGATTGATCTTTAGAAGGAGCATACCTTTTGAGATATCGAGTGACAAAGAAGTTGATGTCATTACCCATATTGATCTTGGCGTCCGAATAAATATCTGAAATGCACAATGCCTAAAACCTTGCAAAAGTCAGCTCGGTTGGATTCTCCTTTGGGGTCTCCTTAGGGATGTACTGGAGAAAATCATCCCATAGGATTTGACCGTAGTTGACATCGTGACCCGTGAAGATGCTCAATACTATCTCACGTAGTTTGAGGCCCATGTTGTCTGTGTCTCCAGTTCGTCCAGACAGACTGTGGATCATGAAATGGCCCACAAATTGCCATACCGCAGGTAGTTGGTTCTTCTTGAATTCTCCAATACCTTTGATCTGCTTCTAGTATCCCATTTGATACAATGCGGAGGTGATGTCTATGACACTTGGGAAAAAGAACTTGGTTGAGCGATGCACCAGGAGGTTGATTGCAGTAAGAAACTTTTCTTTGGTCAAGATGACCAAAGAGTCATCCACCAAGTTTAGATGAACTTCTTGAAGATTTTTGAGAGCGGAATAGGCTGAGAATGCACATTTGAACAATGTGGAGATGAGAACCACATCAGTGAATGCGTCGAACGGGCCAAAGAGGGGATGATTGGAGATAAACTTGATCATGAGATGAATCGAGTCATTGTAGGAAGGATGATCATTGAAAATTGCCCTAAAATTGCTAGATGCAATTGAAGGCAATTGGTTCGATGTGGTGGAATCGGAACCAGTTGGTTGAGCATAGACTGATGCTTTTGATGGTTTCTCTTAGTCCTGATTTCACCATTTTGAAAAATTTAAGAACTTGCAGGAAAACTTTAAGTGCAAGAAGGAAGAAGAGAAGTTGTTCGTTTTGAGAGATCAGAAAGCGTAAAATTTTCTTAGAGAGAAAAAGAGGGTTTTTATAGTGGCAGATTTCAAATATTTATTGTTTTCACCCTAAAGAAAAGTGGTTAAGGATAAAAACCTTTGAGTTTTTTTAATTAAGGAAATCATTATTAGCCACAAAACATTTAACTAAATTTCTTTTTGTTATATTCAAAAATGGCATTTAATGAAATGTCAAGCCCAATACCCCATGTCTGAGGAACGTGTGGTGAGGGGCGATAACCCATTGAATAAATGTGGAATTTGTAACGGATGTGACATTTTGGGGGTAAGTGGAAAAGATAGTTTATGGAAATGATTTTCTAAAAAGATTTCTTTTATTGGAAATTGTTTTATTTTGGTCCCTCTTTACATGGGCTACGTATGCCCTTGTTATTTCCTTTTCTTCCAATTTTTTAGCCATTCTAAGGTAGAATGCTCTATCTTTCACTATGTTGGCTTTGCAGTCTTTTGCAAAGTGATTCTCCTTGTTGCACTTGTGACAGATCACAACATTATTTTTATCTTCTGAGGAGGTACCATAGTCAGTTGAATTGATGGGCTTCGGTGCCTCTTTGCGTTGAGTGGTTTGAGGTTGCGGTGGTGGGTGAGGATTTTTGGGATATCGAGAGTGATTATTGAAGTTGCGGTTGAATGGAGGTTTGTTGAACTGTCGATTCTTACGAAAAGAAGAAGTTGGTAGCCGGTTGAACTGTTGGCTAACAAGGGCTATATCATTCTGAAATTCTTCTTCGTCATCATACTTTGAGTCAGCTTCGTCTGACTGCGGAGGATTGTCATACGAGCGGGAGTAAGATTGAGTATGTGGAGCTTGTGCTATAAGAGCCAGTGGTCCTCCGAAGTCAGCACATTCTTTGAGTACAGTGGATTCTTCTGCTTGCAGCTCACCGTAGAGCTTGTAAAGAAATAAAGAATAGATCTTTCTATCTCCTTGGACTATCATCTTCGCAGTCGTCTAATGTCTCCCCAAACCATTGAGAAACTAAAGATTTGTCTCATCGTTGCTTCGGACCGTGCCAACATTAGATAACTTAGTGACAATCAGGTTGAACCTTTTGAAAGAGTCTTCCAAACTTTCACCAGTATGAGCTTTAAAATTGTTGAACTCATTGAGTGTGGTTGTGAGCTTCTTATCTTGAACTTGTTCTGTGCCCTCACATAGGTTTTTGAGAACATCCTAGATCTCTTTTGCTGATTTGCAGTTTATGATGATGTGGAAGTTGTTAGGAGCAACTCCACAAGAGATTTCATAAAAAGCAACAACATCATTTTCCATTTTATCGAGATCGTCTTTGGTGGGACGATTCATGCTGGTTGACCTCCTCTTAGTCTGGCTGTGGCGCCGTCGGTTTGAATTGGTGTAAGAACAGGGACATGTGGTGTTTCCTCTACGGACCGACAAAGATCTCTTCCAAGTGTCGTTAAGTATCTTTCCATCCTTTGAGACCAATTATGATATTCGTTTGCAACCAATATTGGGGCTCTATTAGAACCACCAACACTGTTGGAAACATTAAGAGATAATGCTTGTGTCATATTGCCTTGTTCTGAAAAATTTGTTGTTTTTTTTAAGAAATGAGCTTCAGTGGTATCACACCCCGAAAACCAAAGGCGGAAACATTTCCGGGGTTGACTCCATGTTGAGTATCAAATCCAATGCACATAGTAATTAAAGTAAACAACCACTACATTACATATATAAAAGTTTACATTTGTTTGAAAGTAAAGTTGTACAGGTGTGATACAGAGTATATATGAACAAAAGTAAGACGAGTCTTCAACGCACTCCGTCTTCATCAAAAGGAATCATCGGGTACCTGTCTAATGCGGATCTGAGAATACAAGCAGTTTGAAAATCAGCATAACGTTGCTGAGTTCATAAGCGGTTTTGTTTTTTGAAAATGTACCAGTTCCTTTTTGTTTTCTGAAAAAGTTACACACCAAGAATATCCCATATTTTCTTAATACTTGGTTATCAAATCGAAAGTGTAATGTAAAAGATGTACACTGAAAACATGTTTACCCTTGTGAACTGTAAGGTTTAGTTATCTGGTTTGTTACACGAATCTGGTTATGTACATATGTTACCCCAGGAAAATCCCATATTTTCCTGAATGTTGGTTACCAAATGTGAAAGATATATACCGAAAACCTGGTTGTCCTTGTGAAATGTATTAGTTTTAACACGTATATAAAACTAATATATAGAAAGTAAACATAATTACTTTATTCATTATTACTATTTAGTAAATCTCTGTTATCCAAATTCTGAATTCCATAACCATACGATAGACTAGATATGGCAATAAATAGTCCACATCACCTTATGACTTTCGTCACCCTTGAACCTTTCGGTTTGGCTGTAGCTAGCAGCCTTGTGTGGGGTAGTCAGCCCCGTATAGATCTATACACTCAAGTCACGCTCCCTATCTAAGAGATTCTTGTTACGGGTGCGGTCCTCCACTCGCGTATCTCTATGGAGTGTTCACCGAGGACGTGTCTCCAATTTATAGGAATAACAAATTTACTAGTAATAATACTGAAAGATCTTGTTACAAACAATGATCCTCCACTCGTGTATCTCTGTGGAGTGTTACCGAGGACAAAACAGTGTACTAAGTTTCATGTTCAAAGATCAAATTTTATGCTTTTAACTGATAAAATGTGGAAAACCATTCGTGAAAATATAAAATACAACATTTTATAACGTTTTTCACAAATAATACGATAATGTGTACTGCATGTTCAAACGATTATATGTTATGATTATCATTGTTAAAAGCATATGTAATATGGAACACAACACATGTAAAACAAGTTTTAAGTACAAGTATTCTTTGTACTTTGCTTGTATTCTCCCCCTGAAAACAGTGAAAAACATTGAAAAAGGGTAGGGGTATGAACTCAGCAGACGAGAACATGTGTCGGTTTGGATGCTAGTTGTCAGTTCGGGGCTTGATTACGCATGAGGTTCCTATGTAATATGAAATGGTATATAAATGTATCTAATTAGACTTTGAAACACTAATTAGACATGAATATGCACTCCAAGACGTGAAAACAGTTCAATTAAAGTGTTAGGAGTGATCCGGGTAGCATCTAAGGGTGTGTAGCGCCTAAATATGGAGTTTACTCTTCAAGAGTAAACTCCTTGACGAGTTTACGGCCCATTGACCATATCCCCATGATTTTACAGCCGTAAACTCATGGGTGGTGGGTTCTTGGATGCCAAACGCTCATACAATGCACATGGGAAGGTTCTAAGGTCGATTCCATGGCTTAGGAAGTGATCGGGACTTGAAATGGCCTTGGGAAATGAGTTTACGGTCTAAGGAGATGTTCTTGGGGAGTTTACTACCTTAAACTCATGAGTTTACAACCGTAAACACATGTTTGTCCATGAATCAAGGGCTTTTGGTGGTTGTAATTGTTGGGTTTTGAGCATTCTAACACTCCTAAGTGTACATGCAACCCTAAATACCTTGGATCTATGTTTTCTCTATTATACATGCAAATAAGAATATCCAAGGTATTATCCTAATCTAGCATACAAACACAATGACTATAGCAAGATAGAATACATACCTCTTTGGAGAAGAAAGTCTTCATGAAGCTTGAGTGTCTAGTGCCCCAAGTGTGACACCTCAAATGGAATCACAATCATCAAAACAATTGGAATGACTTGAGAGAATTCTACACTCATCAAAATCGGCTAGCCCTTTTACTTCACACACTAGTGTGATTCTAGTCGCCAATTTTGCCAAGAATAATATCTTTATATAGTGTTACAATTAGGGCAAACCCTAATTGTCATGACTTTCCATTTCCTTGGATCCATGGGTTCAAATACACCATGGAGCATCCATGAACCATCCTATGGGTTTTAGCCCAACTTGATTATCCATGGAGCATTAGCCCACTATACAAGTATGGATGATTTACACAATCAACCCATATATATTTAATTAGTCTTCTTTTGATCACTTAATTAATCCTAGATTAATTCTTGATCAATACTAATTAAATAATCTTATTATTCTTATTATTAATATACTAGAACTTATAATATATTAATAACCATAAGTGTCTTATTTCTCTCATCCAAGTGCATGATGGTATGCAACCCAAATGGACCATGCCGGGTCGGGTCAAGTCTTACCAAATATAGTTATGGACTTAGACATTAATCCAATAGTCTCCCACTTGGATAAGTCTAAAACTATTATTGCGTATGACTTCAGGAACCAACTGGCAATCGTAGCTCTCAAAAGCTTCTGTCGAACTCTGACCTTGTAGATAAACTCTGACCTTTGTCAGTGACTTGTCCATTAGATAAGGCATCATATATTCCTCCATTCTAGATATCATATGGACTGAGACATGGATTATAATCATTCTCTCTGTCCATTTGTTGTTTCCCGATTTCCGATTTATGACGACTGACTAATTGAACAAATCAAATCAGTCCTGGCCCGGCCGAGCACTTCCATTTGTCATCATCAAATCATCGAGGGGCCCACAGATATCGCTTTTATCCCGAAGGTAAAAGGAATGGATAAACTTCGACTCATATGGCTTGTTCTACTACTTGTTGAATCATACACAAAGGCACGTTTTATAGCACAGAGTTACCAAATGCGGTTTCGTGCAATCAATGTACTATCAACTCATAGTAACAACTCATATCTCTAGGTTTGAAGAATATAAGATATTATCATCTCATGATCACTCGTGATAAAATCCATGAAGTGATTCCAATGAGCGCGGGTTGAATCCAATACTCAGAACTTATGAGCACTCATGAGTGTTGTAGCCTTGTCCAACACCTTAGACCTCTACAAGCCAACCCATGACAGTCTTAATTCATATCTACTTCCAACATATGACCAACTGTGGATGGTTTGAATAACTTAGTCATTCCGGAAGAATAACCCAGTTTATTCGGGAAGTCAAAACATGCAAAATGAAACACAATAATAATCGAATCCAATATGGTATCAACACTTTGAACATAAATAAAACACCTTTTATTTATCACCATATGATTACACATTATTCATTGTATACTGTTTCAGCTATCAACTTTATTCTTGAATTTAAAACAATAGTTGTCCCATGCTCCAACCATGTACACTATGTTTTCTTAAACACTAGTCATGCCACACACCAAGTATGTATACTATGTTTGTCTATGATCTTTACTTTGTGAACTAGATCAATTGAACATAACTTCAATGATTCTCTTTTCACACTCCCAAATCCTTATTGCAAATGCAAGAATTCCAAATTCATGCCATTTACTGAAATCTGTTAGATTCTAAACTTATATGCATTGATCTACTTGTAATGATTATGTACAAAATCAGAAAGACTTGACAACAATCATTACAAAGCATTCCAAAGGAGATCAGCTCCTCGGAAACATCCTTCTTGCATTAAGTTTCCTTAATCTTACACAGATTTAAAAATCCTAACTTTGAAACATTTCTAGATTCCATTTTGACCATCACTTCTGAACAAGAGTTGCCTCCTTACAGACTATGTCAATATGGTCCTTCCAGAATTATCACTATACTTCCAACTGTCCTTGAGCAACCAATCTTTGGTAAGCCTTAGATTGTCCTCGACAATTGTTTAATCCTTTTAGTCATATCCAGTTCTAAACCTTTTCCCTTCTTAATGCCCCAGGCATTTTGAAAATTTTAGAACGGATGATTATAGCACATGTAATCGATCCTATATCTGAAGCATATGGGACACGATTCATGATGTCTCACATAAAGACTAAACCAGTCTTTTGCTATAACATTTCCATTTCAATTTGCCAAGTTCTCATAATTCAGATTATGAAAAGGGATGCCGTAATCATAATCGAATTTTAGAACGCAAATAATGGACCCATATACAGAATTTCCTTATGTTGAGCCATTCCAACATGAAATTCATATATATATCCTTGACTAAATGATTAAAACCTCACGATCTAAGCTTATATATTTGAGACGAAGTATAATTTCCTCTCCCTTAATTATAGCAAAACAACTTTTTCAATCCGTGCAACCTCACGAATTGAAACTTTTTTGTTTTCTATAATTAATATTGCTAACTTGCAATACTTATCATAATTATCATGCTCCCACTAACATGATGATTACTAGCATAACACTTATGCTCCCACTAGCTTTGACATGTACCCAGAAATCAGCTCACTTTCTTACCAAAGTTCAGATTTCTGATACTAGATTGTTTTGATAAGACTTTATCAAAATCATACACCTTCCTTTAGATAGCAAACTTGTGAGTCTAAACAATTATGAAGAGGTATGCCGTAATCATAATGGTTAGACCTTTTTGCCACTTCTCACAAGTCCATATTAGTGTGCCGGTTAACCACACGCGCTCCACTAACGACTTTGAGAATGCAAATATCATAATTGCTATCTAGATAAAATCTAGTTAGTGAAAGTGTTTCCTCACCATCATTTTCATGAATCGGAGAGAAACCTTATGACACTTAGATTTAATGGTGTATGTGTTCTTATCCATGTGAATTGTCAAAATCATAGTCACAAGACAAAGATAATGACAAATCCAAAACCATATGGATTGAACTCAATCTTAACTTCTTGCCACCTGGCAGCTCAAGGGCCTACCATTGCTTCCAAGTTGTTGTGCAACCAATTGAGAACTCTAAGAACTCATATGCAAAGCCAAATTTAACTGGAATGGGCACAAAATATGTCAACACGATAGGTTATAAACCTCAAGTCGTGTGCTAGTGAAGAACTTCAGGTTCTCTTCTTGATTAGTTCTTGAGACTTTCAAGACCTTTAAGACTCCCACTGTCCTCTTGACATATAAGACTCCCTTGTCAAATATTCAAGAGATAGTGTGGATTCTAATCAAGACAAACACTTCACACAATTGGCCTTAGTTGGTCTTTGTTTTATCCAAAACATCACAACTTACCAATTTCAAATGTACAAGAGTAGAAAACTTTTACTCTTACATTTGACAAGTGTTTTAAACCTTCTTTAAGACATGTCACTCAAGTTACAATCTTGGAGTATGACTCTAAGACTTGTATCGGAATGAAGTATGACTCATCTTCTTGATTTAACCATTTCAACAATTCAAGATCCCTCTTCTTAGTCATAAGAATGCACTAAGATTTCCTTAGAGAACTAATTGTGCTTTGGTTTCTTAATCATTAAGATGATCACAAAAGCTGATACTAAAGTACTCTCCCATCTTTTCAGATTTGAGAAACTTTTATCCTTCTGTCTAAATTGATTCTTCTTATTCGCTCTGCCATACATTGGAACCTTTTCCAATGTCTCAGAGTTATACTTAAGCTTGTAAGTGTAATCATATTTACCGAGCTTTAGTAAATTATGATGAATAATCTTATTAATCTTTTGTGGTGGACTAAATCAGTGCACAAGACTATGTACTCGATCCCTTAGTCCATTACTTGACTCACACATCCATGTGAACAAGTAATTAGTCTTAATTTTTCCAATGCTTGAAAGTTCTCATTCATCATGCTATACAACTTGCATGATTCCAAGTTCCGGTCAACTTGAAACTTGGGTGATGAGAATCTTTCCTTATTTGGTAAATTTAGACATTACCACAAATGAAAGAATCAATTTCATATTTCCACTCTTGCTCTTAACGGAATTATATAAGCAACAATTTTTTCCTCAAATGCCATTGTAAGGATATTTTTAAAATAAATAAAATCAAAAATTTTTCTTTTATTTTAAAACTTTGTGGAAAAAACTTATCCTTACAATCCATAAGCACATGAAAACTTGTTGTTATCTATTCCTAAGCAATATATCATAACTCCTAAGAAGTAGCTCAAGAATCCGATTTTTTCAAACTATGCGATAGAAATCCATCTATGCGATCAGATTCAGCATATTCTTTCTTTAAGTTTCTTCACTTTTCTTTCATTCTTAAAACATCACCATGTGACCCAGTCACATCATGTATCAAGAATCTCAGAATAGAAACTTAACAGAGTTAGATAGTGGAATTTACCTGAAGTAGAGTCAAACTAATTGACTTTAACATCCTTAGGTAAATTTGGCAGCTTCGCAACCAATGCCCCTTTCTTTGGCAATACAAACATATGGACCCTTTGATAATGGTACACGAGACTATCACAGACTTAGCTTTTCTCTTTACCATTTGGTCAACCGAGTTGACTATGGCCGATCCCTTTCCATCGGGAAGAGAATGCTTTACTAGATATCCAATGTCATCATTGTCAATGTCCATAAAGTTTTAGGAAGTTGATCTTAGCAAATAGATAAGATCATTAAGGGTCTTGTCATAGTCGGTTTCATAGGTGTTCCAAAAGAACTCACTATGTGACTTAGAAAGTGATTGAACCACCAACTTTCTCAAGACTTTGACACCCAACTCTCCCGGCTTGTCAATATGTGACTACATCTCCAAGATGTGTTCACACCTAGACCTTGCCTTGCTAATAGGGCTTGAGTGACCTTAAACTTTTCAAGAACTTGTGGGTTGGGGAGAATAATTGGAAGAGGTGAAGAAGTATGATATCCATGGGACATCATCTTCATTTAGGAAACCTTGTTTCACTAGATTTGGGCAGATCATAGGTGTCTATTACAGACATCTTTTGGGAGATATTCAAGATAGTTGATTTAAAGTCCTTAATATGACACCCAATATGAAATATTAAGGCTAGGACCCAACAAACTATTTTATAACTTAGAAGAGGTATGCCGTAATCCAAGCTATAAAATATTTGAAGGTAGGTGAATGACGATTCACCAATTTCCACCAAGATAAACGAAATGTATCATTAGGTTTTTAATTGGTTTTGAAACTCCTAGATCTTTGAGATTCATTGAACTTTTCAAAGGCATGTTTCAATCTCGAGTGTGCCCTTCAGGTTTTGTGACTGGGATGCCGAGGATCACAAAACAAGGTGTGAAGTAACCATGCAAATCACTTGGTACCCTTAATAAATTACCCCTCAATCGATGTGCCGGTTAACCACACACGCTCCATCGATACTATGATAAATATTAAGTCACCCTTTACCTACCTTGTTAAGTCCAAGTTAGTGTGCCGGTTAACCACACACGCTCCACTAACGACTTAAACAAGGTGCAAAGTGTAATTTCATGGATTAGCACCTTATTCACATTTTTCCTAAGTAACTAAGATTGGGTATTATTAAGAGTTTAGTTACTTAGTATTTTTCATTAATACTTTTAATGAAGGGAGAATTCTAGTCCTGTCAAACCCGTTCGGCTAACGACCCTCCACCGGTCAAGCAAGCGGTGGGTGAGAGTGGACACCCATTAAGTTGCCATTTTATAGGCAACAACCTTATACCCACCTTATAGACCGGCTTCGTGAATGAGGTGTACTAGCGGTAAGACTGACTTTACTCTTATACATATATATATTATTAACTTATAATATTATAAAGTATAAGGGTTGAATTTTAACTTTTAAAATTCTAAGGGCTAACTTGGAATTAAAGTATTCATACTTGAAAACTTTTCAAATTCCAAAACTTGAGGGCAAGTTTTGAAACTATTCAAAACTAATTAATTCCATAACTTATGCGTTTAAAGTAGTTTTAATCCAAAAACTCTTCAAGTTCCATAACTTGAGGACAAGTTATGGAAGACTTTAAACTAATAAAAGAAGTAACTTTTTACTTTATTTTATAACTTATGGATTTAATTATGGTTACATATTTTTCTTTAATGAAGTGACTCTTGAACTTCCATAACTTGAGGACAAGTTATGGAGTCATAAAAAAAAACATTCAATGACACAAGACTCTTCATTTTGTAACCATTGCCAACTATTATGAGTTTTATGAGTCTTTAATGTGACTCTTCATGTAACTTGAGGACAAGTTACACAAACACATTTTATACTCAACTCTTAGATTAAAATGGATTGAAAACAACTATTTCACTCAACATTTCTATTAATCTAAGCAACTCATAAGAACAAGATAATTCAAATCAAACTTTTTCATGTAATTAGTCTAAACCTTAAACTAATACAAAACATGAATCTATTGACAATTATCTTTGAAAATGGATTAGCATGAACATTACCACATCAAAAACAAGTTTATAAGTTCAAAAACAACTTAGGGTAATGTTCCTAGTCCATTTCTAGCCAAAAAACTCGAAAATATGCTGTCTGGGGGTCCAACTCGTCGAGTGCATGAACAAACTCGGCGAGTTGGATCGAATTCATCACTTTTTAGGCATGGACTCGCCGAGTCTGATGGCCAGACAGCACCAGATTCGTTTTTCCAACTTCTATTGCAGGTATAACAAGAAAACAAGCCTAGGCTCTGATACCACTGTTGGGTTTTGAGCATTCTAACACTCCTAAGTGTACATGCAACCCTAAATACCTTGGATCTATGTTTTCTCTATTATACATGCAAATAAGAATATCCAAGGTATTATCCTAATCTAGCATACAAACACAATGACTATAGCAAGATAGAATACATACCTCTTTGGAGAAGAAAGTCTTCATGAAGCTTGAGTGTCTAGTGCCCCAAGTGTGACACCTCAAATGGAATCACAATCATCAAAACACTTGGAATGACTTGAGAGAATTCTACACTCATCAAAATCGGCTAGCCCTTTTACTTCACACACTAGTGTGATTCTAGTCGCCAATTTTGCCAAGAATAATATCTTTATATAGTGTTACAATTAGGGCAAACCCTAATTGTCATGACTTTCCATTTCCTTGGATCCATGGGTTCAAATACACCATGGAGCATCCATGAACCATCCTATGGGTTTTAGCCCAACTTGATTATCCATGGAGCATTAGCCCACTATACAAGTATGGATGATTTACACAATCAACCCATATATATTTAATTAGTCTTCTTTTGATCACTTAATTAATCCTAGATTAATTCTTGATCAATACTAATTAAATAATCTTATTATTCTTATTATTAATATACTAGAACTTATAATATATTAATAACCATAAGTGTCTTATTTCTCTCATCCAGGTGCATGATGGTATGCAACCCAAATGGACCATGCCGGGTCGGGTCAAGTCTTACCAAATATAGTTATGGACTTAGACATTAATCCAACAGTAATTCAATCACATGTGATTCTAGGTCCAAAACCAACCTATTCAAGGGGTTAAAGGCACCTTAACACCCTTTGAGGGGTGTTTACGGCCTAAGGAGGTGGGTTTACGGTCCAAGAATTTTCTTGGGCCGTAAACTCAAATTTGATGCCTTTGAGGATGTTTTGGTGCATCACATGAAAGATTATGAGGTTCTACACTCCCGTGGAAGCATTTGAAGGTGCTTAAGCGCATTTTGACTCACTAACATGAGTTTATGTTCCATCAATGAGGGTTTATGGTCCAAGAACATGCTTGGGCCATAAAATCATGTCCACACATCATATGATACGATTTTGGGGTCCTAAGCTCATGCATGCAAGTTTCTAGTCCGAATCTAAGCCATAGAAGTGTTTTGGTGGCGTTTTGAGGCTTCAAACCCCTCATATGAGGTGTTCATGGTTTTGGGAGGGTCCCCAAACCGTAAACACATGTTCATAGGTGTTTTGGGTGATTCCAACAAGAATTTGCAAACCATTCAAGTTAAACAACAAGTTTAGGATGGATTTCTTACCAAATGATGCTTGAAATGGGGTTTTTGGGCCAATTTCGAGTTCTAGAGAGAGAGTGTAGAGAGAGAAAGTTTTTAGAGAGAGAGTAAAAGCCTCAAAATGATGTCGCTCAATCCCTTATATAGGGGTTGAGTTTGTGGCCCGGAGGAATTCTACCCGATACTGTCGTTAGACGGTGCTATTGGTCGAACCCGATAAATTTGCTGTAATGACGATTTAGATGAAGATGAAAATAATAATTTTCCAAACAAATATGGAAAATATTTTAATGATTATAACACATCCCGACACTTACGAAATCAAAATAAAAGTCGCAATAAAATTAATTTAACTCAAAGATTAACGGAACTAATTGAATACGACGGTTTTATTTAACGGGAATGGTTTTAGTGACGGGATAAATTACAGGTTGTCACATTATCCCCCCCGTTAGAAGGAATTTCGTCCCGAAATGTTGAATTAAGATACAAATCATGGATTTGGAAAGAGATGCAGATACTTCTGTTTCATCGAGTCTTCGCGCTCCCAAGTGAATTCCGGTCCCCGCTTGGCATTCCAGCGAACCTTCACTATCGGGATGCGACTTTGTTTCGTGCGTTTAATCTCTCGATCCATGATTTCGATTGGCTCTTCCACAAAGTTCAAGTTTTCGTTAATCTCGATCTCGTCCACAGGAATCACAAGGATTTCATCGGATAAGCACTTTTTAAGATTTGAGATGTGGAATACGGGATGGATGTTACTAAATTCATGGGGTAGTCAGAGTTTATAGGCTACAGGACCGATCCTGGCGAGGATCTCAAAAGGTCCAATGTACCTCGGATTAAGTTTCCTACGCCTTCCAAAGCGTACCATGCCTTTCCAGGGCGAGACGTTCAACAGAACACGGTCTCCAACCAGGAACTCCAGAGGTTTCCGTCGTTTATCAGCGCAACTCTTTTGGTGATCTCGTGAAGCTTTCAATCGTTCCCGGATTTGGATGATCTTTTCGGTGGTTTCACGGATGATTTCAGGACCAGTGAGAGCACTGTCGGGGACTCGACTCTTGGCTAGCTGCGTGTCCCCTACCTCGGCCCAGCACAGAGGGGATCTGTACTAGCGACCGTAGAGGGCTTCAAACGGAGCATCTTTGATGCTGGTGTGGTAACTGTTATTATACGAGAATTCGATCAGAGGCAAACGTGTATCCCGCGACTTTTCCAAAATTGATGACACATGCTCTAAGCATGTCTTCCAGGGTTTGGATAGTTCTCTCACTTTGTCCATCGGTGTGAGGATGATAGGCCGTACTCATGTCTAGTTTGGTTCCAAGAGCCTTCTGGAGAGACTGCCAAAATCTAGAGGTTAACCTGCTATCTCGATCAGAGATAATGGACGCAGGTTCACCGTGCAGTCGGACTACCTCTTGGATGTAAATTCGCGCGATTCTTTCCATATTGAATGATTCTTTGATCGGAATGAAGTGAGCGGACTTTGTTAAACGATTGACAATTACCCAAATGGTGTTGTACCCACTCGGACACTTGGGTAACTTGGTGATGAAATCCATGGTAATCATCTCCCATTTCCACTCGGGTATCTCGGGCTGCTGGAGCAGACCCGAGGGTTTCTAGTGCTCGACTTTCACCTTGGTGCAATTCAGACACTTGCCCACGTATGTAGCGATCTCAGCTTTCATGTTTGGCCACCAGTATTGTTTCTTGAGATCCATGTACATCTTTTCCGAACCTGGGTGAACGGAGTATCTGGTCTTATGTGCTTCCTCCATGACAATCTCCCTGAATCCTCCGGACTTTGGAATCCAGATTCGGTTCATGAAATAGTAGACTCCGTCACCTCTGATCTCAACTTTCTTATCCATTCCCCTTAAGGCTTCGATTGACACGTTCTCGGGTTTGAGGGCTTCTAACTGGGCGTCTCGGATTTGAATGGATAAGTGGGAATGGATAGTCATCGTCAGGGTCTTCATTTTTCGACTTGAACTCTCTTTTCGGCTAAGGGCATATGCTACCAGATTGGCCTTGCCGGGATGGTAGCGGATTTCACACTCATAGTCGCTGAATAGGTCTACCCATCGCTATTGCCTCATGTTTAAGTCTTTCTGATCAAAGATGTGCTGCAAGCTCTTATGGTCAGTGAAGATCGTACACTTGATCCCATAGAGATAATGTCTACAAATCCTCAATGCAAAGACTACGGCTCCTAACTCCAAGTCGTGTGTGGTATAGTTGACCTCGTGTGCTTTCAGCTGTCTCGAGGCATAAGCAATTACTTTTCCTCTCTGCATAAGCACACAGCCTAAGCCTTGATTAGACGCATCGCAGTAGACAACGAAGTCCTCTGTCCCTTCGGGCAGGGACAGAACAGGCACGCTGCACAAGGCTTGCTTTAATGTCTGGAACGTTGTTTCTTGCTTTTCACTCCAACAAAAGGGTACACCTTTCTGTGTCAGAGTGGTTAAGGGTTTGGCGATTCTGGAAAAGTGCTGGATGAATCTCCGATAACAGCCGGCGAGACCCAAGAATTGACGGATTTCTGTGGGTGTCTTCGGTGCCGACCAATTCTCTATTGCTTTAATCTTGGAAGGATCCACGTGAATACCCTCCTCACTTACTACGTGACCGAGGAAAGTTACCTTCCAAATCCAGAATTTAGGAGAATTTCGCGTACAACTTCTCGGATCTAAGGGTTTCCAACACTAGCCTCAAGTGTTGTTTGTGATCTTCTTCGCTTTTGGAGTAGACAAGTATGTCATTAATGAACACAATGATGAACTTGTCCAGAAAAGGGTGACACACCCGGTTCATCAGGTCCATGAACACTGCCGGTGCGTTGGTTAGACCGAAGGGCATCACTACGAACTCGTAGTGTCTATATCGAGTCCTGAAAGTTGTCTTGGAAATATCACTCTCATGAACTCGTAGCTGATGGTACCCTGACCTAAGATCTATCTTCGAGAAGTAGCTAGCTCCTTGGAGTTGATCGAAGAGGTCATCTATTCGCGGAAGAGGATATCGGTTCTTGATGGTCAACTTATTAAGTTCACGGTAGTCGATACACATTCGGAAGGATCCATCTTTCTTCTTTATAAACAATAGCGGAGCTCCCCAGGGTGAGGAACTCGGTCTTATGAATTCTTTACTGAGCAACTCATTGATTTGGCTGGATAACTCCTGCATTTCTACTGGAGCTAAGCGATACGGAGATTTCGCTACAGGGGTAGCTCCAAGAATTAGGTCAATGCGAAATTCGACCTGACGTTCGGGATGAATTCCTGGAAGCTCTTCGGGAAAGACATCAGGAAAGTTACAGACTTCGGGGATGCTCGTGAGGTCTTTAACTTTCTGTTTCTCTTTGATTACATGTGCTAGGAATGCATGACACTCCTTACGCATGAGCTTTTGAGCTTTGATGTAGGAAATGATGCGAAGATTGGAGCTGAGTTTATCGCCATAGATTATAAGTGTCTGACCCGTAGGAAGGTTGAGGCGGATGGCTTTTTCGTAGCAAAGGATATCATCATGATTGAGACTCAACCAATCCATGCCAATGATGACATCAATGCTCTTTATGGAAGCTGGCAAAACATTGATGGGAAAAGAATGATCATTCAGGGTAAGGGTACAACCTATGAATACATCGCTAGCGCTCTCTTTCTCACCGTTAGACATCTCGACGATAAACATTTGGGTTAATGGTAGGGGATTAGGTTTTAGATTATGTTTGAACGTATGACTAACAAAGCTTCTTTCAGCACCCGAATCGAAAAGAATACTAGCATAAGATTTGTTGAGAAGGAATGTACCTGAAACAACGGTGGGATCGGAGACTGCTTCATCCCGTCCCATGGCTAGGACTCTCCCAGTATTATCAGCTGTCGCCTTCTTGGGGAAGTTCCGTTTGAAGTGTCCAACTTCTCCATAATTATAGCAGGCTTGACCAACACCTACTCTAGAAGATTGATTGGCTGATTGGGCTGGTGCTTTGCAAAATCAGATCGTGTGCTCCTTTTTACCACAATTGGTGCATGACAGTTTGCGGCAGGGGCCGGGGTTGTGGTGGTATTTGCACTTGTCACATAATGGAAGGTTACCACCATATATGTTAGTAGGTGTTTGAGCTGTAGATCCCACAACAGAAGCAGCAGAAACGGGGGCAGTAGCAGCATAGACTGCTACAGTCTGCTGTTTCTTTGAGGATCCTTGGGAAGATTGACCCTTCTTCTTCTTCCAAAATTTCCTTTTCTCACCACTCCTCTTGGTCGATTCAGGGGTGGCAGTTGTTTCCTCGACATCATCACTGTGATCTATTAGGGTCTGGGCTAAACTCTTGGCGCTATCATACGTATCCGGCCGTGCAACTAAGACATTTCCCTTGGTTGGCTGGGTCAGCCCCCAAATGAACCGCTCTATCTTCTTACTTTCCGGGGTAACCATTCCCGGGAAGAGGAGTGCAAAATCATCGAATCTAGAAGTGCATGCACCAATATCGGAACCTTTCATCTTTAGGTTCTAGAGCTCGTGCTCTAATTTCTGCATTTTGCCCCTAGGGCAGTATTCAGTTAGGAGGAGTTCTTTCATGGCTTCCGAACCCATGGCGTTGGCGACAAGTGGGGTCAAGGATTTGACTCGGCCATTCCACCAAGTCAGAGCTTTATCAATGAAGTTACAGGCTGCGAATTTTACTTTATCGGATTCCGAACAAGCACAGATTTCGAAGATGGATTCGATTTTCTCGAACCATCGGGAAAGGGAAATGACACCTCCAGTGCCATCAAAGGATCTAGGTTTTGCATTCATGAAATCTTTATAGGAACCCTCCTTTCAGTGTCCCTGACTGCTTTCTTGATTTTGAGTACCACCTCCCGAACCACCGGAACCACCGGTGTTCAATTGAGACATAGCAGCTGCCACCGCGGTGGTAACAGCTGTCTGAAACACCACAGGGTTGATTTCAGGAGCAGGTGGTGGTGGAGGGTTGTTGGTCTTGGAGCTGGGGGGTCTCTTTCTTGGAGGCATCTTGATCTAATAAGATCAAGAAAGAGAGGATGATAGGTCCTCTGAATTGAATGAAGAGATATGACAGATATATACATTCCGAATAAGCGATAAAGTAGGAAAGAGTTATCGAAACAGATAAATTATCGCTATAGGAATGATCAAGGAACAACGCGTGAACGAGGATTTCTACAAAGGATTGGCTCGAGAAATACTCCCATAGTATTTCAGGATTCGCTTACGAAACTGGCTCGATGTTTGTGGTATTAGGGTGAGTTTTAGGCATGTCGTATACCGCAGTCACTCCCAAGCACATGTTGGCCATGTCTCGAATGATTATAGTTAGGCAGGCTATATGGATCGTAGACACGACTACATAACAGCTCAGGTTTAAGCGCAACGTATGACACCCATTTACTTATGTTTTGTTCTACTTGTAGTTACGGATCTCGACGGTTCGGTATACTTGTATACTTTTGAAAATACTTGTATTTGGAAGTATACTTTTAGTTCAGAGCACTTAGGCCCTTTAGTGTTTATAGTTTTATACCATTTAAGGGTTGGTATACTTTATTAACTATAAACAAGGGCTCTGATACCAATCTGTCACACCCCGAAAACCGAAGGCGGAAACATTTCCGGGGTTGACTCCACGTTGAGTATCAAATCCAATGCACATAGTAATTAAAGTAAACAACCATTACGTTACATATATAAAAGTTTAAATTTGTTTGAAAATAAAGTTGTACAGGTGTGATACATAGTATATATGAACAAAAGTAAGACGAGTCTTCAACGCACTCCGTCTTCGTCAAAAGGAATCATCGGGTACCTGTCTAATGCGGACCTGAGAATACAAGCAGTTTGAAAATCATCATAATGCTGGTGAGTTCATAAGTGGTTTTGTTTTCTGAAAATGTACCAGTTCCTTTTTGTTTTCTGAAAAAGTTACACACCAAGATAATCCCATATTTTCTTAATAGTTGGTTATCAAATCCAAAGTGTAATGTAAAAGATGTACACTAAAAACATGTTTACCCTTGTGAACTGTAAGGTTTAGTTATCTGGTTTGTTACACGAATCTGGTTATGTACACATGTTACCCCAGAAAAATCCCATATTTTCTTGAATGTTGGTTACCAAATGTGAAAGATGTATACCGAAAACCTCGTTGTCCTTGTGAAATGTATTAGTTTTAACACGTATATAAAACTAATATACAAAATAAACATAGTTACTTTATTCATTATTACTATTTAGTAAATCTCTGTTATCCAAATTACGAATTCCATAACCATACGATAGACTAGATATGGCAATAAGTAGTCCACATCACCTTATGACTTTCGTCACCCTTGAATCATTCGGTTCAGCTGTAGTTAGCAGCCAGGTGTGGGGTAGTCAGCCACGTATAGATCTATACACTCAAGTCATGCTCCCTATCTAAGAGATTCTGGTTACGGGTGCGGTCCTCCACTCGCTTATCTCTGTGGAGTGTTCACCGAGGACATGTCTAAAAAATATAGGAATAACAAAGTTACTAGTAATAATACAGAAAGATCATGTTACAAACAATGATCATCCACTCGCGTATCTCTGTGGAGTGTTAGCAAGGACAAAACAGTGTACTAAGTTTCATGTTCAAAGATCAAATCTTATGCTTTTAACTGATAAAATGTGGAAAACCATTTGTGAAAATATAAAATACAACATTTTATAACGTTTTTCACAAATAATACGATAATGTGTACTGCAAGTTCAAACGATTATCTGTTATGAATATCAGTGTTAAAAGCATATGTAATATGGAACACAACACATGTAAAACAAGTTTTAAGTACAAGTATTCTTTATACTTTGCTTGTATTCTCCCCCTGAAAACAGTAAAAAACATTGAAAAAGGGTAGGGGTATGAACTCACCAGACGAGAACACGTGTCGGTTTGGATGCTAGTTGTCAGTTCGGGGCTTGATTACACGCGAGGTTCCTATGTAATATGAAATCATGTATATAAGTGTATCTAATTAGACTTTGAACCACTAATTAGATGTGAATATGCACTCCAAGACGTGAAAATACTTCAACTCAAGTGTTAGGAGTGTACTCCAAGACGTGAAAATACTTCAATTTAAGTGTTAGGAGTGATCCGGGTAGCATCTACGGGTGTGTAAGGCCTAAATATGGAGTTTACTCTTCAAGAGTAAACTCCTTGACGAGTTTAAGGCCCATCGACCATATCCCCATGAGTTTACAGCCGTAAACTCATGGGTGGTGGGTTCTTGGATGCCAAATGCTCATACAATGCACACGGGAAGGTTCTTGGGTCGATTCCATGGCTTAGGAAGTGATTGGGACTTGACTGGCCTTGGGAAATGAGTTTACGGTCTAAGGAGATGTTCTTGGGGAGTTTACTACATTAAAATCATGAGTTTACAACCGTAAACTCATGTTTGTCCATGAATCAAGGGCTTTGGTGGTTGTAATTTAATCAAATGTGATTCTAGGTCCAAAACCAAACTATTCAAGGGGTTAAAGGCACCTTAACACCCTTTGAGGGGTGTTTACGGCCTAAGGAGGTGGGTTTACGGTCCAAGAATGTTCTTGGGCCGTAAACTCAAATTTGATGCCTTTGAGGATGTTTTGGTGCATCACATGAAAGTTTATGAGGTTCTACACTCCTGTGGAAGCATTTGAAGGTGTTTAAGGGCATTTTGACTCACTAACATGAGTTTATGGTCCATGAATGAGGGTTTACGGTCCAAGAACATGCATGGGCCGTAAACTCATGTCCACATATCATATGATATGATTTTGGGGTCCTAAGCTCATGCATGCAAGTTTCTAGTCCGAATCTAAGCCGTATAAGTGTTTTGGTGGGGTTTTGAGGCTTCAAAACCCTCATGTGAGGTGTTCACAGTTTTGGGAGGGTCCCCTAACCGTAAACACATGTTCATATGTGTTTTTGGTGATTCCAACAAGAATTTTCAAACCATTCAAGTTAAACAACAAGTTTAGGATGGATTTCTTACCAAATGATGCTTGAAATGGGGTTTTTGGGCCAATTTCGAGTTCTAGAGAGAGAGTGTAGAGAGAGAAATTTTTTAGAGAAAGAGTAAAAGCCTCAAAATGATGTCGCTCAATCCCTTATATAGGGGTTGAGTTTGTGTCCCGGAGGAATTCTACCCGATACTGTCGTTAGACGGTGCTTTTGGTCGAACCCGATAAATTCGCCGTAATCACGATTTAGATGAAGATGAAAATAATAATTTTCCAAACAAATATGGAAAATATTTTAATGATTATAACACATCCCGACACTTATGAAATCAAAATAAAAGTCGCGATAAAATTAATTTAACGCAAAGATTAACGGAACTAATTGAATACGACGGTTTTATTTAACGGGAATGGTTTTAGTGATGGGATAAATTTTAGGTTGTCATAAGTGGTATAGAAGGCCTTTTTGAAAATCAGAGTTTTTTTTTTCTTCAAAAAGCAACCACTTTGGATCTGATACCAATTGTTGAGAGAAAACTTGAGTCACACTTGAACAAACGTTAGAACAAGTGATAATACGGAATAAAGTTCAACTCAAAGGGTCATTAAAGCTCAACCATAATAATAAGTCAGAGTTAGGAAGTTAGAAGGTTAGTTGCGGAAATATAAGAAAATATAAAAGAAAACAAGTATTATTTCAAGTATACACTTAAGTTGATTCATAACAAGGAATGCAATCAGACCAAGTTAGTAAGTGAGATCAAACTTAGTGATTAAGTCTAGAAAGACTTGCTCCAAACAGATATTTCAAACTGTTACGGTTATATTTAACTGATAAGTAAGAAGAGAGTAAGATGAGTGATAAGACTCAAGATGCCTAAGAGAAGTGCTTTCATTGAGAAAGAGACAACTCTATTTATAGAGTCTCAAAGATTACATACAGTCTAATCTGTTAAGAGTTGCCTCACAGGGAACATTGGATAAAGAAAAGTACTTATAGAAAAACAGATAAAAGACTAAAACTAAGAGTTGATGACTGCGGTTGCTGATCATGATTGCGGTGTTGAGATTGACTGCGGTTGCTGAAAGTAGCTTCGGATCTCTTTTCAGTTTAAGAGGGTCACTTTCATGTTTCAACAGGTTCGAACCCAAACTATCTGCTGCTCACGATCAATCATTGGTCTATTAGGGCTCATCCAGTTCCTCCCCATGACGACCTTGCTCTCAAGAAAAAGGGTAGGAACCAAATCAATCGTATATCGGTCGCAAAATAACTCCAACACCTAACCTCGATGAACTCTCGAAACTCGTATTGTACAATCGTTAGCGATCACCACCTCTAACGGATAATCAAATTCCCCAGGAGGGTCACCGAATCTCTTGTTGAGCGCAAGGGATACGAACGATTTGGTTGTGCCCGAATCAAAAAGAGCTAAAGCTGGAACATCGTTCACTAGGAACGTCCCTATAAAAAAATATACATACTAAACATAAAATCAAAGCAATAAATCAGATAACGAGAAAATACATACTAGTAACCACATCTGGTGCTGCACGAGCCTCCTTAGTTGCCACCTAGATAACACGTCTCCTCACGAATGGTGCCTCCGCCTTGCCCTGGCGACTGTCAGTGATCCTCAGTGTAGCTGGAGCGGGTTCTGCGACAACTCTTGTAACGACCCAAATTTCATTCTATCAGCGACGTTAGCTTCCGTAATCAAATAATTAATTTCGTTACAAATGGTTTCTATTTAAGGTTATAAATTTAAATAAACTAAATAAAAATAATGTTCTTTTGTATGTAAATGCATTTATCAATAATTAAAAGGCAAAGAAATTAATTAAATGGATTTATGGGGTTATATGGTTAAAATAATTCATTAACAAGGTATACCTAGAATCAAGGGGCTAATGGTTCATTAAGAGAAACATAATATGCCATGTTATTTAGGGTTAGGGTTGAATATCTTGCCAAATTGATACACGATGGACTATAGAGCGAAAATTGGATAAAAACCCCATGGGTTTCAATTGATGTAATTATGGGACATTCATGATCTTTTTCCCTTAAGCTTCTTACACTCGTATAAAAGCAGAATCGGGTTTTAGTTGTTTTGGGTGTTATGTTCATCGAGCATCAAGAAAAAAATGTGCATCCCATTTGGATTCCTTGGGATGTTGCGTCATCCATAGAAGGGATGGAAAAAAAGATAGAAAATTGGGCTTCTATACAACAACAAAAGAAAAAAATAAGAGAAACGAGGAACGGAAAAAAGATGATTGCTAAGGAAGGGGCAAGAAAGCAGGATTGGTTGTATGGTGTGTTCAATCGACATGAGGGAGAAGAAAAAAACCAAGTCATTGCTTTGTGGTGTGCGTCAATCAATGAAGGAGAGAAAAGAAAATGGTGATCATGAAGGAGAAATAGGGCTAGGCTATGTCGATTGAACCTTGAAACCCATCACTTGCATTTGGTAAACTCTCAATTCTTCATCCTCTTATGTTTATGTTTCAAATTGTTAGTGAAATAACTGGAATGGTGAGTCAAATGCTTTTCGTTTGGTGTCAAAACTCTTGTTTTCTTTCCAATTCCAATTCTTTTGATTATGTGAGATAAATTTCCAACCATATTGGAAGTGTCTTTGTTTAGTTGTTTCTGTGAAAACCCTTCTAAAAACACTCCCTCGTTAGTGCTTAAGAATTGGTGTGAATTATGGAATCAATTATCTTGCTTTGCTGCTATAATTTTTGTGTCTTGTATCTCCAAATCTTGTGGGTTCCTTTTTGTGATTTTCTAGATAAAATACTTGTTTTGGAAACCTTCTTAATATTCTCAAAACATCCTTAAAAGTCTTTCTATGTGGTAAATTATGAGGAAATTTTGCTAGCAAGAAGATGCCATCTTTTAGCTTGAAAGTTCTTGCAAATTTTAGTTTAATTGGTTTGTATTTTTCTGCCCTAAAACCATGTTGTATGGGCTGAAATAATAACCTTGAAAGTCATTCAAATCATATCCAAAATTCTACCCAAGTTTCATCCTTAAATGCGTCTTGATTTGGAACTTAAAGAAGCCTTTAATTGTGAATGTAGAATTTTGTGTTTGGTGTATAGTGGCATCATACTATCAATATTCCATTAACCAAATCTTTGGTATTTTCATTGACTCTCAAATTATGTCTTATTATCTTCAATCAAGATTTTTTTAGTGCTAAATGGAATAATTCTAAGTCCTTTCCATTAATCTTGGAGTTTATGGTAATGTTGGTAAAGATTGCAAATCTGGACATATTCTTTCAACTGTCTTGCAAGGCCTGTAGAGGCTATTCTGCTTCGATTTAGAGTAAATGACCACAAAAACAAAGTTGTAGTAAACTGAGTATAGTTTTCATAAAGTCCGGAATCAGCTTAATCGGAGTTACAAATTATGTTTTATACTTGAAACGCTAAATGGGGGTCAAGCTAGGAAATTATATATATATATATATATATATATATATAAGTTAGTATTAAAGTTATATATTTGAAAAATGTACTTGATTTGTTAATTTCTTGTCTTGTGTGGTTTTTTAGGTGAAGCCTTAAGAACATCAAGTAAGTTCAAGACAAGTAGAAGGAGAGTCTCATCAAGGCTAAAGGTGAGTTCATAGTTTTAACTCATTATGGTGCATAATTAAAACATGCATTCTATAAATGTTGATTTGATTCATATTAGGATGACCTCATCATTACTTGTGTTTAATGATGATAAGATAATTTTGATGCTACGATATGTTTTATTCTATTGTCATGTTATGATTTATTTGCTTTGATCCTCTCACTTTTATGAACGTGATGCATATGATAATCTAGATTTGGGAGTGAGACAATAGCTTTCTTAACATTAGTGCGTAACCGAAAACCACACCTCAAAAATGGATTGTTGATGCAAATGGGGAATAATTCTAGAATCATTAATGCTTGTAGTAAATGTATGAGAATATGTTGTTTGCATCTTATGAATGGTTACTCATTGGAATAGGTTGATATGGTGATATACATGTTATATGTTAGTTGTAAATGTATGTGTTAATGATGTTTAATGGATTTCTAGTTATACGCTATAATATGGTGATAATATGATGAGTTTAATTACATTTTTTATTGCACATTAAAGTTGTATGAGTAACATAACTATTTTGGTGTATGCTTGTTTTGCGGGGTATAACGGTGTTATGGGTAGAGCCTTGAAATCCTAATAGGTTGGAAGAACTTGATCCATAACAGTGGTTAGTTACACGATCTTTCTAGATGGTCGTGTGACACATGGTTCACGTGAACCCCGATGTGTAGGAGTCAAATGTGTATAGTGAGGAGTCGAATTAGTTAGAGTATATAACATGTCGAAATCAGAAATGACTTCGACACTCTATCTATTTTCCAAGGCATTGTTATTTCAATACTTTGATGTTAGTCCTTGTAACTTTTTTTGAGTCTGATGTACCCTATATATAGGGTAGGTGCATAAAGTAGACTAATGTTCGAACACTAGCTGAATTATCTCTTGAAATATTATTTACTCTTGTATTCAATCAGACTAAATCGTGCCAAACATACATTATTTACATCTTGTGTTCATTTACAACCTTGATTGTCTTAATCATTTGTGTTCGTAATCAATCCTAACACACTTTATTTTGTGTCAAAGCAATATTCACTCAATCGATTGCAGTTTTCTCGTGTTTTTCATTTTTTTAATCATTTATTTTGATTCAAAATTTTCCGCAAATTGAATCAGGAAACCAGTGTCAATTGATTGTATTGAATTGATTCCGCACTCTGCGTGTTAGATTGATTGATTTCTGTTCAATCTTTGATTGATTTCGTTCTTAGATTTCTTTTTTAGTCTAAAATCCTCTTTCTTCTAAATCCGTACAAAAGCGACGAATTTCAATTTGAACCCAATGGCGAATTTCTCTCACTTGCTCGGATCGTCATCAAAGATTCTGACATTGATTCTAGAGTACTATGAGAAATTGGCTAATAGGATGGAAGACATGTTGGATTAGTGTCTAAGCCCATAACCATATTTGGTAAGTACTTGACCCGATTGTGCATGGTCCTTTTGGGTTGCCTTCAAACCTAGCAATGGAATAGGATAATTGTTGGAAAGAGAAGAATGATTTATTAATTTATTACTTGGTTAATAAATTAATTTGAAATCAAGATAAATGATTTATTAATGTATTATGGATATAATATATTGATTAGAAATCATATTGTTTAATTAATATTTAATCAGAAATTAATTTGGAATTAATTTTAGGATTAAAGGAATTAATTGAAACTACAGGGACTAAAGGTGACAATATTCAAAAGTTGAGCATTGAAGCATTCTAGAACCTCCCTTAGAGGTGTGGAAAGAAATCTAGAGTGTCCTAGGGTTTCCTTGGGCTCTAAGGGTGCCTTAGAAGCCTTAGGGAGGAAGTTAAGGGATTAGGGTTATCTTAGATACACCCGCCTTATCCTAAACCTTCCTTATCACCTATATAAACCCCTAAAGGGTTGGATTTCGTCCAAGGAACTCCAAGAGAGGCTTAGAGCCGAATTTTTAACTTCCCTTCTCTGTCCATAGTAATCATTGGTTGCTAGGTTTGTTTGTGAGTCATTAGAGGCGCGACACTTCTGGCACTTGCTTTCAAAGACAAGAAGATTCAAGATTTAAGTTGTTATTACAATATAACAACAAGAGGTATGTATTTCATTTTTCTTTGTGAATTTCGAAATCCCTAGAAGCTTGTTAGGATTCTTCACATGTTCATAATGTTGTATAACTAATAGTGATAACATAGATCCAACTATAGGGTTACATGCACACATATGATTGTTTGTATAAAACCCAACAGTGGTATCAGAGCCAATGGTTTTTGTTTTCAATTAGCTTTATACAAATGTATGGACTTGAAAAATTAGGGTTTATGGCCAATAAACCCTAGGAGGCATGAATTTTCGAAATTAGGGTTCTTGAACCATGATTTATGAAATTTGGTTAAGGTTTCCCAAACCCTTTCCTTAGCCTCCAAGATTTCGAAATTGGTTAGGGTTTCCCAAACCCTTTCCTTCGCCTCCAAGTTTTTGAATTCTAGGGTTATCCAATCCTTGAATTTCAAAATTTGCCTCCTTCCCCAAGATAAGATCCTATTTTTTAAGGATTTGGATAAATGTCATATCTTGTAATTATCTTTTAAGTGTTTAAATTTGGTAATTAAAGATTTTGAATTATCCCATCCCATAATTTCGAATTTTAGGGGATTTAAGGGATTAAGTTAAATTAATTGTTTAATTTAAAAGATACCTTACCAAAATAGAAGATAATTGTCAAATTAATTAGATAATCATTGCCTTATGTGATAAACTTGATTTATTTGGATTACTTGATAGATTATCTTGCAAGAAATTGAATTAGGTCATATTTAGATAATTACTAATTAATTGGTTAATTATTATTATTTGTAATTTGATCTAGAATGTTCTTGCTTATGTTTTGAAAAGTTTCAAAACTTGCCCTCAAGTTTTGGATTTTAAATTTTGATTAAAAGTTTAATTTTAAAATGTTAAATTCTAAAACCCTAGTTTTGAAAAGTTCAAATTTCACCCTTTTGGTTTTATTTAGTTAATTAAAAGTATAATTAAAAGAAAGTTAATAAATCCATCATCATTTGGTTTATATTTGATTAAATTAAAAAGTGTAATTTATAAAATTAAAACCACCTAGTATTTTAAAAATGTAAAATACACCCTTATACTATGTATAACATTAAAAGTCTAATATTATAACTTAAATGCTAGTCATACCATTAGTAGGCCTCATTCATGAAGCCGATCTATAAGGGGGGTATAAGGTTATGGCCTATAAAATGGTCGTTTAATGGGTGTCCACTCTCACCCACCGCTTCCTTGATTGGTGGAGGGTCATTAGCAGAACGGGTAGGATAGGGCAAACCCTCTCCTCATTAAAAGTATAATAAAAAATAATGTAGTTGAATGTTTTAGAAAATTCCCAATCTTAGTTACTTTAGGAAAAAGTGAATTGATTCAATTCCATGAAATTACACTTTGTACCCTTGCTATGACGTTAGTGGAGCGTGTGTGGTTAACCGACACACTAATTGGGTTCTAAGAAAAGGTGGCAAAGGGTGAATTGATGTTTGTCATAGTCTGATGGAGAGTGTGTCACACCCCGAAAACCGAAGGCGGAACCATTTCCGGGGTTAACTCCACGTTGAGTATCAAATCCAATGCACATAGTAAGTAAAGTAAAACAACCATTACATTACATAATAAAGTTTTACAGTTGTTTCAAAAGTAAAGTTTGTACAGTTGTGATATGTAGTATATATAGACAAAATGAAACGGGTCTTCATGAACTCCGTCTTCTGATCAAAAGAAATCTTCGGGTACCTGTTCTAACGCTGACCTGAGAACACAAGCGGTTTGAAAATCAGCATAAAGCTGGTGAGTTCATAAGCGGTTTTTGTTTGTGAGTATGATTCGAGCTTCCTTTCTGTTTCTGAAATGTTATATGCACCAAGAAAATCCCATATTTTATTAATAGTTGATTATTGTTTCACAAATGTAAGGTATAGTAAATTTGTACATTGAAAACATGTTTATTCATGTGAAAATGTATAGTTGATTATCTGACTGATTAAACTGTTCTGTTTGCTTATCATGTGTTACCAGGAAAGTCCCGTACTTTCCTTATTGTATGTTACAAATTATAAAAGATGTAATGTTATCCAGTTTGTTACTCTTTCTAGTTAGGTAAGTGTTACCCAGAAAAGCCCCATGCTTTCCTGCATATTGGTTTCAAATGTAAACGATGTTAAAGATGTAAAAGATGTAATTGTTATTGGTTTCCATGTTTTCCCCAGGAAAGTCCCGTACTTTCCTGAATGTTAGTTACAGTGTTGTGAAAGATGTGAAAGATGTATAAAGTGATTCATTATTACTATAAGTAAATCTCTGTTATCCTGATTGCGAGTTCCATAACCATACAATAGACTAAAACCTATGGCAATAAGTAGTCCACAGGTGGCAATAAGTCGTCCACATACTTATGACTTTCGTCACCCTTGAACCATTTCGGTTCGACTGTAGCTAGCAGCCAGGTGTGGGGTAGTCAGCCCCGTATAGATTTATACACTCAAGTCACGCTCTCTAAATACCAGAGATTCTGGTTATGGGTGTAGTCCTCCACTCGCGTATCTCGGTGGAGTGTTCTCCGAGGACGTGTCTCCAATCATATAGGATTAACAAATTTACTAGTGATAATATGATAGTCCTCCACTCGTGTATGTGTGTGGAGTGTTACTGAAGACAAAACAGTGCACATGTATTATGTTCAAATGTTTAATGTCATGCTTTTATCTGATAAAAGGTGGAAAAACCGTTTGTGAAATATATGCAAAACATAACAGTTTAAAGGCCTATTTCACAATGCAGGTTACATGATCTGTATGTTCAATCTGTTATTGGTTGTGGTAATCAGTTATGAAAGCATATGAAATATGAAACATACGTTTAAAAACATATTCTGAGTACAAGGATTTCCTTGTACTTTGCTTGTGTTCCCCCCTGAAAACAGTGAAAAAGGGTAGGGGTATGAACTCACCGGACTCGGAAACGTGTCGGTTTTGAATGCTAGACGTTGGTTCGGGGTTTGATTACTCGCGATGACCCTATGTAAAATGAAATAATGTCCATATATATACAATTAGGAATACATTCACTAACCATATGGAACATTACACTCCAACGAGGTTAAACATCTCGAAATGAGCGTTTGGAGTGACCCGGGTGGCGTTTAAGGACGTGTAAAGACACTAGGGACTTGGGACTTGAGTTTACTCTCCATAAGTAAACATTTAAATGAGTTTACAACCACAAAACACACACATACATGAGTTTACGGCCGTAAACTCATGTGGGTGTGGTTTTGGGTGTTTAAATGGCTTAAATGGCTTAAATGGACATGGGAATTGTTTCTAGGTTTTGTTCTAAATGCTTGGAATGGATTAAAATCACCAAAATGATTAATTTATGGGAGTTTACGGCCTAGCATAGGCTCCTGGCCGTAAACTCCTTAATCCTCATGAAAATGATGTTAAATGTTGTTAAAACAAATCACATGTGATTAATAGGATTATTCCAAGACCTAACATGAGTTTTATGGGACATTTGAGGGGTGTTATGGAGTTTACGGCCCATGAGACCCTCCTCATGGCCGTAAACTCTTCTATAGGGTGATATAAAGTGTTTCAAGGTCTAAAACTTGCATAAAATGGCTTCTAAAATTCATCTAAAGGCTTTAGGGGTGTTTAGTTTGCATTCTAACACCATAAATTTTGGAGTTTACGGCCCAAGAACAAGCCTTGGCCGTAAACTCTTAGAAATCCCACAAATGAAGTGTTTAAGTCCCTTAAACTATTTTTGGTTGGTCCTTTGATTTATTCCAAGGCTTTTGGTGGTGTTGGATGGCTTTCTAACACCTTAGAATTGAATTTATGCCTTGTTTTGGGGAGTTTACGGCCCAAGCACTCACCTTGGCCGTAAACTCACATAAGTCCCTCAAAAGTTATGATTCAAGTGTCCAAATTCTAAATCCAAGGTCCTATAATTCATATCTAAGCCATAGAAGTGATTTGGAAGGGTTTAAGGGCATGAAAACCCTAGTTTAATGAGTTTACGGCCCAAGAATGATCCTTGGCCGTAAACTCCTTCAAACTTCACAAAGTTCATGTTTTAATTGTTTAGAGTCCATATCTTGAAGTCCCTTAGCCATATCTAAAGTCCAATTGAGTTTAGGAAGGAGTTTAAGGGCTTAAAACCCCATTTAATGGAGTTTACGGCCCAAGCTTGCTCCTTGGCCGTAAACTCATGTTCTTGGTCCCAAAACTCAATTAATTCATCAATTTGAAGGCTAAAGATGTTGAATAACATGCTAGAGAGGTTACCTTAAAGATTTGAAGCCTTAAACTTGAGATTTGGACCTTAATTCTAGCTTGAGGAGAGAGGTTGTAATAGTGTTTAATGGTAAATTGACCAAAGGCTTCAAATGGAGTCTTAAACATGTTTATATAGTGTTTAAGTTTTGGATACGGAGGAATTCTACCCGATACTGGCGTTAGACGAGGCTTTTGGTCGTACCCGATTGAGTTACCGTAACCCGATACGGTAATTTCTAGAAATATTCCGATCACTAAAGTTGGGTGTTAAAATGATTTCTAAATGTATTAAGACACTCATTAAGTCATTTTAGACGTGTACTAATAAATGACTTAATTATACGGAAGATCGTAAATCGAATTTGGAAATACGATTGGTTGCGCGAGTTAGACTACAAAAGAGTTACAATAATTTATATGGAAATTTCGGGTTGTTACATTATCCCCCCGTTAAAGGGAATTTCGTCCCGAAATTCAAAGTTTAAAACACAAGACAAGATACAAATCATGGATCAGAAAAGAGTTGTGGATACTTCTGTTTCATTGAATCTTCCCGTTCCCAAGTAAATTCCGGTCCTCGCTTGGCATTCCAACGAACCTTCACCAACGGGATGCGACTCTGTTTCATACGTTTGACTTCTCGATCCATGATTTCGATTGGTTCCTCCACAAAGTTAAGGTTTTCATTGATCTCGATCTCGTCTAAGGGAATTGTTAGGGTTTCATCGGATAGGCACTTTTTGAGATTTGAAACATGGAAGACAGGATGAATGTTACTGAGTTCGTGAGGTAAATGAAGTTTATAGGCAACTGGACCGACCCTGGAGAGGATCTCAAAGGGTCCAATGTACCTTGGATTAAGTTTCCCACGCTTACCAAAGCGTACAGTGCCTTTCCAGGGCGAGACTTTTAACAGAACACGGTCTCCAACCTGGAATTCTAGGGGTTTCCGACGATTATCAGCGCAACTCTTTTGACGATCACGTGAGGCTTTCAGTCGGTTACGGATTTGAATGATCTTTTCGGTGGTTTCGCGGATGATTTCAGGACCAGTGAGAGCACTGTCGGGAACTCGATTCCTAGCTAACTGTGTATCCCCCACCTCGGCCCAGCACAGAGGGGATCTGCACTTACGACCGTATAGGGCTTCGAATGGAGCAGCCCTAATGCTGGTGTGGTAACTGTTGTTGTATGAGAATTCGATCAAGGATAGATGTGTATCCCACGATTTTCCAAAGTCAATGACACATGCCCTAAGCATGTCTTCCAGGGTTTGAATTGTTCTTTCACTCTGTCCATCGGTCTGAGGATGATATGCCGTGCTCATATCTAGTTTGGTTCCAAGGGCTTTCTGAAGGGATTGCCAGAATCTGGAGGTAAACCTGCTATCTCGATCAGAGATAATGGATACAGGTACACCGTGTAGACGGACTACCTCCTGGATGTAGATTCGCGCAAGTCTTTCCATCTTGCATGATTCTTTAATTGGAATGAAGTGGGCGGATTTTGTCAAACGATCGACAATTACCCAAATGGTATCGTACCCACTAGAACACTTGGGTAGTTTGGTGATGAAGTCCATGGTAATCATCTCCCATTTCCACTCGGGGATCACGGGTTGTTGGAGCAGACCTGAGGGTTTCTGATGTTCGACTTTGACTTTGGCGCAAGTCAAGCACTTGCCCACGAATGTAGCTATCTCAGCTTTCATGTTTGGCCACCAGTATTGTTTCTTGAGATCCAAGTACATCTTGTCAGAACCTGGGTGAACAGAGTATTTAGTTTTGTGCGCTTCTTCCATGACTATTTCCCTGAATCTTCCGGATTTGGGAATCCAGATTCGATTCATGAAACAGTGAACTTCGTCACCTCTGATCTCAAGTTTCTTTTCCATCCTTCTCAAGGTTTCATCTGACATGTTCTCAGGTTTGAGGGCTGCTAACTGGGCTTTTCGGATTTGTATGGGTAAGTTGGAATGGATGGTCATCGTCTGGTTCTTCACTTTGTGGCCTGCACTATCCTTTCGACTAAGGGCATCTGCTACCACATTGGCCTTGCCGGGGTGGTAACGGATTTCACACTCATAATCACTGAGTAATTCTACCCATCGCCGTTGCCTCATGTTTAAGTCTTTTTGATTAAAGATGTGTTGTAGGCTCTTGTGATCAGCGAAGATTGTGCACTTGGTTCCGTAGAGATAATGTCTCCAAATTTTTAATGCAAAGACTACGACTCCTAGTTCCAAGTCATGTGTAGTATAGTTGACCTCGTGTGCTTTCAACTGTCTTGAGGCGTAGGCAATCACCTTTCCTCTTTGCATAAGCACACAGCCTAAACCTTGATTAGACGCATCGCAGTAGACGACGAAATCCTCTGTCCCTTCGGGCAGAGACAGAACAGGCGCGCTACATAAGGCTTTCTTCAATGTTTGGAATGCAGTTTCTTGTTTATCACTCCAACAAAAGGATGCACCTTTCTGTGTTAGAGTGGTTAAAGGTTTGGCGATTTTGGAAAAGTTCTGAATGAATCGTCGATAGTAGCCGGCGAGACCCAAGAATTGACGAATTTCTATGGGTGTTTTCGGTGCCGACCAATTCTCTATTGCTTTAATTTTGGAAGGATCTACATGAATACCCTCCCCGCTTACCACGTGACCGAGGAAAATTACCTTTCGTACCCAGAATTCACATTTGGAAAATTTTGCGTATAATTTTTCGGATCTAAGGGTCTCCAACACTAGCCTCAAGTGTTGTTTGTGGTCTTCTTCGCTTTGGGAGTAAACGAGGATGTCGTCAATGAACACGATGACGAATTTGTCTAAGAAGGGACGGCACACTCGGTTCATCAGGTCCATGAACACAGCCGGTGCATTGGTTAGACCGAAGGGCATCACTACGAACTCGTAGTGTCCATACCGAGTCCTAAAAGCTGTCTTGGAACCATCATTTTCCTGGACTCGTAATTGATGGTACCCTGACCGAAGGTCTATCTTAGAAAAGTAGCTGGCTCCCTGAAGTTGATCGAATAGGTCATCTATTCGTGGAAGAGGATATCGGTTCTTAACGGTCAACTTGTTCAGTTCACGATAGTCGATACACATCCGAAAGGATCCATCTTTCTTCTTGACAAACAGAACCGAAGCTCCCCAGGGTGAGGAACTCGGTCTATGAATCCTTTACTGAGCAACTCATTGAGTTGACTGGATAACTCCTGCATTTCTGCCGGAGCTAAGCGATACAGAGATTTTGCTACGGGAGTAGCTCCAGGAATTAGGTCAATACGGAACTCGACCTGACGTTCGGGAGGAATTCCTGGAAGTTCTTCGGGAAACACATCGGGAAAGTTACAGACTTCGGGGATGTTCGCGAGGTCTCTAACTTCTTGTTTCTCGTTGATCACATGAGCTAAGAATGCAACGCACTCCTTTCGAAGGAGCTTTCGAGCTTTCATGCAAGAAATGATATGAACATTGGAACTGGGTTTATCGCCACAGATTACGAGAGTTTGATCCGAAGGAAGATTGAGACGGATAGCTTTTTCGTAACAAAGAATGTCAGCATGATTGGGACTCAACCAATCCATGCCAATGATAACATCAAAGCTCTTAATGGAAACGGGCATGAGATCTATAGGAAATGAGTGATCGTTTAAGGTAAGCGTACAACCTATGAATATATCATTAGCGCTTTCTTTCTCACTGTTAGCCATCACGACGGTAAACGTTTCAGTTAGTGGTTGAGGATTTGGTTTTAGATTATGTTTGAATGCATGACTAACAAAACTCCTTTCAGCACCCGAATCGAAAAGAATACTAGCATATGAGTTGTCGAGAATGAACGTACCCGAAACAACAGTGGGATCAGCAACCGCTTCCTCCCGTGTTATCAGCAGTTGACTTCTTGGGACAGTTCCTTTTGAGGTGCCCAACTTCTCCACAGTTGTAGCAGGCTTGACTAACACCTGCTCCTGATGATTGGTTGGCTGATTGGGTAGGAGTTCTGCAGAATCGAACTGTGTGCCCTTTCTTACCACAGTTGGTGCAAGACAATTCTCGGCAGGGACCAGGATGATGATGGTATTTACACTTGTCACACAGAGGGAGGTTACCAGCATATTTACTGGTAGGAGTTGAGGCTGTGGATCCTATGACAGAAACAGCAGCAACAGGAGTAGTAGTAGCAGCATGGACTGCTACCGTCTGTTGTTTCTTGGAAGATCCTTGAGAAGATTGACCTTTCTTCTTTTTCCAGAATTTCCTCTTCTCACCACTCCTTTGAGTCGGCTCAGAAGTGGTAGTGATTTCCTTAACATCATCGCTGTGATCAATCAGAATTTGTGCTAAAGTCTTGGCGCTATCATAAGTAATCGGACGAGCAGCCAAAACATGACTCTTTGTCGGTTGAGATAACCCCCAAACAAACCTTTCGATCTTTTTGTTTTCAGGAGTGACTAATCCCGGGCAGAGAAGTGCGAGATCATCAAATCGGGAAGTATATGCAGCAATGTCAGAACCTTTCATCTTCAAGTTCCAGAGCTCGTGTTCTAATTTCTGCATTTCGCCACGGGGGCAGTACTCTGCAATGAGAAGTTCTTTCATGGCCTCCCAGCCCATGGCATTGGGTACGGGTAAGGTCAGAGATTTGACTCGGCCATTCCACCAAGTCAAGGCTTTATCATCGAAGGTACAAGCCGCAAATTTAACTTTATCAGACTCTGCACAAGCACAGATTTCGAAGATGGACTCGATTTTCTCGAACCATCGGGATAAGGAAATAACACCTCCAGTGCCATTAAAGGATGTTGGTTTCGCGTTCATAAAATACTTATAGGAACTTCCTCTTTGGTGCCCCTGACTACCTTCAGGGTTTTGAGATTGAGGACCACCTCCTGAACCATTAGAGTTCATTTGCGACATAGCTGCTACCATTGCAGTTGTCATCATCGTCTGGAGTGATGCTAGGTCAAACTGGGGAGGGGGTGGCGGCGAAGAGGGATTGTCGTTGTTCTTTGAGTTGGGTCTTTTTCTTGGAGGCATCTTGATCTAAAAAGATCAGGAAAGAGAGGATCATAATTCCTCTGAATTGAATCAAGAGATATGGGACAGGAGATATCTCATCAAGGCAAATATAGCATCATACTAAGCGATAAAGCAGAAAGGAGTTATCAAGATAGAACATTTTATCGCTAGAGTAATAATCAAGGAATAACGCGTATAAAAGAATTTCTACAAAGGATCGGCTCAAGAAATACTCCCATAGTATTTCATGGTTTGCTGCAGCGACGATTTGTTGTTTGGGATATTAGGTAAGTTTTAGGCATGCCGCATACCACAATCACTCCCAAGCACATGTTCGCCGTGTCTCGAATGAATATAGTTGGCCAGGCTATATTGACCCTAGACACGACTACATAACTGCCCAGGTTTAACTGCAATACACAACACCCATGTACTTATATTTTGTTCTACTTATAGATACGGATCTCGACGGTTCGGTATACTTGTATATTTTGGAAAATACTTGTAGTTTGAAGATACTTTTAATTCATAGCACTTAGTCCCTTTAGTGTTTATAGTTTTATACCATGTAAGGTTTGGTATAGTTCATTCACTATAAACAAGGGCTCTGATACCAATCTGTCACACCCCGAAAACCAAAGGCGGAAACATTTCCGGGGTTGACTCCACGTTGAGTATTAAATCCAATGCACATAGTAAGTAAAGTAAAACAACCATTACATTACATAATAAAGTTTTACAGTTGTTTCAAAAGTAAAGTTTGTACAGTTGTGATATATAGTATATAAGGACAAAATGAAACGGGTCTTCATGAACTCCGTCTTCTGATCAAAAGAAATCTTCGGGTACCTGTTCTAACGCTGACCTGAGAACACAAGTGGTTTGAAAATCAGCATAAAGCTGGTGAGTTCATAATCGGTTTTTGTTTGTGAGTATGATTCGAGCTTCCTTTCTATTTCTGAAATGTTATATGCACCAAGAAAATCCCATATTTTCTTAATAGTTGATTATTGTTTCACAAATGTAAGGTATAGTAAATTTGTATATTGAAAACATGTTTATTCATGTGAAAATGTATAGTTGATTATCTGACTGATTAAACTGTTCTGTGTGCTTATCATGTGTTACCAGGAAAGTCCCGTACTTTCCTTATTGTGTGTTACAAATTATAAAAGATGTAATGTTATCCAGTTTGTTACTCTTTCTAGTTAGGTAAGTGTTACCCAGAAAACCCCCATGCTTTCCTGCATATTGGTTTCAAATGTAAACGATGTTAAAGATGTAAAAGATGTAATTGTTATTGGTTTCCATGTTTTCCCCAGGAAAGTCCCGTACTTTCCTGAATGTTAGTTACAGTGTTGTGAAAGATGTGAAAGATGTATAAAGTGATTCATTATTACTATAAGTAAATCTCTGTTATCCTGATTGTGAGTTCCATAACCATACAATAGACTAAAACCTGTGGCAATAAGTAGTCCACATGTGGCAATAAGTCGTCCACATACTTATGACTTTCGTCACCCTTGAACCATTTCGGTTCGGCTGTAGCTAGCAGCCAGGTGTGGGGTAGTCAGCCCCGTATAGATTTATACACTCAAGTCACGCTCTCTAAATACCAGAGATTCTGGTTATGGGTGTAGTCCTCCACTCGCGTATCTCGGTGGAGTGTTCTCCGAGGACGTGTCTCCAATCATATAGGATTAACAAATTTACTAGTGATAATATGATAGTCCTCCACTCGTGTATGTGTGTGGAGTGTTACTGAAGACAAAACAGTGCACATGTATTATGTTCAAATGTTTAATGTCATGCTTTTATCTGATAAAAGGTGGAAAAACCGTTTGTGAAATATATGCAAAACATAACATTTTAAAGGCCTATTTCACAATGCAGGTTACGTGATCTGTATGTTCAATCTGTTATTGGTTGTGGTAATCAGTTATGAAAGCATATGAAATATGAAACATACGTTTAAAAACATATTCTGAGTACAAGGATTTCCTTGTACTTTGCTTGTGTTCCCCCCTGAAAACAGTGAAAAAGGGTAGGGGTATGAACTCACCGGACTCGGAAACGTGTCGGTTTTGAATGCTAGACGTTGGTTCGGGGTTTGATTACTCGCGATGACCCTATGTAAAATGAAATAATGTCCATATATATACAATTAGGAATACATTCACTAACCATATGGAACATTACACTCCAACGAGGTTAAACATCTCGAAATGAGCGTTTGGAGTGACCCGGGTGGCGTTTAAGGACGTGTAAAGACACTAGGGACTTGGGACTTGAGTTTACTCTCCATAAGTAAACATTTAAATGAGTTTACAACCACAAAACACACACATACATGAGTTTACGGCCGTAAACTCATGTGGGTGTGGTTTTGGGTGTTTAAATGGCTTAAATGGCTTAAATGGACATGGGAATTGTTTCTAGGTTTTGTTCTAAATGCTTGGAATGGATTAAAATCACCAAAATGATTAATTTATGGGAGTTTACGGCCTAGCATAGGCTCCTGGCCGTAAACTCCTTAATCCTCATGAAAATGATGTTAAATGTTGTTAAAACAAATCACATGTGATTAATAGGATTATTCCAAGACCTAACATGAGTTTTATGGGACATTTGAGGGGTGTTATGGAGTTTACGGCCCATGAGACCCTCCTCATGGCCGTAAACTCTTCTATAGGGTGATATAAAGTGTTTCAAGGTCTAAAACTTGCATAAAATGGCTTCTAAAATTCATCTAAAGGCTTTAGGGGTGTTTAGTTTGCATTCTAACACCATAAATTTTGGAGTTTACGGCCCAAGAACAAGCCTTGGCCGTAAACTCTTAGAAATCCCACAAATGAAGTGTTTAAGTCCCTTAAACTATTTTTGGTTGGTCCTTTGATTTATTCCAAGGCTTTTGGTGGTGTTGGATGGCTTTCTAACACCTTAGAATTGAATTTATGCCTTGTTTTGGGGAGTTTACGGCCCAAGCACTCACCTTGGCCATAAACTCACATAAGTCCCTCAAAAGTTATGATTCAAGTGTCCAAATTCTAAATCCAAGGTCCTATAATTCATATCTAAGCCATAGAAGTGATTTGGAAGGGTTTAAGGGCATGAAAACCCTAGTTTAATGAGTTTACGGCCCAAGAATGATCCTTGGCCGTAAACTCCTTCAAACTTCACAAAGTTCATGTTTTAATTGTTTAGAGTCCATATCTTGAAGTCCCTTAGCCATATCTAAAGTCCAATTGAGTTTAGGAAGGAGTTTAAGGGCTTAAAACCCCATTTAATGGAGTTTACGGCCCAAGCTTGCTCCTTGGCCGTAAACTCATGTTCTTGGTCCCAAAACTCAATTAATTCATCAATTTGAAGGCTAAAGATGTTGAATAACATGCTAGAGAGGTTACCTTAAAGATTTGAAGCCTTAAACTTGAGATTTGGACCTTAATTCTAGCTTGAGGAGAGAGGTTGTAATAGTGTTTAATGGTAAATTGACCAAAGGCTTCAAATGGAGTCTTAAACATGTTTATATAGTGTTTAAGTTTTGGATACGGAGGAATTCTACCCGATACTAGCGTTAGACGAGGCTTTTGGTCGTACCCGATTGAGTTACCGTAACCCGATACGGTAATTTCTAGAAATATTCCGATCACTAAAGTTGGGTGTTAAAATGATTTCTAAATGTATTAAGACACTCATTAAGTCATTTTAGACGTGTACTAATAAATGACTTAATTATACGGAAGATCGTAAATCGAATTTGGAAATACGATTGGTTGCGCGAGTTAGACTACAAAAGAGTTACAATAATTTATACGAAATTTTCGGGTTGTTACAGAGTGTGTGGTTAACCGAAACATCAAATAGGTGACTGTAACATTGGGGGCACCTGTTGGGTTTTGAGCATTCTAACACTCCTAAGTGTACATGCAACCCTAAATACCTTGGATCTATGTTTTCTCTATTATACATGCAAATAAGAACTTCCAAGGTATTATCCTAATCTAGCATACAAAACAATAACTATAGCAAGATAGAATACATACCTCTTTGATGTAGAAAGTCTTCATGAAGCTTGAGTGCCTAGTGCCCCAAGTGTGACACCTCAAATGGAATCACAATCATCAAAACACTTGGAATGACTTGAGAGAATTCTACACTCATCAAAATCGGCTAGCCCTTTCTTCACTATCTCTAGTGGCCGATTTTTCCTCAATAATAAGATGCTTATATAGTTACACAATTAGGGTAAACTCTTAATTGTCATGGCTTTCCATTTCCTTGGATCCATGGGTACAAATACACCATGGAGCATCCATGGACCATCCTATGGGTTTTAGCCCAACTTGATTATCCATGGAGCATTAGCCCACTATACAAGTATGGATGATTTACACAATCAACCCATATATTTAATTAGTCTTCTTTTGATCACTTAATTAATCCTCGATTAATTCTTGATCAATACTAATTAAATAATCTTATTATTCTTATTATTAATATACTAGAACTTATAATATATTAATAACCATAAGTGTCTTATTTCTCTCATTCAAGTGCATGATGGTATGCAACCCAAATGGACCATGCCGGGTCGGGTCAAGTCTTACCAAATATAGTTATGGACTTAGACATTAATCCAACAGTCTCCCACTTGGATAAGTCTAAAACTATTATTGCGTATGACTTCAGGAACCAACTGGCAATCGTAGCTCTCAAAAGCTTCTGTCGAACTATGACCTTGTAGATGAACTCTGACCTTTGTCAGTGACTTGTCCATTAGATAAGGGATCATATATTCCTCCATTCTAGATATCATATGGACTGAGACATGGATTATAATCATTCTCTCTGTCCATTTGTTGTTTCCCGATTTCCGATTTATGACGACTGACTAATTGAACAAATCAAATCAGTCCTGGCCCGGCCGAGCACTTCCATTTGTCATCATCAAATCATCGAGGGGCCCACAGATATCGCTTTTATCCCGAAGGTAAAAGGAACGGATAAACTTCGACTCATATGGCTTGTTCTACTACTTGTTGAATCATACACAAAGGCACGTTTTATAGCACAGAGTTACCAAATGCGGTTTCGTGCAATCAATGTACTATCAACTCATAGTAACAACTCATATCTCTAGGTTTGAAGAATATAAGATATTATCGTCTCATGATCACTCGTGATAAAATCCATGAAGTGATTCCAATGAGCGCGGGTTGAATCCAATACTCAGAACTTATGAGCACTCATGAGTGTTGTAGCCTTGTCCAACAGCTTAGACCTCTACAAGCCAACCCATGACAGTCTTAATTCATATCTACTTCCAAAATATGACCGACTGTGGATGGTTTGAATAACTTAGTCATTCCAGAAGAATAACCCAGTTTATTCGGGAAGTCAAAACATGCAAAGTGAAACACAACAATAATTGAATCCGATATGGTCTCAGAACTTATGAATATAAATAAAATACCTTTTATTTATTACCATATGATTACACATTATTCATTGTATACTGTTTCAGCTATCAACTTTAATCTTGAATTTAAAACAATAGTTGTCCCATGCTCCAAGCATGTACACTATGTTTTCTAAACACTAGTCATGCCATACACCAAGTATGAATACTATGTTTGTCTATGATCTTTACTTTATGAACTAGATCAATTGAACATAACTTCAATGATTCTCTTTTCACACTCCCAAATCCTTACTGCAAATGCAAGAATTCCAAATTCATGCCATTTACTGAAATCTGTTAGATTCTAAACTTATATGCATTGATACTCTTGTAATGATTATGCACAAAGTCATAAAGACTTGACAACAAACATTACAGAGCATTCCAAAGGAGATCAACTCCTTGGAAATATCCTTCTTGCATTAAGTTTCCTTAATCTTACACAGATTGAAATTTCTAACTTTGAAACATTTCCAGATTCCATTCTGACTTATCACTTCTGAACAGGAGTTGCCTCCTTGCAGATTATGTCAATATGGTCCTTCCAGAATTATCACTATACTTCCAATTGTCCTTGAGCAACCAATCTTTGGTAAACCTTAGATTGTCCTCGACAATTGTTTAATCCTTTTAGTCATATCCAGTTCTAAACCTTTTCCCTTCTTAATGCCCCAGGCATTTGGAAAATTTTAGAACGGATGATTATAGCACATGTAATCGATCCTATATCCGAAGCATATGGGACACGATTCATGATGTCTCACATAAAGACTAAACCAGTCTTTTGCTATAACATTTCCATTTCAATTTGCCAAGTTCTCATAATTCAGATTATGAAAAGGGATGCCGTAATCATAATCGAATTTTAGAACGCAAATAATGGACCCATATACAGAATTTCCTTATGTTGAGCCATTCCAACATGAAATTCATATATATCCTTGACTAAATGATTAAAACCTCACGATCTAAGCTTATAGATTTCAGATGAAGTATAATTTCCTCTCCCTTAATTATAGCAAAACAACTTTTTCCCAATTGAAACTTTTGTTTTCTATAATTAACATTGCTAGCTTGCAATACTTATCATAATTATCATGCTCCCACTAACATGATGATTATTAGCATAACACTTATGCTCCCACTAGCTTTGACATGTACTCAGAAATCAGCTAGACAGTCTGAAATTTAGATTCATACACCCTTTCCGTAGATAGCTCACCTGTGTGTCTAAGCAATTTCAAGAACCATGAAAAGGGATACCGTAATCATGGTCTCAATTGCTTAGGCATTTGCCATTTCTCACAAGTCCATGTTAGTGTGCCGGTTAACCACACGCGCTCCACTAACGACTTTTGAAAATGCAAATAACACAATTGATATCTTCGTAAAATCTACTTAGTGAAAGCGTTTCCTCACCATCATTTTCATGAATCGGAGAGAAACCTTATGACACTTAGATTTATATGGTGTATGAGTTCCTACCCATATGAATTTGTCAAACCATAATCACAAGACAAAGATAATGACAAATCCAAAACCATATGGATTGAACTCAATCTTAACTTCTTGCCACCTGGCAGCTCAAGGGCCTGCCATTGCTTCCAAGTTGTTATGCAACAAACTGAGAACTCTAAGAACTCATATGCAAATCCAACTTTAACTGGAATGGGCACAGATATGTCAACACGATAGGTTATAAACCTCAAGTCGTGTGCTAGTGAAGAACTTGAGGTTTTATTCTTGATTATTTCTTGAGACTTTCAAGACCTTTAAGACTCCCACTGTCCTCTTGACCTATAAGACTCCCTTGTCAAACATCCAAGAGATAGTGCGGATTCTAATCAAGAAAAACACTTCACACAATTGGCCTAAGTTGGTCTTAGTTTTATCCAAAACATCACAACTTACCAATTTCAAATGTACAAGAGTAGAAAACTTTTACTCTTACATTTGACAAGTGTTTTAAACCTTCTTTAAGACATGTCACTCAAAATACAATCTTGGAGTATGACTCTAAGACTTGTATTGGAACGAAGTATGACTCATCTTCTTGATTTAACCATTTCAACAATTCAAGATCCCTCTTCTTAGTCATAAGAATGCACTAAGATTTCCTTAGAGAACTAATTGTGCTATGGTTTCTTGATCATTAAGATGATCACAAAACGGATACTAAAGTACTCTCCCATCTTTTCAGATTTGAGAAACTTTTATCCTTCTGCCTAAATTGATTCTTCTTATTCGCTCTGCCATACATTGGAACCTTTTTCCAATGTCTCAGAGTTACACTTAAGCTTGTAAGTATAATCATATTTACTGTGCTTTAGTAAACTATGACGAATAGTCTTACCAATCTTTTGTGGTGGACTAAATCAGTGCACAAAACTATGTACTCGATCCTTTAGTCCTTTACTTGACTCACACATCCATGTGAACAAGTAATTAGTCTTAATTTTTCCAAAACTTGAAAGTTCTCATTCATCATGCTATACAACTTGCATGATTCCAAGTTCCGGTCCAATTGAAACTTGGGTGATGAGAATCTTTCCTTATTTGGTAAATTTAGACATTACCACAAATGAAAGAATCAATTTCATATTTCCACTCTTGCTCTTAACGGAATTATATAAGCAACAATTTTTCCTCAAATGCCATTGTAAGGATATTTTTAAAATAAATAAAATCAAAAATTTTTCTTTTATTTTAAAACTTTGCGGAAAAACTATCCTTACAATCCATATGAAAACTTGTTGTTATCTATTCCTAAGCAATATCTCATAACTCCTAAGAAGTAGCTCAAGAATCCGATCTTCAAACTATGCGATAGAAATCCATCTACGCCATCAGATTCAGCATATTCTTTCTTTAAGTTTCTTCACTTTCCTTTGATTCTTAAACCATCACCATGCGACCCGGTCACATCATGTATCAAGAATCTCAGAATAGAAACTTAACAGAGTTAGATAGTGGATTTTACCTGAAGTAGAGTCAAACTTATTGACTTTAACATCCTTAGGTAAATTTGGCAGCTTCGCAACCAATGCCCTTTCTTTGGCAATACAAACATATGGACCCTTTGATAATGGTACACAGGACTATCACAGACTTAGCTTTTTCTCTTTACCATTTGGTCAACCGAGTTGACTATAGCCGATCCTTTTCCATTGGGAAGAGAATGCTTTACTAGATATCCAATGTCATCATTGTCAATGTCCATAAAGTTTTAGGAAGTTGATCTTAGCAAATAGATAAGATCATTAAGGGTCTTGTCATAGTCTGTTTCATAGGTGTCCCAAAGGAACTCACTATGTGACTTAGAAAGTGATTGAACCACCAACTTTCTCAAGACTTTGACACCCAACTCTCCCGGCTTGTCAATATGTGACTACATCTCCAAGATGTGATCACAACTAGACCTTGCCTTGCCAATAGGGCTTGAGTGACCTTAAACTTTTCAAGAACTTGTGGGTTAGGGAGAATAGTTGGAGGAGGAGAAAGAAGTATGATATCCATGGGGCATCATCTTCATTAGGAAACCTTGTTTCAAAAGATTTGGGAAGATCATAGGTGCCTAAACCAGACAACTTTTGGGAGATATTCAAGATAGTTGATTTAAAGTCCTTAATATGACACCCAATATGAAATATTAAGGCTAGAACCCAACAAACTATTTTATAACTTCGAAGAGGTATGCCGTAATCCAAGCTATAGAATATTTGAAGGTAGGTGAATGACGATTCACCAATTTCCACCAAGATAAACGAAATGTATAATTAGGTTTTAATTGGTTTTGAAACTCCTAGATCTTTGAGATTCATTGAACTTTTCAAAGGCATGTTTCAATCTCGAGTGTGCCCTTCAGGTTTTGTCACTGGGATGCCGAGGATCACAAAACAAGGTGTGAAGTAACCATGCAAATCACTTGGTACCCTTAATAAATTACCCCTCAATCGATGTGCCGGTTAACCACACACGCTCCATCGATACTATGATAAATATTAAGTCACCCTTTACCTACCTTGTTAAGTCCAAGTTAGTGTGCCGGTTAACCACACACGCTCCACTAACGACTTAGACAAAGTGTAAAGTGTAATTTCATGGGTTAGCACCTTATTCACATTTTTCCTAAGTAACTAAGATTGGGTATTATTAAGAGTTTAGTTACTTAGTATTTTTTCATTAATACTTTTAATGAAGGGAGAATTCAAGTCCTATCAAACCCGTTCGGCTAACGACCCTCCACCAGTCAAGCAAGCGGTGGGTGAGAGTGGACACCCATTAAGTTGCCATTTTATAGGCAACAACCTTATACCCACCTTATAGACCGGCTTCGTGAATGAGGCGTACTAGCGGTAAGACTGACTTTACTCTTATACATATATATATTATTAACTTATAATATTATAAAGTATAAGGGTTGAATTTTAACTTTTAAAATTCTAAGGGCTAACTTGGAATTAAAGTATTCATTAGAGAAAACTTTACAAATTCCAAAACTTGAGGGCAAGTTTTGAAACTATTCAAAACTAATTAATTCCATAACTTATGTGTTTAAAGTAGTTTTAATCCAAAAACTCTTCAAGTTCCATAACTTGAGGACAAGTTATGGAAGACTTTAAACTAATAAAAGAATTAACTTTTCTTTATTTTATAACTTATGGAATTAATTAAGGTTACACCTTTTTTTTATTTTATTTTATTTTATTAAATGAAGAGACTCTTGGTCCTCCATAACTTGAGGACAAGTTATGGAGTCATAAAACCATTTAATTAGAACTAGACTCTTCATTTTTGTAACCTTTGCCAATTTTTATGAGTTTTATGATTCTTAAATGTGACTTTTCATATAACTTGAGGACAAGTTACAAAAACACATTTTAGAATCAATTCTTAGATTAATTTGGATTAAAACCAACTATCACCTAATTTTCATCATTAATCCAAATTCACTCATAAAACAAGATAACACAAAAAACTTTTGGTGATCCATAACTTATTCTTAAGTTATGTAATCCTTTAAAACATTAACACCAAATTTTGTAACTCCATAAAAACTTTGAATCAATTTTTTTTAAAACCTTTTCATATCCATAACTTATGGAGGTTTCAAAAAATAAAACTCTTTAGATCAAACTTTTAAAACTAATAAAATAATCATATCATTTTATCTTTTATTAAATTTGACCTAATTCAAAACTTTTCATTTCTTGTAACTTATGAGTTTAATAGAGTAATAAAATGAGGACTTTTCATTTTTCTAACTCTTGTGTTCTTTTAATGGTTTTTTTTTTTTTTTAATCCAAGAGACTTTTGGTTTTCCATAACTTGAGGACAAGTTATGGACTCCATTAAAACACATTATGATCAAGAATTAAACTACCATATAGGTTACAAATAATTCCTATGATCATCTAAACTTCATAAGAACAAGAACATGAATATGAACACTTTCAAGAATCAAAATCACATTAAACTTTGTAATTTTGATAACTAGTTGTTGTAAATGAATTAGCAAAAACATTACACCAGCTAAAACAAGTTTTTCAAGTACCAAAACAGTTTAGGGTAATGTTTCCAATCCATTTCCAGCAACTAAAGTCGAAAATCTGCACTCTGTCGACCCTACTCGCCGAGTTGCATGAACCTACTCGCCGAGTAGGTTGAAGATACTCATGAACTCGCCGAGTCCCCCCCCATGGACTCGCCGAGTCCATTCGTCAGGCAGCAAGTTTTCGACTTTTTTCAACTTTTAATTACAAGTATAAGAGAAAGCAAGCCTAGGCTCTGATACCACTGTTGGGTTTTGAGCATTCTAACAATCCTAAGTGTACATGCAACCCTAAATACCTTGGATCTATGTTTTCTCTATTATACATGCAAATAAGAACTTCCAAGGTATTATCCTAATCTAGCATACAAAACAATAACTATAGCAAGATAGAATACATACCTCTTTGATGTAGAAAGTCTTCATGAAGCTTGAGTGCCTAGTGCCCCAAGTGTGACACCTCAAATGGAATCACAATCATCAAAACACTTGGAATGACTTGAGAGAATTCTACACTCATCAAAATCGGCTAGCCCTTTCTTCACTATCTCTAGTGGCCGATTTTTCCTCAATAATAAGATGCTTATATAGTTACACAATTAGGGTAAACTCTTAATTGTCATGGCTTTCCATTTCCTTGGATCCATGGGTACAAATACACCATGGAGCATCCATGGACCATCCTATGGGTTTTAGCCCAACTTGATTATCCATGGAGCATTAGCCCACTATACAAGTATGGATGATTTACACAATCAACCCATATATTTAATTAGTCTTCTTTTGATCACTTAATTAATCCTAGATTAATTCTTGATCAATACTAATTAAATAATCTTATTATTCTTATTATTAATATACTAGAACTTATAATATATTAATAACCATAAGTGTCTTATTTCTCTCATTCAAGTGCATGATGGTATGCAACCCAAATGGACCATGCCGGGTCGGGTCAAGTCTTACCAAATATAGTTATGGACTTAGACATTAATCCAACAGCACCATGTATAGTTGCATGGTTATTCACGCCCTGTTTTGTGATCCTCGGCATCCCAGTCACAAATCGAGGGGCATATCGAGATTTAAACATGCCATTGAAAAGTTCAATGAATCTCAAAAGATCTAGGAGTTTTCAATACATTTAAAACTTAAATTCTTTTTTTCGTTTTTCATGGTGGAAAATTAGTGAATCATCATTCACTTACCTTCAAATGTTCTGCAAGTTGGATTACGTCATCCCTTTTCCAATTTGTAGGATGTTGTGTTGGATCCTGGCCTTAATATCTCATTTGGGTGTTTTATTAAGGACTCAATCAAATAAAATTGAATTTTCTCCCGTTTCATAGATGTCAAAGTCTAACAACTATGGTCTTCCTAAATCCGTTGGAAAAGGTTTTCCACATGAAGATGATGTTCCACGATTGGATTGTGGAAATGGAAATCATGTTTCATTGCTCTACCTCCTCCAATAATTCTACCTGACCCATGTGTTTAAAAACTTGAAAAGTTCAAGGTCATTCGAGCCCTATTGGCAATAAGACACTAGAATGGAAAGCCTATGTGTACATACGTCTTAAAGATAAAGTTACACATTGACAAGATTGTTAAGTGTCGATGTCTCAAGGAAGTTGGGTGTTCAATGACTTCCCGAATCATATGGTAAGTTCTTTAGAGAGTACTATATGATGGACCACGACATGACCCTTATTGATTTAACTCATTTGCTTATTGTTGCTGAATCAGAAATGATTTTGCGCACTGGTCAACAAATTTTGTCTGGTAAATCAATATCCCAACCTTCTATAGGAAATCACCACATTGGAAGTCTAGAAACGTTTTCTCTATGCAAGAGAAAGGCTGATTCTGAGATAGTCTTGTGTACCATTCCAGAAGAATCCATATGTTTCTGCTGCCAAAAGGAAGGGGCATTGGTTACGAAGCTGCCCTCACTACCTAAAAGATCTAAGAGATGGGGGAGTCAAGATGTATGACTCTGCTTTAGGTAAAATCCATTAACTAACTCTTTGAAGTTCCTATTCTTAATTCTTAATACATGATGTGATAAGATTACATTTTGATGTTTTGTAGGATCGAAGATAAGAGAGGAAGCTTAAGAGAAAAAGTGAGTTGAATCTAATCGTGAAGAAATCGATTTCGATCGCATTGCTTGAAGATTAGATTCTTGAGATACTACTTGGAGTTATAATAGATTGCTAAGAAATATGTAATACATAGTTTTTCAATTGAATTGCATTGTAAGGACAAATTTTCCTGCAGTAAAATAAATTTTGATTTTATCTTATTTATTTATCCTTGCAATGGCGTGTATGAAATTTTGATGTTTGAAGGTTTCTATTATTAGCAATAATGGATTTGATTCTTGATTATGTTATTTGTGGAGATGTCAAGAATTTACCAAATAAGTAGAGTTTCTCATCGCCCAAGTTTCAATTGGACAGAAACTTGGAATCATACAACTTGGTTGCGTGATGAATGAAAACTTTCATATTTCGAAATTAGACTAATTTTTTGACAGAGTGTCAAGTGAAGGATTAGGAGATCGAGTACACTAGGTTGTGCGTTGATCAAATCCACCACAAAGAGAGATAAGATATTCGTCATGATTTACTAAAAGGTTAGTAAATATGATTATACTTATAAGATTAAGTGTAATTCTGAGTTGATTGAAAGAGTTTCAATGAATAGCAGAACGAATAAAGAAGAATCAAGTAAACAGAAAGATAAAAGTTTCTCTATTCTAAGAAGAAGGGAGAATACCTTTTATGATAAGTATTAATGATTAAGAACCATACATCAATTGATCCTCTAAGTGATTCTTAGTGCATTTGTATGTCTAAGAAGAGCAATCGAGAATTGTGGAAATGGTTAAATCAAGAAGTCAAAGATACTTAATTCCAAAATCAAGTCTTAGAGTCATACTCTACGATTGTGACTTGAGTGACATAATCTTAAGTAGGAATGTTCTTACAATTGCAAATATTGGTAAGTTGTGATATCTTGAATAAGACAAAGACCAACTAGTACCAAATTGCATGTAAGTTTTCTCTTGATATAGACACACTAACGCTCAGATATTTTTTCTGTCAAGAAATGTTTCACGATAAGAGAATCTAATATGTCAAGAGGTCAGTGGGAGTCTAAAGATCTTGAAAAGGTTCAAGAACAAATCAAGAAGTAAACTGATTAAACACTAGCACACGACTTGAGGAATGTAACCTATCGTATTGACAAAATTTTATTTCCGTGCCAATCCAGTTGAGTGATTACGAGTTCTCAATAGGTTGCATAAGGGCAAACACCTTGTTCAATGAAAGTACATTGACTGGCATAGGTGAGCTACTAAATAACTTGGAAGCAATTATGGGACCCTTGATGGCAAGGAATTTAGAATGAGCATGTTCTGTCCATAAGAGTTTGGATTTGTCACTAACATTATCTTGTTATAACAAATTCACATGGATAAGGGCACAAACACAATAAAATCTAAGTGTCATAAAGTTTCGCTCCTTCATTAAAATGATTGTGAGAAAACGCTTTCACTAAGAGAGATTTTGAAGATAGAATTATGTAATTTGGGTTTCTCAAATTCAACTATGATTACGACATCCCTGTTCATAGTTTGAATTGTGGGAAATGGCAAATGGGTCTGAACATTTTTGAATTATTGCTATAAGTTCTAGAATCGTTTAGACACACACATGAGTTATCTAAGAAAAGGTGTATGAGGTTGAGAAGCTTAGATAAAGTCTTATCGAAGCGTCTTAGTATTATAAATATGAACTTAAGTGTAACAACCCGAAATTTCCGTACCACTTCTTGTACTTCAACTTGTAATCCAATTCGATCAACCAAACGCCGTTTCCAAATCCGTTTCCAAATTCGTACTTTAATTAAGTCATTTATTTGTATGGATCTAAAATGACTTAATGGGTGTCTTAATACATTTAGAAATCATTCTAACACCCCATAATAGTTATCGGAACATTTCTAGAATCGACCATATCGGGTTACGGCAACTTGGTCGGGAGCGACCAAAAGCCCCGTCTAACGCCGGTATCGGGTAAAATTCCGCCGTGTCCAATTCCCGAGCACTATATAAAGGACTCAAAGCTTCCATTTGAAGCTTTTGGCCATATTTCCTTAATAACCTTCCAACCTCTCTCCTCATCCAAATCAAAGGTCCAAAAACAAAGATTTAAGGCTCCAAATCAAAGAGGTAACATCCTTAACTTGTTATCTAACCTCTTTAGCCTTCAAATTGATGTTTAAACAAAGATTTAGGACCTGCAACAAGTGTTTACGACCAAGGCACATGCTTGGGCCGTCAACACCTAAAAATGGGGTTTTAGAGCCATTTAACCCTTGCAAATCATTGTTGGGACTTAGATATGACTTTGAGACTTACAAATCGGGACTTGAAACGCTTAAAACTTGAGTTTTGAGGGATGATTAGGAGTTTACGGCCAAGGATCGTTATTGGGCCGTAAACCCCTCAAACATGGGGAGTAAACACCTTTTTACATGTTAGATTGCCTTGAAACTCAACCAATAGCCTTGTGGTAAATCCTAGAACCATCTAAAAATAGTTTGGGGGCCTTAAACATAACAAAATACATCATACAAGAGTTTACGGCCATGGCACATACCCTTAGGTATAAATTCATCATACAAGATTGCCTTGAACTCCCTTTTAAATGGAATAAATTCATTTAGTTTATTCCAAGGCATTTTAGTAAATCATTCCAACAATCCCCAAGTCCAAACGAGCCATTAAGCACTCAAAATCACACCAACATGAGTTCACGGCCGTGAACTCATGTATATATGTGTTATGTTGCTGGAAACTCCCTAAAATGTTTACTCTTGGGGAGTAAACTCAAATCCCGAGTCCCTAGTACCATTACACGACCGTAGATGTCACCCGGGTCACTCCAAACACTCGTTTTGAGGTGTTTAACCTCGTTGGAGTGCAATGTTCCATATAATTAGTGATTGTAAATCAAATTAAATATATATGGACATTATTTCATTTTCCATACGGACATCACGAGTAATCAAGCCCTGAACCAACGTTTAGTGTCCGAAACCGTCGCATTTCCTAGCCTGGTGAGTTCGTACCCCTACCCTTTTTCACTGTTTTAAACTGTTTTCAGGGGGGGAACACAAGCAAAGTACAAGGGTTTCTTGTACTCAAAACTTATTTTCGTGTGTGTGTTTCACATTTCATATGCTTTTAACACTGATATACATAACTGATAACCGTATGAACATGCAGATCACGTAACATATTATTTGTGAAATGGGTTTTATAAACTGTTATGTTTTATATAAGTCACAAATGGTTTTCCACATTTTATCAGTTAAAAGCATGACATGAGAACATTTGAATATATAAATTGTACACTGTTTGTCCTCGGTAACACTCCACAGAGATACGCGAGTGGAGGATTATCATATTATTACTAGTAAATTTGTTATTCCTGTATGATTGGAGACACGTCCTCGGCGAACACTCCACAGAGATACGCGAGTGGAGGACTACACCCATAACCAGAATATTTGGGATTTAGAGAGCGTGACTTGAGTGTATAGATCTATACGGGGCTGACTACCCCACACCTGGCTGCTAGCTACAGTCGAACCAAAATGGTTCAAGGGTGACAAAAGTCATAAGGATGTGGACTACTTATTGCCACAGGTTTAGTCTATCATATGGTTATGGAACTCGCAATTAGGATAACAGAGATTTACTTATAGTAATAATGAACAACTTTATACACCTCACAAGATAACTAGGTTTTGGTATACATCTTTCAGATTGGAAACCAACATTCATTAAAGTATGGGACTTTCCTGGGGAAAACATTGAACATAATCATGTTTTACAGAATACATCTTTTACATTGATAACCAACATTCAGGAAAGCATGGGGCTTTCTTGGGGAACATTTACGTAACTAGAAAAGTGTAACAAACCTGATAACTTTACATCTTTTACAATTGGTAAAACACAATCAGGAAAGTAAGGGACTTTCCTGGGGATACATTGGTACATAACCAGAACAGTATAACAAACCAGATAACCTAACTGTACATTTTCACAAGATTAAACGTGTTTTCAGTGTACAACTATACTTTACATGTTGAGAACAAAAACCAACCTTTTTAAGAAAATATGGGATTTTCTTGGTGTGTATAACATTTTCAGAAACAGAAAGGAAAACTCGAACATTTTCACAAATCACAAACCGCTTATGAACTCACCAGTGTTATGCTGATTTTCAAACCGCTTGTGTTCTCAGGTCAGCGTTAGAACAGGTACCCGAAGATCATTTTGTTCCATGTTGGAGTGCGCATAAGACCAGTTCGTTTTGTTATTATATACTATGTATCACAACTGTACAACTTTGATTTTGAAACAATTGTAAAACTTTTCAATATGTAATGTAATGGTTGCTTTACTTTACATACTATGTGCATTGGATTTGATACTCAACGTGGAGTCAACCCCGAAAATGTTTCCGCCTTCGGTTTTCGGGGTGTGACAGATTGGTATCAGAGCCCTTGTTTATAGTGAATAAAGTATACCAAACCTTACATGGTATAAAACTATAAACACTAAAGGGACTAAGTGCTCTGAATTAAAAGTATCTTCAAACTATAAGTATTTTCAAAAATATATAAGTATACCGAGCCGTCGCGATCCGTAAATACAAGTAGAACAAAACATAAGTAAATGGGTGTTGTATACTGTGGTTAAACCTGGGAAGTTATGTAGTCGTGTCTAGGATCAATATAGCCTGGCCAACTATATTCATTCGAGACACGGCCAACATGTGCTTGGGAGTGACTGTGGTATGCGGCAAGCCTAAAGCTTACCCTAATACCACAAACATCGCGCCAGTGTAGTAATGAATCATGAAATACTATGGGAGTATTTCTCGAGCCAATTCTTTGTAGAAATCCTCATTCATGTATAGATCCTCGATCATTTCGTTAGCGATAGTTTACCTGCTTTGATAACTCTTTCCTGCTTTATCGCTTATTCGGGATATATAACTGTCATATCTCTCGATTTAATTCAGAGGACTTATCATCCTATCTTTCTTGATCTTATTAGATCAAGATGCCTCCTAGAAAGAGACCCAGCTCAAAGACCAACAACCCTCCGCCACCACCTCCTCCTGAAATTGACCCCGTGGTATTTCAGGCAGCTGTTACCGTCGCGGTGGCAGCTGCTATGTACCAATTAAACACTCGTGGTTCCAGTGGTTCAGGAGGTGGTACTCAAACTCATGACCAAGAAAGTGATCAGGGACACCGAAAGGAGGGTTCCTATAAGGATTTCATGAATGCAAAACCAACATCCTTCAATGGAACCGGAGGTGTCATTTCCTTATCCCGATGGTTCGAGAAAATCGAATCCATTTTTGAAATCTGTGCATGTGTTGAGTCCGACAAGTTTAAAATTGCAGCATGTACCTTCCTCGATAAAGCTTTGACTTGGTGGAACGGCCGAGTCAAATCCTTGACCCTACCCGTAGCCAACGCCATGGGCTGGGAAGCCATGAAAGAACTCTTGATAGCCGAATACTGTCCCCATGGTGAAATGCAGAAACTAGAGCACGAGCTCTGGAACTTGAAGATGAAAGGTTTCGACATTGCTGCATACACTTCCCGATTCGATGGTCTCGCACTTCTCTGCCCTGGGCTAGTCACTCCTGAAAGTAAAAAGATCGAGAGGTTCATTTGGGGGTTAACCCATCCAACAAAGGGTCATGTCTTAGCTGCTCGTCCGGATACATATGATAATGCTAAGACTTTAGCCCAAACCCTAATTGATCATAGCGATGATGTTGAGGAAACCACCACCGCTCCTGAGTCGACTAAAAGCAGTGGTGAGAAGAGAAAGTTCTGGAAGAAGAAGAAGGGTCAATCTTCCTAAGGATCCTCCAAGAGACAACAAACTGTAGCAGTCCATGCTGCTACTACCCCCGTTGTTGCTGCTTCTGTTGTGGGATCCACAACTCCAACTCTCACCAGCCGGTATGCTGGTAATCTTGCCCTCTATGACAGGTGCAAGTATCACCACAACCCTGGCCCCTGCCGAGAACTGTCGTGTACCAATTGTGGTAAGAAGGGACACATAGTTCGATTCTGCAAAGCTCCGGCCCAATCGGCCAATCAATCTTCTAGAGCAGGTGTTGGTCAAGCCTGCTACAACTGTAGTGAAGTTGGGCACTTTAAAAGGAACTGCCCCAAGAAGTCTACCACCGATAATACCGGGAGAGTCCTAGTCATGGGACGGGAGGAAGCGGTCGCTGATCCCTTTGTTATATCGGGTACGTTCCTTCTCGACAACTCATATGCTAATATTCTTTTCGATTCGGTTGCTGAAAGGAGTTTCGTTAGTCATGCATTCAAACATAACCTAAAACATAATCCCCAACCTTTAACTGAAACGCTTATCGTCGAGATGGCTAACGGTTAGAAAGAAAGCGCTAACGAGATATTCGTAGGTTGTACCCTTACCCTGAACGACCATTCATTTCCTATTGATCTCATGTCGGTTTCCATAAAGAGCTTTGATGTCATCATTGGCATGGATTGGTTGAGTCCCAATCATGCTGATATCCTTTGTTTCCAAAAAGCCATTCGTCTCAACCTTCCTTTGGATCAAACTCTCATAATTTATGGCGATAAACTCAGTTCCAATCTTCGTATCATTTCCTGCATCAAAGCTCAAAAGCTCCTACGAAAGGAGTGCATTGCGTTCTTGGCCCATGTAATCAACGAGAAGCAGGAAGTTAAAGACCTCGCGAGCATCCCCGAAGTCTATAACTTTCCTGATGTATTTCCTGAAGAGCTTCCAGGAATTCCTCCCGAGCATCAGGTCGAGTTTCGCATTGACCTAATTCCTTGAGCTACCCCCGTAGCGAAGTCTCCGTATCGCTTAGCTCCAGCAGAAATGCAAGAGTTATCCAGCCAACTCAATGAGTTGCTCAGTAAAGGATTCATTAGACCAAGTTCCTCACCCTAGGGAGCTCTGGTATTGTTTGTCAAGAAGAAAGATGGATCCTTTCGGATGTGTATCGATTATCGTGAGTTGAACAAGTTGACCGTCAAAAACCGATATCCTCTTCTGCGAATAGATGACCTCTTCGATCAACTCCAGGGAGCCAGTTACTTCTCCAAGATAGACCTTTGGTCAGGGTACGATCAGCTACGAGTTCATGAGAGTGATGTGTCCAAAATAGCTTTCAGGACTCGATATGGACACTACGAGTTCGTAGTGATACCCTTCGGTCTAACCAACACACCGGCAGTGTTCATGGGCCTGATGAACCAAGTGTGTCGTCCCTATCTGGACGAGTTCGTCATTGTATTCATTGATGACATACTTGTCTACTCCAGAAGCGAAGAAGACCACAAGCAACACTTGAGGCTAGTGTTGGAAACCTTTAGATCCGAGAAGTTATACGCGAAATTTTCCAAGTGTGAGTTCTGGATTCGGAAGGTAACTTTCCTCGGTCACGTGGTAAGCGAGGAGGGTATTCATGTAGATCCTTCCAAGATTAAAGCGATAGAGAATTGGTTGGCACCGAAGACACCCACAGAAATCCGACAATTCTTGGGTCTCGCCAGCTATTATCGGAGATTTATCCAGAACTTTTCCAGAATCGCCAAACCCCTAACCACTCTAGCACAGAAAGGTGTACCCTTTTGTTGGAGTGATAAGCAATAAACCGCGTTCCAGATGTTGAAGAAAGCCTTGTGCAGCGCGCCTGTTCTGTCCCTACCCGAAGGGACAGAGGACTTCGTTGTCTACTGCGATGCGTCCAATCAAGGCTTAGGTTGTGTGCTTATGCAAAGAGGAAAGGTAATTGCTTATGCTTCTAGACAGTTGAAAGCACACGAGGTCAACTATACCATACACGACTTGGAGTTAGGAGCCGTAGTCTTTGCATTGAGGATTTGGAGACGTTACCTCTACGGAACCAAGTGCATGATCTTCACTGATCACAAGAGCCTGCAGCACATCTTTGATCAGAAAGACTTGAACATGAGACAACGGCGATGGGTAGAACTACTCAGTGATTATGAGTGTGAAATCCGTTACCATCCCGGCAAGGCCAATGTGGTAGCAGATGCCCTTAGCCGAAAGGAGAGCTCAGGCCGCAAAGTGAAGAACCAGACGATGACCGTCAATTCCAACCTACCCATGCAAATCCGAGAAGCCCAGTTAGAAGCCCTCAAACCCGAGAACATGTCGACCGAAGCCTTGAGAGGAATGGAAAAGAAACTTGAGATCAGAGGTGACGGAGTCTATTGTTTCATGGATCGGATCTGGATTCCAAAGTCCGGAGGATTCAGGGAGATCGTCATGGAGGAAGCCCACAAAACCAAATACTCTGTTCACCCGGGCTCTGACAACATGTACCTGGATCTGAAGAGACAATACTGGTGGCCAAATATGAAAGATGAGATAGATTATTCGTGGGCAAGTATCTGACTTGCGCCAAGGTTAAAGTTGAGCACCAGAAACCCTCGGGTCTGCTCCAGCAACCCAAGATACCCGAATGGAAATGGGAGATGATTACAATGGATTTCATCACCAAACTACCCAGGTGTCCGACTGGGTACGATACCATTTGGGTAATTGTCGACCCTCTAACAAAGTCCGCAGATTTCATTCCGATCAAAGAATCATACAAGATGGAAAGACTCACACGGATTTACATCCAAGAAGTAGTACGACTGCACGGTGTACTTGCGTCCATTATCTCTGATCGAGATAACAGGTTTACCTCCCGATTTTGGCAGTCTCTCTAGAAAGCTCTTGGAACCAAACTAGACATGAGCACGGCGTATCATCCTCAGACCGATGGACAAAGTGAGAGAACAATCCAAACCCTAGAGGACATGCTTAGGGCATGTGTCATTGACTTTGGAAAGTCGTGGGACACACATCTACCTTTGATCGAGTTCTCATACAACAAAAGTTATCACACCAGCATTAGGGCTGCCCCATTCGAAGCCCTATACGGTCGCAAGTGCAGATCCCCTCTGTGTGTTGGGCCGAGGTGGGGGATACACAGCTAGCCAAGAGTCGAGTCCTCGAGCGTGCTCTCACGGGTCCTGAAATCATTCGTGAAACCACTGAGAAGATCATCCAAATCCGAGAATAACTGAAAGCTTCGCGCGATCGCCAAAAGAGTTATGCTGACAACCGTCGGAAACCACTAGAATTCCAGGTTGGAGACCGTGTCCTGTTGAAGGTCTCGCCCTGGAAAGGCACTATACACTTTGGTAAGCGTGGGAAACTTAATCCGAGATACGTTGGACCCTTCAAGATCCTCGCCAGGGTCGGTCGGGTAGCCTATAAGCTTCGTTTACCTCGCGAGCTCAGTAACATCCATCCCGTCTTCCATGTTTCAAATTTCAAGAAGTGCCTATCCGATGAAACCCTAGTGATTCCTTTAGACGAGATCGAGATCGATGAAAACCTCAACTTTGTGGAGGAACCGATCGAAATCATGGATCGAGAAGTCAAACGTACGAAACAAAGTCGCATCCTGTTAGTGAAGGTTCGCTGGAATGCCAAGCGGGGACCGGAGTTCACTTGGGAGCGGGAAGACTCAATGAAACATAAGTATCCGCAATTCTTTCCAGATCCATGATTTGTATTTTGTCTTGTATCTTGTCATGAATTTCGGGACAAAACTCCCTCTAAAGGGGGGATAATGTAACAACCTGAAATTTCCGTACCACTTCCTGTACTTCAACTTGTAATCCAATTCGATCAACCAAACGCCGTTTCCAAATCCGATTCCGATTTCGTCCTTTAATTAAGTTATTTATTTGTATGGATCTAAAATGACTTAATGGGTGTCTTAATACATTTAGAAATCATTCTAACACCCCATAATAGTTATCGGAACATTTCTAGAATCGACCATATCGGGTTACGCCAACTTGGTCGGGTGCGACCAAAAGCCCCGTCTAACGCCGGTATCGGGTAAAATTCCGCCGTGTCCAATTCCCGAGCACTATATAAAGGACTCAAAGCTTCCATTTGAAGCTTTTGGCCATATTTCCTTAATCACCCTCCAACCTCTCTCCTCATCCAAATCAAAGGTCCAAAAACAAAGATTTAAGGCTCCAAATCAAAGAGGTAACATCCTTAACTTATTATCTAACCTCTTTAGCCTTCAAATTGATGTTTAAACAAAGATTTAGGACATGGAACAAGTGTTTACGGACAAGGCACATGCTTGGGCCGTAAACACCTAAAAATGGGTTTTAGAGCCATTTAACCCTTGCAAATCATTGTTGGGACTTAGATACGACTTTGAGACTTACAAATCGGGACTTGAAACGCTTAAAACTTGAATTTTGAGGGATGATTAGGAGTTTATGGCCATGGCTCATTCTTGGGCCGTAAACCCCTCAAACATGGGGAGTAAACACCTTTTTACATGTTAGATTGCCTTGAAACTCAACCAATAGCCTTGTGGTAAATCCTAGAACCATCTAAAAATAGTTTGAGGGCCTTAAACATAACAAAATACATCATACAAGAGTTTACGGCCATGGCACATACCCTTAGGCCGTAAACTCATAAAAGTGTGCCAAATGATGCCCTTAAACCATCCCAAGGCTTGGAAAAATTACTAGAATCACATGTGATTGCTTTAAGTGTCTCAAAACAATTATTCTTGACCATAGGAGAGTTTATGGCTGTAAATTCCAAGTTTATAGCCATGAAATCCATTTTAAATGGTATAAATTCATTTAGTTTATTCCAATGCATTTTAGTAAATCATTCCAGCAATCCCCAAGTCCAAACGAGCCATTAAACACTCAAAATCACACCAACATGAGTTCATGGTCGTGAACTCATGTATATATGTGTTATGTGGCTGTAAACTCCCTAAAATGTTTACTCTTGGGGAGTAAACTCAAATCCCGAGTCCCTAGTACCATTACACGTCCGTAGATGTCACCTGGGTCACTCAAAACGCTCGTTTTGAGGTGTTTAACCTCGTTGGAGTGTAATGTTCCATATAATTAGTGATTGTAAATCTAATTAAATATATATGGACATTATTTCATTTTACATAGGGACATCGCGAGTAATCAAGCCCCGAACCAACGTTTAGTGTCCGAAACCGTCACATTTCCTAGCCTGGTGAGTTCATACCCCTACCCTTTTTCACTGTTTTTAACTGTTTTCAGGGGGGGGGGGGGAACACAAGCAAAGTACAAGGCTTTCTTGTACTCAAAATTTATTTTCATGCGTGTGTTTCACATTTCATATGCTTTTAACACTGATATACACAACTGATAACCGTATGAACATGCAGATCACGTAACATATTATTTGTGAAATGGGTTTTATAAACTGTTATGTTTTATATATTCCACAAATGGTTTTCCACATTTTATCAGTTAAAAGCATAACATTAGAACATTTGAATATATAAATTGTACACTGTTTGTCGTCGGTAACACTCCACAGAGATACGCGAGTGGAGGATTATCATATTATTACTAGTAAATTTGTTATTTCTGTACGATTGGAGACACGTCCTCGTCGAACACTCCATAGAGATACATGAGTGGAGGACTACACCCATAACCAGAATCTCTGGGATTTAGAGAGCGTGACTTGAGTGTATAGATCTATACGGGGCTGACTACACCACACCTGGCTGCTAGCTAAAGCCGAACCGAAATGGTTCAAGGGTGACGAAAGTCATAAGGTTGTGGACTACTTATTGGCACAGGTTTAGTCTATCGTATGGTTATGGAACTCGCAATTAGGATAACGGAGATTTACTTATAGTAATAATGAACAAATTTATACACCTCACAAGATAACCAGGTTTTTGGTATACATCTTTCACATTGGAAACCAACATTCAGGAAAGTATGGGACTTTCCTGGGGAAAACATTGAACATAACCACGTTTTACAGAATACATCTTTTACATTGATAACCAACATTCAGGAAAGCATGGGGTTTTCCTGGGGAACGTTTACATAACTAGAAAAGTGTAACAAACCGGATAACTTTACATCTTTTACAATTGGTAAAACACAATTAGAAAAGTAAGGGACTTTCCTGCGGATACATTGGTACATAACCAGAACAGTATAACAAACCAGATAACCTAACTGTACATTTTCACAAGAGTAAACGTGTTTTCAGTGTACAACTATACTTTACATGTTGAGAACAAAAACCAACCTTTTTAAGAAAATATGGGATTTTCTTGGTGTGTATAACATTTTCAGAAACAGAAAGGAAAACTCGAACATTTTCACAAATCACAAACCGCTTATGAACTCACCAGTGTTATGCTGATTTTCAAACCGCTTGTGTTCTCAGGTCAGCGTTAGAACAGGTACCCGAAGATCATTTTGTTCCATGTTGGAGTGCACAGAAGACCAGTTTGTTTTGTTATTATATACTATGTACCACAACTGTATAACTTTGATTTTGAAACAATTTTAAAACTTTTCAATATGTAATGTAATGGTTGCTTTACTTTACATACTATGTGCATTGGATTTGATACTCAACGTGGAGTCAACCCCGGAAATGTTTCCGCCTTCGGTTTTTGAGGTGTGACATTAAGAAACTCAATAAGCATTGTTTTCTAGAAGTTCAACTGTTTTCTGAATACATGTCAAAGCTAGTGGGAGCATAAGTGTTATGCTGGTATGAATATAATCATCATGTTAGTTGGAGCATGATAATTATGGTAAGTTGCAAGTTAACAATATTAATTATAGAAAACAAGTGTTTTAATTTGCAAAGTTGCAAGGGTTGAAAAGTTGTTTTGCTATAATTAAGAGAGAGAATATTGTACTTCGTTTCGAAATCTAAGAGCTTAGATCGAGAAATTTTAATCAAATTTAGTCAAATATATGAATTTCATTGAGAACATGGAAAATAGAAATATTATGGCAAAAGACTGATAAAGTATCACGTCTTTATATAATACATTATGCTTCGTGTTCCATACGCTTCGAGTATAGGATCGATCGCATATGCTGTAATAATTGACCATTCTAAAATTTTCCAAATGCCTAGAGCATTAAGAGGGAAAAAGGACTAGAACCGAACATGACTAAGTTTATTAAACAACTATCAAAGGATAATCTAATATTTGCCGAGGATTGGTTTCTTATGAATAGTTGGAAGTATAGTAGTGGATGGACCATACTGACATTATTATTACAAGATTTGATAATGAGTTGTCATATGGAAAATGTGGAAATGTTTCCATATTGGGAGTTGGGCATTAAGAATATATATGTCTAGATTAGAAACTTTTATGCAAAAGGCTATTCAAAGGAATGTACCTTGAATATGAGACTTTATATCTATGGAATTTTCTTGCAACAATATCCAATAGAGGACTTTGTAATTTCATTGGCAATAGTCTTTGTGACTTTAGTGCAGTGACATTACGAAAGGATCGTTGCATAAAGAGTTATAATATAACATATTCTATAAGTGGCAAGAATTTGATATTCATACACTTGTGATAAGCATTGGGAGTTGTGAAATGATTATGATTGGAAATGTGTTCATTTGATCTATTTCACAATGTAAGTACCATAGGTAAACATTGTGTGCATGCTAAGAGCATGGGAAAATTGTAGTAACAATTCAAGTAATAAGTTAATTAACCAAAACAACAAATAATCAGTAATCAATATGGTGATAAATAAAAGGTGTTTTATTTATACTCAGAGGTTTGGGACCATATAGGATTAGTATTATTCTTGTGTTTTACTTTGCATGTTTTGAATTCCTGAATAATTAATTATTTCAGAATAATCAAATTCTTCAAATGGTCCACAGTTGTTCATATGTTGGAAGTAGGTATGAATGAAGACTATCATGAATTGGTTTGTAGATTGTCTAAAGTGTATTAGACATAGCAAATGTTTGTTGCAACGTTCATGAGTGCTTATGAATATGATTTTGAGCATTGGATTAAACCCATGCTCCCTTGGATCGCTTCATGGATTTTATCACGAGCGATTGGTGAGACGATAATATCTTGTATTTTTGAAACCGAGATGTGTGAGTTGTATCTTGAGAATCGGTTACACATTGATAATATGTAAACGCACCAGCAACTTGGTGTTATAAAACACATTGTTGCCTGTGATTTGGTGAGTGAGTGCAAATAAGCATTGAGTCAAAGTTTATCCGTTCCTTTTACCCAAAGTGGGATAAAAGCGATATCTATGGGCCCCTCAATGATTTAGTGATGACAAACGTAAATGCTCGGCCGGGTTAGAGCTAATTTGATTTGCTCAATTAGTCATTCTTCGTAAATCGGAAATCGGGAAACAACACGTAGACTGAGAGAATGATTTCAATCCATGTCTCACGTCTATACAATATCTAGAATGGAGGAATATATGATCCATTGTCTAAAGGATAGGTTACTGATAAGATCAGTGTTTGACAGCGTCTTTGAGAGCTACGATTGCCAATCGGGGTGTACTTGCATTTATGGTTAATAGACTTATCCAAGTGGGAGACTGTTGGACTAGTGTCTAAGCCCGTAACCATATTTGGTAAGTACTTGACCCGGTTGTGCATAGTCCTTTTGGGTTGCCTTCAAACCTAGCAATGGAATAGGATAATTGTTGGAGAGAGAAGAATGATTTATTAATTTATTACTTGGTTAATAAATTAATTTGAAATCAAGATAAATGATTTATTAATGTATTATGGATATAATATATTGATTAGAAATCATATTGTTTAATTAATATTTAATCAGAAATTAATTTGGAATTAATTTTAGGATTAAAAGAATTAATTGAAACTGCAGGGACTAAAGGTGACAACGTTCAAAAGTTGAGCACTGAAGCATTCTAGAACCTCCCTTAGAGGTGTGGAAAGAAATCTAGAGTGTCCTGGGGTTTCCTTGGGATCTAAGGGTGCCTTGGAAGCCTTAGGGAGGAAGTTAAGGGATTAGGGTTATCTTAGATACACCCGCCTTATCCTAAACCTTCCTTATCACCTATATAAACCCCTATAGCGTTGAATTTCGTCCAAGGCACTCCAAGAGAGGCTTAGAGCCGAATTTTCCACTTCCTTTCTCTCTCCATAGTAATCCTTGGTTGCTAGGTTTGTTTGTGAGCCATTAGAGGCGCGACACTTGTGGCGCTTGCATTCAAAGACAAGAAGATTCAAGATTTAAGTTGTTATTACAATGTAAGAACAAGAGGTATGTATTTCATTTTTATTTGTGAATTGGGAAATCCCTAGAAGCTTGTTAGGATTCTTCACATGTTGATAATATTGTATAACTAATAGTGATAACATAGATCCAACTCTAGGGTTGCATGCACACATAGGATTGTTTGTATAAAACCCAACAACACTATCCGAATGGTATCAATGAAGATTTGATGCAATCCAACAATAAAGGTCCATTTCATCCATAGATGTTTGTTACTCTTGGAGTTTCAACTACGAATGATGATATAATAATGCAAGGAAACAAGATGAAGGAGAATGATAAGAATTGTCTTCATGAATTATGTGGTTTAATTTCACTAGTAGTTTACAACTATGTTCGTCAATGTTCTACAACCAAGCAGATTTGGGATACCTTGAAAGAGAAGTCTCAAAGTAATAAGAAGACGGAGAAGATTTATGTAAAACAGTGCTTGCTAGAGTTGGGAGAAATCAAGCGAAAGGCTAATGAAACAGCCGAATCGTACTATGATCGATTGAATGAACTGATTTTTAAGTGTTCTCGATATGGAGTGATTCATTCATCCCTGGAGTTCAATCTCACTTCTCTTATGGGATTACAAAAGGACGGGAGAAAATCAGTTTGATGATTAAGACTCAAGAAAGCTTTGATGGTTGCTCTCTTGCAAAGCTATATAATGTCTTGAAAGCACATGAAAGTGAGATCAATGACATTGCTGAGGAAAGTAAACTGAGTCTTGGTGGACTATTGGCTTTGGTATAAAAAATTGTTGTTATGGAGTCTGAACCTGACGAAGAGGCCAAAGATAGTGAAGAAGGATTCCTATTCAAATCTGATGATGAATCGGTCGCATACTAATCTACCAAAAAAGTGAAGAAATTCTTCAAGAAGCCTTATAATGGAAACTTTAAGAAAAAAATCTGAAAACCAGAATGTCGATTGGCAAAATGTGAAAGATGAGTCGAAAGAGGAGAAGAAAGATGTTAAGAGTTTGTATGAGAAGAAGAAGGAGTTGAAGCTGAAAGGAGACTCAGGTTACAATTGTAACTAATGCAACAAGCCGAATCAGTTGGCAAAGGATTGCATGCTCAGCAAAAATGAAAAAGAAGAAGTAGAAAGTTATGGATGAGGCATATTATGTTGAGAAGATTGAGGATATTAGAGGTCGAACTAAATGTGTCTCTCTAATTGCTAGAGGAGATGAAGAAGAAGAGGGAACTTATCAGATCTGGTCTTCTAGATGGGATGATGATAAGATGCGAAATCCGACTCATGGAGCCATGAATAAGAAATTAGAGGAAGATGAATAGGAGAAAGTAGTTTTGAATGAGATGATTGATGAGGAAGAGATTACTAGCCAGTGTTTCATGTCCATTACTCGACTAAATCACCATTGACTGCTAAGGTACATGATCTTCTTAACTCATTTAAAATTCCTTCATTTTTTTATAATGATATTTTCTCTGCGTTTGATAATACGTTTGCTTATCTTAATGAAAATTTAATCTCCATGAGTAGTGAAGCAGAAAAGTCCAAGTCCCAATTATATGAAGCTAGAAATAAACTCGAAGAGAAAAAGGGACTAGTGGAATATCTTGATCTTAGAATAACTAATCTTTTAATATATAGAGATTCGCTTAGAATGGAAAATTCAATGCTTATTAGACAAAGAAACATATATTGTAATTCTGCTAAGCGTCCGTATGGTAAACTAATAGAATTTTATCACTTAGCTGACATATGCGATGAACATCATTGGAAATTGCTTCATCTTCTTTCATAGAAAATAGAAAAAATTGATGAAACGACATATGACAATGAGAGTAACATTGTTGATTATGATAAAATTCCAATTGACTCATATGCATATGGTATAGTAAATATAAATGACTGTTTGGATGCTGATGATCTTGTACATATTGTGAATTAAACCTTAACTAAAAACAATCAAGTGAAAAGTTTTAACATGACTGAGAAGTCAACACTAGGATCTCAACAAAATTTTGCTGATATTTAAGATAATTCTGACAATATTAGTGAAATTGAGGAAGAGGAATGTGTCGATTGCCCACGATTTCTTGTCATTAATGTTAATTCATTGGCTAAAGGCAAAGAAAAAGGTGATGATTCAATGTCAAAAGTAAACAGTGATCAACCTTTGACATCCAAAGTCTGTAATCCTCATGATCATGTTGTGATTGAAGATTATATGAGTGATGAGGATGAAGTTTCAAGTGAGAAACTAATTCCAAAGTTGAGTTCGGACAAGTCTTTAACGAATCTAAGGAGTAATCGAATGTGTTGAAAAATAAAGGAAAACGTTATCTTGAATCAAATTTAGTGGTTTATACTAGGTTCAAGGATTCAGAAGAAGTTGTGCTTGCAAATAATGTATTTGTCACCAAAGAAAATGGTGATAATGTGGCTTCAGAATTGAACAAATTGGTAAAAGAAGACAATCAAGGTGTGACGAAAGAAGGTTTTTATTCGAATAACAACATGAATCGAAAATGTTTTGAACAAAAATGCAAAAACATTTCATCAACAAAATAGACCAAAACGTGCTTGGGCTGTGAAAACAGGAAAAACAGTTGTTGATAATAAAAACAAAGAAAATGGTTTTGATTCTTTAACCAATGATCCAAAACTTTATATTGTGAAAACACAAACTTTCAAAGAAAGAGTTGAAAAATTGGCTTGTGATGAAGGAATTTCAAAATCGAAAGCACAAAATAAAGGCTATTGGAAAAACGTAAAAGCTTTTCACAACCAAAAGGTTATTTAACAAAAATCCTCTGAATCAACCAAAGAGTTTTCGCAAAATGCAAAGAAATTTCAAAACACACAATCTCAAAAGCAAAATGGTTTTCAAAAATGTTGAAACTATGTCAAAAATCATTTTCGGCCAAATGATTTTCAAAGAAATGTTCAAAGTCTTGGACAAAGGATTTTTATTCAAAACCATGATCAAAGGAGTTTTGGTAAAAGTCATGGAAATGGTAATTTTGCTCAAAATATTGGACAAAGGATTTTTTTTTTTTAAATCATGGTTGAAGGAATTTTGGTCCAAATCATGTACAAAGAAGTTTTGATCAAAATTAAAAAAAAAATAATTCAACAAAATGGTATTGGTTATCAAAACCATTATCAAAATCGTTTGCAAAATCATTCAAAAGGGTCATTTCCCAAAAGATAATTTGGAAGTTAAAGGAAAGAAAAGTGAACCATTTAAACCTAAAAATCTACATTTTCCAATCTCGATTCGATAAAAAAGATGAAAACATCATTTGAAAAAGGTTTGATGTTAAGAATATCAATCACTGGATTGAGGGAAAAGGAAAACTATATCATTCAGGAAAGTATTCTCAAGAGCAAATTCAATCTGCTTACGAGAAGTACTTGAATGATTCAATTAATGGAAGTAATTCATCTTAAGAGTCTACTCCAACAGTGCGAAAATGAAAAAAAATTCCAAAGAAGAAAGTTGATACTTCTCATAAAAAGGATGAGAAAATGAAAGTCAATGTTGAAACTTCCCCATTACATGATTACATTTTGATGCCTACAGCAAATGAAATTGACTTAATTGACTGTTTCAAATCAAAATTTTGTAATTGGATCATAGGTTCTTTGTTGCATAATGTGTTCCAAACTAATGTCCAAGGACCTAAAAGGTCTTGGGGACCTAAATTTTTCTAAATGATCACAGGTTCCATATAACGAAAACTGGTATATTGATAGTGGATGCTCGCGTCACATGACTAGAAGGTAGGAGAATTTGTGAGATTTTTGAAAGTTGGACAATGGTGGAGTTGTCAAGTTTGGAAACAACAATAAATGTAAGGTCAAAGGTTATGGCAAAGTAACGAATTGGAAATTCACTGTAAATCAAGTTTCCTATGTTGAAGGACTAAAGCACAATCTGATTAGTATTTCACAACTAGTTGTTGGCATTAGTAATCAGGTTCTCTTTGATGAGGAAGGAAGTATTATCTCCAACATGAAAATGAAGGAAATTCTAATGAATTCGAAACGAAAGGGAGACATGTTCACTCTTGACTTGAAACCAATTATGGGTGTTCCTTCAGTGTGTTTGCTATCGAAATCATCCTCCGATCTCAGCTGGTTATGGCATCGACGTCTTTCACATCTCAATTTCAAAAATCTAAAAAAAACTTGTTCTTAATGATATTATTCATGGTTTACCTATTTTAAAATTTGACAATGACTTATTGTGTGCTACATGTGAACATGGAAAACAACATCGTCAAGGTCATCCGATCATCATAGATTCAAAAATCATCGAACCCTTGGAACTTCTTCATATGGACTTGTGTGAACCTTCGACTGTTGAGACTCTCGAAAAGAAAAAGTACATACTAGTAATTGTTGATGATTTTTCTAGGATTACTTGGGTTTTCTTTCTTTGACAGAAGTCTGAAACTGCTCTAGTGATGATTGATTTTTATCAAGAACATCGAATTAAGCTTAAAAAGGAAAGTTCGAAAGATAAAGAGTGATAACGGAACAAAGTTCAAAAATCGAATTCTAGATTCATTTTTTACTGAACTGTGCATATTTAATAAGTTTTTTGACTCCATACACATCACAACAAAAGGTTGTTGTCGAAAGGAGGAATCGTTCCTTGTGTGAAGCGATGTGAACGATGCTCACTTATGTGAACTTGCCTCAATACTTTTGAGCAGAGGCTGTTTCGACTGCATGCTTTATGCAAAATCGTTCTTTAATTCATCATTGTTTTAATATCACACTTAATGAAATAACAAACAAAAGGAAACCTAATGTCAAATTTTTCGTTTTTTCGGATGCAGATGTTTTATCATGAATCTCAAGGATAATCATTCCAAATTTCAGTCGAAGGCTAATGAAGGAATCTTCTTGGAATATTCTCAAAATTCTGTAGCCTATAGGGTGTTAAACAACTGAACAGGAATCTCGAAGAAATGTTTAACCTTACATTCGATGATCACTATGTCAAAAGAATTGAACATTCTTTTGTTCAAAAACAAATTATAACTGAATCAAATGTTGAATCTGAGCAAATGCATACTTATGATATTGATCTTAATTTAATTTTAGTTATTCCTGATAGGGCCATTGATTCAAAAATCCATGCTGATGATAATCAATTTCCTGAGGCATCGAAAAACGATGATGATTCGACATTCATAAATGAAGAAAATAAAGAACATGCTTCATCTACTTCAAGAGTAAATGTAGAAAGAATGCATGTTTCATCTGATGATCAAATGGATGGGGAATACTTGAATTCGAGCGTCTCAAAATGAAATACATGATTTGTATGATGAGGGGGTGTTACACCGCAAAACCTGAATGGCGGAAACGTTCGGGGTCGGAGGACGTCATGTACAATATCACAACCATGTATAATAGTAAACAAGCAACAACATCATCATATGCATTAATAATATAATTTTAATAAAAGTGTGTTCTGTATAGTTTATAAGACACCAAAAATGTGAATCAAAATAAGATATGAGTGTTGAACGTGCTCCATCTTCTCAAAACATGGCATCTGTACCTGTCTACTGATGACCTGAGAATACAAGTTATTTTGAAAGTGTAGATCAACATTAAAATTGGTGAGTTCATAAGTATTTTAGTGTCGTTGCTTGTATGAAAGTGTTTGTAAATGTTTGATGTAAATGTTTGTAGTAAATTTTGTATATCCTAGAAAATCCTATATTTTCTAGTAAAATTAACCTCCTACTAAGGTCCGAATGTTCTGTGTGCTGGTGTTGTTTGTAAAAGTGTATCTTTCCCAAGTATAACTATCATTACCAAATAGTAGTTTACATTACCATTTATGTGAGAAGATCACAATGTGAATGCAATGGGAAAATAACATTCTACAGTAGTATTGTATGTAAGTAATTACCAATGTACTAACTACCTTAAACCAGTTTGTTAATTAAGGTAAAATGTGATATGATTGTAACCATACTTTACAGACTTAGTATAACACGACGCTCTAAGGCATCGAATTGGTATGACATTAGTCACCCGTAGACCTGCAGCTCCCACTGTAGCTAGTAGCAAGGTGTAGGATAGTCAATCATGTATAGATCTATACACCAACTCACGCTCTCCCTCCAGGAGAATGGTTGCAAAACGCAAGACGGCAATTGCTTGCCATGTCATGAAGTAGTGGCTCACATTAATGTTATAGTGTTTTAGTGTTTGTATAGTATGTTCTAATGTATTGTATGTTCTCTCTATACTAGTGTTGTGTATGCTCTCTTTGTTTCACATCATAGTATGTTCTCTTGTATAATGTAGTGTATTGTATATGCCCTTAGTTTCTCATCATAGTATGTTCATTCTGTTTCTCATAATAGTAAGTTTGTATTGACTCATGAATGAACTGACTCTTGTATGTTTCATTGTACTAGAAATAGTGAGTAGTGACTTCCTAAACTATACCTATTATAGTTTACTAGTAAAGTTGTTTGTATAAATGAACATGTTTGTACACCTTTGCTACCCAAAGGTATTGAACTTAATGTAGAACTTTAATATCTATATACATACATACATATAATATATAACTAAGATTCAAACGACTGTTAGACAAACAACCGAATACCCTAAGTCCACAACCAAACAAGGAACAGGAAGTAAGGTGAGTCATCAGTCCTAAGTCCTTTCAATCCTACTTATATAACTATATCTATATAGACATGATTTTGATAATATATTAGTTTGAAAGAGTTTAACAAGGAGTTTTTCATGAAAAAGCTTGTAAAACGATTTGAAGTAGTTTATTTGATAGAACAGTTAAAAGTATAGTAAATCCATCTGATTGATAGTTATTAATCACATGTGATTTATATAATAACTATAATGCTTCAACTTGTATTCCCCCCATAAAAGCATTTAAAATAATTTAAAAGATAAGTTAAGGGGTATGAACTCTCCTGCAGTGAGTGATATGAATGAAAGATCGGTTTCTAGGATGCTAAGTGTCAAGTGAAGACTTGAGCACAACGGATCCTAAATAGAAAATAATGACACACATATGTATATTATTAATGTTTGAACAACTAATCAAGCCAGGAAAGACACCCTAGGACATAAGAAACACTTAGATTCAATTACTATAAGTACCAAGGGTTGCATATAACGGGTGTATGGCCACACCTTGGAGTGTACGACCAAAATGGGGTGTTTCATGTGTGTGTACAGCTAGAGTGTACGACCCAAGTGGGTGTGCAGACGCACACTCATGGTGAAACATACTATTGTGTGATTTAAAGTCTTATTAAGCATCTAGGAAGTGTGTTTTGACCAATGCTTAGCCGAAATGGAAGTTTGATGTTATTTTGGGCCTTAAAAAGGGTGTGTATGGCCACACAAGGAGTGTACGGCCGTACACCCTTGATTTTCATGTAAAAATGGTCCAAAGTGTATTTCAAGTCTCTATCTTTCATCCCATAAGTGTTCTTGATCATGTGCTAACTTAGAACTTGTGTTTGAAGCCAAATAACATTAAACAAAGGGGTGTATGGCCACATGGGGTGTGTAAAGTCGTACACTCCTTGATGATCATGTATTAGATGGTTTCTAAGGATTATAACTAGTAAATAACAAGCACAAGGAGTGGTACTTATGATATAGAAGCCATTAGGGGTGTTTGAGGTCCAAAAACTTAGTAGGTGTTCTTGGTGTTCTTGGAGAACACTTGAAGATCTAAACAAAAGGTTTAATTTCATGGATGAATTGATAGATCCTTACTAGATAATGTAATGAGTCAACAAATCATAGAAAGAAACACTTACAACTTGAAGATCTAGAAGGAAAATTGGATGATACTTGAGAGAGAAGTTGATTTCTTGGCTTAGGAGTGTGTAAAGTCACGAAAGCTGGAAGAATACACCGTGTATATACATGAGTGTACAGCTGGGATGGGTGTATGGCCGTACACCCATGTGTGCGGCCGCAGACACCTAATAAAGGGGTGTTTGGCTCAATTGAAAGGTGTTGAACTCAACTACACGCATCCCTATCCCCATGCCTTGATTATACTAGGCTTTGAACACTCAAAAGGAGTCTGACCTTGATTTATTTGAACAACTGTACAAGGTAGTCAGGTTGTCACATCATCCCCCCATTAGAGAGAATTTTAGTTTCATTTTCATTTTATCCTCGCGCTCCCAAGTGAATTCAGGTCCTCGCTTGGCATTCCAACGGACCTTCACTATCGGGATACGACTTTGCTTTGTTTGCTTCACCTCTCGGTCAATGATCTCTACAGGTTCTTCCACGAAGTTGAGGCTCTCGTCTATCTCGATCTCATCGAGTGGGATTACAAGAGTCTCGTCGGACAGACACCTTTTCAAGTTCGAGACGTGGAAAGTAGAATGTACACTACTGAGTTTGTGAGGTATCTTGAAAGGCCCTACGTATCTTGGATTTAGCTTTCCACGCTTTCTGAAGCGTATCAAGCCCTTCCAAGGTGAAACCTTTAATAGAACACGGTAGCCAACCTGGAATTACAATGGTTTCCTTCTCTTGTCCGTGTAGCTTTTCTATCGGTCTCTAGAGGCTTTCAATCGTTCACAAATATGAACGATCTTCTCTGTCGTTTCCCGAATGATTTCCGGACTTATGAGAGTGTTGTCAGGAACTCGTCCTTTAATTAAATGAGTGTCGGCCACCTCAGCCCAACACAGAGAGGATCTGCACTTTCGGCCATAGAGGGCTTCAAATGGAGCAGCCTTCATACTCATGTGATAACTATTATTGTAGGAGACTTCGACAAGGGGTAGATGAATATCCCATGCATTTCCAAATTCAATCACACAGGATCGTCACATATCTTCCAAAGTTTGAAGAGTCCTCTCACTTTGTCCGTCGGTTTGAGGGTGGTAGGCTCTACTCATGTCCACCCTGGTTCTTAGGGAACTTTGTAGCGACTGCCAGAACCTCGAAGTGAATCTACTATCTATATCTGAGATAATGGATATTGTGACAACCCAAAAATTTTGTAGCTTACATTCTTGATTTCTTATCAAAGTTAAACTCGTTTTTTTTACTATTTTGTAGCACTGTTTGGAGTCAAATAGAGTGTTTAAAGCCTATTATAATCAGGGTAGGAGTCGTGGGATAAGTATTTTGGGTGTATCGCCTTGCAATTGAGCCAATCACACCAACACAAGGTGTGTGCGGCCGCACACAAGAGTGTGCGGCCACACACCCATTCCAACCGCACATTCTCCCTATATATAGAACACTTAGCCATTTGGAACACTTTCTACACTTCCACAAAGCTAGGACCCAAAAATCCTTTCAAGTATCATCCAAATCTCCTTGAGGATCTTCATACAAGGTAACATCTTTAGCCAAGAACACTAGGTGTACGACCGCACACACCAAGTATGGCTGCACACCCAACCGCACACACCATGTATGGCCGCACACCTGACTGCACACACACATATAGTGTGTGTTTTGGCCATACAGTCCTTTGGAAAGCCATATACCCCCTTCATACAATCATATATGGTTGTAACACTTCAATATAAGTGTTTACTAGTCCCTAAGGTGGTCCCAATTCAATAATCGGTTGTTTTAAACACTAATTGGATACATATATGTGATTTTATATGTTAACTAGGATCATAGAGTGTGTTCAAGGCTTCACTTGACACCTAGCAATCCTAAATCTTCAGCTCATCCGTACCACTCACTACAGGTGAGTTCATACCCCTTAATCAATATTTTAAATGTTTTTAAATGCTTTTATGGGGGAATACAAGTTGAATCATGCTAGTTATTATATCAATCACATGTGATTAATAAGCAGCATACAAATGGATTTACTACTTCTAGCTGTTTTAGATGTTTTACCAAACAGTTTACTTCAAATGTTTTTTTTTCCAAAACAGTTTTACTCAGTTAAAACTCTTTGTTAATCTGACTTTCATACTGAATGCATCTTTTCAAACCCTGCTACAGTTGTGATTCAAACAAATGTTTTCCTTATACTTTACATTGTTCTTATGAAACAAATTGCTTTCAAAATCATTTTACATTTTGACATCAAGTCATCTTTTCTTAGTTGCCAAACTTTTAAATATTTTACAAAACTTCTGTTATACTTTTATATTGTCAATTGCATGCCTATGTATGTATAGTTATATAAGAAATGTTTAAAGGACTTAGGAAGGCTAGCCGCTTTATTTCCTTTTCCCCGTTGGGATGTGGTCTGGTAGGGTATCGGGTATCCGTCTGACAGTCGTTTAATTATTAGTTATATATCATGTGTACATACATAGTCATAAAGGTTCTATTGGTCAGTTCAATACCCTTGGGTAGCAAGGGTATACCTACATGTTCATACGTACAAGTCATATTACTAGTATGCTACCATATGGATAGTTTAGGAAGATACTAATACTATTACTAGAATATGAAATCATACCACGAGTCAGTTCATCCATGAGTCTTCACATGCTAGATAGAGAGAGAACACACATTACAGCTAGCACACGCAGTACATTACTATGCATACTAGATAGAGAGAGAACACACATTTCAGCTAGTACACATAGTACATTACTATACTACTACATGAGTACGTTTACATAGATACGCTTACATGAGTACGTTTACATAGATACGCTTACATGAGTATGTTTACATAGATACGCCTACATGAGTACGTTTACATAGATACGCTTACATGAGTATTTTTACATAGATACGCTTACATGAGTACGTTTACATAGATACGCTTACACGAGTGTGTTTACATATACGATGATAGGACAGACATAACTAGGTGCTATAGCATGGAACGATTTCAGGATCTAACTATACCAATGAATCACAACGCATTGTGATAGTTATATTGGGTATACATGATCATAGTAATGTGGATGTTCGTGGCTTGCAAACATGCAGGGGTCGTGTATGGGTCCCAAATTCTCTTTGACAGGGGAGCGTCTAGCCTGGGATTTAGCCATCACATTATGCCTTATCCCTCAAATAAGGCAAAATAGTACAAAAGTAGTCACTTATTACAAATACTACAATACTGACAAGATTACCATAGATTTAAGGTAGTTAGTACAGTTGTAGTTATTTATTACTACACCATAGTACTATTTCATTTTCCCATTACATTCACTTCGTGAACATTCACACGATGCACGAAAATGTAGAAGCTATATTATTGATTAGTGATAGTCAAATTTGGGAAAATACACACCCTTACAAGGGACACACAGATACTAGTTTCCTTGGTAGAAGGATACTTTTAGTAGGAAACATATGGTTTTCTAGGAGGTTCAAAACTTTTACATACTTACATTTCATATACGTACAAATCCTTACATACAAATTAAGACACTAAAATACTTATGATCTCACCAGCTTTAAAGCTGATACTCTCTTTCAAAATAACTTGTATCCTCAGGTCAACAGTAGACAGGTATCGATGTAAGGTTTAGAGAAGATGGTGCTCGTTTAAGACTCATCTTTCATTTTGATTTATACTTTAGTGTTTATCATGATTTGACAGAACACACTTGTATTAAAATTATATTATTAATGCAATGGATGATGTTGTTGCTTGTTTACTACTTTTCATGGTTGTGATACTGTACATGACGTCCTCCGCCCTAGAACGTTTCCGCCATTCATGGTTTTGGGGTGTCACAGATATGGGAACACCATGCCGTCATACTATCTCCCTAATGTAGGTCCTAGTGAGTTTCTCAATCTTGTCAGTCTCTTTGATGGGCAGGACGTGTGCAGATTTGGTTAACCTTTATACGATCACCCAAATGGTACCGAGACCACCCGTTGTCTTGGGCAACTTGGTTATGAAGTCCATTGTGATCCGCTCCCACTTCCATTCAGGTGTCTCCGGTAGCTGTAGTAAACCTAATGGTTTCTGGTATTCGACGTTATCATTGGCGCAAGTAAGGCATTTACTCACAAAGGTAGCAATATATGCTTTCATGTTAGGCCACCAATATAACTTTTTAAGATCCAGATACATCTTATATGAACCTGGGTGGAAGGAATATCGAGTGTTGTGCGCTTCGGTCATGACCAAGTCTCTGAAACCACCGTGTTTCGGTGTCCAGATCCGATCCATGAAATATAAGGCTTGGCAACCCTTGACTTCCATGTTCTTATCCATCCCTCTCAGGGATTCACTCGCCATATTTTCAGGTTTCAAAGCTTCGAGTTGAGCCTCCTTAATTTGTGTGGACAAGTGTGAATGGATAGTCATAGTCAATGATTTGACCCTACGACCAGAGTATTCTTTCCGACTCAGGGCGTCAGCTACTACGTTGGCATTGCCGAGATGATTACGAATTTTGCATTCGTAATCACTTAGTAGCTCAACCCACCGTCGTTGTCTCATGTTGAGCTCCTTCTGGCCGAATATATGTTGTAGGCTCTTGTGGTCTGTAAAGATAGTGCTTTTCGTACCCTAGAAGTAGTGTCTCCAGATCTTCAGAGCAAACACTACTGTTCCTAACTCAAGATCATGTGTGGTGTAGTTGACCTCGTGTGTCTTCAAATGTCTTGAGGCATAGGCGATGACCTTACCTCGTTGCATCAGAACACAACTGAGCCCTTGATTGGATGCATCACAATAGACCACAAAGACTTCTATTCCTTCTGGGAGGGATAGTATCGGTGCGGTGCATAAGGCTCGTTTCAGCGTTTGGAACGTTTTCTCTTGTTTCTATTCCCAATCAAAGGCCATGCCTTTCTGGGTCAATGTAGTAAGCGGTTTCGCAATCTGAGAGAAGTTTAGAATGAATCTGTGATAGTGGCCAACGAGGCCTAAAAATTGGCGAATTTCTGTTGGCGTCTTCGGTGCTGCCAGTTCTCAATGTCTTTGATTTTGGAAGGGTTGTCCACATGAATTCCCTCTTCACTAAAGACGTGACCCATGAATTCGACTCTTCGAATCCAAAACTCTCATTTAGAGAACTTCGCGTACAACTTCTCTGATCGTAATGTTTCCAACATCCGACGTAGATTATTACTATGCTCTTCCTTACTACGAGAGTAGATAAGTATGCCATCTAATGAGTTATAAAAACTCTTTGATCGATTAGATCTTTGTAACAGGTAAATAAAGAACGTAAAAAACAGTGAGATAAAACACAAGTATGGATCTGAATGAGTCGAATGATTAGATTAACTCAATCCTCAGCAGAGCTCGATTAAGAACTTCCATTGTAGAGGATTGTAGGGTTACAAAACAAGAACGACGAATACGCTTGAAAATACTTATCTAATCGTTACGTTCTAGGATGCATGCAAGTATCTATTTATAAAAAAGAACCCTACATAAAACTCACGGATGGACAAGCCCATACCGGAGACAAAACTTGGACTAGCTAACGAGCCCAATAGACGCAACACTAAGCTGGACCTAACAATCTCCCCCTTTGCGTCAATTTGGAGCGAGACTATCATTTCGTCTTGCTTGGACCAGCTGCTGGAACTTTCTTGGTTGTATCAAATAGATGCGAGATCAGGGCGAGGATTGTCTGTCTGAACCGAATGTACCATTGAATCATATCATCAAAGTACTTCCTGTCATCCGCTGAATTCTTCTTGCATCGATGGATGATCCCTAAGACATGTTCCAGACATGCAGTGGTATAGAGATGTTTGTCTGCGAAAGCGAACAGACATTTTTGGCCTTCGTTTCTAGTAAACATAATGGAGTTTCTCTTCGGGTCTATCTTTCCCATTTGCATCATGTTTAGGTCACTTGCTGAGCCAACAGGAGATACTGTAGGCTTTTTCTTGAATACAGTCGCTATCTCCTGATCCATCTTGGCGACTTCCATAATGTAACAAACAAGCATCCTCTTGATGTGGTCGATGATCGGACCATATTCTTCTTCATTAATAAGAAGGATGTTGTGCAAAATAATCCAGTCATGTGGATTCAAGTTGGGAAGATCAGCTAGCGAGATGGCATGTTCGGTCTTGGCAGATCCTCTCAGCACCTTAAACTGAACGTTGGTGAAGTTTCCTTCCTTGTACGGATTTAGAACCCGAACATTGATAATCTTCTAAGCGCTCCATGTTTGGTATTGTGGTTGAGCGGCCCTCAGATAGAAATCGACTAAGTCCCTATCAATCTTTGGATGTGGATGAGGGAAGTCAACAATGTTGTCAAAGGCATGGAATATGAATGCCTTTTGGGTCAGTGGCATATCGAACTGAGAACCGATAGTATTAGAACAATCTAAAGAGATCACCGGTTCTAGCCACAAGATGCTGCGTGTTTCGATGGCTTCTCTCAGCAGCTTCTCAAAAGTCCAAGGAGGAAAAAGAGTTTTCCTGCTCTCGAGAAGGTCATTAGCTTCTTTCTGTCTTCTTTCGGCTTCTTCAGCCTCTCTAGCTACACGAGCACTGAGATCAGCATCTTTATCTCGACCATGCTTCTTTAGAAGGTCGGCAATGGTCTCCTTATCTTCATCATCGCTCTCCTCAGCAATTTTCTTGCCCTTGTCTTTTACACCGGAACCTGAGGCTTGGCCTGTAGGAGGAGGTTCGGTTGTGTGTGTTGTTGTTAAAGGAGGTGGTTGAGACACATTCTCTTTTTCTCCCCCTTGTTTCGGAATGAACACGAAATCAAGGAGCCCTTCAATCTTGCTCAGTAGAGAGAGGGCAGGAGCAAGCTTTTCTGCAAGAGTTCGCCTGACAAAATAGTTGAGTATCGGGTCATGTGCTTCCAGGATGTTGGATATAGTTGAGTGGACATCGAAAACACACAAAGAAATTATCTCTCTTTCAGATCGAAGAGACTCAATCTCCTTTTGTGAGTTGGAGAGTTGAATACTCTTGACCTTAAGAGCGGTGGTCTTCCGAGCAAGAGCATCCATGAGGGAGTTCTCAGCAGCTAGATCTTCTTGAAGCATGGCGAGGTGCTCCTCAATGGTTGTCTTGAAAGCTGAGTTGTCATCAGAGAGAGTTTGACGAAGAGAAGCAAACGAATTCAGCTCTGATGCAACTGATGTAGCCAGCTGGTTGACAATGGGTTCCAGCTTTGTTTTGGTGGCTTCACCATTTTCCTGTAATGATTGTAAGAAAGAAGACGCATCAGTGAATAGTTTATCGACTTTTTCAGTTGCTGCCTCACAAGCTTTGGTTGAGGCATCAATGGCTGCGGTAGCGGAGTCTAGAGAGACTTGATGAGATTTGGAAAAACCATCAACAATCTTCTGAATGGCAGCTTCGGAGATGGAGGACCGGGATGAAGAAGAGGAGGCGATGAGCGAATCGATCTTGTCGTGAAGCTCCTTGAGATGTCTCTTTGTGACAGGAGCATCATCATCATCATCACACTGAACTTGAAACGGAATGTAATAGACCGAATCAAAGGTCTTGTCCTCTCCGCCGAGGAATGGTTCTTCACTCTTTGCCGAATGAGTAGGAGATGAGGGTTGTGGTGAGGGTGGAGGCTCGGTAGTTGTAGTAGGTTCGGGTTGGGTGGTGTGTTCGGTAGTTGGTGTGGGTTCGGGGGCTGAAGTGGCTTTGGGTGCGTTAGTATGAGCCCCCGTATCAGATACATTGGTTCTTACTTCTGCAGTGGTGGTGGTTGCTTCGGTAAAGATGCGTGGGGGTACTGGGATGGAGGTGGATGGTATTTGAGTGGTGGAGGTTATGGGGGGAATGGAAATGGGAATGGTAATAGTGTTGGGTTTTGAGCATTCTAACACTCCTAAGTGTACATGCAACCCTAAATACCTTGGATCTATGTTTTCTCTATTATACATGCAAATAAGAACTTCCAAGGTATTATCCTAATCTAGCATACAAAACAATAACTATAGCAAGATAGAATACATACCTCTTTGATGTAGAAAGTCTTCATGAAGCTTGAGTGCCTAGTGCCCCAAGTGTGACACCTCAAATGGAATCACAATCATCAAAACACTTGGAATGACTTGAGAGAATTCTACACTCATCAAAATTGGCTAGCCCTCTCTAGAATAATACTAGTGCCAATTTTGCCAAGAATAATATCTTTATATAGTGTTACAATTAGGGCAAACCCTAATTGTCATGACTTTCCATTTCCTTGGATCCATGGGTTCAAATACACCATGGAGCATCCATGGACCATCCTATGGGTTTTAGCCCAACTTGATTATCCATGGAGCATTAGCCCACTATACAAGTATGGATGATTTACACAATCAACCCATATATTTAATTAGTCTTCTTTTGATCACTTAATTAATCCTAGATCAATTCTTGATCAATACTAATTAAATAATCTCATTATTCTTATTATTAATATACTAGAACTTATAATATATTAATAACCATAAGTGTCTTATTTCTCTCATCCAAGTGCATGATGGTATGCAACCCAAATGGACCATGCCGGGTCGGGTCAAGTCTTACCAAATATAGTTATGGACTTAGACATTAATCCAACAGTCTCCCACTTGGATAAGTCTAAAACTATTATTGCGTATGACTTCAAGAACCAACTGGCAATCATAGCTCTCAAAAGGCTTCTGTCGAACTCTGACCTTGTCGATGAACTCTGACCTTTGTCAGTGACTTGTCCATTAGATAAGGGATCATATATTCCTCCATTCTAGATATCATATGGACTGAGACATGGATTATAATTATTCTCTCTGTCCATTTGTTGTTTCCTGATTTCCGATTTATGACGACTGACTAATTGAACAAATCAAATCAGTCCTGGCCCAGCCGAGCACTTCCATTTGTCATCATCAAATCATCGAGGGGCCCACAGATATCGCTTCTATCCCGAAGGTAAAAGGAATGGATAAACTTCGACTCATATGGCTTGTTCTACTACTTGTTGAATCATACACAAAGGCACGTTTTATAGCACAGAGTTACCAAATGCGGTTTCGTGCAATCAATGTACTATCAACTCATAGTAACAACTCATATCTCTAGGTTTGAAGAATATAAGATATTATCATCTCATGATCACTCGTGATAAAATCCATGAAGTGATTCCAATGAGCGCGGGTTGAATCCAATACTCAGAACTTATGAGCACTCATGAGTGTTGTAGCCTTGTCCAACACCTTAGACCTCTACAAGCCAACCCATGACAGTCTTAATTCATATCTACTTCCAACATATGACCAACTGTGGATGGTTTGAATAACTTAGTCATTCCGGAAGAATAACCCAGTTTATTCGGGAAGTCAAAACATGCAAAATGAAACACAATAATAATCGAATCCAATATGGTATCAACACTTTGAACATAAATAAAACACCTTTTATTTATCACCATATGATTACACATTATTCATTGTATACTGTTTCAGCTATCAACTTTATTCTTGAATTTAAAACAATAGTTGTCCCATGCTCCAACCATGTACACTATGTTTTCTTAAACACTAGTCATGCCACACACCAAGTATGCATACTATGTTTGTCTATGATCTTTACTTTGTGAACTAGATCAATTGAACATAACTTCAATGATTCTCTTTTCACACTCCCAAATCCTTACCGCAAATGCAAGAATTCCAAATTCATGCCATTTACTGAAATTTGTTAGATTCTAAACTTATATGCATTGATCCTCTCGTAATGATTATGCACAAAGTCATAAAGACTTGGCAACAATCATTACAGAGTATTCCAAAGGAGATCAACTCCTTGGAAATATTCTTCTTGCATTAAGTTTCCTTAATCTTACACAGATTGAAAATTCTAACTTTGAAACATTTCAAGATTCCATTTTGACTATCACTTCTGAACAAGAGTTGCCTCCTTACAGATTATGTCAATATGGTCCTTCCAGAATTATCACTATACTTCCAATTGTCCTTGAGTAACCAATATTTGGTAAACCTTAGATTGTCCTCGACAATTGTTTAATCCTTTTAGTCATATCCAGTTCTAAACCTTTTCCCTTCTTAATGCCCCAGGCATTTGGAAAATTTTAGAACGGATGAATATAGCACATGTAATCGATCCTATATCCGAAGCATATGGGACACGATTCATGATGTCTTACATAAAGACTAAACCAGTCTTTTGCTATAATATTTCCATTTCAATTTTCCAAGTTCTCATAATTCAGATTATGAAAAGGGATGCCGTAATCATAATCGAATTTTAGAACGCAAATAATGGACCCATATATAGAATTTCCTTATGTTGAGCCATTCCAACATGAAATTCATATATATCCTTGACTAAATGATTAAAACCTCACGATCTAAGCTTATAGATTTGAGATGAAGCATAATTTCCTCTCCCTTAATTATAGCAAAACAACTTTTTCCCAATTGAAACTTTTGTTTTCTATAATTAACATTGCTAACTTGCAATACTTATCATAATTATCATGCTCCCACTAACATGATGATTATTAGCATAACACTTATGCTCCCACTAGCTTTGACATGTACTCAGAAATCAGCTGGACAGTCTGAAATTTAGATTCATACACCCTTTCCGTAGATAGCTCACCTGTGTGTCTAAGCAATTTCAAGAACCATGAAAAGGGATACCGTAATCATAGTCTCAATTGCTTAGGGATTTGCCATTTCTCACAAGTCCATGTTAGTGTGCCGGTTAACCACACGCGCTCCACTAACGACTTTTGAAAATGCAAATAACACAATTGATATCTTCGTAAAATCTACTTAGTGAAAGCGTTTCCTCACCATCATTTTCATGAATCGGAGAGAAACCTTATGACACTTAGATTTATATGGTGTATGAGTTCCTACCCATATGAATTTGTCAAACCATAATCACAAGACAAAGATACTGACAAATCCAAAACCATATGGATTGAACTCAATCTTAACTTCTTGCCACCTGGCAGCTCAAGGGCCTGCCATTGCTTCCAAGTTGTTATGCAACAAACTGAGAACTCTAAGAACTCATATGCAAAGCCAACTTTAACTGGAATGGGCACAGATATGTCAACACGATAGGTTATAAACCTTAAGTCGTGTGCTAGTGAAGAATTTCAGGTTTTATTCTTGATTATTTCTTGAGACTTTCAAGACCTTTAAGACTCCCACTGTCCTCTTGACATATAAGACTCCCTTGTCAAACATCCAAGAGATAGTGCGGATTCTAATCAAGAAAAACACTTTACCAAATTGGCCTAAGTTGGTCTTTGTTTTATCCAAAACATCACAACTTACCAATTGCAAATGTACAAGAGTAGAAAACTTTTACTCTTACATTTGACAAGTGTTTTAAACCTTCTTTAAGACATGTCACTCAAATGACAATCTTGGAGTATGAATCTAAGACTTGTATTGGAACGAAGTATGACTCATCTTCTTGATTTAACCATTTCAACAATTCAAGTTCCTCTTCTTAGTCATAAGAATGCACTAAGATTTCCTTAGAGAACTAATTTTGATATGGTTTCTTAATCATTAAGATGATCACAAAAACTGATACTAAAGTACTCTCCCATCTTTTCAGATTTGAGAAACTTTTATCCTTCTGCCTAAATTGATTCTTCTTATTCGCTCTGCCATACATTGGAACCTTTTTCCAATGTCTCAGAATTACACTTAAGCTTGTAAGTATAATCATATTTACTGTGCTTTAGTAAACTATGACGAATAGTTTTATCAATCTTTTATGGTGGACTTAATCAGTGCACAAGAATGTGTACTCAATCCTTTAGTCCTTTACTTGACTCACACATCCATGTGAACAAGTAATTATTCTTAATTTCTCCAAAACTTGAAAGTTCTCATTCATCATGCTATACAACTTGCATGATTCCAAGTTCCGGTCCAATTGAAACTTGGGTGATGAGAATCTTTCCTTATTTGGTAAATTTAGACATTACCACAGATGAAAGAATCAATTTCATATTTCCACTCTTGCTTTTAATGGAATCATATAAGCAACAATTTTTCCTCAAATGCCATTGTAAGGATATTTTAAAATAAATAAAATCAAAAATTTTTCTTTTATTTTAAAACTTTGCGGAAAAACTTATCCTTACAATCCATATGAACACTTGTTGTTATCTATTCCTAAGCAATATCTCATAACTCCTAAGAAGTAGCTCAAGAATCCGATCTTCAAACTATGCGATAGAAATCCATCTACGCCATCAGATTTAGCATATTCTTTCTTTAAGTTTCTTCACTTTTCTTTCATTCTTAAAACATCACCATGTGACCCAGTCACAACATGTATCAAGAATCTCAGAATAGAAACTTAACAGAGTTAGATAGTGGAATTTACCTGAAGTAGAGTCAAACTTATTGACTTTAACATCCTTAGGTAAATTTTGGCAGCTTCGCAACCAATGCCCCTTTCTTTGGCAATACAAACATATGGACCCTTTGATAAAGGTGCACATGACTATCACAGACTTAGCTTTTTCTCTTTACCATTTGGTCAACCGAGTTGACTATGGCCGATCCCTTTCCATTGGGAAGAGAATGCTTGACTGGATATCCAATGTCATCATTGTCAATGTCCATAAAGTTTTAGGAAGTTGATCTTAGCAAATAGATAAGATCGTTAAGGGTCTTGTCATAGTCTGTTTCATAGGTGTCCCAAAGGAACTCACTATGTGACTTAGAAAGTGATTGAACCACCAACTTTCTCAAGACTTTGACACCCAACTCTCCCGGCTTGTCAATATGTGACTACATCTCCAAGATGTGTTCACACCTAGACCTTGCCTTGCCAATAGGGCTTGAGTAACCTTAAATTTTTCAAGAACTTGTGGGTTAGGGAGAATAATTGGAGGAGGTGAAAGAAGTATGATTTCCAAGGACATCATCTTCATTAGGAAACCTTGTTTCAAGAGATTCGGAAGATCATAGGTGTCTAAACCAGACATCTTTTGGGAGATATTCAAGATAGTTGATTTTAAGTCCTTAATATGACACCCAATATGAAATATTAAGGCTAGGACCCAACAAACTATTTTACAACTTAGAGGAGGTATGCCGTAATCCAAGCTATAAAATATTTGAAGGTAGGTGAATGACGATTCACCAATTTCCACCAAGATAAACGAAATGTATAATTAGGTTTTAATTGGTTTTGAAACTCCTAGATCTTTGAGATTCATTGAACTTTTCAAAGGCATGTTTCAATCTCGAGTGTGCCCTTCAGGTTTTGTGATTGGGATGCCGAGGATCACAAAACAAGGTGTGAAGTAACCATGCAAATCACTTGGTGCCCTTAATAAATTACCCCTCAATCGATGTGCCGGTTAACCACACACGCTCCATCGATACTATGATAAATATTAAGTCACCCTTTACCTACCTTGTTAAGTCCAAGTTAGTGTGCCGGTTAACCACACACGCTCCACTAACGACTTAAACAAAGTGCAAAGTGTAATTTCATGGATTAGCACCTTATTCACATTTTTCCTAAGTAACTAAGATTGGGTATTATTAAGAGTTTAGTTACTTAGTATTTTTCATTAATACTTTTAATGAAGGGAGAATTCTAGTCCTGTCAAACCCGTTCGGCTAACGACCCTCCACCAGTCAAGCAAGCGGTGGGTGAGAGTGGACACCCATTAAGTTTCCATTTTATAGGCAACAACCTTATACCCACCTTATAGACCGGCTTCGTGAATGAGGCGTACTAGCGGTAAGACTGACTTTACTCTTATACATATATATATTATTAACTTATAATATTATAAAGTATAAGGGTTGAATTTTAACTTTTAAAATTCTAAGGGCTAACTTGGAATTAAAGTATTCATACTTGAAAACTTTTCAAATTCCAAAACTTGAGGGCAAGTTTTGAAACTATTCAAAACTAATTAATTCCATAACTTATGTGTTTAAAGTAGTTTTAATCCAAAAACTCTTCAAGTTCCATAACTTGAGGACAAGTTATGGAAGACTTTAAACTAATAAAAGAACTAACTTTTTCTTCATTTTATAACTTATGGATTTAATTATGGTTACATATTTTTCTTTAATGAAGTGACTCTTGAACTTCCATAACTTGAGGACAAGTTATGGAGTCATAAAAAGTTATTCAATGACACAAGACTCTTCATTTTGTAACCATTGCCAACTATTATGAGTTTTATGAGTCTTTAATGTGACTCTTCATGTAACTTGAGGACAAGTTACACAAACACATTTTATACTCAACTCTTAGATTAAAATGGATTGAAAACAACTATTTCACTCAACATTTCTATTAATCTAAGCAACTCATAAGAACAAGATAATTCAAATCAAACTTTTTCATGTAATTAGTCTAAACCTTAAACTAATACAAAACATGAATCTATTGACAATTATCTTTGAAAATGGATTAGCATGAACATTACCACATCAAAAACAAGTTTATAAGTTCAAAAACAACCTAGGGTAATGTTCCTAGTCCATTTCTGGCCAAAAAACTCGAAAATATGTTGTCTGGGGGTCCAACTCGTCGAGTGCATGAACAAACTCGGCGAGTTGGATCGAATTCATCACTTTTTAGGCATGGACTCGTCGAGTCTCCTGATGGACTCGCCGAGTCTGATGGCCAGACAGCACCAGATTCGTTTTTTCAGCTTATATTGCAGGTATAACAAGAAAACAAGCCTAGGCTCTGATACCACTATTGGGATTTGAGCATTCTAACACTCCTAAGTGTATATGCAACCCTAAATACCTTGGATCTATGTTTTCTCTATTATACATGCAAATAAGAACTTCCAAGGTATTATCCTAATCTAGCATACAAAACAATAACTATAGCAAGATAGAATACATACCTCTTTGATGTAGAAAGTCTTCATGAAGCTTGAGTGCCTAGTGCCCCAAGTGTGATACCTCAAATGGAATCACAATCATCAAAACACTTGGAATGACTTGAGAGAATTCTACACTCATCAAAATCGGCTAGCCCTCTCTAGAATAATACTAGTGCCAATTTTGCCAAGAATAATATCTTTATATAGTGTTACAATTAGGGCAAACCCTAATTGTCATGACTTTCCATTTCCTTGGATCCATAGGTTCAAATACACCATGGAGCATCCATGGACCATCCTATGGGTTTTAGCCCAACTTGATTATCCTGGAGCATTAGCCCACTATACAAGTATGGATGATTTACACAATCAACCCATATATTTAATTAGTCTTCTTTTGATCACTTAATTAATCCTAGATCAATTCTTGATCAATACTAATTAAATAATCTCATTATTCTTATTATTAATATACGAGAACTTATAATATATTAATAACCATAAGTGTCTTATTTCTCTCATCCAAGTGCATGATGGTATGCAACCCAAATGGACCATGCCGGGTCGGGTCAAGTCTTACCAAATATAGTTATGGACTTAGACATTAATCCAACAGTCTCCCACTTGGATAAGTCTAAAACTATTATTGCGTATGACTTCAATCGAAGACATTGGACCATGCCGGCTGTCAGCAGGAACATCTCCATACATCGTCTCTGGAATAGAGCCAATGAATTGAAATTTTAAGGCATTGGAGACAATGATCTTCGTGGTATGGAAAGTACCAATCGAAGACATTGGAGAACCAGCAACAATGGGGACTTGGTACTTGTCCATCACCCATTTTGTAATGAGAGTCCAAAATCGAGCATAGGAAATCTCGGAATGGCGAGAAGTAGAAGACAGACTCTGAATGAGTTGTTGCCATAGGACCGACCCGTAGTCCAAGTTGGTACCGTTGTAGATCCCGTACAGAATCGTGATGAACAGACGGCTTGCTCCGTCTGATCCAGCACTGCGTTCAGACAGCCCCATGAACAGCACTGTAAATAACCTATTCCACTGAAGAGGCCGGCACGATTTCTTGAACTTCGTAACTGTTGTCAGCACCTTAGTATACCCTGTTGGATAAGGTGTCTAAGTCCATAACTTATTTGGTATATACTTGACCCGACCCGGCATGGTCCATTTGGGTTGCATTTCATCCAAACTATTTATGGATAATTTTATGAGAGTTATACACATATGTTTATTAATATATTATAAGTTATAATATATTAATATGAAGTCATGTTATTTAATTAGTCTTAGTCTTAAATTAATTATGAATTAATTTAGAGATTAAATGGAAGACTAATTAGATTATGGGCTATTGGTATTATATAGTGTGGGCTAACACTCATTTGTTAATGGGCTAGGCTTATATGGAAGTCCATGGATGATCCATGGAGCTTTTAACCCATGGATCCTTGGGAAAGGAAAAGGCATGGGTTATTAGGGTTTCACCCTAATCATGTACACTATATAAGCATGCTTATGTTGCATGAAATAGCCACTAGTGGCACTAGTTGTGTGAGACTTAGGTATGGCCGATTTCTATGTGTGTATACACTCTCTCAAAGTTTTCCAAGTGTTTGTGGTGATTTGTGATTCCATTTGAGGCATTCACACTATTGGTGCTTGGCCTTCAAACTCCTTAAGAATCAAGCTCATCAAAAAGGTATGTAATCTCATCTAATTCTTTTATGTTTAAAAGTACCCCATGCCATGTTAGATAGGTTATGAACCTTGGAAAATTATTATTTTGCATGTATTTAGACAAACATAGATCCAAGGTTTATTAGGGTTGCATGCACACTTAGGAAGTGTTAGATTGCTCAAAACCCAACAGTGGTATCAGAGCCTAGGCTTGCTTGTTTGAATACTTGATGCAAAATAGTGAAAAAAGTTGAAATTGTTGCTGTCTGGCTGATAGACTCGCCGAGTCCATGGGGGGACTCGTCGAGTTCAAGGCAAAATTCATCCTACTCGGCGAGTAGGTTCGTGCACTCGACGAGTAGAATGATCAGAATGCAGAATTTCGACTTTTGCTGCTGGAAATGGACTAGAAACATTACCCTAAACTGTTTTGGTGTTTTAAAACTTGTTTTAGTTGGTGTAATGGTTGTTCTAATCCATTTACAATAGCATATATCAAAATTCCTTGTTTTTTTTTTTGATGTGTTCATATAATTTTTGAAATTTTGATGATCATGTTCATGTTCTTATGAATTTAGAAGATGATAGGAATTATTTGCTGAATTGTTTAGAATTAATTCTTGGTCATTTATGTGTTTTAATGGAGTCCATAATTTGTCCTCAAGTTATGGATATCCAAAGGTCACTTTTCTTTAACACACACTTTAAACACATAAGTTACATGAAAATGAAGAGTCTTCATTTTTATGAACCTTTAATTCATAAGTTATGAAATGAAAAGTTTTGGATGGTTACAAAAGATGAAGAGTCTTGTCCTTAAGTTATGGAGGTTCAAGAGTCACTTCATTAATAAATATATAAACAAAGTGTAACCTTAATTAATTCCATAAGTTATAAAAATAAAGAAAAGTAATTCTTTTATTAGTTTAAAGTCTTCCATAACTTGTCCTCAAGTTATGGAACTTGAAGAGTTTTTGGATTAAAACTACTTTAAACACATAAATCATGGAATTAATTAGTTTTGAATAGTTTCAAAACTTACCCTCAAGTTTTGGAATTTGGAAAAGTTTCACACACTTTAATAAACTTTATTTCCAACACTTAGAATTTTAAAAGTTAAAATTCAACACTTATACTATTTATAACGTTAATGGTTAATTATTATATATATGTATAAGAACAAGTCGTTTTACTGTTAGAAGGCCTCATTCACGAAGCCGGTCTATAAGGTGGGTATAAGGTTGTTGCCTATAAAATGGCGACTTAATGGGTGTCCACTCTCACCCACCGCTTGCTTGATCGGTGGAGGGTCGTTAGCCGAACGGGTAGGACAATGACTTTAAATTCTCATTAAAAGTATAATGAATATTATAAAGTAACTAAATATTTTTTATTTAATTCCCAATCTTAGTTACTTTAGGAAAAATGTGAATTTGGTGCTAGCCCTTGGAATTCACACTTTGTACCTTACCAAGTCGTTGGTGGAGCGTGTGTGGTTAACCGGCACACTAACTTGGACTAGTAAGGATCACGAAGGGTGACTTAATGTTTGTCATAGATCAATGGAGCGTGTGTGGTTAACCGGCACATTGATTGGGTGATAATATTAAGGGTACCAAGTGAATTGGTATGGTTATTCACACCTTGTTTTGTGATCATCGGCATCCCAGTCACAAAATTTTAGAGGGCACACTCGAGATTGAAACATGCCATTGAAAAGTTCAATGAATCTCAAAAGATCTAGGAATTTCAAATCCAATTAAAACCTAATAAATTATTTCGTTTTTCATGGTGGAAATTGGTGAATCGTCATTCGCCTACCTTCAAATATTTTATAGCTTGGATTACGGCATCCCTCTTCCAAATTATACAATATTGTGTTGGGTCCTAGCCTTAATATTTCATATTGGGTGTTATATTAAGGACTTTGAATCAACTAACTTGATTTTCTCCCATTATAGATGTCTGGTTCAGACAACTATGATCTTCCCAAATCTCTTGAAGATGGTGTCCCTCAACATAATGCTTCACTTCCTCCACCTCCTCCAATTATTCTCCCTCACCTACAAGTTCTTGAAAAGTTTAAAGTCACTCAATCCCTATTGGCAAACATAGTCTATGTGTGCTCACATCTTGGAGATAAAGTCACATATTGACAAGCCGGGAGAGTTGGGTGTCAAAGTCCCGTGAAAGTTGGATGTTCAATCACTTTCTTAGTAACATAGTGAGTCTCTTTGGGACTACTATGAGACGGACTATGACATGACCCTTAATGATGTTATCTATTTGCTTAGTGTTGTGGAATCAGCAATGATTTGAAACACCAGTAGAGCAAATTTGATTAAAAGAACAACTTCCCAAGTCTACATGGTCATTGACAATGGTAGCATTGGATATCTAGAAAAGGATTTCTCTTCCCAATGGAAACGGATCGGCTATAGTCAACTCGGTTGACCATATAGTAAAGAGAAAGGTAAGTATGAGATGGTCTCATGTGCCATTACCAAAGGGTCAATGTGTTTTGTTACCAAAGGAAGGGGCATTGGTTGCGAAGCTGCCCTATTCACCTGAAAAGTCAAGAGGTTTGACTCTACTTCGGGTAAAGTCCACTGTCTAACTCTATTAAGTTCCTATTTGGAGATTCTTATTACATAATGTGAATGGGTCACATGCTGATGTTTTTAAGAATCAAAGAAAAGATATGAAGCTTAAAGTAAGTATATGTTGATTCTGATTGCGAAGGTGGGTTTCTATCGCATGGTTCGGTAATCAGAATTTTGAACTATTGCTTAAGAGTTATAATATATTGCTTATGAATAGATAACAACAAGGTTTTCATGTGGATTGTAAGGATAATTTTTTCCGCAAAGTTTTAAAATAAAAGAAAAAAAGCATTTTAATTTTATTTATTTTAAAAATATCCTTACAATGGCATCTGTGGAAAATTGTTGCTTATATGTTTCCAGTAATAGCAATATTGGAAAGTGGATTTGATTCCTTCATTTGTGGTAGTGTCTGAATTTACCAAATGAAGAAAGTTTTTCATCACCCAAGCTTCAATTGGACAGAAACTTGGAATCATACAAGTTGTATTGTATGATGAATGAGAATTTTCATCTTTGAAAATTAAGACTAATTCTTTGATCACATGTACATGTGAGTCAATTGAAGGACTAAGGAATTAGGTACACTTGGTGTGCGCTAGTCAAGGTCCACCACAAATATTGATTTGTCATGATTTACTAAAGATTAGTAAATATGATTATACTTATAAGGTTAAGTATAATTCTGTAACATTGGAAAGGTTACAATGTATGACAAAACAAATGAGAAGAATCAAATTAGGCAGAAAGATAAAAGTTTCTCAATTCTGAAAGGATGGGAGAGTACTTTAGTATCATATTTCATGATCATCTTAATGATTATGAAACCATATCACAAATTCATACTCTAAGGACGTCTTAGTGCATTGTTATGGCTAAGAAGAGAGGTCATGAATTGTTGGATTGGTTAAAATCAACAAGATGAGTCATATTTCGTTCCAAAACAATTCTTAGAGTCATACTCCAAGATTGTAACCTGGAGTGACATAAAGTAAGGTTTAAAACACTTATCAAATGTAGTGTAAAATGTTTCTACCCTTGTACATTTGAGATTGGTAAGTTGTGATGTCTTGGATGAGACAAAGACCAACTAAGACCAATTGTGTGAAGTGTTAGTCTTGATAAGAATCCGCATTGTCCCGTGAATATTTGTTTTTTCAAGGAATGGTTCTTGACTGGGGAAACTTATATGTCAAGGGGACAGTGGGAGCCTTAAAGATCCCGAAAGAGTTTCAAGATTTAATCAAGAGTAAAACCAGTAATTTATCACTAGCACACGACTTAAGGTTTGCAACCTATCGTGTTGACATAATTATTGTTTCTGTACCTACTTCAAATAAGTTGAATTTGCATGTAAGTTATCAGAGTTCAACTTGGAAGCATTGGTGGGCCTTGTGCTACCAAGGTGACAAGAAACTAAGATTGAACAAGTTTAATCCATGTAAGGCTGAATTTGTCACTAATCTTATCTTGTGATAATGGTTTTGACAAATTCACATGGATAGGAACTCATACACTATAAAATCTAAGTGTCATAAGGTTTCTCTCCGATTCATGAAAATGATGGTTAGGAAACGCTTTCACTAAGTAGATTTTACGTAGATATCAATTGTGTTATTTGCATTTTCAAAAGTCGTTAGTGGAGCGCGTGTGGTTAACCGGCACACTACCATGGACTTGTGAGAAATGGCAAATGCCTAAGCAATTGAGACTATGATTACGACATCCCTTTTCATAGTCCTAAAAATTGTTTAGACACACATTTGAGCTATCTAAGAAAGGGTGTATGAATCTAAATTTCAGAAGTCCAGCAGATTTCTGGAAATATGTCAGAGCTAGTGGGAGCATAAGTGTTATGCTGATAATCATCATGTTAGTGGGAGCATGATTATTACGTTTAGTGTTGCAAGTTAGCAATGTTAATTATAGAAAACAAAGTTTCAGTTTGTGAAGTTGCAGGGGTTGAAAAGTTGTTTTGCAATAATTAAGGGAGAGGAAATTATACTTCATTTCAATTCTAAAGCTTAGATTGAGATTTTAATCATCTTTAGTCAAGGACATATATATGAGCTTTATGTTGGAATGGTTCAACTTGAAGAAATTCTATATATATTGCGTTTTCAAAATTTGATTATGATTACGGCATCCCTCTTCATAGTTAAATTTTGAAAACATGGGAAATAAAAAAAATATATTGTAGAAAAAGATTTGTCTAGTATCATGTCTTTATGTCAAACATCATGAATCGTGTCCCATATGCTTTGGATATAGGATCGATTGCATGTGCTATAATATTCATCTTTTCTAAATTTTCCAAATGCTTAAGGCATTGAGAAGGGAAAAGTCTAGAACTGGATATGACTAAAGTGATTAAGCAATTGTCCAGGACAATCTAAGGTTCGCCAAAGATTGGTTGCTCAGGGAAAGTTGGAAGTATGATGTAAGTTGTCGGAAAGGACCATATTGACATATTCTGAAAGGAAGTAACTCTTGTTCGGAAGTGATAGTCAAAATGGGACTATGGAAATGTCTCCATATGTGGAAGTTATTCAATATATGTAAGATTAGATAACCTTAATGCAAGAAGGATGTTCAAAGCTATGTACTTTGAATATGAGACTTCCGTTCCATAGAAGTTGACCTTCTTTGGAATACTCTGTAATGACTGGTGACAAGGTTTTGGTGACTTTGTGCATAATCATTACAAGAGGAACATTGCATAAAAGTTTAAAATCTAACAGATTTTTTGGTAAATGATAGGAATCGGGGATTTTCACATTTACAATAAGGATTTGGGATTGTGAAATGAGTATCATTGGAATCATGTTCAATTGATCTACATCACAATGTAAGGATCATAGACAAACATAGTGTGCATACTTGGAGTATGGCATAACTATTGTTTAGAAAAACAAAGTGTACATGCTAGGAGCATGGGACGACTGTTGTTTTATTCAAGTCTTAAGTTGATTGTTTGAAACATTATACAATGAATAATGTGTAATCAATATGGTGATAAATAAAAGGTGGTTCTATTTATATTCAAAAGGGTTCTGAGACCGTATTGGATTCGATTATTATTGTGTTTCACTTTGCATGTTTTGACTTCCAAAATAGCTAGGTTATTCTTTCCGAATGAATAAGTTATTTAAACACTCCACAGTCGTTTATATGTTGGAAGTAGGTATGAATCAAGACTGTCATGAATCGAGTTTGTAGATGGCTAAATGGGTTTATTCATAGCAATGGTTGCAACAACATTCATGAGTGCTCATAAGTTATGAGTATTGGAATACACCCACGTTCACTTGTATCACTTCATGGAATTTATCTCGAGTGATCGTGAGACGGTAATATCATATAAATCTTCAAACCTAGAGATATGAGTTGTTACCTATGAGTTGGTTATGCATTGATTGCACGTAAACGCATCAGTAACTTGATGTTATAAAACGTGCCTTTGTGTACAATTCAACAAGTAGTAGAACAAGCATATGAGTCGAAGTTTATCTGTTCCTTCTAGAAATAGAAGTGATATCTGGGCCCCTCGATGATTTTGTTGTGACCTATGTACCGGCCGGTCAGAACTAAATTGATGTGTTCGATTAAGTTCTTTGTCAAACAAATCGAAAATCGGGAAACAAACTGCTGGACAATAAGTACGACGTTGTTCCATGTATTTGTCCGGCTGATATCATGAGAATAGAGGACTATACGATCACTTATCTAAAATGGCGCTTCATAGTTCAACAGAGTTTTCGAGAGCTACGATTGTTGGTTGGTTCCTGAAGTAACATACGCAAATATAGTTATTAGACTTATCCAAGTGGGAGTCTGTTGGATAAGGTGTCTAAGTCCATAACTTATTTGGTATATACTTGACCCGACCTGGCATGGTCCATTTGGGTTGCATTTCATCCAAACTATTTATGGATAATTTTATGAGAGTTATACAAATATGTTTATTAATATATTATAAGTTATAATATATTAATATGAAGTTATGTTATTTAATTAGTCTTAGTCTTAAATTAATTATGAATTAATTTAGAGATTAAAAGGAAGACTAATTAGATTGTGGGCTATTGGTATTATATAGTGTGGGCTAACACTCATTTGTTAATGGGCTAGGCTTATATGGAAGTCCATGGATGATCCATGGAGCTTTTAACCCATGGATCATTGGGAAAGGAAAAGTCATGGGTTATTAGGGTTTCACCCTAATCATGTACACTATATAAGCATGCTTATGTTGCATGAAATAGCCACTAGTGGCACTAGTTGTGTGAGACTTAGGTATGGCCGATTTCTATGTGTGTATACACTCTCTCAAAGTTTTCCAAGTGTTTGTGGTGATTTGTGATTCCATTTGAGGCATTCACACTATTGGTGCTTGGCCCTCAAACTCCTTAAGAATCAAGCTCATCAAAAAGGTATGTAATCTCATCTAATTCTTTTATGTTTAAAAGTACCCCATGCCATGTTAGATAGGTTATGAACCTTGGAAAATTATTATTTTGCATGTATTTAGACAAACATAGATCCAAGGTTTATTAGGGTTGCATGCACACTTAGGAAGTGTTAGATTGCTCAAAACCCAACATACCACATGTTGTAGAACATAGAGAACATGTGACTCACCAGAATCGATTCTGGGTTAACCCTAGTTGAATTAGGTTCAAACCCTAAAATTGAGCAAAACCTCTACTTGGAGATGGACACCTTGTGATCAAGCACGTCAAAGAAGATCCTGTCGACTGCCTTGTCGTAATGAGTAGTGGCGAAAATTTGAGACAAGAACTCCATAGGAACTGCTTCAACTTTGGTGAGAGCAGGAGCAATCGGCGAGTACTTGAGACATTCGATTATTGGGAACATGAAAGCGTCATAGACCTGAGGAGTAAGATCGATGATCAAACTCTGTTGGGGATGAATCGGCAAGATTTGAAAAGTAGCATGAACTGATGAGGAATCCGCCATTGTTGTGAAGAAGATGGGAGAGATGATGAACAGTAGAATTCTTGAAGGTTTTCTTGCTCTCTGAAATATGGATGCAGCAAAGAGGTAAACAACGGTTTACGTTACCTTTTATATTGTGGGTATAGGAGAGAGAAGAATCTGTCCCAAAGCTTCGAGGGAAATGCGAAGGGTTTTTCGGAAGTGATGGATGCGTGACAGTTATGAGCGCCGATGATCACGCATGAGAGAGAGTGTCAGTCCCGATTAACACGCCTTCCCATCATGCGCCGTCTAGAAATGAAACGGTTCCACTTCACACGCTTGGCTGTCAAGCGCCGTTTGCAATTCAAATCGATTGGACTCCCGCCTGAGTCAGCATATTATCATCTTATCCTTTAGAGTTAACATCATCTTAAAGCATAGTTGCCCGCGTGGATCAATATTAACCACAACCCTTGGATTACTTCAAATCCCATTTAAAATTGATGCGATGTAATTAATGAAACCAGAATTGTGGAAAATCAAAAAGATTTTCGTGCTTAGTGTGTAAAAGAAAAAGAAATAAAGCAACACATATGAGGGATTTTGTGATGTCAATAAAGACACGAAACAATGGATCCCGGGCACGAATCTCTTCCTTCAAAGTCAAGAGAGTCCTTAAAGTGTTTGTGTGGTTTCTCGTTGAATAACGATCAAACACTTATTAAGAAGTGTTGAAAGGCTTCTTTTAATTAGGATTATTTGGGTGGCTTTCGCTTCAGTTCAGAATTCTTGATCTTGATATAAGACAGAAATCGAACGAAGTACTTGTGAGACCAATGTAGTCTGTTGAACAAGTAGGTTTGAAATAATTTAAGTGGCTAGATAAAATAGTTTATGTAAAATCTCAAACAAAATTTAACACTGGATTCCAAGGGAAGAAATGTTATAGGACGTAACGATTTCATAGGAATCACTCAAAAGAAAATTAGAGATTTGACTTTCCATCCTCATAGATAAATCCGTCAATTCGTTAGTGATAGCTAGAGCAAAATTGATTGATCACCATCAATTCATAGTAGGTATTGAATTGTGGGTTTCACTTAGTTCGTAGTGACACGAAGCTAAGATCATAAACACATAAATTATGTAACCACAAACCTCAGTGGTAATTTCTGAGAGTCTCAAGTGTTACGTTTATGAAGCAGAAAATTAGAGTAGATGGTGTAGTGAAACGAAAGTACCTCTGCTATTAAAATAAGGACCAAGCAGAAAACTCTTATCTCATGCGAGAAGAGAGTCAGGTAGCTCATGATTAAAATAAATATGGAAGCCTAATTGGGAAGACAAGGTTTGTATTTACCAAGTCAGTAAGGCTATTATTCAGAATCAGGTAAGGCTTTGGACACATACAGCAACATGCTTCTAGGGACACTTAACTAGTCAAATGATTTCCCCACAAATAGACACACAAAAAGATAAGACACAAAAACAATACAAAATAATAAAAAAATATATTTTTGGAGTTTTTGAATTTACGAAAAGAAAATAAGAGAAAAAAATAATTTGGAATTTATTTTTTATTTTTTATTTTTATTTTTTATTTTTATTTTTATTTTTTTTGAGTTAAAGAAAAAAAATTAAACAAATAAGTAAAAAAAATTAGACACACAAAAAAAAATTTGGAACCGAACCCGAGCGTTCGGTCTATTTCAGTTGCAAAAAAAAGTTTGAAAAAGAAAGGAACTTAGAAAATAAATGAAATGAATAAAGAAAATGATACAAAAGGTTTACAACCAAAGAAACTACCTTAGAGTGATAAGCGACGAGCAGATAATACGACTGAACCCAAGCGTTCGGTTCATTTCGGTATACCAGAACAAGACCCGAACCCGAGCGTTCGGTTCCTTTCGGCGCACATGAGACACGAACGCGAACGTTTGGTCTATTTTGCTTCCAATGTTTAATTTGGAGAAGTAGTCTTTGGTACTGACTCCGATTCAATCATTCCTAGCCCTTGTAGAATTTTGTTGAAAGATGCTTCAGGAAGAGATTTGGTGAAGATGTCAGCCAGTTGATCAGTGGTTCGAACAAAGTGAATTTCGACATTCCCATCTTCCACATGATCTTTAATGAAATGATACCTCAGCGCTATATGCTTTGTCTTGGAATGTTGCGCTGGGTTATGACAGATCCTAATTGCACTTTCTAAATTGCAATATAGTGGGATCGTTTTCATATTAAGTCCATAGTCCTGGAGCTGGCTTTGGATCCAAATCACTTGAGATGTACAGGAGGCAGCTCCGATGTACTCTGCTTTGGCTGTCGACAGAGATACACATGTTTGTTTCTTTGATTGCCAGCTAACCAACTTCCCGTCTAGGAATTGGCAGCCTCCAGTGGTGCTTTTCCTGTCTAAATCACAACCTCCAAGGTCTGCATCTAAGTAGGCTTGAACGAAGAAACCTGAGTTTGATGAATACCATAAACCGAGAGAGGTGGTTCGTTTCAGATACCGGAGTATGTTTTTCACAGCAAGCATATGGGGTTCACGAGGATTCGCCTGAAATCTAGCACAGTAACAAACAGAAAACATTATATCAGGCCTGCTAGCAGTAAGGTACATTAAAGAACCAATCATCTGGCGATATAACATAATATCAACTGCCGGTTTTTCCAAGGATGGTGTGAGCTTGGTGCCGAATGCCATTGGAACTTTAACCTTTGAGTCTCCCATCATGCCAAATTTAGCAAGAAGAGTCTTGGTGTAAGCTTCCTGGTTGATAAAGATGCCTTCGGGTCCCTGTCTAATATTTAAACCAAGGAAAAAGTTAATCGGACCCATTGAGCTCATTTCAAATTTAGTCTCCATCAACTTTTTGAATCCAGCTGTTAAGCTAGAATTTGTTGAGCCAAAGATGATATCATCGACATAGATTTGAACAATCATAAGGTGGTTACCTTCCTTCTTACGAAAGAAGGTTGGGTCAACCGAACCTTGTTTGAATTTTGACATCTTTAAAAACTTGGTTAGCGTTTCATACCATGCCCTAGGTGCTTGTTTCAGACCGTAAACCGCCTTGTCCAGAATATAACAGTGATTGGGGTACTTTTAATTAACAAATCCAGGAGGTTGCTCCACGTAAACGGTTTTTTCAAGTTCTCCATTCAGAAAGTCGCATTTCACGTCCATTTGGTAGACCTCAAAGTTCTTGTGCGCAGCATAGGCCAGAAATATTCGAACAGATTCCAGCCTCGCTACCAGAGCAAAAGTTTCCTCATAGTGAATTCCTTCCTCCTGGCAATAGCCTTTCACCACGAGACGAGCTTTGTTTCAAATCACGTTGCCTTCCTTGTCCATTTTATTTCTGAATACCCATTTGAGACCAACAACTGAGGCGTCTTTAGGAGTTGGAATGTGGCGCCAAACCTTATTTCTTTCAAACTCGTTGAGTTCATCTTGCATAGCTTGAACCCAGTCAGACTGATCAAGAGAAGTATTTACTGTCTTTGGTTCAACTTTTGATACGATAGAGTTATACATGCATAACTCTACTTTGGAGAATAAAGATGTTTGCTTTGCCTTCAGTTGAGATCTGGTCAGGACCTTTTCAGAGACATTACCCACTACCTGAGATACAGGATGATCTCTGGTCCACTTAACAAGAGGAGGGTAATTTGGATCATAACATGGATCGAATTTAGCATTCACCATTTCTTATAATTCAGATTGACTATCGTCGTCGTAGAACATATTGACATTCTCCCCCTCGACTGATGAGCTTTCCGGTGTAGGTGGACTTTCTGGTGTTACAAGATTTTCTGGTATTGAGGAGCTTTCCGGTGCAGAAGGGCTTTCGGGTGCAGTTGAGCTTTCGGGTGGAACTGGAATAGAGTTCTGCCCCTCAATTTGTGAGCTCGGTTGTTTTGAAGGAGGTGGATTCTCCCCCTCAACTGAAGCACCATGCATTGGAGGTTCGTTTGGAACATGTTCTCCTTCACCCATTCGTTTGGCGGCATCTTCGACGATTTGCTTCAGATGGTCGACTTTGTTGTCTGCTGCCTTGGCTTCCAATAGAGTAGCTTTCTTCGGTTCATCGAATAGTTCGACAAACTGCTCAAACAAATTAGCAATTGAGGTCGTGACTTGACCTGTTTGAGTGAAAATCTCTCCAATTGCTTCTTCAGTGGCCTTTAGCTTCTTGATGTAGCTGTCATCGAAAGTCACATAATACGTTTCTTCAATCTTCCTTGAACGCTTATTTAAGACCCGGTACGCTTTTAAAGTAAGTGAGTATCCCAGAAAAATTCCTTCATCAGCTTTAACGTCGAACTTGTTACGATGTTCTTTGGAGTTGAAGATGAAGCATCGTGAGCCAAATACATGGAAGAATTTTACGTTTGGCTTCCTGTTGTTGATGATCTCATAAGGAGTAAGAGAAAAACGCTTGTCGAGATAGGACTTGTTCTGCGTAAAACATGCTGCAGCAATAGCATCAGCCCAGAAATATAAAGGTAGATAAGCAAAACTTAGCATTGTTCGGGCCGCCTCACACAAGGACCGGTTTCTTCTTTCGACAATACCGTTCTGTTGAGGGGTGTAGGGGGCTGAGAAGTTGTGACTGGTTCCTTTTTCTGCCAAAAAGTCTTCAAATTCTTTGTTTTTGAACTCGAGTCCACTGTCGCTCCTGATGTTGCGAATGACTTTTCTCAGTTGCACTTCAACCTGCTTAATAAACATCTTTAGCTTGAGAGTGGCCTCAGATTTGTGCTTCAGAAAGAACACCCACGTAAAACGTGAAAAGTCATCAACAATAACAAGAATATACTTGCTACCGCCAATGCTTTCGATAGATGATGGACCACATAAGTCAATGTGAAGTAACTCAAGTGGTTCAACAACTTTAGTGTTTATAATGGATGGGTGACTTTGACGACTCTTCTTCCCCATTTCACACGCAGCACACAAATGTTCTCGATCAAACTTGAGCAATGGGAGACCCTAACATTACCTCCTGTGACAAGCTTGTTGATGTCTTTGAAGTTAAGGTGTGAGAGCCTTCGGTGCCACAACCAGCTTTCGTCAGAATGTGCTTTGGATAAAAGACATATAGTTGGGTTTCCTTTGATAGGTTTGAGATTGAGAGGAAACATTTCGCCTTTGCGTTCTGATTTGAGAATCACTCTTTTTTTTGCTATTCTATGATTTCTGAACCCTCATCGTCAAATGAAACTTTGAGACCGGTACCTCCTACCAGTTGAGATACACTGATAAGATTATGTTGTATCCCTTCAACATACACCACCTTTCTTATTGTGAAGTCTCCATTGGTTATCATCCCATAACCCTTTATCGTTCCATATGAGTTGTTCCCAAACTTGACATTCCCACCATTCTGAAGAGATCGAAACTCCCCCAGCTCCTCCTTCCTCCCTGTCATGTGACGTGATCAGCCACTGTCAATGTACCATTCTTCGTCGAACTGCTCGTCACTAATAACCTGCAAAAATTAAGCAGATTTAGGAACCCAATGTTTCTTGGGTCCACGTGAGCCTTTCATAGGAACAGGAATAGTAAGAGAAACATCAACGAGATATGTTCTTTTTATTAATTTTGTTTGATCTTTCTTCTTAATGGTGTATACTTTGATTTTGTTAGAATTAGCTACAATCGTCTTGGTTTCAGGTTTTGGCATTTGGGCCTTAGACTGCTTTTGGTCATCCTTGACAGAGGAAAGCTTCGCTTTTCCTTTCAAATCCTTTGATGATTTTGAACTTTGACCAGGAACAAAATTAGATTTAAAAGAGGATCGAGAATGAGATGAATTAGAATGGGAATTTCTTCTGACTTGCGGTTCGTTATGACCCTTTTGTTTTTGGTCATTGGGAGGACCGAACCTGGACGTTTGGTAGCTAATGCTTTCGGGACCGAATCTGTCCTTTCGGTTGCTTATACTCTCTGAACCGAACCTGTCCTTTCGGTTCCGTTCCTCATGTGGCCTGAAATCCTTTTTCTCTTGCTTTGAATTCTTATCGTGATAAGAGAAATGATTGTTTTGAGAGCGCCAAAACTACTTTCGCTCAGAGAGATTCTTTTTGTATCGTTGATTCCTTTGTTGCATTTGATCCTTCACTTGTTTCGGCTGTTTGTGGATGTTAGCCTTTTGCTTCTTCTTCTTGTCAGTCGGTTCACTTTTCACAGATGATGTTTTGCTTGTGGAAGTGTCTTCTTTTACAGGGACTTCTTTTGTACCACTAGTGCTTGGCACATCGAAGTTGTTAGGCTTGTTAAGTGGCTCTGGTAGATATTTGCCTTTGGTTTTCTAGGACGTCCGCTCTAACAGAACAACAGTTTCATCGGCATTATCTATAGGAGCAGACCAGAAAAACTCATCACAGCCATCTGCGTTATCTTCATTCACTATGACAGTGAGTTCGGCTGTTTGATGTTCGGTTACTCCTGTGACCTTATACACTTGATTTGGTGTTGTTCTCACCTTTTGGTACACAACAACCTTTTCTTCTAGAATCGGCTCCACAGAATTTTCAGAAATAAGATTTTTGTGGTTTTCGGGTTCGCTCTTGACAAATTCAGAACAGCCGACTTCATCCTCTACAGAAATTACACTCATATCATCGTCCTCATTTAGTTCAGACACGTTTTCAATATCATTTTTATTTTCTGAACTTAAATTGGCATTCAATGAGTCAAATTTTTGTATGGTTTCGGTCCTTAGTTTCATCTTATTGTTTTCATCCAAAAGGTTTTCAGCATGTCCTTATGGTCTTTGGACTTTATGAAAGATTCTATTTTATCCAGACCATACATGTAAGTGGGATTCACATCATCAGACGAAACAACACTTTTGCAGTTATATGCTTCAGCATCGATTTCATCCTCCTTAAACTCAAGGAAGGACAAAATCATGCGATGTATTTTCTGCCCTATTTCACAATTCAGACGCAGTTGAGTGATGTTAGCATAAAGTCTTTTAGCAATCAAACAAAAAACATTTCTTTGTTTTAAAAGTTTCAAATTGTCTCTTTGTAAAAAAAATGTTTTCATCCTTAGACTTAATCAGCTCCGACTCCTTTTGCTCAATCCACATCCTTCGCTCCTCACTCTTGGATGACACCCTGCTTATTTGGTCAGTTAGGTTAGAATTGGTGACCCATGTTTGAGTTAAACAACTATCCATATTGGAGATTCTTGAATTTAAGCTATTTAATTCTTTTTCATATGATTTCTGTGGGACTTTGAATGAAATAAAAAGAGATTGTACCTTCTTGATCAATTCGTCAAGCTCATTGATCTGCACACTGAGAGGTTTTGCTGTGAAGCATAAGTCCTCTCGCTCCTTGGTGTCCTCTTTTCCACCATCAATATTGTACCCCCTCAGGTGAGATACATCAGTCACCATCACACACTTCCCGCTACTTTCGTCACCTCTTGCAACATATGCCTTTCCATTTGAAGGCTTTCTCACCTCATCATCCTCTGAGTCAGTTGACCATACCTGCACGCCACCGAACTCGTCATTCTCTGCCGAACCCTGTACAATAAGAGCATTCATAGAAGGGTTAGTAGCAGCTTTCTTCCTCTTGATCTCTTCTAGCTTTTTCATCAAGACAACCTCTTCGTCTTTCTCCTCATCCGTCTCTGCCATTTTCTTCAGAACACAATCTTTGGCATAATGGTTCTTTCCTCCACAGTAGTAGTAGTTCACACCAGAATCTCCATCAACCTTCGCCTCTTTCTTTGGTTCCTCAGTCTTTGGCTCATCCCTTACCTTTTCAGAACTATAGCTTCCCTGCCAATTTCGGTTCTTATTGGTAGGGAATCTTTTCTTGATAAACCTTTTTGGATTAGACACCATCATTGGATAATCTTCAGAAGTAATATCATAGTCTTCTAGGTTCATATCTTCATCTTCTACCACATTTTTGCTTTTAGACAGGAGGGCCAAGGACCCCAAACTTGAGACCACATACTTCTCATACATGACAATCTTTTCTTGAGATTTCAAAATTCCCACCAGCTTTGCCAGCGAATAAGACTTGAACTGCTCATGAGCTTTGACTGTAGACACAACAGCTCTCCATTCAGATCTTAGGCCATTCAAAAAGGTGACATTCTGTTCAATTAGCTTCCTTTCTATATCATGTTTGATCTTCTTGCTAAGAAGATGATTGAAGCGATCGAACGTCTGAGTCACAGTTTCATCAGAATTCTACTTAAATTCACCAAACTCAGACAAAAGTAACATCTGAATGGAATGCTCCAAATCTTCATCTGTGGAATATAGCTCTCGAAACCTATCCCATATTTCTTTGGCGGTACTGCAGGAAATCACCAACCTAAATGTATCAGATTGAAGAGCGAATCGGATCAGTCTCAATGCTTTGATATTGCACTGAAACTTCTCATTTTCGTCTTGAGCAACGTCTTTTACATCTTTTAACAGATCATTATATTCTTTCTGAGTTTTAATGATGTTTGATGTTCCTGAGTGAGCAAATGGTCTAGACACAATTGCTTCCCGAATAAGATACCCATTATCTTCAGATCTGATGACATAGTCTTCAAAATGATGTGCCCAAACTTCGTAATCCTGGGTGTAGAGAATATGAATCTTTGTCGTTAATCCAATGATGTTTGAGATGTTGATGGGATTAGATTGAGAGATTGAGACTCGTCCATGCTTGATCGTTTAACCTGTTTGAAAGATCAGACTTGTAATATGTAATATTAGGGCAAAACAAATAAATGCTGAGTTACGTCAATTATGGAATGACGGCTCAATAAATATCAGTTAATGCGGAATAACCCTAATCGCTTCTTTCATAGAAGAGATGTGTATGAATTACACGGCCTCCTGCTCTGATACCAATTGATGAGTTATAAAAACTCTTTTATCGATTAGGTCTTTGTAATAGGTAAATAAAGAATGTAAAAAACAGTGAGATAAAACACAAGTATGGATCTGAATGAGTCGAATGATTAGATTATCTCAATCCTCAGCAGAGCTCGATTAAGAACTTCCACTGTAGAGGATTCTAGGGTTACAAAACAAGAACGATGAATACGCTTGAAAATACTTCTCTAATCGTTACGTTCTAGGATGCATGCAAGCATCTATTTATAAAAAAACCCTACATAAAACTCACGGATGGACAAGCCCATACCGGAGACAAAACTTGGACTAGCTAACGAGCCCAATAGACACAACACTAAGCTGGACCTAACACCATCAATGAACTCAATGACGAACTAGTCTAAGTAAGGACGACATACCTTATTCATTAAATCCATGAATACTGCAAGTGCATTAGTCAATCTGAATGGAATCACTACAAACTCGTCGTGTCTATAACGAGTTCGGAAGGTTGTCTTCGGAACATCCTCCTCTAGCACTCGTAATTGGTGATACCCGGATCTAAGATCTATCTTCGAAAAGTAGTTATCCCCTTGAAGATGGTCGAACTAATCATATATGCGAGGCAGAGGATAACGATTCTTAACGGTAAGCTTCTTTAGTTCTCGGTAGTCGATGCACATACAAAACGATATGTCTTTCTTCTTTACGAACAAGACCGACGCTCCCCAGGGTATGTAGCTTGGTGTAATGAAGCCTTTGCTGAGCAGTTCGTTAAGTTGACTAGATAGTTCCTGTATCTCTGCTGGTGCTAGAGGATATGGCGATTTGGCCACTAGGGTAGCCCTTGGAACAAAGTCGATTAAGAACTCGACTTGACGTTGCAGAGGTAATCCTGGGAGTTCTTCTGGAAAGATGTCGAGAAAATCGCATACCACTTGACAACTACTATGAATACTTGGCTATCACAAATATTGATCTTGCCACAGCTATTAAGAAGCCATAAAAAGTCCTTCAATCTTTGTTAAGGGGAAAGCTAAATATTGATGATAAAGAAGATAGTGAAATCATTCATCAAGCTCTTGGTGTTGTGTTTCTTGGAATGAAAAAAAGGGAGAATGATAGTTTTTGTTTCAATTTAGTGATATTGAGAGGTAAAAAAACTCTCAGTATAGTAATCTCCTTATTCGAATAAACAATTGCAGGAAGAATGAAAGTGAAGACAAAGCTGAGATTCGAAAATCCATTCTATGGTATTTAGAGATTCAAAGAGAACTTCTATAGTCATTAACGTTGATTGTTTAACTTTTGACTACTCTCACTAAGGTAGGGGTGGGAATCGGTTTGGTTTTCCGGTTTCTTCGAATCGGTTTCCTCGGTAGGGGTGGGAATCGGTTTCTTCGAATCGGTTCGGTTTGGTTTAAACATCATGAGAATGAAAATCGAACCAAAAAATAAATTCACAATTTGGTTTCGTCTCAAACCAAATCGAAAAGCAAATTTGAATATGGTTCAATTTGAAATCGATTTTAGTTTGTTTTGGTTTTCAGGTTTTTCAGTTCCGGACCAAATAATTCCCACCCCTACACTAAGGGGGAGATTTTAGGGGATGAATGTGTATAGTGAGGAGTCAAATTAGTCAAGCTCTGTAAGGTCTAAAAATCAGCATGACTTCGACACTCTATCTACTTTACAAGGCATTGTTATTTTGATACTTTGATGTTTAGTCCTTGTAACTTTCTGTGAGCTTGATGTACCCTATAAATAGGATAGGTGCATAGAGTAGAGTAATGTTCGAAGATTAGCTAAATTCTCTATTGTACTCTTGTTTACTCTTGTACTCATTCAAACTAAATCAAGCCAAACAAACATTATTTACATCTGGTGTTTATTTACATCTTTGATTGTCTTAATCATTTGTGTTCATAATCAATCCGAACACACTTCACATTGTACAAGAACTAGAGTGGTGATGGCTTAATGGTGTAGTCGGATCAAGCATCACATGGGAATCGGGAGGTATAATGGTAGAAATGGCACCATTAGCACTGATCCTGAACAACAACGTGAATTACTTGTACTTTGTAGGTCAGAGTAGCAAAAGTGGGAGTCTCGGGGTTGGTGTTTCAGGTGGAGGTCATGAACCACTAAGAGCACTAAACTGGCTGAGCACACGAGTAATGAATGGGGTTAAGGTTGTCACACCCCAAAACCGGAATGGCGGAAATGTTTGGGGGTGGAGGACATCATGTACAGTATCACAATAAAGCATAGTAGTAAACAAGCAACAACATCATCCATTGGATTAATAATATAATTTAATACAAGTGTGTTCTGTGAAGTTTATAAGACACGAAAAATGAATGATCAAAATAAAAGACGAGTCTTGACTGTGCTCCGTCTTCTCAAAACGTGTCATCGGTACCTGTCTACTGATGACCTGAGAATACAAGTTATTTGAAAGAGTTTATCAGCATTTAAGCTAGTAAATTCATAAGTATTTTAGTGTCATTTTTTTTTGCATAATTTTGATGTAAAGACTTGTAAATGTTCGATAAAAATGTTTGTATATGTTTGAAAACCCTATAAAATCCCATATTTCCTACTAGTATGAAATGTAGTCTTCTACCAAGACCCGACTGTTTTGTGTGAGTGTATCACAAAGTAACGGGAGTAGGGAAAATATTGTTATTATAGTAATCATATCCATTTGTATTGGATGTGCATATCTCACTGTAGCTACCAGCCGGTGTAGGATGGTCAGTCCTGTATAGTATGTAGTAGTTCTCCTTGTATAGTATATTGTACTGCTCTTTGTATTGTATGCTTGTTTAGACTCATGAATGAATTGACTCATGTATGTTCCCTTGTACGAGGAATAGTAAATAGTATCTCCTAAACTATACCTATTATAGTTTACTAGTAATGTAGTTTAAAAATGTCTAAGTATGTTTATACACCCTTACTACACAAAATTGTTGGAACTGAAGTAAGAAGCTTTCATATCATTACATAAGTGTATAGATATGGTTTTAACAATACATAAGTCTAAATGATGTTTTGTAATATATTTAAGGTTTTGAGTAATAAATAATAATGACTTGATGTCAGTTTATAACAATGGTTTAAAAGTAGTTTGTTTGATAACACAGTTTAAAGTAAATGAAATCCTTTGTTTGGAACATAGTTTGAAGTATATGAAATCCGTTGTTTGAAAACACAGTTATAAATCACATGCGATTGATTCTATAACTACATGTTTTCTACTTGTATCCCCCCATAAAAGCATTTAAAATCATTTAAAACAATAGATTAAGCGGTATGAACTCACCTGAAGTGAGTGTTGCGAGTGTAAGATTGGTAAAGGATGCTAAATGTCAAGTGAAGACTTGAGCACACACACGGATCCTATTTAGCATATAATGAAACATATATGCTTACAATTAGTGCTTATAACAACTAGTTTATGTAATGGAACAACCTTAGGGGCTAAGAAACACATGTACTTAAGTGTTAAACCACATAGGGTTGCATATAAGAGATGTAGGGCCTCTTATTGGAGTTTATGGACCATATGGTAATAACCACATGAGTTTACGACCAAGGGGTAATTTCCCCAAGAGTTTATGGCCGTAAAATCATGGTATTAAGCACCAAGTTGTGTTATAAGGTCTTACATGTCATAATGAGGTGCTCTATTATCAAGTCTAAGCCTTCGGAAGAAATGGTGGCGTCATTGCACCACTAACTAGTGTTTACGGCCTAAGGACCATTTATCCATGAGTTTATGGCTGTAAACTTATGGTATCTTGTACCAAATCAAATTTTAAGGTCCCTAGCTTATGATGGAAGTGTTCTAGACTTGATCCCAAGGCTTTTGAAGGGATTAGGGCTCAAATGCACACTTAAATAGAGTTTACGGTGCAAGGACGTTCCTTGGCCTTAAACTCCCTTTTGATCATGATTTGTTGATGTTTTCTAGGTTTAAACTAGTTTATTCAAGTATATAACAAGCTAAGATAAGAGTACATACAATATAGAAGCTTGTCAGGGTGCTTAAGGCTCAAGAACATTAGTGTGTGTTCTTGGTGTTCTTGGTGAAATGAAGAACACTTGAAGATCTATCAAATGAAGAGATTTCATGGATGAAATCATGTACAAACACTAGATATTGAAGAATATCAACTAATAAAGGAAAGAATCACTTACAAAGTTGAAGATCTAGTGAGAAATTCGGATGATACTTGAGAGAGAATGAATTCTACGCTTGAAAATGGTAAAACTGACTAAAATCACTAAGTGTCATATTTATACCTTAGAGTTTATGGCCGTAAACTCCATGTTATGGTCGTAAACTCCAAACTCCTGGAGTTTTTAGACTTAAGTGTTGAACAATTAACTCTAGAATATACTTCCTATACTTACCTCTGATGTATTTAAGATCAAAACACCCAAACTAACTCCAAAACTATTAAAAAGTAGCAGAAGTAGGTTTGACTTTGATTGTATGCAGGGTTTGTTATAAGAGAGATATGTCGAGTTTTCACATCATCCCCCCGTTAGAGGGAATTTTGTCCCGACATTAGAGTTTAAGCAATTATGTAGTTACAAATAACTAAGTAAAAGATGAGGATATTTCAATTCCATTTGATCCTCGCGCTCCCAAGTGAATTCAGGTCCTCGCTTGGCGTTCCAACAAACCATCACTATCAGGATATGGCTTTGGTTTGTTTGCTTGAACTCTCGATCCATGATCTCTACAGGTTCTTCCACGAAGTTGAGGCTCTCGTTGATCTCGATCTCATCGAGTGGGGTTACAAGAGTCTCGTCGGACAGACACTTTTTCATGTTCGAGACGTGGAAAGTAGAATGTACATTACTGAGTTCACGCGGTAGATTGAGTTTGTAAGCTACAGGGCCGATTCTGGCAAGAATCTAGAAAGGGCCTACATATCTTGGATTTAGCGTTCCATGCTTTCCGAAGCGTATCAAGCCCTTCCAGGGTGAGACTTTCAAAAGAACATGGTCTCCCACCTGGAATTCCGAAGGTTTCCTTCATTTGTCCACGTAGCTTTTATGTCGGTCTCTAGAGGCCTTCAATCGTTCATGAATCTGATCGATCTTTTCAGTCATTTCCCGAATGATCTCTGGACCAGTAAGAGTGCTGTCAGGAACTCGTCCTTTAGCTAACTGGGTGTCACCCACCTAATCCCAGCATAGAGGGGATCTGCACTTTCGGCCATATATGGCTTCAAATGGAGCAGCCTTTATGGTCGTGTGGTAATTGTTGTTGTAGGAAAATTCGACAAGGGGTAAGTGAGTATCCCATGCTTTCCCAAAGTCAATCACACAGGCAATCAGCATATCTTCCAGTGTTTGCATCGTTCTCTCACTTTGTCCGTCGGTCTGTGGATGGTAGGCTGTACTTATGTCCAGCCTCGTTCCTAGGGAACTTTGTAGCGACTAACAGAACCTTGAGGTGGATCTACTATCTCTATCGGAGATAATGGATATGGGAACACCATGCAGTTATACGATCTCCCTAATGTATGTCCTTGTTAGTTTCTCCATCTTGTTAGTCTCTTTGATTGGTAGGAAATGCGCGGATTTCGTCAATCTGTCGACGATGACCCAAATGGTATCAAGTCCACCCGTTGTCTTGGGCAACTTGGTTATGAAGTCCATAGTAATATGCTCCCATTTCCATTCTGTTATCTCCGGTTACTGAAGTAAACATGATTGTTTCTGGTATTCGACCTTAACCTTAGCGCAAGTAAGGCATTTACTCACGAAGGTAGCAATCTTTGCTTTCATGTTAGGCCACCAGTATAACATTTTAAGATCCAGATACATCTTATCTGAAACTGGGTGTACGGAATACCGAGTGTTGTCCGCCTCAATCATGACCAAGTCTCTGAAGCCACCGTGTTTCCGTGTCTAGATTCGGTCCATGAGATATAAGGCTCCGCCACCCTTGACTCCAAAGTTCTTATCCATCCCTCTCAGGGATTCACTTGCCATCAGGTTTCAAAACGTCAAGCTGAGCCTCCTTAATTTGTGTGGACAAGCGTTAATGGATAGTCATAGTCAATGATTTGACTCTACGACCAGAGTAATCTTTACGACTTAGAGCGTCAGCTACTACGTTGGCTTTGCTAGGATGATAACGAATTTCGCATTCGTAGTCATTGAGTAGCTCGACCCACCGTCGTTGTCTCATGTTGAGCTCTTTCTGATCAAAGATGTGTTGAAGGCTTTTGTGGTCTGTAAAGATAGTGCTTTTCATACCATACAAATAGTGTCCCCAGATCTTTAGAGCAAACACAACTGCTCCTAACTCAAGATCATGCATGGTGTAGTTAACTTTGTGTGTCTTCAGCTGTCTTGAGGCATAGGCGATGACCTTACCTCGTTGCATCAGAACACATCCGAGCCCTTGGTTGAATGCATCGCAATAGACTACGAAGTCTTTTATCCCTTCTGGGAGGGATAGTATTGGTGCGGTGCATAAGGCTCGTTTCGGCATTTGGAACGCTTTTTCTTGTTTCTCTTCCCAGTCAAAGGCCACGTCTTTCTAGGTCATTGTGGTAAGTGGTTTAGCGATACTAGAGATGTTTTGTATGAACCTGTGATAATAGCCAGCGAGACCTAGAAATTAACGAATTTCAGTAGGTGTCTTCGGTGCTGACTAGTTCTCAATGACCTTGATTTTGGAAGCGTCCACGTGAATTCCCTCTTCACTAACGACGTGGCCCAAGAATTTGACTCTTCGAATCCAAAACTCACTCATAGAGAACTTCGCATAGAGCTTCTCCGATCGTAATGTTTCTATGACTCTTCATAGGTTTTGACTATGCTCCTCCTTACTTCGAGAGTAGATAAGTATGTCATCGATAAAGACAATGACGAACTGATCCAAGTAAGGACGGCACACCCTATTCATTAGATCCATGAATACAGCTGGTGCGCTGGTGTGACAACCCGATATTTTAACTCTTTGTAATGACGTAAAAAGTCAAGTATTGTAACCACTTTTGAGTTAATAAAATTAACTTTGATAATAAATTATCCAAAAAGTTCTATTTAAATTCTCTCTATGTTTAAATGTCATTAAACAATGATCGTACGTAAAAAGAACGCCCAAATCCGACTTCGTATATTGAAGTTAAAATTTTTCCAAGTTCGGCTTAGCAACAGACAGCTAAAAACTCGAATCGGAGATCGAGCGACTTTTGGCCAGAATGACCTAAACGAGAATCGAAGGTCTCAACAATGGTATTTCAACGGTGAAAAGTCTGGCAAAAACCGACGTCAGATAAAGAAGTTATGAATTTTTAAAGAAATTCCTTAATCACGTCATTTTATAATTAAATAATAAAAATAATTTCGGAATTTGCCAACGGAGTCTAAACGAAAGTTGTAGAGCGTAGTCTCACCTTCGCGTGGATATAAAGACCATCGAAAACGGAGTTCGTATGAAGGAGATATGATTTTTTGAAATTTATTAAATAATTTATATATATATATATATATATATATATATATATATATATATATATATATATATATATAAATCAAAAATCCGGTAATATCCGAAGGAAGAGTCAGCGTCCTCATCCGAGTTACGCGCTGCGGAACCTCGTACGCCCTGCGTACCCGAGGGCCTTGGTCTCGGTCCGTCCACGTCGCCCCTATGCGAAGCTACCGACCCGCCCCATCCGACCCGTCCCATCCGATCCGTCCCATCCGAAGCCGAGGCAGTCGAGGATTCGCTCATGCATGACGTACGCGTACGCGCTGCGTACGAGCGTACGCCCCGCGTACCGAGGCTTCTCAGACCCCTATAAATAGAAATGCGAGGGTTCCGGAAAAATCCGTTTCTCAAGACGAAACTCCCGAGATTACCGAGAATCCCGAGAAAAATCCGTTTCTCAAGACGAAACTCTGCCCGGTTTTCCATCTCGCTATCTTCAAACTTTCAAGTGAGTTCATACCCCTTAATTAACCTTTTTAAGATATTCTAAATGCTTTTATATGCTTTCAAGGGGGGGGGGGGAATACAAGTAAAACACACGAGTATTACCGTGTGTTACATAAAAAATTATTTTATATGCTTTTATATATCCAAATCACATGTGATTTATAAACTTTATAGGAAACTTTCGTATATAAAATATGTTACAATAGAATTCTATTTTTTGAAATATAAATTGTTGTAATGCATGTATAAACTAAACTTTTTCTTAGACTTTATGTATACTTGTCTATCTTAGGCTCTACAAAAATCTATACTTTCATAACAAGTGATTCCTTTTTTAGGTATTTCTAAACAAACGAGACACACTTTTAGAAAACTATAATAGGTATAGTTTTACAAGGATATTGCTAACTTTTACATACTAGAAACTTGATTTTCAAGAAGTCACTTTCATATAGAAGAACAAATGAACATTTTAACACATAAATCTATTTTTATACCACGGTTTTGTGAGACATAAACTTCACGTACGTTCGAGTATACATTTCAAGTCCTGTATTATATACCAGAATCCCTTGGAGGGGGAGCATGGTGTTTATGTATAGCTCTATATGGGCTTGACAACCCACGCCCTGACTGTTAGCTACAGTCCACCGTTTGTGGTAACAAACGTCATAACATTCCAACGCCTGAAGAACGTTGTGTATAGGCATTCCGAGTCAATAGTATGGTTATAAAACTCACATGGGGTATTAAAAATGCATTGATTTACAAGGTTTTCAAACACATTAGTTATTTCACACTTACATACATTTTAGTAGGAAATATAGGATTTTCTAAACACAAACCAACAAGGACAAAACATTTCATTTCATACAAACATTGTCATTTAAAAACTTATGAAACTCACCAGCTTAAATGCTGATCTACTCTTTCAAAATTACTTGTATGTCCCAGGAAATCAGTAATTTCAGGTATCATTATGCTTTTGATGAAGGGATGCTGCGGCGCCAGTTTATTCACATATTTCGACATCATATTGTAATTGGTTTTGAACATGAAACTTTTTGACAAATGTAAACTTTCAATTATATATATGATGGTTGTATTGCTTTCTTTACTATGTATTCTATTGTTACGCTACCACATGAAGTCATCCGCCCCCAAACGTTTCCGCCGTTCAGGTTTAGGGGTGTGACAGATTGGTAACAGAGCAATGTTTATAGTGAACTAAGTATATCGAACCACATAAGATATACAAACTATAAATGCTTAAGGGACTAACACTCTCTGACAAAACATTTTTCTTTTTATGCTTAAGCAGCGTTACGTTTAACTTAAATTGATAGTTCATTTAAGTACAATTACATGCATACAACAAATTATTTTCATGATATCTAACTATACAACAAGTATTTAGACAAGTTGACACTACGATTAAGCCTCGATATATGTAATCAGATTTTGGACAAATATAGTGTGATCAACTATATTTTCCCAAGATTGGACCAACGTATATCGAGAAATGATCGTAGTAAGCAACAAGTCAAAACTTACCAAACCGTTACTAGAATCAAACACAAGAAATTAAATACTATAGGAGTATTTGCTACCTAAACTTGTTTAACTTACATGTTTTGCAAGTTTCTGCTTTATTCAACTCCTATAACCCTATTTCTCGTACAGTCAAATGGCTGGATTTCACCACCCCGGCGACCCCTACTTTCCCAACCAAGGCAACGGAGGATGGGTCGAAGATGATCCCAAAGAGGACGAGGAACCCATAGAAGTGGATGATGACTCTGGTACCGACTCAGAACCGGAAGTGATCGATCCACAACCCGTTCAACCTCCCGTCTTCGTAAGGAACTTTCAAGGACCGACTCCCGTCTGGGGAAGTCACCTCCATCATTGGAGCCAACAACAGAACTTACGTCCTCCCTACGACATGTGACGGGACTTCTATGATGTCCGCGGCGGAGGTTCAGCTGATCGGGCACTCTCGGTAATGGTGGGTAAGCTAGCCAATCAGTCCTATCAGTCCGGAGTTCAAGCTAGCCAACTCCGGGATGTCAACGTGGAAGTGCAGGTTCACACTTCTGACATCCATAGGCTGGACAAAATACAAGACAATGCTCAACTCCAAACCCAGGCATTCCAAGCGCAAATGATTGCAGCCCTCGCTGAACTAAGGGAACAACAAGCCGCTTTTCATAGGCGTCTAATGGAGTCGAAGCAATCAGATGCAGAGTCAAGCTCCAAGCGCAACCTACATCGCAAGTAGTACTTGTTTCATATTAATGGGGTCACATTAATTCATGAGTCACATTAATTCTCTGTTCTATGGAATTCTTATCTTTACCTTTTCAACCTATAGTTGAAGGATGCCTCCGCGTAGGAATCCAAGGCGAAACAACGGTGGGGAAGCACCTGTACCACCACCACCTCAATTTGATTATGTTATGTTCCAAGCAACAGTCACCGCAGCGGTAGCAGCTGCCATGTCACAGATCAATAACTCGAGTACTAATGGCTCGGGATCTGGCACACACCCATCCAACCATGGCGAGAGTCATGGACCACCACGAGAATGCACCTATAAGGACTTTACTAATGCCAAGCCCCGGATGTTTTATGGATCTAGTGGTGTGTTAGCCCTGAGACAGTGGATTGAAAGGACAGAGTCAGTCTTTGAAATCTGCTCCTGTCCTGAGCACAGCAAAGTCAAATTTGCAACTTTCACCCTTATTGATAGAGCTTTAACTTGGTGGAATGGCCAAGTTAAAGTACTTACCCTGATAGTGGCAAACTCCATAAGCTGGGAGAGCCTAAAAGCCATGATGATGAGAGAATACTGCCCACGGGGAGAGATTCAAAAGCTCGAACACGAACTATGGAATCTCGGAATGGTTGGTACCGACATCGCAACTTATACCAACAGATTCTGCGATCTGGCAATCCTTTGCCCAGATATGATTGCTCCCGAGAGCAAGAAAATAGAAAGATACATCTAGGGACTGACGCCCCAATTACGATCAAGCGTGTTAGCTTCCAAACCTGACGCCTTTGAAAGTGCTAAGGAACTGGCACAATCTCTGATTGACTACGGAGGTCATCAGAACTCAACCGTTTTTGCACCAGAACCACAGAAAGGGAACAACAACAACAACAACAACAACAACAACAACAACAACAACAACAACAACAACAACAACAACAACAATAACAACAACAACAACAACAACAACAACAACAACAACGGGAAGATAGTATGGAATAAAGGGAAGTGTGGGTCTTCCCAAGAATCCGCAAAGAAACAACTGGTTTCAGTGAATGCTGCCACTGTACCTACTACAGTCCCTACAAATCCCTACCCCACAAAGCCTTATGTGGGTAACCTTCCAAAGTGCACCAAATGCACTTACCACCACCATGGACCTTGCCGGGAAATGCAGTGCGCCAACTGCAACAGAAAGGGACACACAGCCCATTTCTGCAAGGACCCCACAAAACCGATCACTCAAGTTCCCAGTGCGGGTGTAGGCCAGACTTGCTACGGTTGTGGCGAGGTGGGCCACTACAAGAGGAACTGCCCTAAGGCAGCAGGCACCGGCGGTGTGGGACGAGTTTTGGCGATAGGCCACGACGAAGCTGTAGCTGACCCAACTGTAGTTGCTGGTACGTTCCTTCTCGATAATTCATATGCATGCATATTATTCGTTAGTGGAGAGGAGAGAAGCTTCGTAAGTCAAAACTTTATTCATTTACTTAAACCTAAACCTAGCAAGTTAGAAAAATCATTCACTGTAGAGATGGCCAATGGAAAAACTGAAAACACTAACTGCATATACATGGGCTGTACGTTAACTTTAGACGGCCATTCTTTTCCAATCAATCTCATGTCGGTTTAAATTAAAAGTTTCGACGTCATAGTCGGCATGGATTGGTTGAGTCTTCTTCGCGCCGACATCATGTGCTTTGAGAAAGCAGTCCGTCTTAATCTCCCTAACAACGAAACATTAGTTATCTACGGCGACAAATCAAATACAAACCTTCGCATCATTTCGTGCATCCAAGCTTGAAAGTGCTTGCGGAAGGATTGTCGAGCATTCCTAGCGCACATCGTTGATACAAGTCAAGAACTGAAGGACATCAAGAACATTTCGGTAGTGCGCGACTTTCCCGATATCTTTCCAGAAGAACTACCAGGATTACCACCACAACGCCAAGTCGAATTCAGAATCGACTTAGTTCCAGGGGCTACCCCAGTAGTGAAGTCACCTTATCGTCTCGCACCAGCAGAGATGCAGGAACTTTCCAGTCAACTTAATGAACTCCTTCAAAAAGGATTCATAAGACCAAGTTTCTCACCATGGGGAGCACCGGTCCTGTTTGTAAAGAAGAAAGACAGATCGTTCCGTATGTGCATCGACTACAAAGAGCTGAACAAACTTACTGTCAAGAACCGTTATCCTCTACCCCGTATTGACGACCTATTCGATCAACTTCAAGGAGTAAACTACTTCTCAAAGATAGATCTACGATCCGGATATCACCAATTACGAGTTCTAGAGAGGGATATTCCAAAGTCAGCTTTCCGAACTCGTTATGGACACTACGAATTTGTAGTGATGCCGTTCGGATTAACCAATGCACCAGCAGTATTTATGGACCTAATGAATAGGGTGTGCCGTCCTTACTTGGATCAGTTCGTCTTCGTCTTTATCGATGATATACTTGTCTACTCCCGAAGTGAGGAAGAGCATAGTCAGCACCAACGAAAAGTCCTAGAAACACTGTGAACGGAGAAACTCTATGCGAAGTTCTCTAAATGCGAATTTTGGATTCGAAGAGTCGAATTTTTAGGCCACATTGTTAACGAGAAAGGTATGCACGTGGACCCCTCCAAAATTAAGGCCATTGAGAACTGGTCGGCACCAAAGACACCTACATAAATTCGTCAATTTCTAGGCCTCACTGGCTACAATTGCAGATTCATAAAGAACTTCTCTAGCATTGCGAAACCTCTTACTACATTAACCCAGAAAGGCGTGGCCTTTCGCTGGGAAGCGAAACAAGAGAAGGCATTCCAGACGCTAAAACAGGCCTTGTGCATCGCACCGATACTATCCCTCCCCGAGGGGATAGAAGACTTCGTAGTGTATTGCGATGCATCAAACCAAGGACTTGGTTGTGTTCTTATGCAGAGAGGGAAGGTTATTGCTTATGCCTGCCGACAGCTTAAGACACACGAAGTGAACTATACGACACATGATCTTGAGTTAGCAGCAGTGGTATTTGCTCTGAAGATCTAGAGACACTACTTATACGGAACAAAGAGTACTATTTTCACCGATCACAAGAGCCTTTAACACATTTTTAATCAGAAGGAACTCAACATGCGACAACGACGATGGGTTGAGTTACTAAATGACTACGAATGCGAAATTCCTTATCATCTTGGCAAGGCCAACGTGGTAGCTGACGCCCTCAGTCGAAAGGAATACACTGGTCGGAGGGTCAAATCTCTGACTATGACTATCCATTCCCACTTATCCACACAAATTAAGGCGGCACAAATGGAAGCTTTGCAACCTGAAAATGTGACGGGTGAATCCCTGCGAGGAATGGAAAAGAATCTAGAAGTCAAGGGTGGCAGAGCCTACTATCTCATGGACCGAATCTGGACCCCGAAACATGGTGGTTTCAGAAACGTAGTCATGACCGAAGCACACAACTCAAGATATTTCGTTCACCCAGGTTCGGATAAAATGTATCTGGATCTTAAGAAACTGTACTGGTGGCCTAACATGAAAGCAGAAATTGCAACCTTCGTAAGTAAATGCCTTACTTGCGCTAAGGTTAAGGTCGAGTATCAGAAACCGTCAGGATTACTACAACAACCGGAGATACCAGAATGGAAATGGGAGCAGATTACTATGGACTTCATAACCAAGTTACCCAAGACGACGAGTGGACTCGATACCATATGGGTCATCGTCGACAGATTAACCAAATCCGCACATTTCCTACCCATCAAGGAGACTGACAAAATGGAAAAGCTTACAAGAACTTACTTAAGGGAAGTAGTGCGACTGCATGGTGTTCCGATATCCATTATCTCCGATAGAGATAGTAGATTCACTTCAAGATTCTGGCAGTCACTACAATGTTCCCTGGGGACTAGGCTAGACATGAGTACAGCCTACCACCCACAAACAGACGGGCAAAGTGAGAGAACGATACAAAATTTAGAAGATATGCAAAGAGCCTGTGTGATTGACTTTGGAAAGGCATGGGATATCCATTTACCCCTTTTCGAATTTTCATACAACAATAGTTATCATACAAGCATAAAGGCTACTCCGTTTGAAGCCCTCTATGGTCGAAAGTGCAGATCCCCGCTGTGCTGGACTGAAGTTGGCGATACCCAGTTAGCTAGAGGAAGAGTTCCTGCAAGCACTTTTATCGGTCCGGAAATCATACGAGAAACGACAAAGAAGATCATTCAGATTCGTGAACAATTGAAAGCCTCTAGAGACCGACAGAAAAGCTACGTTGACCAAAGGAGGAAACCTTTGGAATTCCAGGTAGGAGACCACGTTTTATTAGAGGTCTCACCGTGGAAGGGTTTAATACGCTTTGGAAAGCGTGGGAAACTAAATCCAAGATACATAGGGCCTTTCGAGATTCTTGCCAGAATCGGCCATGTGGCTTACAAGCTTAACCTACCGCGTGAACTTAGTAACATACATCCAACCTTCCACATCTCGAACATGGAAAAGTTTCTGTCCGATGAGACTCTTGTTATTCCACTCGACGACATCGAGATCAACGAGAGCCTCAACTTTGAGGAAGAACCAGTAGAAATCATGGACCGAGAGGTCAAACAAACAAAGCAAAGTCGCATACCCATCGTGAAGGTTCGCTGGAACGCCAAGCAGAGACCTGAATTCACATGGGAACGCGAAGATTAGATGAAAAAAAAAGTACCCTCATCTCTTTCAGGTTGACTAGTATCTTTACTACTTTAAATTTCGGGACGAAATTCCCTCTAACGGGGGGATGATGTGACAACCGATATTTCAACTCTTTGTAATGACCTAAAAAGTCAAGTATTTTAACCACTTTTGAGTTAATAAATTAACTTTGATAATAAATTGTCCAAAAAGTTCTATTTAAATTCCCTCTATGTTTAAATGTCATTAAACAATGATCGTACGTAAAAAGAACGCCCAAATCCGACTTCGTATATTGAAGTTAAGATTTTTCCAAGTTCGGCTTAGCAACAGACAGCTAAAAACTCGAATCGGAGATCGAGTGACTTTTGGCCGGAATGATCTAAACGAGAATCGAAGGTCTCGACAATGGTATTTCAAGGTTGAAAAGTCTGGCAAAAACCGACGTCAGATAAAGAAGTTATGAATTTTTAAAGAAATTCCTTAATCACGTCATTTTATAATTAAATAATAAAAATAATTTCGGAATTTGCCAACGGAGTCTAAACGAAAGTTGTAGAGCGTAGTCTCACCGTCGCGTGGATATAAAGACCATCAAAAACGGAGTTCGTATGAAGGAGATATGATTTTTTGAAGTTTATTAAATAATTTATATATATATTTAAATCAAAAATCCGGTAATATCCGAAGGAAGAGTCAGCGTCCTCATCCGAGTTACGCGCTGCGTAACCTCGTACGCCCCGTGTACCCGAGGGCCTTGGTCTCGGTCCGTCCACGACGCCCCTATGCGAAGCTACCGACCCGCCCCATCCGACCCGCCCCATCCGACCCGTCCCATCCGATCCGTTCCATCCGAAGCCGAGGCAGTCGAGGGCTCGCTCATGCATGACGTACGCGTACGCGCTGCGTACGAGCGTACGCCCCCGCGTACCGAGGCTTCTCAGACCCCCTATAAATAGAAATGCGAGGGTTCCGGAAAAATCACCCCATTTCTCTCCTTTCTCTCATGATCTTGCCTCGATTTCCGTGCTCGTTCAAACCCGAAGCTCTGGTCTTCTTGCTCAAGTCCCGAGGGTCGATTTTACTCCCGAGATTCCCAAGAATCCTGATAAAAATCCGTTTCTGAAGACGAAACTCTGCCCGGTTTTCCATCTCGCTATCTTCAAACTTTCAAGTGAGTTAATACCCCTTAATTAACCTTTTTAAGATATTCTAAATGCTTTTATATGCTTTCAAGGGGGGAATACAAGTAAAACACACGAGTATTATCGTGTGTTACATAAAGAATTATTTTATATGCTTTTATATATCCAAATCACATGTGATTTATAAACTTTATAGGAAACTTTCGTATATAAAATATGTTACAATAGAATTCTATCTTTTGAAATATAAATTGTTGTAATGCATGTATAAACTAAACTTTTTCTAAGATTTTATGTATACTTGTCTATCTTAGGCTCTACAAAAATCTATACTTTCATAACAAGTGATTCCTTTTTTAGGTATTTCTAAACAAACGAGACACACTTTTAGAAAACTATAATAGGTATAGTTTTACAAGGATATTGCTAACTTTTACATACTAGAAACTTGATTTTCAAGAAGTCACTTTCATATACAAGAACAAACGAACATTTTAAGACGTAAATCTATTTTTATACCACAGTTTTGTGATACATAAACTTCACGTACGTTCGAGTACACATTTCAAGTCCTGTATTATATACCAGAATCCCTTGGAGGGGGAGCATGGTGTTTGTATATAGATCTATACCGGCTTGACAACCCGCGCCCTGACTATTAGCTACAGTCCACCGTTTGGGCTAACAAACGTCATAACATTCCAACGCCTGAAGAACGTTGTGTATAGGCTTTCCGAGTCAATAGTATGGTTATAAAACTCACATGGGGTATTCAAAATTCATTGATTTAAAAGGTTTTCAAACACATTGGTTATTTCACACTTATATACATTTTAGAAACAAACATTTGTCTTGAGAGAAGCCTACTTTTATACTAGTAGGAAATATAGGATTTTCTAAACACAAACCAACAAGGACAAAACATTTCATTTCATACAAACATTGTCATTTAAATACTTATGAAACTCACCGGCTTAAATGCTGATCTACGCTTTCAAAATTACTTGTATGTCCCAGGAAATCAGTAATTTCAGGTATCATTATGCTTTTGATGAAGGGATGTTGCGGCGCCAGTTTAATCTCATATTTCGACATCATATTGTAATTGGTTTTGAACATGTAACTTTTTGACAAATGTAAACTTTCAATTATATATATGATGGTTGTATTGCTTTCTTTACTATGTATTTGTCACACCCCCAAACCTGAACGGCGGAAACGTTCGGGGGCGGATGACTTAATGTGGTAGCGTAACAATAGAATACATAGTAAAGAAAGCAATACAACCATCATATATATAACTAAAAGTTTACATTTGTCAAAAAGTTACATGTTCAAAACTAATTACAATATGATGTCAAAATATGAGATTAAACTGGCGCCGCAGCATCCCTTCATCAAAAGCATAATGATACCTGAAATTACTGATTTCCTGGGACATACAAGTAATTTTGAAAGAGTAGATCAGCATTAAAGCTGGTGAGTTTCATAAGTATTTAAATGACAATGTTTGTATGAAATGAAATGTTTTGTCCTTGTTTGTTTGTGTTTAGAAAATCCTATATTTTCTACTAGTATAAAAGTAGCCTTCTCTCAAGAAAAATGTTTGTTTCTAAAATGTATGTAAGAGTAAAATACCCAATGTGTTTGAAAACCTTGTAAATCAATGCATTTTTAATACCCCATGTGAGTTTTATAACCATACTATTCACTCAGAATGCCTATACACAACGTTCTTCAAGCGTTGGAATGTTATGACGTTTGTTACCACAAACGGTGGACTGTAGCTAACAGTCAGGGCGCGGGTTGTCAAGCCCGTATAGAGCTATATATAAACACCATGCTCCCCCTCCAAGGGATTCTGGTATATAATACAGGACTTGAAATGTGTACTCGAACGTACGTGAAGTTTATGTCTCACAAAACCGTGGTATAAAAATAGATTTACGTGTTAAAATGTTCGTTTGTTCTTGTATATGAAAGTGACTTCTTGAAAATCAAGAGTCTAGTATGTAAAAGTTAGCGATATCCTTGTAAAACTATACCTAAAATCTAAGAAATGTTTAGTTTATACATGCATTACAACAATTTATATTTCAAAAGATAGAATTCTATTGTAACATATTTTATATACGAAAGTTTCCTATAAAGTTTATAAATCACATGTGATTTGGATATATAAAAGCATATAAAATAATTCTTTATGTAACACACGATAATACTCGTGTGTTTTACTTGTATTCCCCCCTTGAAAGCATATAAAAGCATTTAGAATATCTTAAAAAGGTTAATTAAGGGGTTATGAAACTCACTTGAAAGTTTGAAGATAGCGAGATGGAAAACCGGGCAGAGTTTCGTCTAGAGAAACGGATTTTCCTAGGGATTCTCGGGAATCTCGGGAGTAAAATCGACCCTCGGGACTTGAGCAAAAAGAACAGAGCTTCGGGTTTGAACGGGCATGGAAATCGATGCAAGATCGTGACAGAAAGGAGAGAAATGGGGTGAATTTCCGGGAACCCTCGCATTTCTATTTATATGGGGTCTGAGAAGCCTCGGTATGCGGGGCGTACGCTCGAACGCAGCGCGTACGCGTACGTCATGCATGAGCGAGTCCTCGACTGACTCGGCTTCGGATGGGACGGGTCGGTAGCTTCGCATAGGGGCGACGTGGACGGACCGAGACCAAGGCCCTCGGGTACGCGGGGCGTACGGGGTTACGCAGCACGTAACTCGGATGAGGACGCTGACTCCTCCTTCAGATATTATCGGATTTTTGATTTAATTTATATATAATTTATTTAATAAACTTCAAAAATTCATATCTTCTTCATACGAACTCCGTTTTCGATGGTCTTTATATCCATGCGGAGGTGAGACTAGGCTGTACAACTTTCGTTTAGACTCCATTGGCAAATTCCGAAATTATTTTTATTATTTAATTATAAAATGACATGATTAAGGAATTTCTTTAAAAATTCATAACTTCTTTATCTGACGTCGGTTTTTGCCAGACTTTTCACCGCTGAAATACCATTGTCAAGACCTTCGATTCTCGTTTAGGTCATTCCGGCCAAAAGTCGCTCGATCTCCAATTCGAGTTTTTAGCCGTCTGCTGCTAAGCCGAACTTGGAAAAATCTTAACTTCAATATACGAAGTCGGATTTGGGTGTTCTTTTTACGTACGATCATGGTTTAATGACATTTAAACATAGAGGGAATTTAAATAGAACTTTTTGGACAATTTATTATCAAAGTTAATTTTATTAACTCAAAAGTGGTTACAATACTTGACTTTTTAGGTCATTACAAAGATTTGAAATATCGGGTTGTCACATCATCCCCCCGTTAGAGGGAATTTCGTCCCGAAATTTAAAGTAGTAAAGATACTAGTGAATATGAAAAAGATGACGGTACTTTTGTTTCATCTGATCTTCGCATTCCCATGTGAATTCAGGTCCCCGCTTGGCGTTCCAGTGAACCTTCACGATGGGTATGCGACTTTGTTTTGTTTGCTTGACCTCTCAGTCCATGATTTCTACCAGTTCTTCCACAAAGTTGAGGCTCTCCTTGATCTCGATCTCGTCGAGTGGAATAACAAGAGTCTCATCGGACAGACACTTTTTCAAGTTCGAGACGTGGAAGGTTGGATGTATGTTACTAAGTTCACGCGGTAGGTTAAGCTTGTAAGCCACATGGCCGATTCTGGCAAGAATCTCGAAAGGCCCTATGTATCTTGGATTTAGTTTCCCACACTTTCCAAAGCGTATTAAACCCTTCCACGGTGAGACCTCTAATAAAACGTGGTCTCCTACCTGGAATTCCAAAGGTTTCCTCCTTTGGTCAGCGTAGCTTTTCTGTCGGTCTCTAGAGGCTTTCAATCGTTCACGAATCTGAACGATCTTCTCTGTCATTTCTCGTATGACTTCCGGACCGGTGAGAGTGCTTTCAGGAACTCTTCCTTTAGCTAACTGGGTATCGCCAACTTCAGTCCAACACAAAGGGGATCTAAACTTTCAACCATAGAGGGCTTCGAATGGAGCAGCCTATATGCTTGTATGATAAATATTGTTGTATAAAAATTCGACAAGGGGTAAATGGATATCCCATGCCTTTCCAAAGTCAATCACATAGGCTCTTAGCATATCTTCTAAAGTTTGTATCGTTCTATCACTTTGCCCGTCTTTTTGTGGGTGGTAGGTTGTACTCATGTCAAGCCTAGTCCCCAGGGAACTTTGTAGTGACCGCCAAAATCTTGAAGTGAATCTACTATCTCTATCGGAGATAATGGATATCAGAACACCATGCAGTCGCACTACTTCCCTTAAGTAAGTTCTTGTAAGCTTTTCCATTTTGTTAGTCTCCTTGATGGGTAGGAAATGTGCGGATTTGGTTAATCTGTCGACGATGACCCATATGGTATCGAGTCCACCCGTCGTCTTGGGTAACTTGGTTATGAAGTCCATAGTAATCTGCTCCCATTTCCATTCTGGTATCTCCGGTTGTTGTAGTAATCCTGACGGTTTCTGATACTCGACCTTAACCTTAGCGCAAGTAAGGCATTTACTTACGAAGGTTGCAATTTCTGCTTTCATGTTAGGCCACCAGTACAGTTTCTTAAGATCCAGATACATTTTATCTAATCTGGGTGAACGGAATATCTTGAGTTGTATGCTTCGGTCATGACTACGTTTCTGAAACCACCATGTTTCGGGGTCCAGATTCGGTCCATGAGATAGTAGGCTCCGCCACCCTTGACTTCTAGATTCTTTTCCATTCCTCACAGGGATTCACCCGTCACATTTTCAGGTTGCAAAGCTTCCATTTGTGCCGCCTTAATTTGTGTGGATAAGTGGGAATGGATAGTCATAGTCAGAGATTTGACCCTCCGACCAGTGTATTCCTTTCGACTGAGGGCGTCAGCTACCACGTTGGCCTTGCCAGGATGATAAGGAATTTCGCATTCGTAGTCATTTAGTAACTCAACCCATCGTCGTTGTCGCATGTTGAGTTCCTTCTGATTGAAAATGTGTTGAAGGCTCTTGTGATCGGTGAAAATAGTACTCTTTGTTCCGTATAAGTAGTGTCTCTAGATCTTCAGAGCAAATACCACTGCTGCTAACTCAAGATCATGTGTCGTATAGTTCACTTCGTGTGTCTTAAGCTGTCGGCAGGCATAAGCAATAACCTTCCCTCTCTGCATAAGAACACAACCAAGTCCTTGGTTTGACGCATCGCAATACACTACGAAGTCTTCTATCCCCTCGGGGAGGGATAGTATCGGTGCGGTGCACAAGGCCTGTTTTAGCGTCTGGAATGCCTTCTCTTGTTTCGCTTCCCAGCCAAAGGCCACGCCTTTCTGGGTTAATGTAGTAAGAGGTTTCGCAATGCTAGAGAAGTTCTTTATGAATCTGCGATTGTAGCCAGCGAGACCTAGAAATTGACGAATTTATGTAGGTGTCTTTGGTGCCGACCAGTTCTCAATGGCCTTAATTTTGGAGGGGTCCACGTGTATACCTTTCTCGCTAACAACGTGGCCTAAAAATTCGACTCTTCGAATCCAAAATTCGCATTTAGAGAACTTCTCATAGAGTTTCTCCGTTCGCAGTGTTTCTAGGACTTTTCGTAGGTGCTGACTATGCTCTTCCTCACTTCGGGAGTAGACAAGTATATCATTGATAAAGAAGAAGACGAACTGATCCAAGTAAGGATGGCATACCCTATTCATTAGGTCCATAAATACTGCTGGTGCATTGGTTAATCCGAACGGCATCACTACAAATTCGTAGTGTCCATAACGAGTTCGGAAAACTGACTTTGGAATATACCTCTCTAGAACTCGTAATTGGTGATATCCGGATCGTAGATCTATCTTTGAGAAGTAGTTTGCTCCTTGAAGTTGATCGAATAGGTTGTCAATACGGGGTAGAGGATAACGGTTCTTGACAGTAAGTTTGTTCAGCTCTTTGTAGTCGATGCACATACGGAACGATCCGTCTTTCTTCTTTACAAACAAGACCGGTGCTCCCCATGGTTAGAAACTTGGTCTTATGAATCCTTTTTGAAGGAGTTCATTAAGTTGACTGGAAAGTTCCTGCATCTCTGCTGGTACGAGACGATAAGGTGACTTCGCTACTGGGGTAGCCCCTGGAACTAAGTCGATTCTGAATTCGACTTGGCGTTGTGGTGGTAATCCTGGTAGTTCTTCTGGAAAGATATCGGGAAAGTCGCGTACTACCGAAATGTTCTTGATGTCCTTCAGTTCTTGACTTGTATCAACGATGTGCACTAGGAATGCTCGACAATCCTTCCGCAAGCACTTTCGAGCTTGGATGCACAAAATGATGCGAAGGTTTGTATTTGATTTGTTGCAGTAGATAACTAATGTTTCGTTGTTAGGGAGATTAAGACGGACTGCTTTCTCAAAGCACATGATGTCGGCGCGAAGAAGACTCAACCAATCCATGCCGACTATGACGTCGAAACTTTTAATTTGGACCGGCATGAGATTGACTGGAAAAGAATGGCCGTCTAAAGTTAACGTACAACCCATGTATATGCAGTTAGTGTTTTCGGTTTTTCCATATGCCATCTCTACAGTGAATGATTTTTCTAACTTGCTAGGTTTAGGTTTAAGTAAATGAATAAAGTTTTGACTTACGAAGCTTCTCTCCGCTCCACTATCAAATAATATGCATGCGTATGAATTATCGAGAAGGAACGTACCAGCAACTACAGTTGGGTCAGCTACAGCTTTGTCGTGGCCTATCCCCAAAACTCGTCCCACACCGCCGGTGCCTGCTGCCTTAGGGCAATTCCTCTTGTAGTGGCCCACCTTGCCACAACCGTAGCAAGTCTGGCGTACACCCGCACTAGGAACTTGAGTGATCGGTTTTGCGGGGTCCTTGCATAAACGGGTTGTGTGTCCCTTTCTGTTGCAGTTGGCGCACTGCATTTCCCGGCAAGGTCCATGGTGGTGGTAAATGCATTTGGTGCACTTTGGAAGGTTACCCACATAAGGCTTTGTGGGGTAGGGATTTGTAGGGACTGTAGTAGGTACAGTGGCAGCATTCACTGAAACCAGTTGTTTCTTTGCGGATTCTTAGGAAGACCCACCCTTCCCTTTATTCCATACTCTCTTCTTGTTGTTGTTGTTGTTGTTGTTGTTGTTGTTGTTGTTGTTGTTGTTGTTGTTGTTGTTGTTTCCTTTTTGTGGTTCTGGTGCAGAAACGGTGGAGTTCTGATGACCTCCGTAGTCAATCAGAGATTGTGCCAGTTCCTTGGCACCTTCAAAGGTGTCAGGTTTGGAAGCTAACACGCTTGATCGTATTTGGGGCGTCAGTCCCCAGATGTACCTTTCTATTTTCTTGCTCTCGGGAGCAATCATATCAGGGCAAAGGATTGCCAGATCGCAGAATCTGTTGGTATAAGTTGCGATGTCGGTACCAACCATTCAGAGAGTCCATAGTTCGTGTTCGAGCTTTTGAATCTCTCGCCGTGGGCAGTATTCTCTCATCATCATGGCTTTTAGGCTCTCCCAACTTATGGAGTTTGCCACTATCAGGGTAAGTACTTTAATGTGGCCATTCCACCAAGTTAAAGCTCTATCAATAAGGGTGAAAGTTGCAAATTTGACTTTGTTGTGCTCGGGATAGGAGCAGATTTCAAAGACTGACTCTGTCCTTTCAATCCACTGTCTCAGGGCCAACACACCACCAGATCCATAAAACATCCGGGGCTTGGCGTTAGTAAAGTCCTTATAGGTGCATTCTCGGGGTGGTCCATGACTCTCGCCATGGTTGGATGGGTGTGTGCCAGATCCCGAGCCATTAGTACTCGAGTTATTGATTTGTGACATGGCAGCTGCTACTGCTGCGGTGACTGCTGCTTGGAACATAACAGCATCAAATTGAGGTGGTGGAGGTGGTGGTGGTACAGGTGCTTCCCCACCGTTGTTTCGCCTTGGATTCCTACGCGGAGGCATCCTTCAACTATAGGTTGAAAAGGTAAAGATAAGAATTCCATAGAATAGAGAATTAATGTGTCTCATGAACTAAACTGCTTTAGTTCAACAACAGATGCTAGTATGAGTCTTAAAATAGAAGGATGAAAGTTATTTGTAAGACTGAAAGTATGAAACAGGTATTTGGTTTCTCAAAGACTTTTCAAGGTTTGAACGAAATACTCAACGTAGTAATAATAGTGTCACTTATATTAATATAAAAGTTGATACAACGATCATGAAAATTTGACCCCTATAAGGGTCTCCGATTACAATGTTCGAAAAATTTAAAGACTTTTAGCCGAGGTCCTAAGCTATAACAAAATTTGAGTCTTTGACAAGTACTACATGCGACGTAGGTTGCGCTTGCAGCTTGACTCTACATCTGGTTGCTTCGACTCCATTAGACGCCTATCAAAAGCGGCTTGTTGTTCCCTCAGTTCAGCGAGGGCTGCAATCATTTGCGCTTGGAATGCCTCGGTTCGGAGTTGAGCATTGTCTTGTATCTTGTCCAGCCTACGGATGTCAGAAGTGTGAACCTGCACTTCCACGTTGACATCCCGGAGTCGGCTAGCTTGAACTCCGGACTAATAGGACTGATTGGCTAGCATACCCACCATTACCGAGAGTGCCCGATCAACCGAACCTCTGCCGCGTACATCATAGAAGTCTCGGCACATGCCGTAGGGAGGACGTAAGTTCTGTTGTTGGCTCCAATGATGGAGGTGACTTCCCCAGATGGGAGTCGGTCCTTGAAAGTTCCTTACGAAGACGGGAGGTTGAACGGGTGGTGGATCGATCACTTCCGGTTCTGAGTCGGTACCGGAGTCATCATCCACTTCTATGGGTTCCTCGTCCTCTTCGGGATCATCTTCGACCCTTCCTCCGTTGCCTTGGTTGGGAAAGTAGGGGTCGCCGGGGTGGTGAAATCCAGCCATTTGACTGTACGAGAAATAGGGTTATAGGAGTTGAATAAAGTAGAAACTTGCAAAACATGTAAGTTAAACAAGTTTAGGTAGCAAATACTCCTATAGTATTTAATTTCTTGTGTTTGATTCTAGTAACGGTTTGGTAAGTTTTGACTTGTTGCTTACTACGATCATTCCTCGATATACGTTGGTCCAATCTCGGGCAAATATAGTTGATCACGCTATATTTGTCCAAAATCTGATTACATATATCGAGGCTTAATCGTAGTGTCAACTTGTCTAAATACTTGTTGTATAGTTAGATATCATGAAAATAATTTTTTGTATGCATGTAATTGTACTTAAATGAACTATCAATTTAAGTTAAACGTAACGCTGCTTAAGCGAAAAAAAAAATGTTTTGTCAGAGAGTGTTAGTCCCTTAAGCATTTATAGTTGTATATCTTATGTGGTTCGATATACTTAGTTCACTATAAACATTGCTCTGATACCAATCTATCACACCCCCAAACCTGAACGGCGGAAACGTTCGGGGGCGGATGACTTCATGTGGTAGCGTAACAATAGAATACATAGTAAAGAAAGCAATAAAACCATCATATATATAATTGAAAGTTTACATTTGTCAAAAAGTTACATGTTCAAAACTAATTACAATATGATGTCAAAATATGAGATTAAACTGGCACCGCAGCATCCCTTCATCAAAAGCATAATGATACCTGAAATAACTGATTTCCTGGGACATACAAGTAATTTTGAAAGAGTAGATCAGCATTTAAGCTGGTGAGTTTCATAAGTATTTAAATGACAATATTTGTATGAAATGAAATGTTTTGTCCTTGTTTGTTTGTGTTTAGAAAATCCTATATTTTCTACTAGTATAAAAGTAGCTTTCTCTCAAGACAAATGTTTGTTTCTAAAATGTATGTAAGTGTTAAATAACCAATGTGTTTGAAAACCTTGTAAATCAATGCATTTTTAATACCCCATGTGAATTTTATAACCAAACTATTGACTCGGAATGCCTATACACAACGTTCTTCAGGCGTTGGAATGTTATCACGTTTGTTACCCCAAACGGTGGACTGTAGCTAACAATCAGGGCGCGGGTTTTCAAGCCCGTATAGATCTATACACAAACACCATGCTCCCCCTCCAAGGGATTCTGGTATATAATACAGGACTTGAAATGTGTACTCGAACGCACGTGAAGTTTATGTCTCACAAAACCGTGGTATAAATTTAGATTTACGTGTTAAAATGTTCGTTTGTTCTTGTATATGAAAGTGACTTCTTGAAAATCAAGTTTCTAGTATGTAAAAGTTAGCGATATCCTTGTAAAACTATACCTATTATATTTTCTAAATGTGTGTCTCGTTTGTTTAGAAATACCTAGAAAAGGAATCACTTGTTATGAAAGTATAGATTTTTGTAGAGCCTAAGATAGACAAGTATACATAAAATCTAAGAAAATGTTTAGTTTATACATGCATTACAACAATTTATATTTCAAAAGATAGAATTCTATTGTAACATATTTTATATACTAAAGTATCCTATAAAGTTTATAAATCACATGTGATTTGGATATATAAAAGCATATAAAATAATTCTTTATGTAACACACGATAATACTCGTGTGTTTTACTTGTATTCCCCCCCTTGAAAGCATATAAAAGCATTTAGAATATCTTAAAAAGGTTAATTAAGGGGGTATGAAACTCACTTGAAATTTTGAAGATAGCGAGATGGAAAACCGGGCAGAGTTTCGTCTTGAGAAACGGATTTTTCTTGGGATTCTCGGGAATCTCGGGAGTAAAATCGACCCTCAGGACTTGAGCAAAAAGACCAGAGCTTCGGGTTTGAACGGGCATGGAAATCGAGGCAAGATCATGAGAGAAAGGAGAGAAATGGGGTGAATTTCCGGGAACCCTCGCATTTCTATTTATAGGGGGTCTGAGAAGCCTCGGTACGCGGGGCATACGCTCGTACGCAGCGCGTACGCGTATGTCATGCATGAGCGAGTCCTCGACTGCCTCGGCTTCGGATGGGACAGATTGGATGGGACGGGTCAGTAGCTTCGCATAGGGGCGACGTGGACGGACCGAGACCAAGGCCCTCGGGTACGTGGGGCGTACGGGGTTACGCAGCGCGTAACTCGAATGAGGACGCTGACTCCTCCTTCGGATATTACCGGATTTTTTATTTAATTTATATATAATTTATTTGATAAACTTCAAAAATTCATATCTTCTTCATACGAACTCCGTTTTCAATGGTCTTTATATCCACGCAGAGGTGAGACTACGCTCTACAACTTTCGTTTAGACTCCGTTGGCAAATTGCGAAATTATTTTTATTATTTAATTATAAAATGACGTGATTAAGGAATTTCTTTAAAAATTCATAACTTCTTTATCTGACGTCGGTTTTTGCCAGACTTTTCACCGCTGAAATACCATTGTCGAGACCTTCGATTCTCGTTTAGGTCATTCCGGCCAAAAGTCGCTCGATCTCCGATTCGAGTTTTTAGCCGTCTGCTGCTAAGCCGAACTTGGAAAAATCTTAACTTCAATATACGAAGTCGGATTTGGGCGTTCTTTACACGTACGATCATGGTTTAATGACATTTAAACATAGAGGGAATTTAAATAGAACTTTTTGGACAATTTATTATCAAAGTTAATTTTATTAACTCAAAAGTGGTTACAATACTTGACTTTTTAGGTCATTACAAAGATTTGAAATATCGGGTTGTCAGAGTATTCTATTGCTATGCTACCACATGAAGTCATCCGCCCCCGAACATTTCCGCTGTTCAGGTTTGGGGGTGTGACAGCTGGTTAATCCGAACGGCATCACTACAAACTCGTAGTGTCCGTAACGAGTTCAGAAGACTGTCTTGGGAACATCATCCTCTAACACTCGTAACTGGTGATACCCGGATCGTAGATCTATCTTCGAGAAGTAGTTGGCTCCTTGAAGTTGATCAAACAAATCATCAATGCGGGGTAGAGGATAACGTTGTTTAATGGTAAGCTTGTTGAGTTCCCTGTAGGTGATGCACATATGAAACGATCTGTCTTTCTTCTTGACAAACAAGACCGGTGATCCCCATGGTGAGAAGCTTGGACTAATGAATCCCTTCTTGAGAAGTTTTTTAAGCTGACTGGAAAGTTCCTACGTCTCTGCTCGCGCCAGACGATATGGATATTTGGCTACTGGAGTAGCCCCAGGCACCAAGTCGATTCTGAACTCGACTTCGCGTTGCAGTGGCCCGGTAGTTCTTCTGGAAAGATGTCAGGAAAGTCGCGTACTTCTGGAATGTTCTGAATGTCCTTCACTTCTTGACTCGTATCAAGGATTTGTGCGAGGAGTGCATGATTTTCCTTTCGCAAGCACTTCTGAGCTTGGATACACGAAATGATGCGAAGGATCGTACTAGGTTTATCACCGTAGATAACTAGAGTTTTGTTGTAAGGGAGGCTAAGACGAACTGCTTTCTCAAAGCACATGATATCGGCGTGAAGATGACTTAACCAATCGATACCGATTATGATGTCGACACTTTTAATTGGGACCGACATGAGGTCTATTTTGAAAGAATGACCATCTAGAGTTAGAGTACAACCTATGTATATGCCGTTGGTACTTTCCGTTTTCCCGTTTGCCATTTCTACAATGAATGTTTCCTCTAGTGCACGTAGTTTTTGTTTAAGCAAGTGTGCAAATTTCTGGTTTACAAAACTTTTCTCCGCCCCACTGTCGAAAAGTATGCATGCATATAAATTATCGAGGAAAAACGTACCCGTAACTATCGTAGTATCAGCTACAACTTCCTCGTGGCCTATAGCCAGAACTCTTCGCACTCTGCCAGCATTTCCTGCCTTCAGGCAGTCTCTCTTGAAATGACCAACCTCGCCACAACCATACCAGGCTTGGCCTACTCCTCCAGCAGGTACTTGGTTAATCGGTTGGGATGGTGAGAATCGAGCAGTATGCCCTTTCCTGTTGCAGTTACGACACAACATCTCTCGACAATTTCCGTTATGGTGAAAATTGCACTTGCTACATTTAGGGAGATTACAAGCATAAGGCTTAGCTGGTAAGGGATTAGCAGGGACAACAGGAGGTTCAATAGCAGCATTGATTGTAACTAGTTGTTTTTTCTTTGAGGATTCTTGTGAAGACCCGCTTTTCCTCTTCTTCTATCACTTTTTCCTGTTGTTGTTGTTTCCCTTTTGTTGCTCGGGTGTAGCAATTGTTGAGTTATGGTAGTTTCCATGGTCGATAATAGATTGTGCCAGTTCTTTGGCGCTGTCAAAAGTAACATGCGTTGATGGTAACACACTTGACTGAATATGGGGCGACAGTCCCGAAATATATCTCTCTATTTTCTTGCTCTGAAGAGCAACCATATCTAGGAAAATGATTGCCAGATCATAGACTCTATTAGTATAGGTTGATACGTCAGAACCAACCATTTCAAGACCCCAGAGTTCTTGCTCAAGTTTTTGAATTTCCCCTCGTGGACAGTACTCTGTCATCAGCATGGATTTTAAGTTCTCCCAGCTTATCGAATTTGCCACTATTAGAGCCAGTGACTTAACGTGGTCATTCCACCAAGTTAAAGCCTTGTGAGAAAAGGTACAAGTAGAAAACTTGACCTTGTTGTTCTCTGGGCAGGCGCAGATTTCAAAGAATTCTTCTGTCTTATCTATCGACTGTCTTAAAATCATAACCCCTCCAGTTCCATTGAAATTCGTGGGTTTGGCATTTGTAAAATCTTTGTAGGTGCACTCTCGGGAGTTCCCGTGACTCTCGCCATGGTTGGAAGCAGTTGCGCCAATTCCCGATCCACTACCGACAGGAGTATTGATGTGTGACATGGCAGCTGCTACGGGCGCCGTGACAGCTGCTTGGAACATAGCAGCGTCGAACTGAGGAGGTGGTGGTGGTGGTATCGGTGCTTCGTTAATATTGTTACGTTTTGGATTTCTACGAGGAGGCATCTTTTAACTTGAAGTTTAAAAGATAAGAACAATGATAAGAATCCAATAATATAGAAAATGAAAGTGTATTGTGAACTAAGTCACTATAGTTTGATAACAAATGAGAGTATGAATTTCTGAATAGATTAGATAACTACCGAAATTACTGGTATATAAGATGTAAATGAGTTCGGGAAAATGAGCTAACTATAGGTCTTACATCATACCATAGGGGAAAATGTTGACAGTTTAGAAGTCTAATAAAGTACTTGAAAGATAGGACTAATTTACTGACAAGTGCTACTTAGAGCATAGGTAAGAAAAGCTATTCCTTAAATCAAAAGGAAATATGAGCTAGACATCTTCTCTTGGCGACGAGTATTCCTCGGGCTAACCCTCAGATCTTCCAGTTTATGTACTACGTCTTGAAGGTGTCACTCATGAGCTCTTTGACGCACTCGAAGTTCTATAACCATAGCGCGGGATGCAACTAGTTGTTTCTGCAGAGCCTCATTTGTTCTCCTAGTCCTTTACATGGCTTCTTTGAGTTGGTGAATGTGGACCGTGTTAACACCAGAATTGGCGTCAATTTCCATGACTCGGTTGATGGTTGCCTGACCTTGTTCGACATTCCGAGCAATCATGTGGACAATAATGGGCAGGACTCGGTCAGCCGATCCACCCTCTCTTATGTTGTAAAAGCTTTGGTCCCCGTTGTAGGGTAAGGGTTGACCCTGTTCATCACTCCAATGATTCAAGTTTGTTGCCCACAAGGGTGTGGGACCTTGAAACGTGAGTCGGGGGTTGAGATTTGGGTAGGTTGTTGACTTCATGCTCTGAGTCTGAACCATCAAAAAAGCCTTCTGCGAGGTCATCATCCAAAGGGATTGGATGGTCATCTTCCGGCTCATAGCCAAGCCATCCAACATTGCCTTGGTTTGGATAGTATAGGTCTCCGGTGATATGGAATCCAACCATGATATCTACGCGGGAAAAGGGGTATAAGAAATAATTAATAGACGTACTAACTAAGATAATTATAAGATGATCCTTATTAGTTACTCCAACATTTTCGTAGTGCATCCAAATCATATGTAACCAAAACAGGATAGACCTTCGAATAAGTGATCCTAACCCTAAGCCCACAACCAAACAAGGAACAGGAAGTAAGGCAAAGATCACAGATTCTAAGTCTATGCCACCATAGTCACAACCAAACAAGGAACATGAAGTGTATCGACTCAGCAACTATTGACATGCTAATAAAGACATGTTTAGTTCTCAAATAAGTAATTATTGTAACACAAAATACTCCTATAGTATTTTAGGTTTATGTTCTATTCAAATGTTATCATTGTAGTAGTGTTGGTAAGTTTTTAGACTTGTTGTCATACCACTGGGCATATGCTAATCACTTCTCGCACCAACATAGTTGATCAGGCTATGCCACTCCTAGAACTGACCACACATCCCCAAGCCTATTTGTGATATTCAACAATCGTAATACTTTTGTTCAGTCCTAGTGACACTGATTTTAGTATGAATGCAGATATGTCTACTTAGTTAAATGTTTAAAAGTAGAAACTCTTGGTCAGGGTACTTTAATCCCATTGTGTTTATAGTTAGTATATCTTTTATAGGTTGATATATGCAATTCACTATAAACAATGCTCTGATACCAATCTGTAACACCCCAAAACCGGAACGGCATAAACGTTTGGGGGTGGAGGACGTCATGTACAGTATCACAACAAAGCATAGTAGTAAACAAGCAACAAGATCATCCATTTGAGTAATAATATAATTTAATACAAGTGTTTTTTTTTAATTTAATAAGACACCAAAAATGCATGATCAAAATAAAAAACGAGTCTTGACTGTGCTCCATCTTCTCAAAACCTGTCATCGGTACCTATCTACTGATGACCTGAGAATACAAGTTATTTGACAGATTTTATCAGCATTTAAGCTGGTGAATTCATAAGTAATTTAGTGTCATTTTCTTTGCATAAGTTTGATGTAAAGACTTGTAAATGTTCGATGTAAATGTTTGAAAACCCTAGAAAATCACATATTTCGGACTAGTATGAAATGTAGTCTTCTACCAAGACCTGGCTGTTTTGTGTACTCATTTCTCTTGCAATAATGAATGTTTTTCCCGAGTATGACTATTATTATCAAAATTTATTTTACCTCATAGTTTATGTGAGTGTATCACAAAGTAACGGGAGTAAGGAAAATGTTGTTATTATAGTAATCATATCCATTTGTATCGGAAAAACACGATGCTGTAATATGCCGAACAGTACAACCGAGGACATTCGTCGATGTGTAGATCCCACTGTAGCTACTAGCTGGGTGTAAGATGGTCAGCCCTGTATAGTATGTAGTAGTTCTCCTTGTATAGTATATAGTATTTCTCTTCGTATAGTATGTTGGTATAGACTCATGAATGAACTGACTCATGTATGTTCCCTTGTACTAGAAATAGTAAATAGTATCTCGTAAACTATACCTATTATAGTTTACTAGTAATGTAGTTTGAAATTGTCAAAGTATGTTTATACACCCTTACTACACAAAATTGTTGCAACTGAAGTAAGAAGCTTTCATATCAGTACATAAGTGTATAGATATGGTTTTAACAACACATAAGTCTTAAAGAGGTTTTGTAATATATTTAAGGTTTTGAACAATAAATAATAATGAATTGATGTCAGTTTATAAGAATGGTTTAAAAGTAGTTTGTTTGATAACACAGTTTAAAGTAAATGAAATCCTTTGTTTGAAACATAGTTTGAAGTATATGAAATCCGTTGTTTGAAAACACAGTTATAAATCACATGCGATTGATTCTATAACTACATGTTTTCTACTTGTATCCCCCCATAAAAGCATTTAAAATCATTTAAAACAATAGATTAAGCGGTATGAACTCACCTGAAGTGAGTGATGCGAGTGTAAGATTGGTAAAGGATGTTAAATGTCAAGTGAAGACTTGAGCACACACACGGATCCTAGTTAGCATATAATGACACATATATGCTTACAATTAGTGTTTATAACAACTAATTTATGTAATGGAACAACCTTAGGGGCAAAGAAATACATGTACCGAAGTGTTAAACCACATAGAGTTGCATATAAGGGATGTAGGGCCTCTTATTGGAGTTTATGGCCCATATTGTAATAACCACATGAGTTTACGACCAAGGGGTAATTTCCCATGATTTTACGACTGGAAACGCATAGTTTTAAGTACCAAGTAGTGTTATAAGGTCTTACATGTCATAATGAGGTGTTCTAGGATCAAGTCTAAGCCTTAGGAAGGAATGCTGGCATCATTGCACCACTAACTAGTGTTTACGGCCTAAGGAGCTATAAACTCATGGTATCTTGTACCAAATCAAATTTTAAGTTCCCTAGCTTATGATGGAAGTGTTCTAGACTTGATCCCAATGCTTTGGTAGGGATTGGGGCTCAAATGCACACTTAAATAGAGTTTACATCCCAAGGAGGTCCCTTGGCTGTAAACTCCCTTTTGATCATGATTTCTTCATGTTTTATAGGTGTAAACTAGTTGATTCAAGTATATAACAAGCTAAGACAAGACTACATACAATATACAAGCTTGTAAGGGTGCTTAAGGCTCAAGAACACTAGTGTGTGTTCTTGGTGAAATGAAGAACACTTGAAGATCTATCAAATGAAGAGATTTCATGGATGAAATCTTGTACAAACACTAGGTATTGAAGAATATCAACTAATCAATGAAAGAATCACATAAAAAGTTGAATATCTAGTGAGAAATTCGGATGATACTAGAGAGAGAATGAATTCTAGGTTTTAAAATGGTAAAAATGACTAAAATGACTAAGTGTCATATTTATACGATAGAGTGTACGGCCGTAAACTCCATGTTATGGCCATAAACTGCAAACTCTTGGAGTTTTTAGACTTAAGTGTTGAATAATTAACTCTAGAGTATACTACCTATACTTACCTCTGATGTATTTAAGATCAAAACACCCAAACTGACTCCAAAACTATTAAAAATTTGTAGAAGTAGGTTTGACTTTGATTGAATGCAGGGTTTGTTATAAGATAGAAATTTTGAGTTGTCACAAAGGTGTTGGGTAGGCAGTCACTAGGAAACACCAAAGTAGATAAGCGGTTGAAAGGTGATTATATACAATCATCGGTCGAATTGAAATTGTATATAATAACCGCTTTGAAAGAATTACGTATAATAAATAGTTATTATATATAATAACCGGTTGAATAAAGTTGTCGACAATGGTTGGTTAAATATATAATAAAAGGTTGGTTATATAAGAAAAGGTTGAATATATAATAAAAAAAGGTTGTTGTACAATAAAAGGTTTGATATGTATAACAAGTGTTGATTACTTAAACAGACGTTGAGTAAACAATGAAATGTTTATTATATGAAATGTGGTTGTTTATATGGAATACAATTAATCATATATGTTATGTAGTAGAAGTATCTTTAAACATTTAGGCATGTATGTGTTTGAACATGCTATTAAAAGATTATAATCCACAGTTGTTTTCAAAGTGGTATTTGTTTCTCGTTTTTATGATTTATCATAAAATGAATCATTGGCCTATTTTACCCCACATTCGAGAATCAAAACCCTAGGGCTTCTTCGCTGAGCCCTCTCTTACACTAGCCTGAACAGACTTCCTTTTTATCAGTGGCTCTAGATCAATCTCCCGTTCTTGGGCCCTCGCTATCATGTCCTCCAAGGTCCTGTAGTTGGACATGCTCACAAACTCTCAAATCTCACCCTTTAGAATATCATGATACCTGGCTTTCTTCATTTCCTCATCTTCCATATACTACAAAACCAGAAAATCCTTCTCACGAAACATGGAGGTGATCTATGCCACGGTCTCAGTAGTCTAGCGAAGGTCCTGGAACTCCCTCGCCAGCTGCTAAACCTCGATCACGGGTGGAAAATTAGCCCTGAACCATATAATAAAGTCATCCCAATTCATTGTCTCGACAGCCTCACCTACTAAAGCGTGTCCTACCTCTTTATACAATTCATGGGCTCCGTCTTTCAGAAGACAGGATGAAAGTCTGACCTTCTCCTCTTCGGGATATAAGCAAGTACGGAAAGCATTTGCAATGTACGCAAGCCATCGCCTACTAACAACAGGATCCTTCTTCCTGAAGAACTCACAAACCCCACACGCACGGAACTCTTAAAAAGTCAGAGAGCGTATACCCACCAGCGACACTTGAGATGGAATACGCCTAGACGCTCATTTAGAATCTTCATAATTCCCTCCTTAATCGTACCAAAGATCATAGGAGTCTGATAAAAAATGCTACGAGTAATCTCTGATGAAATGAACTCTCGCATCCGACCATCAATGTGTCTGAATCCAAAACCCGAACCCGATCCCTCACTAGGACCTGAAACTCCTCGAGTTACCACCATACTTAAAATAAACAATGAGAACCATCAGAAAACACTCGAAGAATCCCATACCCTGCGTGTTCCTTAGTATCCTCGTGACTCCCCTTGACTCGAGTATAGATCCTATGGTTTCAGTAGTACGGGCCTAATACTACCTTCCTCACTTATCCGTGATTTCCTCAAGAGTCATCTCGATTCCCCTAAGTGACTCCCTTACTAACCAACATCTATCATTCCCGCTAAACAATGCATCTACTAAGCTAACATACTTCCTAGGTTCTCATAGGATTCCCTTCCTACCACTCTCCGCCATCAGCTGCAGAAGAAACCTCCACTAACACCCACTAACTACCTTACGAATATAATTACATGCAACATACATTAGATATTGATTGCAAGGTCTCACACTACAACGGTTGGACTCAGAAAATAGTTTCCTAATAGAGTTCAACCTAACCTTATAAAATTATCTAATACTTGCAGCATGTAACCTAGCATATTTGCTTCATAGTTAACTGGTATTAACGGTGGCTCCTAAAAGCACAAAGCAAGAAACATTTGAGCATCAAATTCTAACTAGTTTACTGCTTAATCATGCCACCCTATCATATCATCTGTAATCCATACTAGCATGTAGTTCTAGAGGCTCATACAATAGGCATACAAAGGAAACTCTCCTAACCTACAACTCTAAGCAAATCCTTAGACCTAATATAGCATGTTATACACATAAACATGTACTAAAACACATAAACATGTATGGGTATTTTGGGAAATACTCACTTGATCTTGGCCGATTGCAAACATCAGACCTAATCTTTTATAAAATCAATTTCGAAAATTTTTCTTTTTACCAATTCCTCAATTTGAGTTCAGAGACACCTAAGAGTGTGCACGAATCTCTCAAACCAAGGCTCTAATACCAACTTGTAATGTTGCAAATATACTAAGTAAAAAATTATTTTTACGTCAACCAAAACTATAAAACATTCATTTCATAAGCCAATAAAAGTGTGACAATGTAGAAAATATTTATCAGAGTACAAATCAAAATCATAAAATGCAGACACACAGGTGGATGTGGTGCGTTCATGTTAGGCCCTTCCCTTCAAGCCAGAGGTACCTAAAACCATAAACAGAAACTGTAAGCACAAAGTTAAGTTCCACCAAAGTACCTCTGGTATAGATCTGTCGGTAATATGCGATAGGCCCCACCCAACACATTCATCAGCCCCGTTGGGCATCAAGCCTTGCCCGATATACATACAAACATATGCAAGAGTCACACAAACTACTAGCATCCTATAAACATAAACCAATGGGTCGGCATTTATGCCTTCGACCCGCAAATATTGTGAGGAGACTCACCTCAATCTGAAGATAATCTAATCTCACACACGCTGCTACTACAAGAACAACTCACACTGAGCATATCCAAAACCAACCTAATTAATAATTAGGATATTAACCCATACTCAAGGTCCATTTCATTATCTATCACACTAAGGGTAAAAGAGTATTCTACCCTTCCAATGCTAAATCGTCCTAATCATGGCCCAAAGTCCAAAATCACTTATTTCAACTTTTGGGAGTACGCCATGCATACTACTTAATTATGCCCCACGTACTGAGTTTCATAAAAGAGAAAATGGGAAAAAAAAACCCGTTACGCCCTGCGTACCCAAAGGTTACGTCCCACATAATCCTCTGTTGTCCAAAATTGTCTTTTAAGCTCTTAATACCTAAAGACTAAATGTCCAACTCACAAATATAAATCTTAGTAAGGTCATAACTGATAAAATCAACAAATTTAAGCTTTTGCATGTATAACATCCCAAAAATCGAGACCAAAAATTTTTGTATTAATTATATTTCTTATGAAACTTGTTTGAGGAAAACATTATTGATATCATAATAGTTCATAAACCATAGTTACATGTCTAAAAAAACCATCTTGTCAATTAGTAATAATGTCAGAGTACAATCCCAAAAATCTCAAATGCGGAATCATGTGTGTGCGATGCGCGGCAACCCTGTCGGCTCCTGCCCGAATGATGAAGAGGTACCTGAAACCAAAACTGAAAACCGTAAGGACTATGCTTAGTGAGTTCCGCCATCATACCACATACCACACAATCATACATACTGTTGGGCAACTCTGGGGTGCCCGCCCTACCCATGTCAAGCCATTCTGGGGTGCTGACCTACCCATGTCAAGCCATCCTGGGGTGCTGACATACCCGTGTCAAGCTGTTCTGGGGTACCTGCCTACCCTCCAGTCTATCTCAACCGACCACGGGGACTATTTCACCCCTAACACTATCACATAATAACATATCAATATCATGCTGTCAGACATATCTGGTGTGTCCAACCTACCCTTCGGTCCTAACGACCGAATCAGGGGACTATTCCCTCCTACTACCACTATCACATATAACATATCATACTGGCACATAAGCCATATCAGGTAGTAGCAAACCTAGACAATTATCACAAATAGAATCATCTAAAGACAACTCATGTTGGTGGGTCGTTATTGTGGCCATAGACCCACCTCTACTAGAAAGGTAACCCACTTCGATGTCGTGTAGTGTGTGCACTGTCCTCAGTATGGAGATCAACTCTCCTCGACTCCTCAATCCCTACACAACATCCTCTCTACATTACTATTTCATACTCATAACCCTTACAAGGGTCACTCAAGTCCAAGTCAAAGTCATGGTCAAAACCCTGGTTAAAATCAACTTTTGGTTTACTAGACTCGCCGAGTTAGTTCACCAACTTGTCGAGTCCCCATGTCCACAAAATACTACAACCTCGTCCCTACTCGTCGAGTCTAGCAAGAGCTCAACAATTTTTCCTTCAACAAAACATCTGGACCTTCTTCAATTGACTCGCCGAGTTCATCCTTGAACTGGTTGAGTTCATCTTCATCCGTATGAAGGTGTTTAGTCTATGACTCGCCGAGTTCTCCTTGAACTCGCCTATTCCGCCTTCATGTGGTTGGTACATTGCCTTGAACTCGCCGAGTTCCTCCTTGAACTCGTCAAGTCCTTTGATCTTCAAGTCCATAACAAATCCTAACAAGCTGAGTTTTCCTTCAACTCGTCCAAAGACCATTTCCAGAAGACATTTGTGGGAAAACTACGACCCAACTCGCCATGTCACCTAAGCGACCCGTCGAGTCCCTCTTTGTACAAAACTATATAGTGGATTTCAGTGGGTCTCATGGCATCTAAACCATAGATCTAAACTCCTAGGGTCCATATTATAAGTAAAGTTATGAACTTGATGTCCATGCATGGGGTTTTTTACTCAAAAGGCTCTAAAATGGGGTTAATATGGTGCATGGGGTCGTTATGGAAATAAAGTTGGCACCCTTATGCCATAGGAACCCCCAATGGTTCTAGATCTGATGTTCTTATCCCAAAATGGTGGTTGCATCCAAGGATGGCTTCCAAAAAGAGTATCTAATGAAAGGAAAAGCAAGGTCTGGACTTTTACCTCCATGAAAAAGGAAATGAAGCAAAACTCCTGGATCTCCTTGGCCCTTCCGAAATCCTAAGCTTCTTCTTCTTCTCATCAACCTTCTAACTTGCACAAAATGGCACAAAGAGCTCAAAATCACTCAAAAACAATTAGGGTTTTGTGGGGGTGGCCTGAGGGTGTTAAAGGGTGTAAATGGAACCACTTAAGGCGTTTAAATAGGCTGCTAACCCTAAATATTAGGGTTTCATCCAGACAGTCCTACTCGCTGAGTCAGGCTCCCGACTCATCGAGTAGGTCACTTAAACCCACGACCCAAAATCCAGTCTACTCGACGAGTTGGGCCTCCAACTCTCCGAGTCCCAGAGCAAAACATGAAATTACCTAAATTTAAATACGTACCAGGAACCGAGTGTTACAGGATGACATAATAGAGCCCAAAACCAAACCCTAGGTCCATAACCTAACAAAATGACCAAGAATTCATGCATAGTAGAAATATAACCCTCAAGATCTCATTTTTATGCCATAAGAACCTCAAAACACCAAGAAATGCTAATCCTAAGCTCCGGAGTGGCTTTTACTCACAAGAATCAAAACTATGGGACCAAAATCATGCAAATCTCTAATCTAATCTAGATCTACACAAAACAATGATAAATGTGAGCGATTTATACCTCTTGAAGTTGGCGAATGAAAAGGAAACATTGGATGTGCAAGATCCAAGCCCAACAATCCTCAATTGTGAACTTCTTCTTCTTCCATAATGCACTAAGAACATTCTAAAGGTCCAAAACATGCTTTCAATGGTCAGGGATTCAAAATGAAAGAATGAGGGAGTGGGGGCTGAAGGTAAGGGAGGTCTTAAATACTTAAGGTCCTTCAAATAGGGTCCAACCCTAAAAATAAGGGTTTGGGATCAACTTGAGTATGCCCAACGTAATCAAAAGAGCCACGCCACCTTTTAATAAATTACCTTCAGCGTACAAATGGGGTATGCCCCATGTAAGGACCAAAAATTCAACATTTTATATTTTAAGCCATAAATGAAAATACTTGGGAGCACGGGTGTTACACTCCTTCCTTGAGCTTACGCATCATTAGTCCTCATAGTAATTTTGCAGGTCAGGTGCCATAGTTGCAATCATAATGAAAGCCACTTTCATTGCGTCATCAACATGTTGTTTATGAAGAACTAGTTCATATAGTTTCGAACAAAGAGATTTTCCTTCAACGAAATTTATAAGAGAGTGAAGTTTGAGTTTGGAGTAGAGTTTTGAGTAGAAGGAGCATCACCATTTCCATATAGCTATAGTAAGAGAGACATTTTAGTTAGTTGATTTATCCCAAATTAATATTCAAGTCTAGGATCCTAAATACAATTTGAAATAAGAAGAGGGGTGTTGTAATCTGACTCTGAGTTTATCAAGGTCTGTAAGACATATTACCAACTACAATCTAATATGAAATTCCTATAGATTTTGAGATTCATTGATTTTTATCAATGACATGTTTAATCTTGGATTATGGTCTTCTATTTTTGACTGGGATGTCGAGGATCACAAAAAAGATATGAATAACCATCCAAACCCAGATGACATACTCGATGTTGTTTATGATCTCACATTGATGTGTTAGTTAACCACCCATACTCCATCAACAATCATAAATTTGAGTATGTCAGTTAGCCACACATGCTCCACTAATGACTAATAAAGGAAGGATGTGTGTTTTCATGGATTAGCGTACATTTCACATTTTTCCTAAAGTAACTAGAGCCGGATTTTGTAAAAGGTTCTATTACTTTATAGATTATACTTTTAATCTTGTTTACGTCCAATCAAATCCGTTCGGCTAACAACCCTTCACCACACAAAGAAGCGGTGGATGAAAAGAACTCTCATTCAATGGTCATTTTATAGGCAATTTTCTTATACCTCTCTTATAGCATGGCTTCGTGAATGAGGCATACTAGAGATTCTGCTGACATTTAATGATACATATAGTATTAAGGTTTTATGTATGTCTATAAGGTGTATTTTATATATTTTAAAATTTCAAGGTTTAAATATTAATTATATAAATTAACTATTAATTATATTTTTTAAACCCTTATATGATTTATCTATATCTTTTAATTAAACAATTAAATTTATTAAATCATATAATCCACTTTTGGATTTTATATTTATCCTTTGATTAACTTTTAATTAATTTATTATATGAAAACTCACAAAAGATAATCGCATTTAATTATCTTATAACTAAAAATTAGGTTTCCTTATTTATCTCCTTGAATTTAAGATTAGAATTTTAATCATATCTACCATATTAAAATTCATATTTTAACATTTCAAAAACCAGATAATCAATATAAAAACACCCTGGATTTTGAACAAGGCAGAAAAAAGGCAGGAAACTTGAAAAAACAAAAGACATGGTGCGTCCTTTGAAAAGAAATTGTAGCATCTATCATGCATTCTATATTGCAAGACATGGCTCCGATACCACTGATGGAATTTGTAGGTTAAAATTCATCGGAAAAGTTCACTTCATACACTTAAGGGTATATGCAACCTAAAGAATATATGTATTTTCACATAATAGCAACATACTATGAAACTATTAGATCCTTATGCTCTAATTGAAAATTACAAGTAAGGGATACATACCTTTGATATTTTTATAGCAAACAATATCCTTAATCTCTTTGTAGATATTTAGAAAGCTTAGTACCAAAAGTATGATGTCTCTAATGGCTCATAACCAAACCGTAGAAACTAAAGGACTTTTTAAGATAGGAGGGAGGTTCTGGAACCCCTTAAGGGAACTCCAAATCCGTCTAAGCTAGGAAGGTTCTGGAACTTCTCCATTGCTCAACTATTAAACAATTACAGCTCGATACTTGAAACTTTAATTAATTCTAATTAGCCTAAAATTAATTCTTAATTAGATATTACAATTTATAATCAATTTCTAACTAATTTATTAATCATAATTAATTAACAAATTAATTCCTCTTTCTCCAAAAATCATTATATACCATTTCTCACTATAAGAGCAACCCAAAAAGAACTTTTCATTTAATTGCAAGAATATACCAATTTAGTTATGAGCTTAGACACCTTAATCCAATAGTTTTTGCAAGGCAAAAACATGTATCCAACATCTGTCACCATTTTTCTATTACGGGTTGAAGCTTGCAAGTTAGATTCTTCTAGTAATGTGAAGTGTGTTTCTGATATGATAAGTGGGTGGGTGATGATTCAGATGATTTTGCTGAATAAAATTCCCAAGGTGTTTGATGAGAACAAGTGAGCACAACATTCCCAACTTGACACAAAGGGGGGGGGGGGGTGTTGTTAGTTTTCAGAAATTATGTTGTGTTAAGTTTGTATGTGACTGTGTTTGTAGTTTGTATTGTCTTATTTTAAAGTCTTCACTTTCGTATGCAAGATTGCTGTTTGGGTTTAGCATATTTGTGTATGTTTTTTTCACAACTCTATTGTCCAATTAGGCGTATTCATTTCTAACTTTCCTCCATGCCTATATATAGGGAAGTTAGTTAGTAGAGAGGGTACTTTTGCATGAATAGTTCTCTACTCTTTGTACCGAGCTATTCTTTTACTCTCCAATGAAATCGTGATCTTATTTACATCTTTGTGTTCTTAATCTTTCTTATGATCATCATATTCTCAAATTAGAATCTATTCATTCCAATAATAATAATAATAATAATAATAATAATAATAATAATAATAATAATTATCATAATAATCATAATAATAATAATAATAATCATAATAATAATAATAATAATAATAATAATAATAATCATGATAATAATAATAATAATAATAATAATAATAATAATAATAATAATAATAATCATTAAAATAAAATAAAATGAGTAATTTAAAAACACAACAAACAATAAAAATAATAATGATGTTCTTTTTAGTAATGAATTATTTACATGTGACAAGTTGGTAAAACTTGTGCTTAACTTGTGGATGACCAATTATGTTTTTAGGAGCAACTTTGTATAGTTTGTTGTGGGTAAGGAACATATGTGAGTTATTCTAAACTTCTAGCTACTTTGAGACCTATTTTTTAGAATACTTACAAAGAAGGGACTTTAGTTGCCATTTATCCAAACATATGAACATATGAGCCTCTCCTGATCTTTCTTCCTTCTCATTCACCTATTATCCAAATATCTACCTCCATGGCGATTTTTCTCCTCCAGCTCCATGGAAATTGATGTTAATATGTAATTGTTGATGTCTAGAACAACTCTCTTCATCTATTTTCTTAGAAGGTAATTCTCTTCCCCATTTTCTTCTTTAATTTCATTTAGGGTTCATGGGGGGTGGGGGGAGGGTTGTAAATCCAAATTCCACTTCTATTTATGATGTTCATATAAGTTTTTAGATGGTGATTCCAAGATACAACTAACAAATAATTGTGAGATTTGAGAGTTTAGGTGATTGTTTGATGGGTTTTCAAGCCTTAGATATTCAAATCTGAATTTCATATTCATAGTGATGTTATGAACAAAATTGTTTGTTTATACTATGTATTTCACTTCAAATCTAAAGGAAATTTGTCAATTCGTGTTCCAGATTGATGATTATGGAGCTTGGATGAGATCATTTCTTATATGTTGAGAATTGGGAATTTTCCAAACCCTCGTTACTCATGGATCTAAATTTAGAATCCATATGATGTTACAATGATATTATCCTGTTCATATAGTATCCCATCATCATTTGATGAATATAGTAGATATCCATGCAATTAGTGTCACATTTGGTGTTAATGTTTTTTAGAGTCCATATAAAGCTCGGAGTTGAACTCTAATCCATTATTGAGTTATAAACCTGCATAATGTTTTTATTCCATGTGTTTTAAGTTGTAAGGGTGGTATTTAATTCAACTTATTTCTATTCATTTGCCATACATAGTTATTTAGTGAAAATTCGAGTTTCTTGTGCTTATTAAGCTTCTAGGTGAAGTTTGTGAAATGTTATTGTGGTTGATTTATATCCCACGGATATTAACCAACTGAGGATCCTTTAGTATGCTAGTTAAAGTTTTATAACATATATTTGAAGCTACTTGAGTCTTTTGATTTGTACTTTAGATCTATAATGCAAGAGTCAAGAGTATAGCCTGTAACGCTTGGTAATTCACCAAGGTATTATTTATATATTGGATTAATTATTTTATATTGATTGGGCTTGGATCCATTTGATCCTTGCAAAATGGGATTAAAGGGTGTCGTACACTAGGCGTACCACCCGATGTATGTGCAGCGTACTAATGAAAGTTGATCACGTATGTCATGCACGTACGCACATCGTACGTATATAGTCCCCAAACCCCTAAGTTTAGGGTTTGATCCTCATATAAAGAACATTATGCCTTAAATTCCAGCCACCCTCTAACCCTTAAGCTACTCCCACAAAACCCTAACCCATATTTTTCTGTGTTCTTGTTCTTGGAAGGCTTCTTGAGAGTATTTTTAGTGTTTTGATCCATTCTCCAAGGAAGTGAAGAGCAAAGCAAGGTGGTAGTTCAAAGGAGAAGGTGTAGATCTGGGCTTGTTGCTTTATTTCATCCCTTTTCAACATATAAAGTCTTGAACTTTCTCCATAAATGCTTAGATCTCTTATGTCGAATTTTTGGGCCTTTTTGGTCCCAAGAATGGAGCTTTATGGTTCCAAATCCGTTTCTAGGCTTAGGGTTGCCACCCTTAGTGTTATTTGAGTCCCAAAGACAGAAAAGTTAGCATCTTGAAGGTCTTGATGTGGCCATGCATGAGTATTAGTCATTTCTATAGGAGTAGGTTGCCATATGTCAAGTTTGGATCCATTTGGGGGTTTGCAAGTCACCAAGTAATCGACTTTAGGGGTTAAGACACTTTATTGGACTCAGATCTGTGTTTGGAGCTTTAGGTCTTAAGGGGTTAAGCTCTATTTGATATTATGCCTTAACAGGGGAGTACGCTGAGCGTACAAGCCCGTATGCATAACGTACACACTATACAGCCTGTACGCTTAGCGTACAGAGGAGTACGCCCCGCATACTCACTGGATTTGGGCTTTGCGTCACTTGGGCCTCAGGTTTGGGCCATTCATTGGAATTTGATATTTTGGGTCTTAGTGGGCCATCTGGAATTGAACTCTTGGACTAGAGAAGAATTATTGGGCCTTAGGTTGAGGCCCATGCGAATGGATTGGGCTCAATTGGAAATTGGGCGATATATTGGGCCTTGTAAGGGTGTTTATCTTTTTGGGCCAAGGGTTGAGTAGTGTTCATTTTGGGACAAGAGTATGTGAGGGGTAGAAGGGTCTTTCACCCCAGTGACGACTTATGGTTAAGCTATGAGAATCCTGAACTTAACTAGTTTTTATGATGATTAGTAGCTCGGGGAGTCGAGAGATCAGCAGTTCGGGGATCTGCCAGCTAGCAGCCACAGGATTATTCATCAGATTTAGCTTTGCGAGGTGAGTTTCCTCCAGTATGAACGGGTCGAAGGAACTAATGTCGGCCCGTGTATTTATGTTACTATGTACCTGACTAAGGACTGATGTCGGGATGTGCCCGACGTATGCTTATATGATTTCCGGATTTCTGTCCGATGTCGGTCGATACCCAAGGACTGTTTGTATGCTTGATGTCTTAGTAATTCTTGCATTTTTTGTATTTGTATGTTTCCAGATTATGGTCCGATGTCGGGCGATGCCCGAGGATTATTTGTATGCTTCCAGATTTCGTTCTGATGTCGGGCGAGGCTCGAGGAATTTTTATGTGTTTATGTTATGTGATTATTCGATGTGTATTTGTTGATATGTTTATATGTATACCAAGCTTTGATCGATGCTGGGCGGGGCCTGATGCCGGACACTATTCGATGCCGGGCGTGGCCCGTTGAAGGGGCGGGGCCCAGGATATGTGATTATGTGATTATCTGTATGGTATGTGGTAGCTTGGGGAGACTCACTAAGCTTCGTGCTAACAGTTTTCAGTTTTTGTCGGGATGACTGCATTGCACACACCATGACGTTTTAGCCTGGGATTTTCACTCTGATATATTTGACAAATATTCATGATGTTTGAGATACTATGACTTATGTTTTGATGAGATGATTTTGATAACTATGGTTTTATTAAATAATTAAAAATTAAATTTTTGGTCTTGATTTTTCGATGTTACAAGTTGGTATCAGAACCTTGGTTTGAGGGATTTTGGCACACTCTCGGGTGTGTCTGAACTCAAACTGAGAACTTGGTATAAAATTTTTAAAAGAAAACCATATATATAAAAAGGATTTTGAAAAGAGAAAAGGGTGTGATGCACGCAATTAGCCAAGCTCAAGTAAGTTCTCCCAAATTACCCATACAATGTGTGGTATGATATAAATTGCCAATATGTGAACTGCATGATAGATTAGGCTATGGATCTAGGAAGGATGCCTTGTATGCCTACTATATGAGGTTATTGAACCGCATGCTAGTACTGATTAGTCAGTGATATGATGGCCTAATTAGGATATGCTTGGTATTGTTTAGTCAATGCTCGAATGCTGCTTGCTTTGTGCTTTTAGGAGTTCTATTTATCTTTAACTAATTAGTAAACGAATACGCTAAGTTACAGATTATGAGGACTAAAAAATTTCATAAGGTTAGGTTTATCCTTATTGCACAGCTCTTAATTGAGTCCAATCATTGTAGGGAGAGACCTCTCATTCGAAGATTTATTTGGTCTTAGTAATATGTAATGGTATTCGTGAGCTAGTTAGGGAAAGATAGCAGGGACTTCTTATGCAGCTGACGGTGGAGAGTGGGCCAGATATTAACCTAGGACAATCCTAGGATGAGATCAACGCGGAAAGTAGTAGTAGTGAAAGGTACTTGGTAGAGTCAAGGCATGTCTTGACCAAAGTACGGATAGATGTGGAAGGTAGTATGGGCCCGTACTACTGAAAGCAAAGGATCCATACTCGAGTCAAGGAGAGCTAAGATGAACTCAGGGAACAAGTTGTAACACCCAAAATCAGGAAGGTCAAGAAAGGAAAGGTAACCCTAAGTCAAAGGGCCGACTCGTCGAGTCCAAGGAGGAACTCGGCGAGTCCAAGCGGGATCCGGATCGAGGAGTAAGTGACCGACTCGGCGAGTCGGCTAAGGGGACTCGGCGTGTCTGGTCTGAACGAGGAAAACCCTAATTCTGGGATTTGTATCCTATATAAAGGGTGTTATGTCCCTCCCTCAGCGTCCATATCACCCTAGAGAACCTATAAACCCTAGATTTCGTGTGAGCTTCCATCATTTGGTAGAAATAGCTTTGCAGGAAGGAAACTTTGCAAAGGAACTTGAAGATCAAGAAGGTTCCTTCAAAGGAGAGGTGTAGATCCGAGATCTACTTCAGTTTGTGTTCATCTTGGAGGTAATAAGCTGCTATTTTCCCTCCTTTGCATCTAGATCTATTTTGTTATGAGATTTGGGGGTTTTATGGTTGTTTGAGACCCAATTCGAGTTTGGGGGCTTAGATATGTTGTTGCCACTTCAGATCTAGTGTTGGGATGGTCCAGTATGTCATAAAGCATCAGTAGATGAGTAGTTGGTGAAGCCCGTTTGTCCTTTAACCTAGCCCTAGTGTGTTTTGAGCCTAGATCTCTTTAGTTATACATAAAGTTTCCAACTTTATGTGAGGATTGAGCTTTGGAAGTATGGATCTATGATTTGGAGCCCCTGCATGGGTCGAAAAGCCACTGTATGGATTAAGAACTGGAGTGACTCGGCGAGTCACATGGGTCAACTCGGCGAGTTGGATGAAGTTGGGCATGAAATCGGCGAGTTGGAAGAACAACTCAGCGAGTCTGTTGAAGATTGCCTTGGACTCGGCGAGTCTGTTCATGGACTCGACGAGTCAAGTCGCGAAACCCCAAACCCTTCGAGTTAAGACTCGGATCAGTGCGTTGTGTGGGGACTCAGTGAGTTGGACAGGTCAAGACTCGAAAATCAGTAGACTCGGCAAGTCGAGTCGCGGATGAAAGGATTATGAGCTAATGAAATCGGCGACTCAGTATGTAGACTCGGCGAGTAGGGTTGACTTGGAAGGATGACTTTGACTAGGACTTTGACTTTGACCAGAGTTGACTTACTTAACTTTCGGGGGACAGTTAGACTAAGTGTTGCTTTGATATTGGTAGCTCGAGGAACTAGTGGAGTAGGAGTTCAGAGAGTTGTCGGGAAGCAGCTACAGGGGCTATCAACAAGTTCAGCAAGTGCAGGTGAGTTTCCCTTTGTGTGAATGGGTCTAAGGCCACAATGCTAGCCCGTGTAGTTATGAGTAGAAGACCCGGGGGTTAGCCCTAGACACGGTATACTAGTATGATATTCAGGACGAGGTCCAATGATAGCGGGCGGCTGCCCAAGGAATGGTTTATATGATAGTTTATACTTGTTGTCTGTGTAAGACATGTATATGCCTGATAGGGAGGTGAGTGTGGGCAAGGTCTCGTACCTCACCAATAGCAGAGTGTGGATGGTGTTCCACATCTCATTAGCAGCAGAACAGGGGCGAGGCCCAAGTTAGGGAAAGAGTGAGTGTGGGCTGGGCCCGTATCTCACTACCAGTAGGAGTGTGGACGGGGTTCCATGACCCACCAGTTGCAGGACATGGGCGAGGCCCAAGATAGGCAAGGCCTTTAGAACAAGATTCGGTAGTGTACGTTAGTGTGTATCTGTTGCGATATGTTTATGTGTCAGTATTTGTTAGGGGCGAGGCCCAACGACGGGCGAGGCCTAAATGAAACAGATATGTATCCGAGCGGGGCTGGAAGCCAAGCGAGGCCTGGAGCGGCGGGGCCGTTGTAGCGGGCGAGGCCCGAGGCAGGGGGCGAGGCCCAGAATAGCGGGCGTGGCCTAGTATGTGTAGTATGTGGTTATGCATGGTATGTGGTAGGCTGGGGAACTCACTAAGATTCATGCTTACAGTTTTCAGTTTTGGTTTCAGGTACTTCCGGTAGCGGAGGGAAGAGCTCGTGATGATCGCATGGCACACACCATAGATTAGACAGTCTGGGAATGTTTTACTCTAATAACGAACACATGTTTTGGAAATTAATACTATGATTATGTTTGGATTGATGATTTTGTAAGTAATGTTTTATTAAAAGAAATTTTTAGTCTTGAATTTTGGGACGTTACAAGTTGGTATCAGAGCCTAGGTTTGAGGGATTCGGACGTGCTCTCGGGTGTGTCTGAACTCAAACTAAGGAGTTGGTATGGAAGTTTTCGAAATGAAAAGTCAGTTTTGTAAAAAGAGTTTTAGAAAGAAAACAATTTTAGAAAAGCAAAAGAACTCAGAAAGAAAAGAATTTTGGGAAAAGGGTGTGGTGCATGCAATCAACCGAGCTCAAGTAAGTACCCCAAAATACCCATACAAGTTTATGTTATGATTATCAGTTAGTAGATCAGCATGCTAGATTAGGACTAAGGATCTAGGCAGGATGCCTTATGTGCTTGTTATATGTGCTTCGAGCTGCATAGTAGTGCTGATTAGACAGTAGTAGGATAGCATATTTAGGTTATGCCTGAATTTATGAGTTTGTGTTGCATGCTAGTACAGATTCTTGCTACGTGGATACGATTGCTTGAGTATGTTATGATTAGATTTTTCCTTGTCTGAATGTTCCTTTCTTTGTGCATTGTGGTATTCTGAGTGATAGGAGTTAGCCATTAGGTGAATACGTCACATCACATGTGATCAGGGTTAAATAATCTCAGAGTACTGGATTTGGCCCTATTGCGCAACTCTTGTCTGAGTCCAACCGTGGTAGGGACGAGTCTTTTACTCGAAGGATTATCTGAGCCTCTTCACATGTGATGGTATTCATGTGATGGCTAATTGGCATCACAAGGAGGCCTTTAGCAGCTGAAGACTAGTTTGAGTTGAGTCGGAGGTTTCCTAGGGTAAGCCTAGGATGAGATAGTGCTGGGAGCAGTAGTAGTGGAAAAGGGACCTGGTGGAGTCAAAGAAATTCTTGAGGAAAGTACGGATAGATGTGGAAGGTAGTATGGGCCCGTACTACTGAAAGCAAAGGATCCGTACTCGATTCGGGAAAGGCCGAGACAAGACCGGGAACCTGGTAGTGCATGTGTTTTGTCTCACAGTAGTTAAGTATTCTGATATTGGTTGTGGTATATTTCCAGCATGGTGACGTTGCGAGAAAGGCCAGTTGGTGGATCAGGCACCGGACAAGGATCAGGCTCGGGTTCAGGAGCCGAGCAGCTCGAGGAGCGAATGAGGGAGTTGATATCAGTGGACGTTATGCGTAATATTCTAGATCAGACTCCTGTGATCATTGGCACGGTCATGGAGGGTATACTGGAGATTTTGGATGAGAGGCTGGGAGCCTTCCGTACTGAGATGATCGCTTTGATGGGAGCACGTACCTTGACATTTCGAGAGTTCAGGGCTTGCGGAGCACCAGATTATCATGAGGTTAGGGACCCCATCGCTAGCAGGAGATGGTTGGATGATGTTGCCAACGCATTCCGTACGAGCCGGTGTCTTGAGGAGGACAAGGTTAGACTCGCTTCCTGTCTTATGAAGAACAGAGCGAGGGATTGGTGGGAAGAGATAGGTCATGCTTTAGGGGATGATGCCGCGTTGGACGCGATGACATGGAGCGATTTCTCGGCCAGATTCAGGGCAGAGTTTTCGCCAATTATTGAGGTGCAGCAGTTGGCACGGGAGTTTCAGGATTTGACGCAGACCACTGAGACTGTAGCGGAGAACACCGCCAAGTTCAAGGAGAGGGCTCTTCTTATACCGCAGTATGTTGCAGATGAGGAGATAAAGAAGGCCCGATACCATGAGATGTTGAGGCATGACATCAGGCAGTTTGTGAGCAGGTCCAGCTGCAAAACGTTGGAGGATATGATCGCGCGAGCTAGGGAGAGAGAGATTGATTTGGAGCAGATCCGGAAGAGGAAGTCGAATGAGGTTCAGGCAGCCACAAGCTCGGGCAAAAGGCCCAGGGGATCGGATTCGAGATCGAGGGATTATTAGGATCGTAGTCGGTACGGGAAGTGTGGCAGGGCGCACGGGGGCGCGTGCAAGAGTGGTAGCGGTTGTGAGTCTTGCTGTTTCAAGTGCGGTCAGACTGGTCATTTTAGCAGGGATTGTACTCTTACCACCACTCAGGGATCAGACTTGATATGTTTTCAATGCAATCAGCGGGGCCACAAGAAGACCCAGTGCCCCAGTTTGTTTCCGGCAGGACGGGTGATGGCACCTTCCCCTGCAACTTTGAGGATCACAAACTGTCTTCAGAGCCGTGCAGAGGCGCCTGTGGTAGGAGGCAGGTCTTTTCAGATGACTACCTTGGAGACGCGAGCAGCGCCGGACGTTGCAAGTATGCGACTTCCGTTTTCAGTTCTTTTATTTTTGCATGATTATATTGTTATGGTTCTGCATCATTATCAGTATGAGTATTTTATTTTTGTGGCTTGCTTGTGATTGAGTTATATGCCATCTTCATACCTTGGTTACTTGAATGGTAGTTAAGGGATGTGCCCTATCGGTGAAGGTCTCTTAGGATGCAGTAACCGTAGCATGCCTGGGAGGGACTTGGTATGTCTCGCTAGTTCGAAGCTATATAGTTTTAGAAATGGACTAGTTAGATCCCTAGCTATGGTAGCCTTGGGGTTTCTTAGCAGATCGATTATGGAATGGTAGCAAGGATTGGGATTTCTTTTCAAGCATTGAGCAGCGAGGTGTAAGCACGATCGAAGTGGGCGAGAATCCTCCGAGTGTACTGGGGTAAGAGCGCACAGATCCAGGAGCGATTGCTAAGAAGGAAAGGAAGTAGTACAGCGTTTGATGGATTAAGGAGTTCAGGGTTGGGAGTTTGAGAAACTCCCCATCAGTTAGTGCGTGTAATGGTGATGGTTAGTACGTGATTGGGAATTCAGGCTGTCGGATCGCTTGTAGGACTCGAGCGGATCGGAATGAAGATCATGGGGACAGATAGCATGGGATGCTTTCATGTTAGTAGACAGTGGCAGAGGCAGCATATAGAGCATGGTAGAGCAGTGGGAGAGCCGCAGCCTTCTCCAGCAGCGGTCGATGGTGGAAGGTGTTATAAGACTACGGGGCAGCCATAGCATTCACTAGCAGTCAGAGATGGAAGGTGATGTAAGACTGCAGGTAAGCCATAGCATTCCATAGTAGCTTCGTTAGCAGAGTTGGGGTGAGGCCCTTATCCCCTAGTGGCCAGATAGGGATCAGGAATGGGTAGTTGACGAGAATGGTAAGGAGTTTGCCTGTATAGCCCTAGAGATGTGAGACCTTGGGAGAGGCCGCTCCAGGATATAGTTGGGTGAGACCCGTGGGCGAGGCCCATATGAGAGTAGCAGTATAGGTGAGACTTGAGAGCAGGATTGCTCAGTAGTATGGTTGGGTGTGACCCATGGACGAGGCCCGAGCGAGAGTGGTTAGACAAGTGGGACCAAAAGGATAAAGGTGGGTAAAACCCATGGGCGAGGCCCGTGAGTTTTAGCAGCACAGGTGGGACCTGGTAGGGACCTTAGTGTCGAGATTGGGGATCGAGGATCCTAGGATTGTAGCACCTAAATGGCAGAATAGATGGAGAAGTTATAGGTAGTTGGAGTTTCTTCGAAAGTCGCTGGGAGCGACTGGCAGTTGTGTTGGGGCTAGTGACCGGTGGGAGCCGGTAATCCAAATATTGATAGACTGTTGCGGACCAGGGTGGTCTCGTTTCATCCGGGAGGAAGATAAGGAATAGCGGAAAATTCCAGCCAGTAGCAGTGCTGTTAAGAAGTCTATGATGGAATTTAGTTAGTTGATCGAGGGGTGCTCGACACCAAGTTTTGACATAGAGGAGTGTCAGTGGATACTGGCGGTAATGAACCGTACTGGAAGTAGCAGGGGTGATGGGGTTGGGTATGGAACGTTGCCCTGGAAAGGGCAGAAATCGCGCAGGGAAAGAGGGGGATGAAACCCTATGGGTTCAGTTGCAGTACTCGGAGAGTATCAGAAGGATTGTCGGTTGAGTAAGTTGTGTTTCCAGAATGTTCAGGGTCAGGGTTGATCCGAGATTATTATCCACGAGGATTAATGTTAGTTGGAACGACCAGGCTAAAGACCAGTGAAGGTAGGCAGCTGGTGTTGGAGTAATTAGTAGAGTATTAGAAGCAGATCGCAGGCGGTTGGCCATAGCATACTTCGAGGACGAAGTTTAGTTTAAGTGGGGGAGAGTTGTAACACCCAACATCAGGAAGGTCAAGAAAGGAAAGGAAACCCTAAGTCAAAGGGCCGACTCGTCGAGTGCAAGGAGGAACTCGGCGAGTCCGAGCGGGATCCTGGTCGAGGAGTAAGTGACCGACTCGGCGAGTCTGGTCTGAACGAGGAAAACCCTAATTCCGGGAGTTGTATCCTATATAAAAAGTGTTATGTCCCTCCCTCAGCCTCCATATCACCCTAGAGAACCTGTAAACCCTAGATTTCGTGTGAGCTTCCATCATTTGGTAGAAATAGCTTTGGAGGAAGCAAACTTTGGAAAGGAACTTCAAGATCAAGAAGGTTGCTTCACAGCAGAGGTGTAGATCCGAGATCTACTTCAGTTTGTGTTCATCTTGGAGGTAATAAACTGCTATTTTCCCTCCATTGCATCTACATCTATTTTGTTATGAGATTTGGGGGTTTTATGGTTGTTTGAGACCCAATTCGAGTTTGGGGGCTTAAATATGTTGTTGCCACTTCAGATCTAGTGTTGGGATGGTCCAATATGTCATAAAGCATCAGTAGATGAGTAGTTGGTGAAGCCCTTTTGTCCTTTAACCTAGCCCTAGTGTATTTTGAGCCTATATCTCTTTAGTTATATATAAAGTTTGCAACTTTACATGAGGATTGAGCTTTGGAAGTATGGATCTATGATTTCGAGCCCCTACATGGCTCGAAAAGCCACTGTATGGATTAAGAACTGGAGCGACTCGGTGTGTCAAATGGGCCGACTTGGCGAGTTGGATGAAGTTGGGCAGGAACTCGGCGAGTTGGAAGAATAACTCGGCTAGTGTGTTGAAGATTGCCTTGGACTTGGCGAGTCTGTTCTTGGACTCGGCGAGTAGAGTCGCGAAACCCCAAATCCTTCGAGTTAAGACTCGGATCAGTGCGTTGTGTGGGGACTTAGTGAGCTGGACAGGTCATGACTCGGAAATTGGTAGACTCGGCGAGTCAGGGGCTGACTCGGCGAGTCTAGTCGTGGATGAAAGGATTCTGAGCTAATGAACTCGGCGAGTCAGTAGGCAGACTCGGCGAGTAGGGTTGACCTGGAGGTTGAATTTGACCAGGACTTTAACTTTGACCAGAGTTGACTTAGTTGACTTTCGGGGGACAGTTAGAATAAGTGTTGCTTTCATATTGGTAGCTCGGGGAGCTAGTGGATCAGGAGTTCAGAGAGCTGTCGGGCAGCAGCTAGAGGGGCTATCAGCAAGTTCAGCAAGTGCATGTGAGTTTCCCTTTGTGTGAATGGGTCTAAGCCCACAATGTCGGCCTATGTATTTATGAGTAGAAGACCTGGGGGTTAGCCATAGGCACAGTATTCTAAGCCCACAATGCCCAAGGAATGGTTTATATGATAGTTTATACTTGTGGTCTGTGTGATACATGTATATGGCTGGTAGGGAGGTAAGTGTGGGCGAGGTCCCTTACCTCACTAATAGTAGAGTGTGGATGTTGTTCCAGATCTCATTAGTAGCAGAACAGGGGCGAGGCCCAAGTTAGGGAAAGAGTAAGTGTGGGCTGGGCCCGTATCTCACTACCAGTAGGAGTGTGGACGGGGTTCCATGACTCACCAGTTGCAGGACATGGGCGAGGCCCAAGATAGGCGAGGCCTTTAGAACAGGATTCGGTAGTGTACGTTAGTGTGTATCTGTTGCGATATGTTTATGTGTTAGTATTTGTTGGCGGGCAAGGCCCAACGACAAGCGAGGCCTAAATGAAACAGATATGTATCCGAGCGGGACTCAAAGTCAGGGGAGGCCTGGAGCGGCGGGGCCGTTGTAGCGGGCAAGGCCCGAGGCAGGGGGCGAGGCCCAGAATAGCGGGCATGGCCCAGTATGTGCAGTATGTGGTTAAGCATGGTATGTGGTAGGTTGGGGAACTCATTAAGCTTCGTGCTTACGGTTTTCAGTTTTGGTTTCAGGTACTTCCAGTAGCGAAGGGAAGAGCTCGGGGTGATCGCATGGCACATACCATAGATTAGACATCCTAGGAATGTTTTACTATGATAACGAACACGTGTTTTGGAAATTAATACTCTGATTATGTTTGGATTGATAATTTTTCTTTAAGTAATGTTTTATTAAAAGAAATTTGTAGTCTTGAATTTTGGGACGTTACACAATTAGTGCGTGAGATCCTCGAGTTATGATGAGTATTCTAATGATTTTTATGGTGGATTTTTAGTATAGCGACGCTACGCACTAGACTAGTTAGCAGTTCTGGCGTCGACAAGGGATCAGGCTCGGGCTCTGGAGTCAGGCAACTCGATGATCAAATGAGGGAGTTTATTTCATCTGAGATCGCGTGCAGTATTATGGACTAGACTCTTGTGATCATTGGTACGGTCAAGGAAGGTATTTTGGAGATTTTGGATGAGAGGTTGAGTGCATTCCGTACCGAGATGGTGGCCATGATGGGGGCGCACACATTGACATTTAGGGAGTTCCGAGCTTGTCGAGCTCCAGACTATCATGGGACACGGGACCCCATTGCTAGCAACAAGAGGTTGGCGGATGTCGCTAACGCCTTTCACACTAGCCATTGTCCCAAAGGAGAGAAGGTCCGACTTGCTTCCTGCTTTCTGAAGGACATGGCGCGTGATTGGTGGGAGGAGGTTGGACGAGCTATTGGAGATGATGTCGTTATTGATACGATGACCTGGAGTGATTTATCAGCTAGATTTAGGGACGAGTTTGCACCTGTGATCGAGGTGCAACAGCTTGCAAGGGAGTTCCGCGATCTCCAACAGACTACTGAGATGGTGGCCAAGATCAACGCTATGTTTAGGGAGAGCGTCCTTCTTGTCCCGCAGTACGTGACGGACGAGGAGATGAAAAAGGCCCGGTACCATGAGATGTTTCGGAGTTATATCCACCCGTTTGTGAGCCGGTCCAGCTGCAAGATGATGGAAGATATGATTATGAGGGCTCAAGAGAGGGAGCTGGAATTAGAGATGGAGAGGAAGAGTAAACCAGATGGGGCTCATACAGGGATTTCGGGCAAGAAGCCCAAGGTATCTGATGAGTTATAAAATAACTCATTGATCGATTAGATCTTTGTAACAGGTAAGTAATGAACGTAAAGATAGTAAAAACGAAACACAAGTATGAATCAGAATGTGTCGAATGATTAGATTACTCGATCCTCAGCAGAGCTCGACTAAGAAATTCCACTGTAAAGGATTCTAGGGTTACAAAATAAGAACAATGAATATTCTGAACAATACTTCGCTTATCGTTTCTAATTATTTTTTTCTAGGATGAATGCAAGCATCTATTTATACTAAACCCTACAAAAATCACGGATGGACAGGCCCATACCGGAGATAAACATGGACTAGCTAACGAGCACAATAGACGCAACACTATATTGAACCTAACAATCTCCCCCTTTGCGTCAATTTGGAGCGAGACTATCGTTTCTTCTTGCTTGGGCCAATAGCGGGAGCCTTATTTATTGTATCGAACAGACGTCTGATAAGTTCAAGGATTGTCTGTCTGAAGCGAATGTACCATTGAATCATATCATCAAAGTACTTGATATCATCCGCTGTGTTCTGCTTGCATCGATGGATAATCCGTAAAACGTGTTCCAAACAGGCAGTGGTGTAGAGATGTTTGTCTGCCAAGGCGAAAAGACATTTCTGTCCTTCGTTCCTGGTAAACATGACGGAGTTTCTCTTTATGTCAATCTTCCCAATCTGCATCATGTTGAGATCACTGGCAGAGCCAATAGGAGATATGGTAGGCTTCTTCTTGAATACGCTCACTATCTCCTGATCCATCAGAGCAACTTCCATGACATAGCATACAAGCATCCTCTTAAAGTGGTTGATGATCGGACCATATTCAGCTTCGTTTGTAAGAAGGATGTTGTGCAAGATAATCCAATCATGGGGATTAAGGTTGGGAAGATCTGCAAGTGAGATGGCATGTTTGGTCTTGGTAGATCCCCGTAGTACCTTGAACCGAACGTTGGTGAAGTTGCCTTCCCTGAACGGCTTTAGGACCCGAACATTGACGATTTTCTGAGCGCTCCAAGTTTGGTATTGTGGTTGAGCTGCCCTCAGATAAAATTCGACTAAGTCCCGATCAACCTGTGGATGAGGATGAGGGAACTCAGCAATGTTGTCAAAGGCATGAAAAACAAAAGCCTTTCGGGTAAGTGGCATATCGAACTGAGAGTCGACAGTGTTAGAACGATCTAAAGAGATCACAGGTTCTAGCCACAAGATACTTGGTGTTTCGATGGCTTCTTTAATCAGCTTCTCAAGAGTCCAAGGAGGAAAAAGAGGTTTCCTGCTCTCGAGAAGGTCGTGGGCTTCTTTCTGTCTTATTTCGGCTTCTTCAGCCTCTCTAGCCAAACGAGCACTGATGTCAGCCTCTTTATCTCGACCCTGTCGCTTCAGAAGGTCGGCAATTGTCTCCTTATCATCTTCATCACTCTCCTCAGCAAGCTTCTTGCCCTTGTCTTTTACACCGGAACTAGAGGCCTGGCCTACTGGAGGAGGTTCGGTTGTGTGAGTTGCTGTTGAAGTAGGAGGTGGTTGAGACATATTCACTTTTTCTCCCCCTTGTTTCGGAATGAACACGAAATCAAGGAGCCCTTCAAGTTTGCTTAGGAGAGAGAGGGCAGGAGCAAGCTTCTCTGCAAGGGTACACCTTAGAGAATAATTGAGGATCGGGTCATGTGCTTCAAGGATCTTTGAGATAGCTGAGTGGACATCCGAAACACACGATTTAACCACCTCTCTTTAAGATCGAAGAGAGTAAATCTCCTGTTGAGAGTTGGAGAGTTGAGTACTCTTGACCTTCAGAGCGGTAGTCTTCCTTGCGAGAGCATCCATGAGAGAGTTCTCAGCAGCTAAGTCTTCTTGAAGCTTGGAGAGACGCTCCTCAATGGTTTTTCTGAAAGCTGAGTTTGTCGTCAGAAATTGTTTGACGAAGTGAAGCGAACGACTTCAGCTCTGATGCGACTGAGTTAGCCAGCTGGTTGACAATGGGTTCCAGCTTTGTCGTGGTGGCTTCAGCGTTTTCCTGTAAAGATTTCAACAAGGAAGAAGCATCAGTGAATAGTTTATCGACTTTTTCGGTCGCTGCCTCACAAGCTTTGGTTGAGGCGTCAATGGCTGCAGTGGCAGAATCAAGGGAAACTTGATGAGCTTTGGAAAAAGCATCAACAAATTTATGAATGGCAGATTCAGATATGGAGGACTGAGATGTAGAAGATGAGGCGATGAGCGAATCGATTTTATCATGTAGCTCCTTGAGATGCCTCTTTGTGACAGGAGCATCGTCATCATCGTTACTTAGAACCTGAAACGGACTGTAATAGACCAAATCAAAGGTCATGTCCTCCCCGCCAAGGAGTGGTTCTTCACCCTCTGATGCATGAGCAGGAGAAGATGGTGGTGGTGAAACTTGAGGCTCGGTAGTAGTAGTAGTAGTAGTAGTAGTAGTAGTAGGTTTGGGTTGGGTGGTGTGTTCGGTTGTAGGTGTGGGTTCGGGTGCTGAGGTGGATTTAGGTGCATCAGTATGAACCCCCGTATCAGATACGTTGGTTCTTATGTCTGCAGTGGTGGTGGTTGTTGTTTCGGTAAATATAGGTGGTGGTACTGGGATGGAGGTGGATGGTTTTGAGTGGTGGAGGTTATGGGGGGAATGGAAAAAGGAATTGTAACTGGTGAAGAAGAAATTGGAGAAGTGGAAAGATGAATCTCTGGTGTAGGCGATCGTGGTGGAGTGTTGCCATGTTGAGATCCATCAGAATCAGAACCCTCTTCCTCAGATTCGGTGAGGACAAAGCGATGATTAGCTTTCGCCTTGGTTGGGTTTTTCACTTCTTTATTGGAGGGGATTGGACGGCTTTGGTGGGTTTCCTCTTCTTGGGAGATGGGCCTTTTGCTCCCTTTTCAACCTGCTTTCCCTTATCAGCCTTCTTTCCTCTGGGGGCAGGCTTGTCAGCATCATGAATCGATTAGATCATCTCTAGAGTAAGGTCTCTCGGACCAGAACGTCGAAACTCCTTGAATGTTTGAATGATTTGGCTGTCGGCAGGAACATCACCATACATTGTTTCAGGGATAGAACCATTGAAGGGAAATTTTGATGCGTCAGAGACAATGATCTTCGTGGTATGGAAAGTACCAATCGAAGACATTGGAGCACCAGCAACAATGGGGACGTGGTACTTGTCCATCACCCATTTAGTGACAAGTGTCCAGAACCGGACATATGAAATCTCTGAATGTCGAGAAGTGGAAGAAAGACTCTGAATGAGTTGTTGCCATAGGACCGACCCGTAGTCTATGTTCATACCATTGTAGATGCCGTACATGATGGATAGGAACAGACGACTTGCCCCGTCGGATCCCGCACTTCTTTCAGACAAGCCCTTGAAAAGCACAGTAAACATCCCATTCCACTGAGGGGGCAGGCACGATTTCTTGAATTTCGTGACCGCTGTGAGCACCTCAATGTACCCCATGTTGTAGAACATGTTGAATAGATGACCCATCGGAATGGTTTCAGGATTAACCCTCGACGAATTAGGTTCAAACCCTAACAGCGTACAAAACATCTGCTTGGAAATCGACACCTTGTGCTCGAAGACATCGAAGAAAATCCTGTTGACGACCTTGTCGTAGTGAGTTGTGGCAAAAATCTGTGACAGGAACTCCATGGGAACAACTTCAGCCCTGGTAAGAGCAGGAGCGATTGGCGAGTATTTCAGGCATTCGATGATGGGAAACATGAAAGCGTCGTATGCCTGAGGAGTAAGATCAATGATCAAACTCTGTTGGGGACGAATAGGCAAGATGTGAGAAGTTGCGTGAACTGATGAAGAATCCACCATTGTTGTGATGAAGATGGGAGAGATGATGAACAGTAGAGGTTGGAGGATTTTCTTGCTCTCTGGAAATATAGGTGCAGTAAAGAGGTAAATGGTGGTTTACATTGCCTTTTATACTGTGGGTAAAGGAGAGAGAAGAATCTTTGCCAAATCTTCGATTGAAAAACAAAGAGTTTTTTCGGAGGTGATTGACGCGTGACAGTTGGTGTTGCCGATGATTACGCAGGAGAGAGAGTGTCAGTCCCTAATTACACGCCTTCCCATCAGGCACCGTTTGGAGATGAAACGGTTCCAATTCGCATGCTTTGCCTTCTTGCGCCGTTTGAAATCAAATCGATTGGACTCCCTCCTGAGTCATCATTTTGTCATCATATCCCTTTAGAGTTTAACGACATCTTTAAAATAAAATCGCCCACGTGGATCAATATCAACCACAACCTTTTTATAACAACCAATCTAATTAAAATGTCTTGAAATTAATGAAACCAGAATTTTGGAAAATCAAAAAGATTTTCGTGCTGAGTGTGTAAAAGAAAAAGAAATAAAGAAACACTTTTGAGGGATTAGGTGATGTCAATAAAGAAACGAAACAATTGATCCCGGGCACGAATCTCTTCCTTCAAATTCAAGAGAGAAGTGTTGAAAGGCTTCTTTTAATTAGGCTTATGAGGGTGGCTTTCGCTTCGATTCATAATTCCTGATCTTGATATAAGATAGAAATCGAACGAAGTACTTGTGAGACCAATGTAGTCTGTTGAACAAGTAGGTTGGAGATAATTTAAGTGGCAAGGTAAACTAATGTATGCGAAATCTCAAAAAAAAATTAAAACTGGATCCCAATGGAAGAAATGTTATTGGATTTAACAATTTCATACGAATCACTCAAAAGAAAAATAGAGATTTCATGTTGTACCCCCATGGATAAGTCTGTCAATTCATTAGTGAAAGCTAGAGAAAGTTAATTGTTCACCGTCAATGCATAGTAGGTATTGAATTGTGGGTTTCACTTAGCACGTAGTGACACGAAGCTAAGATCATGAACACAGAAATTGTGCAACCATAAACCTTAGTGGTAATGTCTGAGAGTCTCAAGGGTTACGTTTGTGAAGCGAATGAGATGGAGAAAAAGTAATGTAGATGGTGTAAAGAAACCAAAGTACCTCTGCTGTGAAAAATACGGACTAAGCAGAAAACTCTTATCTCATGTGAGAAGAGAGTTTGGTAGCTCATGATTAGAATAAATATGAGAGCCTAATTGGGAAGAGAAGGTTTGTTTGTACCAAGTTAGTAAGGCTTTTATTTAGAATCAGGTGAGGCTTTGGACACATATAGCAACATGCTTCTAGGGACACTTATCTAGTGAAATGATTTACCCACAAAGAGATATACAAAAAGATAAGAGTCAAAATTTAAAAAAATATATATATATATATTTTGGAGATTTTGAATTAAAAAAAAAAGCAAAATAAGACATAAAAAATGAATACAAAAAAATGTTGGAACCGAACCCGATTGTTCGGTTTATTTCAGTTGAGAAAATTTTGGAACCGAACCCGAGCGTTCAGTCTATTTCGGGTGAGAAAAATTTTGGAACCGAACCCGAACGTTCGGTCTATTTCGTTTGCCAAAAAAATAAGTTTGAAAAAGAAAAGAACTTTGACAACAAGATAAATGAATTTGGAAAAATAATACAAAAGATTTACAACCAAAGAAACTACCTTTGAGTGATAAGCGAAGATCAGATGATACAACCGAACCCGAGCGTTCGGTTAATTTCGGTACACCAGAACAAGACCCAAACCCGAGCATTCGGTTGATTTCGGCATACATGAGACCCGAACCCGAACGTTCGGTCTATTTCGCTTCTTACTTTTGATCTGGAGAGGTAATTTTTGGTACTGACTCTGATTCCATCATTCCTAGCCCTTGTAGAATTTTGTTGAAAGAAGCTTCAGGAAGAGCTTTGGTGAAGATGTCAGCCAGTTGATCTGTGGTTACAACAAAATGAATTTTGACATTGCTATCTTCCACATGATCCTTAATGAAGTGATACCTTAGTGCTATGTGCTTAGTCTTGGAGTGTTGCATTGGGTTATGACAGATCCTAATTGCATTCTCGGAGTCGCAATATAGTGGGATCTTTTTCATATTGAGTCCATAGTCCCGGAGCTGGCTTTGGATCCAAATCACTTGACATGTATAGGAGGCAGCTGCGATGTATTCTGCTTCAGCTGTAGACAGAGATACACAAGTCTGTTTCTTTGATTGCCAGCTAACCAACTTCCCGTCAAGGAATTGGCAGCTTCCAGTGGTGCTCTTCCTGTCTAGTCCACAACCTCCAAGGTCTACATCTGAGTAGGCTTGAACGAATGAACCTGAGTTTGATGGATACCATAGGCCGAGAGTGGTAGTTCGTTTTAGATACCAGAGTATGTTCTTCACTGCAAGCATATGAGGTTCACGAGGATTCGCCTGAAATCTAGCACAGTAACAAACAGAAAACATTATATCAGGCCTGCTAGCAGTAAGGTACATTAAAGAGCCGATCATCTGGCGATATAGCGTAATATCAACTGCTGGCTTATCCAAGGATGGAGTGAGCTTGGTGCCGAACGCCATTGGAACTTTAACCTTTGAGTCTCCCATCATTCCAAATTTCGCAAGGAGAGTCTTGGTATATGCTTCCTGGTTAGTAAAGATGCCTTCGGGTCCCTGTCTAATATTTAAACCAAGGAAAAAATGAATCGGACCCATTGAGATCATTTCAAATTTAGTCTCCATCAGCTTTCTGAATTCAGCTATCAAGCTAGGATTCGTTGAGCCAAAGATGATATCATCGACATAGATTTGAACAATCATAAGGTGGTTACCTTCCTTCTTACGAAAGAACGTTGGGTCAACCGAACCTTGTTTGAATTTGGACATCTTTAAAAACATGGTTAGCGTTTCATACCAGGCCCTAGGTGCTTGTTTCAGCCCATAAACCGCTTTGTCCAGAATATAGCAGTGATTGGGGTACTTTTCATTAATGAATCCCGGAGGTTGCTCCACGTACACCGTTTCTTCAAGTTCTCCATTTAGAAATGTGCACTTTACGTCCATTTGGTAGACCTCAAAGTTCTTGTGTGCAGCATAGGCAATGATTATTCGAACAGATTCCAGCCTAGCTACAGGAGCAAAGGTTTCCTCGTAATCGATTCCTTCTTCCTGGCAGTATCCTTTCACCACTAGACGCACTTTGTTTCTTATCACATTGCCTTCCTTGTCCATTTTATTTTTGAAGACCCATTTGAGACCAACAACCGAGGCATCTTTAGGAGTTGGAATGACGTGCCAAACCTTATTTCTTTCGAACTCATTAAGTTCGTCTTGCATAGCTTGAACCCAATCAGAGTGATCAAGAGCAGTGTTTACTGTTTTTGGTTCAACTTTTGAGACGAAAGAGTTAAACATGCAGAACTCTACTTTTGAGAATAGAGATGTTTGCTTTGCCTTCAGTTGAGATCGGGTCAAGACCTTTTCAGAGACATTTCCCATAACCTGTGAAACAGGATGATCTCTGGTCCATTTGACAAGAGGAGGGTAATTTGGATCATAGGATGGATCCAATTCAGCATTTACCATTTCTTGTAATTCAGATTGAGTATCATCGTCATAAAACATATCGGCATTCTCCCCCTCGACTGATGAGCTTTCAGGTGTATCTTGACAATCCGGTGCTACAGGACTTTCGGGTGCATTTGAGCTTTCGGGAGCTACAGTACCTTCGGGTGCAGTAGAGCTTTCGGGTGTAGTTGGAGAAGAGTTCTCCCCCTCAACTTGTGAACTCGACTGTTTTGAAGAAGTTGGATTCTCCCCCTCAACTGAAGCACCGTGATGAGGAGGTTCATTTGGAACTGATACTTCTTCATCCATTCGTTTGGCAGCGTCTTTGACGATTTGCTTCAGATGGTCAACTTTGTTGTCTGCTGCATTGGCTTCTGAGAGAGTAGCCTTTTCTGGTTCATCGAATAACTCCACAAACTGCTCAAATAAATTTGCAATCGAGGCCGTGACTTGGCCTTTTTGAGAGAAAATTTCTCCAACTGTTTCTTCTGTGGCCTTCAGCTTCTTGACGTAGCTGTCATCGAAAGTCACATAATACGTTTCTTCAATCTTCCTCGAACGCTTGTTTAAAACCCTGTATGCTTTTGAAGTAACAGAGTATCCCAGAAAAATCCCTTCATCGGCTTTAGCGTCGAACTTGTTACGATGTTCTTTAGAGTTGAAGATAAAGCATCGTGAGCTGAATACATGGAAGAATTTAACGTTTGGCTTCCTGTTGTTAATAATCTCATAAGGAGTAAGAGTGAAACGCTTATTGAGATAGGACCTGTTCTGCGTAAAACATGCTACCGCAATAGCATCAGCCCAGAAATATAGAGGTAGAGAAGCGAAACTTAACATGGTTCGAGCCGCCTCACACAAAGATCGGTTTCGTCTTTCGACAATTTCGTTTTGTTGAGGGGTGTAGGGGGCTGAGAAGTTGTGACTAGTTCCTTTTTCTGCCAAAAAGTCTTCAAATTCTTTATTTTTGAACTCCTGCCCATTGTCGCATATTCATCGTTCTTATTTTGTAACCCTAGAATCCTCTATAGTGGAAGTTCTTATTTGAGCTCTGCTGAGGATCGAGTAATCTAATCATTCGACACATTCTGATTCATACTTGTGTTTCGTTTTTACTATCTTTACGTTCATTACTTACCTATTACAAAGATCTAATCGATCAAAGAGTTATTTTATAACTCATCAGTATCAATTCACAGATCTAGGATCCAGCAGGACCACAGCCGCTGTGGCAAGTACGGCAAGATACACGAGGGGGCATGCAGGGCGCGTGGTTCAGGCTGGTTTAAGTGCAGCCGAACTGGTCATGTCAGCTGGGATTGTATTGTTACCACCACCACGACAGTATCTGATCTGATTTGCTTCTAGTGCAATCAAAGGGGCCACAAGAGGTCCTGGTGTCTGAGTTTAGCAGCAGCAGGACAGGTGGCAGCACCTGCTCCTACAACACTGATCATTAACGATGGTCGTCTGGGCCGGAGACAGGCGCCTACGGTGAGGAGCAGGGCTTTTCGGCTGACTGCGGAGGAGGCATGTGCAGCTCCCGATGTTGTGACGGGATCATTCCTTGTCAATGGTATATCTGCTATGGTATTATTTGATTCGGGAGCTACCTGATCTATTGTATCGATCGCGCTCAGCAAACGGTTTTTTAGAGCTCCAGGAGAGCTGGATTGTCCACTTGATGTAGATATAGCAAATGATAGGACCGTTTGGATTGCGAGGACTCATCGGGGATGTACATTGTAGTTATTTGAGGAGTAGTTTTCCGTGGATTGAGTCCGTATTCCCCTGCGAGGGAATAAGGTTATCGTGGGTATGGACTGGTTAATCCCCAACCGGGTAGTGATTGACTACGAGCAGCAGCTAGTGCGAGTTCGGACCCCAAGTGAGGGAGGGTGGTGATTCAGGGCTAGAGGCCGTAGCATGAGACGACTTTGTGTTCAGCGGTGAGAGCTAGGCGCTACCTTCAGCAAGGTTGCCCAGGTTATGTCGCCTAGGTTATGGATACCTAAGATAAGGGTAAGGCGACCGTAGATGATGTACCGATCGTACGGGAGTACCCAGACGTGTTCCCAGAGAATTTGCATGGGGTACCTCCGGGGTGGTAGGTAGAGTTCATGATTGACCTAGTTCGTGGTGCGGCTCCGATTACCAAGGCACCGTATCGGTTGGCTCCTCCTGAGATGTAGGAGTTGTCTACACAGCTACAGGAGCTGTTATATAAGAGATTTATTAGGCCGAGTAGTTCACCATGGGGAGCCCCGATTTTGTTTGTGAAGAAGGACGGGTAATATCGGATGTGTATAGATTATCGGGAGTTGAATAAGGTAACGGTGAAGAACCGTTATCCTATCCCGAGGATTGACAATTTATTTGATCAGCTTCAGGGTGCATCTTGGTTCTCCAAGATCGATCTTCAATTGGATTATCATCAGATGCGATTTAGGGACGACAATGTGCAAAAGACAGCCTTTCGGACTCGCTCTTGTCATTATGAGTTTGTGGTGATGCCGTTTGGGCTCACCAATGCTCCTGGCGCTTCATGGATCTCATGAACCGCATGTGCAGACCGATGTTGAATCGGTCCGTGATAGTTTTTATCAATGACATCTTGGTGTATTCCAAGACTCAGGAGTAGCACGAGGAGCACATAAGGGAGGTGTTGGAGACACTGAGGAGGAAGAGACTTTTCATAAGGTTCTCTAAGTGGGAGTTCTGGTTGCGTGAGGTGTACTTTTTGGGGCACCTTGTCAACCAAAAGGGTATTTTGGTCAATCTGGCGAAGGTAGAAGCCGTAATGTAGTGGGAGGGTCTGAGGTCTTCGTCCGAGATTCAGAGTTTTCTTGGTTTGGCGGGCTATTATCGGAGATGCATCTAGGATTTCTCCAAGATTGTTGTTCCATTGACCCGACTTACCAAGAAGTTGGTGACATTCCGCTGGGGGCCTGAGTAACAGGCAGCTTTCGAGACTCTCAGACAGCGGTTGCGCGAGGCACTGATTCTGACTTTTCCAGAGGGCATCGACGATTTCGTGGTTTATTGTGACGCTTCAATCATGGGTATGGGTGTAGTGTTGATGCAGCGGGGTCGCTTGATTGTGTATGCGTCAAGGCAGCTGAAGCCTCATGAGGCGAACTATCCGACACATGATCTGGAGCTGGGGGCTATGGTTTTCGCCCATAATATTTGGCGTCACTGCCTCTATCGGGTTTGTTGTACCATTTACACAGACCACAAGAGCTTGAGGTACCTGATGGATCTGCCGAATCTGAACATGAGGCATCATCGTTGGCTAAACGTGGTGAAGGACTATGAATGTGAGATCCTTTAATACCCAGGGAAGGCCGATGTGGTGGCTGATGGTTTTATCCGCAAGACGGTCGCGACTCCAATTCAGGATATATGCTTGAGGATGACAGTAATTACACCACTGCTGGAGCGGATTCGGGAGGCTTAGGTCGAGGTATGAAGGAGGAGCGTCGGAAGTGTGAGCGGATCATAGGTCAGGTAGATTAATTTGATTATGACAGCCGTGGGTTGTTGACCCTGCATCGGAGGGTATGGGTTCCTTACTGGGGCAGTGTACTCCACGTTCTAATGGAGGAGGTTCACAAGTCGAGGCTCTCCATTCATCCAAGGGTGACGAAGATGTATCGGGTCTTCGCCCTAATTATTGGTGGCGGTGCATGAAGCGGGACATAGCATGGTGTGTGCAGCGGTGCTTCACTTGCAGGAAAGTCAATGCCGAGCACCATCGACCTCATGACAAGATGCAGTCGTTGGAGATTTATGTGTGGAAATGGGAAAACATCACTATGGATTTCATCACAAAGCTTCCCAGGATCGCACGTTGAATGGATTCAATTTGGGTGATTGTGGATCGGTTGACCAAGAGTGCTCATTTCATCCCTATCCAAGAGAGAGTATATCAGTTGAGATGCTAGTCAAGATTACGTACGTGAGGTAGTGGCATGTCATGGAGTTTTGGTGTCGGTTGTGTCACACCGAGATGTTCGTTTCACTTCCAGATTTTGGAAGAGGTTCCCTGACGAGATGGGTACTCGTCTTCACTTCAGTACAACTTTTCACCCTCAGACGAATGGGCAGAATGAGAGGACGATTCAGACTCTAAAGGATATGCTACGCGCATGAGTGTCAGATTTTGGTGGGAGTTGGGATACGTATCTTCCGTTAGCGGAATTTTCGTATAACAATAGTTATCACGCTAGCATAGATCGACCTCCCTTCGAGATGCTCTACGGGAAGAAGTGTAGGACCCCGATTTGTTAGGGTGAGGTTGGTCAGAGAATCATGAGGAGTACTGATGTGGTACTCGAGACAATTGGGATGATTGAGCAGGTCTGGAGCAGGCTCCAGACTGCTTAGAGTCGGAAAAATAGTTATGCCGACAAGCGTCGGTCGGACCTGGAGTTTCAGGTAGGAGATATGGTTCTCCTAAAGGTGTCACCTTGGAAAGTTGTCATCCGATTCAGGAAGTGAGGTAAGCTGGGTCCCAGGTACATCGTTCCGTTCAGGGTTTTGGCTCGGGTGGGTCGGATTGCGTAGCGACTGGATCTGCCAGCCGAGTTTAGTCAGATCCGCGGTACTTTTCATGTCTCCCAGCTGCGGAAGTGCTTAGTGGATAATTCCGCAATCGTACCTTTAGAGGATAATGCCAGAACTACATTGAGATACCGATAGCGATTTTCGATCGACAGACAAAAACCTTGAGTAAAAAGGTTGTACAGTTGGTGAAGGGGCAGTGGACGCACCGCGGGGTTCGAAATGGACATGGGAGCTCGAGGAGGAAATGAGGGAGCATTACCCTGAGTTGTTCGAGGCAATGAACCTCGAGGACGAAGTCTGATTCAAATGGAGGAGAATTGTAATGTTCCGTAATTCACTAAGGTATTATTTATGTATTTGAATAATTATTTTATATTGATTGGGCTTGGATCCATTGGATCCTTGCAAAATGGGCATAAGGGGCACCGTACGCTGGGCGTACCACCCTATGTACGCGCAACGTACTAATTAAAGTTGATTGTGCATGCCATACACATACACGCAGCCTACTTGCTCGATGTAGGGCGAGGCCCGACGCCGAACACTGTCTGATGTCGGGTGGGGCCCGATGAAGGGGTGGGGCCCACGATATGTGATTATGTGATTATGTGTATGGTATGTGGTAGTTTGGGGAGACTCACTGAGCTTCGTGCTTATAGTTTTCAGTTTTGGTTTCAGGTACTTCCAGTAGTAAAGGGAAGAGCTCGGGTTGACTGTATTGCGCACACCATAATGTTTTAGCGTGGGATGTTTACTCTGATATATTTGACAGATGTTCATGATGTTTGAAATACTATGACTTATGCTTTGATGAGATGATTTTGATAACTATGGTTTTATTTAATAATAAAAAATGAAAATTTTGGTCATGATTTTTGGATGATACATAGCCTATGGAAAAATTTATTATGAAATGTCTATATACAGACATGGTGACAGACGGGGTGTGTCACTGACATGGGGTGTGTCATTTCTAACACATGGCATGTCACTTGTTCTGTGATGAAACTACATTTTTGTTTATTTTGGTTGTTGATTGGACTTCCATAAAACTCATATATGTTTCTGAAGATTTAAGAGTTAAAATTTATTTTATATTTTCTTGTAACATCAATAAAATTTAAACTTTTCAAAACAACCCTTTTCTATAGAAGTGTTTACAAAAACCGTTGTTCCCAAAACATTATTTAAAAATCAGAATCTCTTTCAACATTGTAACAACGTAAATTTTCAAAACAATTTTTCATTTTTCAAACAACATAAACCATCATTTAATATTCTGAAATCACATGTATAACCAATGTCATTGTAACAAAATACATCCCATGATCATAAAACAGTTCCTTCGTCAGTGTGTACAAATCACGTCGGCGCCTTGCCACGGTCCTCACTAGTACCTGAAACACACAACCAACAACTGTAAGCATAAATGCTTAGTGAGTTCCCCAAAATACTTCTTACGCACATACGCCTTTCCAGGCCCTAACCTTCCGGTCCATGTGTCTCAGGGGACTTCCGTCCCGACTCGGTAAACCTTCCGGTCCTACCTTACGGTCCTCATCATGATGCCTTCCGGCCCATAACATATATGCCTTCCGGCCCATAACATAATGCCTTCCGGCCAATTACATATATGCCTTCCGGCCCATAACATAATGCCTTCCGGCCAATTACATATATGCCTTCCGGCCCATAACATAATGCCTTCCGGCCCATATCAAGCATAGCATACATAGCACATATAAACGATTAACTTATCATATACGATGCATACAACTCATAACATATCCGACCTTCTGGTCACACAATTAAACCCTTCCGGGTACAGTATAGTGAGAAACTCACCTCATGGAAAGTCTAGAATCTCACGTGCTCGCTATCTCCGAATCCCAAACGAAGACTCAACCTCGCCTAAACATAACGAATATCATTTTAATTAATATAGACTTCCACCACTAGACTTTACCCCTTACTAACATTCCCCAGAGGGGTAAAAGACCATTTTACCCTCCCTTGACTCAAAGTCCACATGTTGACCAAAACCCTAAAAGTCAGCAAAAGTCAACATCTTCAGTACGCGGGGCGTACATATTGATGTACGCGGGGCGTACATCACCAACTCAATAGTTGGGGTCTCCACCCAATACGCTGCGCGTACTGGGAGTTACGCCTAGCGTAATATTCAGATCTATACACACTTCATTTTTGGTCTTAATCGGCTAAGCCACTACTTCACCATCTAGATCCGGCCTTATTTGAGCATCCTTACTCATAAAGTCGGAACCTTTAAGCCTTGGCATGGCTGTAAAGGCTCTTACACTCCTTAACACCTTTCCATTTCAACTCAAGGATCTAGATCTCATGCATGGCTAATCATTCACGTCCAAGATTACATTTTTATGGATCTACAACTCAAATGGACCAAAAATATGATGGATCTAAGCTAATGGAGACTACTTGCTCATAAAGTCTCCACCTTTGGGACCAAAACCCTAGAAAATGGTCCATAAAGCATACCACAAGATCTATAAGTCAAGATCCGAACTTTTTACCTTAGAAAGAAGCTCCAACCTTTGCTAAGCCCGAATCTACACTTGAACACCAGCTTCTAGCCTTCACAATGGACTCTTCTTCTCCTTTGCTAACTTTAAATGACACCACCAAGCTTAGAACACTCACAAAAGGGCTAGGAACGAAGGAACACTCTCTTAGGGTTTCTTTCTGAGGGATAGTGGCTGAGGACTCAAGCCATCTCATTCCTTTTATAGCCAACCACCAAAAATTAGGGTTTTGGGTCTGGACCAGTTACGCCCAGCGTAACCTTGGGTACGCCCAGCGTACCCGAGGGGGGATGCGTATAAATGAAGCGCGCGAGTACGCGCAGCGTACTCCTTGTACGCCCAGCATACTCGCCCAACATAAAAGCCCTAAAATGACAACAATTAAAGATGAAGGGCTAAATAAAAGGGTACCTGGATTTCGGGCTGTTACAAACATAATTTTCAAAACATTCATATTATCAGAGTTTCCCAGAAATCATAAGTCCAAAACACGAGGATGTGTACGATCACGCCTTCACCTTGCCACGATCCACTAAAGTACCTGAAACCATAAACAAAAACTTTAAGCATGAAGCCTAGTGAGTTCCCCCAAAGTACCAACACCCAAATAGATAACGTATATAAATAACAACACACTATGGGTCCAATCTACCATTGGGTTGGAATACCCCAGGCCCTCAACTATCGGGTTGGAATACCAACATACTATGGGTCCAGTCAACCATCGGCTTGCAACACCCCAGGACCTTAACCATCGGGTTGGAATGCCAACATACTATGGGTCCAGTCAACCATCGAGTTATTATACCCCAGGCGCTGAACCATCAGGTTGGAATGCCAACATACTATGGGTCCAGTCAACCATAGGGTTGGAATACCCCAAACCCTCAACCATCGGGATGGAATGCCAACATACTATGTAACGTCCAAAAAATACAGGCCAAAAATTTCATTTTATTTATGTTAGTACAGAAAACCATCAGTATAAAACATTCATAATAATATATCATGTCAAAACCAGTGTGTCAATTATCAGGCATGTCATCATAAAATAATATCAAAGTATAATCCCAAAGACCTCTTGTATGAAAAATGTAGTGTGGTGCACTGCGATTGAGTTGGCTCCTTTTCTTTGAAAATGAAGTACCTGAAACAAAAACTAAAAACCGTAAGCACAAATCTTAGTGAGTTTCCGGGAGCATACCATACACACAATCCACATATCACATATCCGGTTAGCTATAAAAGCTACACACATATCACATATCCTGTTAGCTATAAAAGCTACATACATATCACATATCTTGTTAGCTATAAAAGCTACACACATATCACATATCCTATTAGCTATAAAAGCTACACACATATCACATATCCTGTTTGCTATAAAAGCAACATACATATCATATATCCTGTTAGCCATAAAAGCTACACACATATCACATAAGCCATGCATACATAAAACCTATAATAGTGCCATGGGCTACCCCACATGGTCTTTACATAGGACTGCCATGGGCTCCCCCACATGGTCTTACATCCACTGCCATGGGCTACCCCACATGGTCTTTACCTAGGACTGCCATAGGCTACCCCCACATGGTCTTACATCCCATGCCATGAGCTCCCCCCGGGGTCTTCATGCAAAACACACAATAAAATATCATATCAAAACACAGAATGGCTAACACTTATATCATAATCACATAATGGGCCGGCCTTGGTGCCTTAGACCCATGGGTATTGTGAGAAGTCTCACCTGGCATTGCTGAAGTCCCACAGATAAAACTATAGTGTTGGTTGACAGGTTTCCAAACTGTCAACATCAAACAATACCCAATTAATAATTGGGTTCCACTACATAACCATAAGCATATACTTTTGATAATTACTACATTACCCCAAGGTTGGCTTTATTCAAGCCTAGGGCCTAATCCATAGGCCCAAGGTCAACTAGAAATGAAAGCCCAACATATGGCCCAATTTTCCAAATTGGGCCCAAGCCTTTGCGTGGTCCTATTCTAACGCCCAACATTATATAGTCATTGAGGCCCAAACTATGGCCCATCTATGGCCCAATTTTCCAAATTGGGCGCAAACCCCTTATATGTGCCTTACTCTATGCCCATTAAATTATTTTAGCGTATTTGCTTGTTCTTGGATGGCCCATTATTATCCCAATCATCAAAGCCGAATAGAGAGGCCCAACAATAAACTCAAGTGAAAATAGGGTTTCACATAAAATGACGATCAGGGTTAAGTTTTCCTACTTAACCCATTAGGGACTTAATCCACTAAGGACTTAATCCATTAAGTCCAATATTGCTTAGATAAATTTTTTTCCAATGATTATTATTTAATATCTTAAGTTATTAAATAATTCCCATGTGTCCCGATTAATTCCCCAAATTAGGGTTTTATTAGACCCATTAGGGTTTTCACTAAGCCCATTAGGATTCATTGGGCCCATTAGGCCTTTCACTAAGCTCATTAGGGTTTCAAGCACCCCAAAAGAATCAAACTCACAAGGCAAGCACACCGTCACCCGACACGGCGGTCAGTGGCGGCAGCCACCACCCTACGGTGGTGGTTTGAGATTTCTATTATTATTCTGGGCACAATTTACAATTTACAACTCCACAACACACACACACACACACTCCAATAAATACACACGCATACATACAACTACCCTTGTCGCCGCCGGTGGTGGTTCATGGTGGCAGCCACCATGGCTGGCGGCCATGGTGGTCCCTTTTACATTTTCATCCAACATAGCATGCATACACACCCATTAACACATCTTCTATTGTGGATTAAACCCAGCCACCGACATGGTGGCGATGGTAACACAAGAAGTCCGGCAGTAGCGGCGGTCAATGGCAGCAGCTCCGCTATCGGCGACAACCACCATGGCCGAATGCTATGGTGGTGTTTCGTGACTCTTATTCGACAAGTACCATAGGCACTTGCCACCTAATCACGACCCACAAACCACAACGGTGGCTAACGGCGGCAAACGGTGTTGGCAGCGGCTTCTCGGAGGAACAGTCACATGGCGGCGTCCACAGAGACGAAACCCATCGTCAGCAGCTCGACCGGTCCTCCAACAATCGCAACATTGGCCCCTGTGGTTTTCCTTGGTTATGTACGACGTCCGACGACGGCTATAAGAAGCTAAGGCGGCTAAGAAAAAAGGGAAGGAAAATGGCGGCAATTTCTGGTGGTCGCTATCGTCGACGGTTGACATTGGCGTTCCAGCTTCGACACGGTGGCAACACTGGTGATTGATACTCGAACTTGTCAAAGTGGCAGCAGCCGGCGATGGAAATACAAGGTCGGAATTGGGGATGGTCCATCATGAGGGTGGCGGCTTGGAAACGGAAGGTATAAGGGTGGCGACCGATGTGTGTCTAGGGTTAGGGTTGTTGACATGTAATCAACACTTAAATACTCGCTCCATGCAAACACATAGAGAAAATGACAGAACTGGTCCCTCCCATTCCAATCTCTTCAAAAAAGTCCAATGATTACCATTTAAACCCTGGCTCCTTAAAATAATTTCAACTTTGATCCAATATTTTACCAAATGGCCCCCATCTTCTAAAATCTTTACAATTCAGCTCCCAATGCTACCCCTTTTAGTCCCCAATATCTTAATCATGACATATTCAGCCCTTACACCACTTTTCCTTTCAAATCAAATACAAATAATTACCACAGAGCCCCTGTCTTCATAAATATTTACAAACTAAGTCCGGAATTCACACTTTTAACCCACAACTTCTGAATTGTGCCAATTAAGTCCTTAAATCCACAACTCGCTATATATATAATTATTGACTTTAGGGCTATTATACATTCAATAATTTATTTATTTATTTAATAAATAAACGGGGTATTACAACTCTCCCCCACTTAAATTAGACTTCGTCCTCGAAATCATTCCTTACGATTTCTTATGTGCCCGACAACTTGGATGACATGGTTACAATTCTAGGCACACCCTAGCCTTCCCAGGGTAACCGTGACCAGCCTTTTCAAGGCAACCTTAACCCACTCTAGAAGGGTTCTAAAACCTGAAGATAAACGAGTTCCCTACCACAAGATCACATCTACTCGATGTAAAATCTGTTGTTTTGAGATAGTCTGATTCCCTGACAGACCACTCATACTGAATCATTATCATTGAATCCAATCTGTCTACCCCTCAACTGACTACTCAAATTCTGATAACTCGAGGTTCTTACTATGAAATAGGGTCACAGACCCAATCATCCTTGCAAATCCCTCTTACTTGGCCAAGGCTCAGATACTCCCACTGTGAGTGACATGTCACTCCACAAATCATCTAGACATTCCGTGCATATGTGCAACTAAAAACACAATTACTAACACTACCCGAACGCTGAAACTGTCCGAACATTAAACTGCCTGAAGTAGTATGCTGCCACATGGCTGCTTTCCAAAATCTATCGAGACCTCCCTGGTCTCAATTCATTCACCAATCATCTGAATTACCGGGTTTCGGACCTGCTGCGGAGCCAAAGGACTCCCTACTTCATTGCCTCACATGACTTCTGAACGAAATCCTTCTCTAGAACTAGTTTCCACTAGTTATCCTGCTACTGCGACTCTAACGACTTTCTGATCTGACCGATCGGTTCCATGCGTTGAATCCTGACGTTACCGAATTCAAGGATAAAAATGAAAGCTACCCGACCATTGGTAGCCTAATATCCAAATGACCTTACGCAGTCCATTACTTCCCTGATCTCATAACTGTAGGGGCACTCCTATAGTCTTATCACTGTCTCAACCTGATCTAATCCTTCTGGGTAATTCTGAAATCCAATCCGTGGATTTCCATATCCTCAATGTTGCACCCGAACTGGTGCGTACTACTGTTCCTTTCGCGTTCTAACAATGCGCTCATACCATCTACCAACCGAGTGAAGGTTGCAGCTACACCCACAGACTTACATCACTCCAACACTATCTGCTAACCTCGTGAATGCTACGGCCACACCCGCAGACTTACGAAACTCCCATACCAACTGACCATTAGTGATTAGTGAACGGTACAGCTCCCCCATAGTCTTACAACACTTACATAACAACTTACCATTAGTGAATGCTACGGCTCCCCCGTAGTCTTACAACACTTCCATACCATCTGACCATTACTGAATGCTATGGCTCCCCCGTATTCTTACAACACTTCCATACAAATTGGCCATTAGTGAATACTATGGATCCCCCGTAGTCTTACAACACCCTCATTCTAACACGACCGTAGCCCAATACCATACCCGTAATTTATTGATTCAAACGCATACAGAGTCGAGCATGCACTCCACTGAACACCCGAACTGACCTCCATTCATGACTGGAGCCCCAACCTGCTTCCCCAAATTCTACTATCAAGCCCCCAAGAAGACACGGTGCACACGCTTGGGAGTCCTACCGTACTCCAAACTTTCACAACTCTCAAACCAAATAGCCACTTGGGCCTCCTTTTTCCTCGAGAAGTCCATTTCAGTCTCATACATGTCCCTGTCCTGAATACCTGCACGGTTCTCCCCCACTTAGATTCAACTAAGTCTTCGCAATACATGAGATTTGAAGGATTTCAGATCCTTCTTACTCTTTAATAACCAACTACTGATAACTTGTTTCTTGTCTGTGCGAGTGCTCTATTACGGGCCCAAACCCCCAAAGGCCACACCATCCCTGAAGATCGGACAAACACCTCACGAATCCTAGCGAAACTGATAATCTCAGATGCCTTGAAATGATCTCGCACCTATATCTTGATGTCCAAATAACCATTTCCCAGACCAAATCCTCAACAATAAACCATTTTCCTTGGCGCTTCCAAAAGCCAACTCAAGCATAATGTTGAGTTACCAATCCTGACCATAGATCTTTTGCATGACGTCTCTGAACCGATCTCGACCATAGACCTAGATAACGTTGAACGTTCCAAACCAGCAAAGAAGGAAACAACCTTTCACTAAGCACCCTATAACCCATGGTATGCAAATGACAAATGACAAATGTTGAATGTATAGTACAACCACAAACAGGGCAACACACCCAGAGGTACACTTACAAAACCCTTGACACACAAACTCCCTCATGTAGTTTCCTGTAAGTACCGCACTAAACCTGGCCCTGTTGGCCTCTCACAACTGACTTGAACCCTTGGTCCCCTTTCTGGGACCCTCCAATGTATGTACCTGATCTGATCCGCTCTTCCTAATGTGCTCCAAATGAATCCATGCTCTCAAGGTCTATAAATTGTATCATTCAGGGTCTCGCACCCTAGCACATTCACCAACTCAATCGTCAACTGCTGAACTGCAATAGTTGGGGCAACCTCTGATCTATACCGGGCTACTAACCATCCACAAGACTTAGTCTCCAATCCCGAAAGTGCAATAGAATGCACAATCCACCTGTGTCGTCCGATACGTGAGATCCACGACGATTTCAAAATTCTGACAATCCTTCCGCCATCCGGCTCACCATCGGAGCCGGGATCAAACCCTGGTCCTTCTCCTTGTGTGCTCATTTGTATTCTGCATAACAGCTATTCCCACATTCCAATCATAATCAAGAATTCTCCTTCCCAGGCTTCTTAGATTCTCCAAGACTCTCACTGATTCGAGTATGGATCATATGCTTTCAATAGTACAGGCCCATACTACCTTCCACACATATCCATACTTTCCTCAGCAATCCTCCTGAATCCCCTAAGTCACCTACCCCATTGATGCACCGAACAATCGCTAAACAACAACACAATATCCATCGAAGTACCTCCTAGGCTCCCAACCTTACTAAAATGCCCTACTAACTCACTGGAGCACATCCTAGGCTTTCCTAGGTTCTCAACCTCGCCCTGCCATCAGCTGCTGAAGAACTTCCCACGATGTCAATCATTTACCTCCTAGATGTCGTCACATCCACTTAGTAGCTGACTCTCATCACTTAATAGTTCCACAAAGCACAAAGCAAGTAGCATTTGTGCAGTTGCACTCCAACCTAAAGAACTGTCATAAAAAATTCAGTCCACATATCGCAGCTCGCGCTATCCACCTCCATCAATCCTCATTGTCGGCTTCCTTATGCATGCAAATTATACACAGAACAGGATCCAATAGACTGTCGAATAATAGACTCTACCCTAAGACCACACCCAAACAAGGTGTTGGGTCATATTTTGTGTTGCGTCTATTGGGCTCGTTAGCTAGTCCAATATGTATCTCCGGTATGGGCCTTTCTATCCGTGAGTTTTGTAGGGTTTAGTATAAATAGATGCTTGCATGCATCCTAGAACGTGAGAATCATTAGAAACGATTAGAGATTTATTGTTCAGCAAATTTATCGTTCTTGTTTTGTAACCCTAGAATCCTCTACAGTGGAAGTTCTTAGTCGAGCTCTGCTGAGGATCGAGTAATCTAATCATTCGACACATCTTGATTTATACCTGTGTTTTGTTTACTGTTTTTACGTTCATCGCATACCTGTTACAAAGATCTAATCGATCAAAGAGATGATTAATAACTCATCAATTGGTATCAGAGCAGGAGGCTGTGTAATTCATACACATCTTTTTTGTGAAAGAGTTTGCGATTAGGGTTATTCCGCATTAACTAATTTTTATTGAGCCGTCATTCCATTATTGACGTTACTCAACATTTATTTGTTTGCCCTAATATTAAATATTACAAGTCTGATCTTTCAAACAGGTTAAAAACGATCAAGCATGAACGAGTCACAATCTAATCCCATCAACATCTCTAACAACATTGGATCGACGACGAAGATTCCTATTCTTTACACCCAGGATTACGAAGTCTGGGCACATCACTTTGAAGATTATGTCATCGGATCGGAAGACAATGGATACCTTATTTAGGAAGCAATCGTTTCTAGACCATTTGCTCACTCTGGAACGTCAAAAATCATTAAAACTCAGAAAGAGTACAATGATTTGTTAAAGGACGTAAAGGATGTTGCTCAAGACGAAAAGGAAAAGTTTCAATGCAACATTAAAGCGTTGAGACTAATTAGATTCGCTCTACAATCAGATACTTTCAGGCTAGTGAGTTCATGCAGCACTGCTAAAGAAATATGGGATAGGCTGCGAGAGCTATATTCCACAGATGAAGATTTGGAGCATTCTATTCAGACCTTACTTTTGTCTGAGTTTGGTGAATTTAAGCGGAATTCTGATGAAACTGTTACTCAGACGTTCGATCGCTTCAATCATCTTCTTAGCAAGATGATCAAACACGATATAGAAAGGAAGTTGATTGAACAAAAAGTAACCTTTTTGAATGGCCTTAGATCCGAGTGGAGAGCGGTTGTGTCCACTGTTAAAGCTCATGAGCAATTTAAATCTTATTCGTTGGCAAAGCTGGTGGGGATTTTGAAATCCCAAGAAAAGATTGTTTTGCAAGAGAAAAATGTGGTCTCCAGTTTAGGGTCCTTGGCCCTCTTGTCCAAAAGAAAAAGTATGGTAGAAGATGAAGATCTCAACTTAGAAGACTATGATCTTACTTCTGAAGACTATGCAATGATGGTGTCGAATCCAAAAAGGTTTATTAAGAAAAGGTTCCCTACCAATAAGAACCGAAATTGGCAGGGAAGCTACAGTTCTGAAAAGGTTAGAGAGGAACCGAAGACAGAGGAACCAAAGAAAGAGGCGAAAGTTGAAGGAGATTCAGGTGTGAACTGCTATTACTGTGGAGGAAAGAACCACTATGCCAAAGACTGCGTTCTAAAGAAAATGGCAGAGAAGGATGAGGAAAAAGATGAAGAGGCCTTGTTGATGAAAAAGCTGGAAGAGATCAAGAGAAAGAAAGCTACTGCTAACCCTTCAATGAATGCTTTAATTGTGCAGGGTTCGGCAACGGATGATGAGTTCGGTGGCGTGCAGGTTTGGTCAACCGACTCAGAGGATGATGAGGTCAGGAAGCCATCTCATGGAAAGGCATACGTTGCAAGAGGTGAAGAAAGCGGTGGGAAGTGTTTGATGGTGACAGATGTATCTCAAATGAGGGGATAAAATACAGATGGTGGGAATGAAGACTCCAAGGAGCGAGAGGACCTATGCTTCACAGCAAAACCTCTCAGCGTGCAGATCAATGAACTAGATGAATTGATTAAGAAGGTACAATCCATTTTTGTTTCATTCAAAGTCCCACAAAATTCGTATGAAAAATAATTAAAAAGCTTAAATTTGAGAATCTCAAATCTAGATAGCAGTTTAACTCAAACACGGGTCACCAATTCTAACCTAACTGACCAAATAAGCAGGGTGTCTTCCAAGAGTGAGGAACGGAGGATGTGGATAGAGTTGAAGGAGTCGGAGCTGATTAAATCCAAAGCTGAAAACATTTATTTGCAAACAGACAATTTAAAACTTTTGAAACAAAGAAATGTCTTTTGTTTAATTGCTAAACGTCCTTATGCTAACATCACTCAACTTCATCTTAACTGTGAAATAGGGCATAAAATTCATCGCATGATTTTGCCCATCCTTGAATTTAAGGAAGATGAAATCGACGCTGAAGCATATAATTGTGAAAGTGTAGTTTCGTCTGATGATGTGAATCCGACTTATATGTATGGTCTGGGCAAAATCGAATCTTTTATAAAGTCTAAGGACCATAAGGACATGTTGAAAAATCTTTTGGATGAAAACGATAAACTGAAACTAAGGACCGAAACCATACAAAAGTTTGACTCATTGAATGCCAACTTGAGCTCAGAAAATAAAATTGATGTTGAAAACGCGTCTGAGCTCAATGAGGATGATGATATGAGTGAAATTTATGTAGAGGATGAAGTCGACTGTTATGAGTTTGTCAAGAGCGAACCCGAAAACCACAAAAATCTTATTTTCGAAAATTCTGTGGAGTTCGCTCGTTTATCCCAAAATAAGTCCCCGATTCTTGAAGAAAAGGCCGTGGTGTACCAAAAGGTGAGAACTACACCAAATCAGGTGTATAAGGTCACAGGAGTAACCGAACATCAGACAGCCAAACTCACCGCCATAGTAAACGAAGATAATGCAGATGGTTGTGATGAGTTTTTCTGGTCTGCTCCTACAGATAATGCAGACGAAACTGTTGGTCTGTCAGAGTGAACGTCCTGGAAAACCAAAGGCAGATATGTGCCAGAGCCACTAAACAAGCCTGACAACTTCGATGTGCCAAGTACCAGCGGTGCAAAAGAAGTTTCTGTAGAAGAAGTCACCCTTTCAAGCGAAACATCATCAGTTCAAAGTGAACCGGCTGACAAAAAGCAAAAGCAAAAAGCCAACATCCACCGACAGCCGAAGCAAGTAAAGGATCAAAAGCAGCAAAGGAATCTGAGATACAAAAAGAATCTCTAACAGTGAAAACAGTTCTAGCGATCTCAAAATGCCCATTTTTCTGATCATGACAGAAAGTCAGAGAAAAGTACTATCAGGCCGCAAGAAAGTAATAACTACCGAAGGGAAAGGTTCGGTTCAGAGAACACCAGCTACCGAAAGCATAGGTTCGGTTCCAAGAGCAAAAGCTACCAAGGTTCAAGGTTCGGTCCCACTAATGACCAAAAACAAAAGGGCCACCTAGAACGTCAAGTCAAGAAAACTTCTTAGTCTAATTTCTCTCATTCTAATTCTTCTCAACCCCATTCTAAATCCAATTCTTTTCAAAATCAAAATCCAAAATCTTCAACAGATTTGAAAGGAAAATCGAAGGTTTCCTCAGTCAAGAATGATCAAACGCATTCCAAGGCCCAAACGCCTGAACCTGAATCCAAACCAACTGTAACAAATCCCAACAAAATTAAAGTTTTCACTATTAAGAAGAAAGATGAAACAACTTTAATAAAAAGAACATATCTTGTTGACATTTCTCTTACTATTCCTATTCCTGTGAAAGGCTCATGTGGACCCAAGAAACTTTGGGTTCCTAAATCTGCTTCATTTTTGCAGGTTATCAGTGACGAGCAGTTCGACGAAGAATGGTATATTGACAGTGGCTGCTCACGTCACATGACAGGAAGGAAGGAAGAGCTGAGGGAATTCCGATCTCTTCTAAATGGCGGGAATGTCAAGTTCGGGAACAACTCATATGGCATGATTAAAGGTTATGGGATGATAACAAATGGAGACTTCACGATTAGAAAAGTTTCATACGTTGAAGGACTACAGCATAACCTCATCAGTGTATCTCAGCTTGTTGGAGGTACCGGTCTTAAAGTTTCATTTGATGATGAGGGTTCGAAAATAATATAGAAGAAAACAAAAAGACTAATTCTCAAATCGGAGCGCAAAGGCGAAATAATTCATCTCAATCTCAAACCCATCAAAGGAAATCCAGCTATCTGTCTATTATCCAAAGCACATTCTGACGAAAGCTGGCTGTGGCACCGAAGGCTCTCCCATCTCAACTTCAAGGATATCAACAAACTTGTCACAGGAGGTCATGTTCGGGGTCTTCCATTGCTCAAGTTTAATCGAGAACATTTGTGTGCTGCATGTGAAATGGGGAAGTAGAGTCGTCAAAGTCACCCATCCATAATAAACACTAAGGTCGTTGAACCACTTGAGTTAATTCACATTGACTTATGTGGTCCATCTTCTACCGAAAGCATTGGCGGTAGCAAGTATATTCTTGTTATTGTTGATGACTTTTCACGTTTTACATGGGTGTTCTTTCTGAAGCACAAATCCGAGGCTACTCACAAACTAAAGATGTTTATTAAGAAGGTTGAAGTGCAACTGAGGAAAGTCGTTCGCAACATCAGAAGCGACAATGGGCTGGAGTTCAAGAATAAAGAATTTGAAGACTTTTTAGCAGAAAAAGGAACCAGTCACAACTTCTCAGCTCCCTACACCCCTCAACAAAACGGGATTGTCGAAAGACGAAAACGATCTTTGTGTGAGGCGGCTCGAACCATGCTAAGTTTCGCTTCTCTACCTCTATATTTCTGGGCTGATGCTATTGCTGCAGCTTGTTTTACACATAATAGGTCTTATCTCAATAAGCGTTTCACACTTACTCCTTATGAGATCATCAACAACAGAAAGCCAAACGTCAAATTCTTCCACGTATTCGGCTCACGATGCTTTATCTTCAATTCTAAAGAACATCGTAACAAGTTCGACGTTAAAGCCGATGAAGGAAATTTTTTCTGGGATACTCTCTTACTTCGAAAGCATACAAGGTTTTAAACAAGCGTTCGAGGAAGATTGAAGAAACGTATTATGTGACTTTCGACGACTGCTACGTCAAGAAGCTGAAGGCCACGGAAGAAACAGTTGGAGAAATTTTCTCTCAAACAGGCCAAGTCACAGCCTAGATTGCAAATTTCTTTGAGCAGTTTGTGGAGTTATTCGATGAACCAGAGAAGGTTACTCTCTCAGAAGCCAATGCAGCAGACAACAAAGTTGACCATCTGAAGCAAATCGTCGATGAAGCTGCCAAACGACTGGGTGAAGGAGAATCAGTTCCAAGTGAACCTTCTCAGCACGGTGCATCAGTTGAGGGGGAGAATTCATCTTCTTCAAAACTGCCGAGTTCACAAGTTGAGGGGGAGAACTCTTCTCCAGTTGCACCCGAAAGCTCTACTGCACCCGAAGGTACTGTAGCTCCCGAAAGCTCAAATGCACCCGAAACTCCTGTAGCACCGGAAAGTCAAGACACACCTGAAAGCTCATCAGTCGAGGGGGAGAATGCCGATATGTTTTATGATGATGACAGTCAATCTGAATTAGAAGAGATGGTAAACGCTGAATTGGATCCATCCGATGATCCAAATTACCCTCCTCTTGTCAAATGGACCAGAGATCATCCTGTTTCATAGGTAGTGGGTAATGTCTCCGAAAAGGTCCTGACCCGATCTCAACTGAAGGCAAAGCAAGCATCTCTGTTCTCAAAAGTAGCGTTCTGCATGATTAACTCTTTCGTCTCAAAAGTTGAACCGAAGAGAGTAAATACTGCTCTTGATCACTCTGATTGGGTTCAAGCTATCCAAGACGAACTTAATGAGTTCAAAAGAAATAAGGTTTGGCGCCTCATTCCCACTCCTAAAGATGCCTCAGTTGTTGGTCTCAAATGGGTCTTCAGAAATAAAATGGACAAGGAAGACAATGTAATAAGAAACAAAGCTCGTCTAGTTGTGAAAGGATACTACCAGGAGGAAGGAATCGATTATGAGGAAACTTTTGCTCCTGTAGCTAGGCTGGAATCTGTTCGAATATTTCTTGCCTATGCTGCACACAAGAACTTTGAGGTCTACCAAATGGACGTAAAGTGCGCATTTCTAAATGGAGAACTTGAAGAAACGGTGTATGTAGAGCAACCTCCAGGATTCGTGAATGAAAAATACCCCAATCACTGCTACATTATGGACAAAGCGGTATACGGGCTAAAACAAGCACCTAGAGCCTGGTATGAAACGCTAACTAAGTTTTTAAAGATGTCCAAATTCAAACAAGGTTCGGTTGATGTCACACCCCCAAACCAGAATGGCGGAAACATTCGGGGGTGGATGACTTCACGAAGTATCATAACAATCGAATATTGTAAAGAAAGTAACACAAGCATCATATATATAATAAAAATGTATATTGTTGCGTTATACATATTTGCAAAAGAATATTACAATATCATGATATAAATGTTTAATGATAAACGTCCTTAGCGTTCCTTCTTCAAAAGCTGGTGGTTACCTGTATTACTGATTCCCTAAGAAATACAAGTGGTTTCGAAAAAGTGTCAACAATTAAGTTGGTGAGTTCATAAGTGTTTTGTATTGAAAAGTATGTCCTTTTGGTAGTAAATCGATGAACGAGGTTTTTAGAAAATCCAATATTTTCTATAAATGGTTTGAAAAGTTCCCAGAGTTGGAGTGCGTTAGTGTGTTTCATACTTGAATAATAATGATAAACTTTGTGCTAAAAATAATGTGGAAAACTGAATGCATATATGAATCTCGTAAATCAAACTTGTTTTTATACTTTTATGTGAGTTTTATAACCATACTATTGACCCTGACTGCCTGTAACAACATTCTTCAAGTGTTGTAGTGTTATGACATTTGTCACCCCAGACCTGCCGGTCTAACTATAGTTAATAGTTTAGGTGCGAGGTTGTCAATCCCGTATAGATCTATACACAAGTATCACGTTCTCCCTCCAAGAGATTATGGTATATAATACAGGACTTGAAATGCATACATAAGAGTACATTGAAGTTTGAAAGTATTTCGCTTGTCAAGATGTATATGTAAAAATGTATGACTAACTTGTTAACTATACTCATTATAGTTTCTCAGAAAGTATGTTCCCATTTAGTAAAAATAACTTGTTGATATAATAGCCCTTTAAACATAAGGATGTTTGTATCGATACTCTATAATATAGATATTACATTTACGTTTATAAAATGATACTTTGACTTGTAATGTACTTGTATTTCCCCCCTAAAACATGAAAAGAATTGAAAGGTAGGGGTATGAACACACTCGTTTGGTTTGAAGAGATAGAGGCTAGAGTTGAGCAGAACTTCGACTGCGGAAAGTTGCGCCTTCGGACTCTTCGAGGGTCTCGGTAGCGTAGATCTTTCGTCGGGGGCTCGGGTGCGGAAACCGAAGGCGTCGAGACAGCTTCTGGAGCTTGAAAGTATGAGAGGGTGACTGGGAGTTTGAGAAAGTGTGCAAAAACCCATAGCTCAAACCCTCTATTTACAGTGCTGGAGGATCGCGTACGCGGGGCGTACCACCGGAGTACGTTGGGCGTACGCGTTACACGGGGCATACTTCGGTTACGTAGGGCGTAAAAATGCGTCACGGATTATGACTCCGGTCTAGCTAGCATAGAGCACTCGAGCCGATGGGACTTGACACTGGGTCTAGTACGCTGGGCGTAATCCAGTCACCCATCTTCTAAATTCCGTAACTATCGCGTTCGGGCTCTGTTTTTCGCGTTCTTTATACCCACGCGTAGGTGAGATTATCTTCTACAACTTTCATTTAGACTCCGTCGGCTAGTTTTGACGTTATTTTTAATGATATATTTTTAATAGGCCGGGACTCCTAAAGTCCGTTAAAAGTTCATAGTTTCTTTATTCGACGTCGGTTTTCGTTTGTCTTTTTATCATTTTACTCCTATCGTGGAGATCTTCAACTCTCGTTTAGGTTGCGTTAGCTAAATAATACTCGATCTTCAATTCGATTTTTTAGCCCTATACTACTGTTACGACACTTTGGAAATTCGTAACTTCTTCATACGAGGTCCAAATTGGGCGATCTTTTTATCTATGTTTACAGTTTATCGAACTCTTCATCTTTTGTTTAGATACTTAAGGCTAAAATGCATTTTATTGAATTTTCACTTTTTACGTTAAATAGCGTTTTAACGGTGTGTCGTAAATAAACGATTGATTATAATTTCTTCAATATAACCCGGTTTTGAACTTTCTTTACATTTTTGGAAACCTTGGCACGATATCTAATATTTGATGCATCCCAACTTAGATATTTGAACACCTTATTTTTGAGGTTAATTTAGTTGATTCCAAATAGTTTTCGTTGTATTTGACATTTGAGCGTTACACTGCTTTTGGAAAAATATAGGGTTGTCACATCATCCCCCTGTTAAGGGAATTTCGTCCCGAAATTTAATCTAAGATAGAGCTACAGGTTATGAAAAAGATGCGAGTACTTTTGTTTCATCTGATCCTCGCGTTCCCAAGTGTATTCAGGTCCTTGCTTGGCGTTCCAGGGGACCTTTACAATAGGTATGCGGCTTTGTTTACTCCTTTTTATTTCCCGATCCATGATCTCTACTGGTTCCTCTACAAATTGGAGATTCTCATTTATTGCAATTTCATCTAGAGGGATGACAAGGGTCTCATCGGACAAGCACTTCTTTAGGTTTGATACGTGAAAGGTAGGGTGTACGTTGTGGAGCTCCTGAGGTAATCTAAGTTTGTAAGCCACTGGACCGATCCTGGCAATGATCTCGAATGGTCCGATGTATCTTGGGTTCAGTTTCCCGCGCTTCCTGAAGCGTGTTAATCGCTTCCAGGGCGAAACCTTTAGTAGGGCTCGATCTCCAACCTGGAATTCCAAGGGTTTCCGTCTTTTATCCGCGTAACTCTTTTGTCTGTCCCTTGATGCTTTTAGACGTTCCCGGATCTGAACAATCTTCTCCGTAGTTTCCCTTATGATTTCTGGTCCAGTGAGCGTGTTGTTTGTTGCTTGTCCTTTTGCTAGCTGTGTGTCCCCCACTTCGGCCCAACACAGAGGCAACCTGCATTTGCGGCCATAGAGGGCTTCGAACGGGGCAACTTTGATACTGGTGTGGTAGCTATTGTTGTACGAGAACTCGACCAAAGGTAGATGTGTGTCCCATGCCTTGCCAAAATCGATTACGCAAGCTCTCAGCATATTTTCTAGGGTTTGTATGGTCCTCTCGCTCTGGCCGTCGGTTTGTGGGTGATAAGCGGTACTCATGTCTAGTCTTGTCCCCAAAGCTTTTTGTAGCGAATGCCAGAACCTTGAGGTGAACCTACTATATCGGTCCGAGATAATGGATATGGGCACACCATGTAGTCGTACAATTTCTCTGAGGTATGTCCTAGTTAGCTTCTCTAATTTATCTGTCACTTTGATCGGTAGGAAGTGTGCTGATTTAGTTAATCTGTCGACGATCACCCAGATAGTGTCGAGTTCGCTTGCCGTTCTGGGTAGTTTGGTTATGAAATCCATGGTTATCCGTTCCCACTTCCATTCAGGTATTTCTGGTTGTTGTAACAATCCTGAGGGCTTTTGGTATTCTACCTTGACCTTGGCGCACGTCAAACATTTACTCACGTAGGTAGCAATTTCAGCTTTCATGTTCGGCCACCAGTACAATTTCTTGAGGTCGAGATACATCTTATCGGAGCCGGGGTGTATGGAGTATCGTGTTTTATGGGCTTCGTTCATGACGACTTCTCTGAATCCGCCAAACTTCGGCGTCCAGATTCGATCCATGAAGTAATGAACTCCATCATTCTTGACCTCAAACTTCTTATCCATTCCCCTTAAGGCTTCCCCTGCCACAATTCTAGATGTTAAGGCTTCTATTTGGGCTTCCTTGATTTGTGTGGACAGGTGTGAATGGATTGCCATGGTTAAAGACTTCACTCTGCGGCCCGAGTATTCCTTTCGGCTGACGGCATCGGCCACCACGTTAGCTTTTCCGGGATGATATCGATTCTCGCATTCATAATCATTTAGTAGTTCTACCCACCGTCTTTGTCTCATGTTGAGTTCTTTCTGGTTAAGGATATGTTGGAGGCTTTTATGGTCGGTGAAGATCGTACATTTCATGTCGTAGAGATAGTGCCTCCATATCTTTAGAGCGAAGATGACTGCTCCTAGCTCAAGATAGTGCGTTGTGTAGTTCACTTCGTGCGTCTTTAGTTGTCTTGAGGCGTAGGCGATGACCTTCCCTCGTTGCATCAGGACACACCCGAGTCCTTGGTTTGATCCATCGCAATAGACTACGAAGTCCTCCGTTCCTTCTGGCAAGGTTAGGATGGGCGCACTACATAAGGCTCGTTTTAACGTTTGAAACGCGATGTCTTGTTTTTCTCCCCAGTCAAAGGTCACACTCTTCTGAGTTAGGGTGGTAAGTGGTTTGGCAATCTTTGAAAAGTTCTGTATGAACCTTCGGTAATACCCGGCGAGTCCCAAAAATTGCCGGATTTCTGTAGGGGTCCTTCGAGTCGTCCAACTTTCTATTGCCTTGATCTTAGAAGGATCCACGTGTATCCCCTCCTTGCTTACTACATGTCCTAGGAAATCCACTTTCCGAATCCAAAATTCGCACTTGGAAAATTTTGCGTAAAGCTTTTCTGCCCTCAACGTTTCCAAAACTTGGCGGAGGTGTTGGTTGTGTTCTTCCTGGCTTCTATTATAGATGAGTATATCATCTATGAACACGATCACGAATTTATCCAGGAAGGGACGACATACTCGGTTCATCAAGTCCATGAACACCGCTGGAGCATTTGTCAATCCGAAGGGCATTACTACAAACTCGTAGTGGCCATAACGTGTTCGGAAAGCCGTTTTGGGGATGTCTCCTTCCAGCACTCGCAGTTGGTGATAACCAGATCTTAGATCGATCTTTGAGAAGTAGCTTGCTCCCTGCAGTTGGTCGAACAGATCGTCTATGCGCGGGAGGGGATATCGGTTCTTGATCGTGAGTTTGTTTAGTTCTCGATAATCGATGCACATGCGAAAGGATCCGTCCTTCTTTTTCACGAATAGGACTGGTGCTCCCCATGGTGAGAAACTCGGTCTGATGAACCCCTTGCTCAGCAGCTCGTTTAATTGACTGGACAGTTCCTGCATCTCGGCTGGGGCTAAACGGTAAGGCGACTTTGCTACTGGAGTAGCTCCGGGGATTAAGTCGATTATGAACTCGACTTGGCGTTCTGGTGGAATTCCTGGAAGATCTTCTACGAAAATATCTGGGAAGTTGCAGACTTCCGGAATGTCTTTAATGTTCTTTGGTTCTTGTTTCTGGTCTACTACGTGGGCTAGAAAGGCATGGTATTCCTTGCGGAGATATTTTTGTGCTTTAACACAGGAGATGATTTGTAAATTTAAACTAGGTTTGTCACCATAAAAGACAAGGGTTTCGCCGTTTGGCCGGTTGAGGTGAACGGCCCTTTTGTGACAAAGTATATCGGCATGGTGAAGTCTCCACCAGTCCATACCGATGATGACATCGAAACTTCTTATCGAAATGGGCATTAGGTCGATTTGAAATAAGTGTTCGTTTAAATTTAATGTCCACCCTACGTACATATCGCTTGTGCTTTCCGTTTTACCGTTAGCCGTTTCTACAGTGAATATTTTATTGAGTGGTTGGGGTCTTTGATTAAGTAAGTATTTGAATTTATGACTCACAAAACTTCTCTCCGCACCGCAGTCAAAGAGTATGCATGCGTAAATGTTGTTGAGGAGAAACGTACCCGTAACCACCGTTGGGTCGGCTATTGCTTCATTTTGGCCTATTGCCAGCACTCTCCCAACACCGCCAACATTCCTTGTCTTGGGGCAGTCCCTTTTGAAGTGCCCAGTTTCTCCACACCCATAACATGCCTGGCTTATCCCAGTACCAGGAACTTGAGTGACTGGTCGCGCTGGTGCCTTACAGAAATGGGTTGTGTGCCCTTTCTTGTCACAGTTCTTACAGTGCATCTCGCAGCAATTATCGTGGTGATGGTAGTTGCATTTGCTGCACTTGGGCAGGTTCCCCGCATATGGTTTTGTTGGCGTAGGGGTAGCAGGAGTTGTGGTGGGAGCAGTAGCAGCATGAACCGCAACCATTTGTTTCTTTGAAGGTTCTTGCGAAGTTTGCCCCTTTCTCTTGTTCCATAATTTCTTCTTGCTGTTCTTGTTGGCATTGATCTCATTGTTGCTATTCCCTTTGGTTGGTTCAGCCATGATAGCCGTGACTCCTTGACAGACACCATGATCAACGAGAGATTGCACCAGTTCCTTGGCGCTGTCGAAGGTCATGGGTTTGGAAGCTAACACACTTCCTCGAAGTTGGGGTGATAGTCCCGAGATGTATCTCTTGACCTTTTGGCTTTCCAGGATCAACATTCCTGGGCAAAGTGTTATTAAATCACTGAACCTGTTGGTGTAACCTGCGATGTTCGAGCCTACCATCGAAAGGCCCCACAGTTCCTGTTCAAGCTTCTGAATCTCGCCTCTTGGGCAGTATTTTCGAAGGAGCATTCGTTTCAAGTTTTCCCAACCCATGGAGTTCGCCACCACTAGGGTTAGTGTCTTGACGTGGCCATTCCACCATGTCAGGGCGCGTTCAGAGAAAGTAAAAGCAGCAAACTTTACTTTGCTTTCTTCGGGGCATGCGCAAATTTCGAATACAGCTTCCGTTTTCTCTATCCATTGAGATAGAGCCAATACTCCCCCAATCCCATAAAAGGGAATAGGTTTTCCGTTGGTGAAGACTTTGTAAGTTCATACCCCTGAACGGACTTGACCTTGGCCATTTGTAAAGTTGTTTGTTCCTCCTCCCGACCCGTTGTTGCTCATTTGAGCCATCGCTGCGATTACAACAGCGGTTACAGCAGTTTGGAACATAACAACATCCATAATTGGAGGAGGTGGTGGAGGTGGTGTTGAAGTTGAGTTTCTGCGTGTTGATCTATGAGGAGGCATGTTCTCGTAGAGAAAACAAGAATGAATACTATAAGTTTCTAATGTTTTGACAATCATGTGTTAGTTGTATCTTGTAATTTGTTTTGACTTTAGTTTATGGTTTCAAGGTAGGTATAGTAATTTTATTTAATCCCATAAGTTCCGAGAGGTATACAAAGAAGTACTTCATATTTATATATATAGGTCACACCTGAGGTGTGTTACATTACGCTTCTTGTTTGGAAAATTTGACCTACCTAGAGGTCTCCGATTACAGATACAAACGGAAATAAGGGAAAAAACTTTTATCCGAAGTCCTATTTTATAACAAAATTGTTGGGGTTTGAGCAAGCTCTACTTGCGGCTTGTTGCACGTTTGGAGCTAGATTCGACATCCGACTGTTTGACTCCCATTAGGCGCCTCTCGAGATCTGCTTGTTGTTCCTTCATCTCTCTTATTTCTGCTAGTGCCGTTATCATTTGATTCTGAAGCGACCCTGTGTAGATTTGGGTATTCTCATGTAGTCCTTCCAGACGGCGGATGTCTACGGCGTTACCCTGAGTAGCAGCATTGACCTCGCGAACTCTGGCTGCTTGCTTGTCCGCATGGTAGTTCTGGGTAGCTATAGCGCTCACAATAACAGGAAGTGCTCGATCAGCTGAGCCTCCCCCACTGACATTGTAAAAATCTCGACACATGTCGAAGGGAGGGCGTACACCTTGTTGGCGGCTCCAGTAGTAGAGGTGGCTCCCCCACATAGGAATGGGTCCCGGTTGATATGGTCTGATTTCTGGAGGATGAGGGATGGGAGGGTCGATTACTTCCGGCTCGGAGTCTATTCCACTAGTAATTTCCTCGACCTCCTCGTCGACTTCGAATTCCTCTCCGACTTCGACTTCGAATTCTTCTTCGACTTCCTCTTCGAGTTCTTCCTCGACCTCCTCTTCGATTTCCTCTGTGTCTTCTTCCGGGTCTTCTTCTATCCAGCCGCCGTTGCCTTGGTTTGGGTAGTAGGGATCTCCCGGTAAATGGAATCTGGCCATTTGTCTATACTAGGATAGAGGTATGAGAATTTTATAAGAAAAGAAATTTCTATTTAACGACTCCCTACGTTTAACTATATCCTTACGGAGCGTAAGTGTTTCATTGTATAATTATTTTTAACAATACTCCTATAGTATTTCAAATTGGCGAATCTAAAATAATTTGTATTTGGTAAGTTTTTGGCTTGTTGTCCACTACGACCATTCCTCGACGTACGTTGGTCAAATCTAGGATAAATATAGTTGATCAGGCTATATTTATTCTCGACCTGATTACATACCCCGAGGCCCAATCGTAGTGTCGCAACTTGCCTTAATACTTTTTAGAAAACTTGTCATGATACGAGACTAATACATGCGGGTAAAGATGTATATTTTTAAAAGAAAATATATTGTTCATGAAAACGTTTTGTCAGAGGGTTTTTGGTCCCCTTTGCATTTATAGTTTGTATATGTTATGTGGTTTGATATACTTAGTTCACTATAAACAATGCTCTGATACCAATCTGTCACACCCCCAAACCAGAATGGCGGAAACATTCGGGGGTGGATGAATTCACGTAGTATCATAACAATTGAATATTGTAAAGAAAGTAACACAAGCATCATATATATAATAAAAACATATATTGTTGCGTTATCATATTTGCAAAAGAATATTACAATATCATGATATAAATGTTTAATGATAAACGTCCTTAGCGTTCCTTCTTTAAAAGCTGGTGGTTACCTGTATTACTGATTCCCTAAGAAATACAAGTGGTTTCGAAAAAGTGTCAACAATTAAGTTGGTGAGTTCATAAGTGTTTTGTATTGAAAAGTATGTCCTTTTGGTAGTAAAACGATGAACGAGGTTTTTAGAAAATCCAATATTTTCTATAAATGGTTTGAAAAGTTCCCAGAGTTGGAGTGCGTTAGTATGTTTCATACTTGAATAATAATGATAAACTTTGTGCTAAAAATAATGTGGAAAACTGAATGCATATATGAATCTCGTAAATCAAACTTGTTTTTATACTTTTATGTGAGTTTTATAACCATACTATTGACCCTGACTGCCTGTAACAACATTCTTCAAGTGTTGTAGTGTTATGACATTTGTCACCCCAGACCTGCCGGTCTAACTATAGCTAATTGTTTAGGTGCGGGGTTAACAATCCCATATAGATCTATACACAAGTATCACGTTCTCCCTCCAATAGATTATGGTATATAATACAGGACTTGAAATGCATACATAAGAGTACGTTGAAGTTTGAATATCTCACATTGCTTGGTATAAATAGATTTACGATAAGAAAAACTTTACTTTATTTGAAAGTATTTCGCTTGTCAAGATGTATATGTAAAAATGTATGACTAACTTGTTAACTATACTCATTATAGTTTCTCAGAAAGTATGTTCCCATTTAGTAAAAATAACTTGGTGATATAATAGCCCTTTAAACATAAGGATGTTTATATCGATACTCTATAAGATAGATATTACATTTACGTTTATAAAATGATACTTTGACTTGTAATGTACATGTATTTCCCCCCCCCCCCCCCTAAAACATGAAAAGAATTGAAAGGTAGGTGTATGAACTCACTCATTTGGTTTGAAGAGAGAGAGGCTAGAGTTGAGCAGAACTTCGACTGAGGAAAGCTGCGCCTTCGGACTCTTCGGGGGTCTCGGTAGCGTAGATCTTTCGTCGGGGGCTCGGGTGCGGAAACCGAAGGCGTCGAGACAGCTTCTGGAGCTTGAAAGTATGAGATGGTGACTGGGAGTTTGAGAAAGTGTGCAAAAACCCGTAGCTCAAACCCTCTATTTATAGTGCTGGAGGATCGCGTACGCGGGGCGTACCACCAGAGCACGTTGGGCGTACTTCGGTTACGCACGGCGTAAAAATGCGTCATGGCTTACGACTCTGGTCTAGCTAGCGTAGAGCACTCTAGCCGATGGGACTTGACACTGGGTCTAGTACGCTGGGCGTAATCTTGGATTACGCTGGGCGTAATCTAGTCTCCCATCTTCTAAATTCCGTAACTCTCGCGTTCGGGCTCCGTTTTTCGCGTTCTTTATACCCACGCGTAGGCGCGATTATGCTCTACAACTTTCATTTAGACTCCGTCGGCTAGTTTTGACTTTATTTTTAATGATATATTTTTAATAGGCCGGGACTCCTAAAGTCCGTTAAAAATTCATAGTTTCTTTATTCGACGTCGGTTTTTGTTTGTCTTTTTATCATTTTACTCCTATCGTGGAGATCTTCAACTCTTGTTTAGGTTGCGTTAGCTAAATAACACTCGATCTTCAATTCGAGTTTTTAGCCCTCTACTACTGTTACAAAACTTTGTAAATTCGTGACTTCTTCATACGAGGTCCAAATTGGGCGATCTTTTTATGTATGTTTACAGTTTAACGTACTCTTCATCTTTTGTTTAGATACTTAAGGATAAAATGCATTTTATTGAAATTTCACTTTTTACGTTAAATAGCGTTTTAACGGTGTGTCGTAAATATACGATTGATTATAATTTCTTCAATATAACCCGGTTTTAAACGTTCTTTACGTTTTTGGAAACCTTGGCACGATATCTAATATTTGATGCATCCCAACTTAGATATCTGAACACTTTATTTTTGAGGTTAATTTAGTTGATTCCAAATAGTTTTCGTTGTATTTGACATTTGAGCGTTACACGGCTTTTGGAAAAATATAGGGTTGTCACAGTTGACCCAACCTTCTTTCGTAAGAAGGAAGGTAACCACCTTATGATTGTTTAAATCTACGTCGATGATATCATCTTTGGCTCAACGAATCCTAGCTTAACAGTTGAATTCAGAAAGCTGATGGAGACTAAATTTGAAATGAGCTCAATGGGTCCGATTAATTTCTTTCTTGGCTTAAATATTAGACAGGGACCCGAAGACATCTTTATTAACCAGGAAGCCTACACCAAGACTCTCCTTGCTAAATTCGGCATGATGGGAGACTCAAAGGTTAAAGTTCCAATGGCGTTCGGCACCAAGCTTACTCCATCCTTGGATAAGCCAGCAGTCGATATTATGCTATATCGCCAGATGATTGGTTCTCTAATGTACCTTACTGCTAGCAAGCCTGATATAATGTTTTATGTTTGTTACTGTGCTAGATTTCAGGCGAATCCTCGTGAACCTCATATGCTTGTAGTGAAGAACATTCTCCGATATCTGAAACGAACTACCTCTCTTGACTTATGGTATCCATCAAACTCAGGTTTCTTCGTTCAAGCATACTCAGATGCAGACCTTGGGGGTTGTGGACTACACAGGAAAAGCACCACTGGAGGCTGCCAATTCCTTGACGGGAAGTTGGTTAGCTGGCAATCAAAGAAACAGACTTGTGTATCTCTGTCTACAGCTAAAGCAGAATACATCGCAGCTGCCTCCTGTACATCTCAAGTGATTTGGATCCAAAGTCAACTCCGGGACTATGGACTCAATATGAAAAAGATCCTACTATATTGCGACTCCGAGAGTGCAATTAGGATCTGTCATAACCCAGTGCAACACTCCAAGACCAAGCATATAGCACTAAGGTATCACTTCATCAAGGATCATGTGGAAGATGGGAACGTCGAAATTCATTTTGTTCGAACCACTGATCAACTAGCTGACATCTTCACAAAAGCTCTTCTTGAAGCTTCTTTCAACAAAATTCTACAAGGGCTTGGAATGATGGAATCGGAGTCAGTACCAAAAATTACCTCTCAAGATCAAAAGTAAGAAGCGAAATAGACCGAACGTTCGGGTTCGGGTCTCTTGTGTGCCGAAATGGACCGAACGCTCAGGTTCGGGTCTTGTTCTGGTGTACCAAAATGAACCGAACGCTCGGGTTCGGTTGTATCATCTGATCTTCGCTTATCACTCAAAGGTAGTTTCGTTGGTTGTAAATCATTTGTATTATTTTTCCAAATTCATTTATCTTATTCTCAAAGTTGTTTTCTTTTTCAAACTTATTTTTTTGGCAATCGAAATAGACCAAACGTTCGGGTTCGGCTCCAAAAAATTTCTCACCCGAAATAGACCGAACGCTCGGGTTCGGTTCCAAAATTTTCTCAACCGAAATAAACCGAATGCTCGGGTTCGGTTCCAACATTTATTTTTGTATTAATTTTTTTTATGTATTATTTTCCTTTTTATCAAAAATTCCAAAAATATTTTTTTATTATTTTTTTTAAAAATTATTTTTTTTTTTAATTTCAAAAACTCCAAAAAAAAATTTATTTTTATTTTTCTCTTTCTTTATTTTATTTTAATTTTGGCTCTTATCTTTTTGTATATCTCTTTGTAGTTAAATCATTTCACTAGCTAAGTGTCCCTAGAAGCATGCTGTTGTATGTGTCCAAAGCCTCACCTGATTCTGAATAAAAGCCTTACTGACTTGGTATAAACAAACCTTGTCTTCCCAATTAGGCTCTCATATTTATTCTAATCATGAGCTACCTAACTCTCTTCTCACATGAGATAAGAGTTTTCTGCTTAGTCCTATTTTTATAGCAGAGGTACTTTGGTTTCTTTACACCACCTACTTTACTTTTCTCCATCACATTCGCTTCACAAACGTAACCCTTGAGACTCTCAGACATTACCACTGAGGTTTATGGTTGCACAATTTCTGTGTTCATGATCTTAGCTTCGTGTCACTACGTGCTAAGTGAAACCCACAATTCAATACCTACTATGCATTGACGGTGAACAATTAACTTGCTCTAGCTTTCACTAATGAATTGATGAACTTATCCATGGGGGTACAACTTGAAATCTCTATTTTTCTTTTGAGTGATTCCTATAAAATTGTTAAATCCTATAACATTTCTTCCCTTGGGATCCAGTTTTAATTTTTTTTGAGATTTCACATACATTAGTTTACCTTGCCACTTAAATTATCTCCAACCTACTTGTTCAACAGACTACATTGGTCTCACAAGTACTTCGTTCGATTTCTATCTTATATCAAGATCAGGAATTATGAATCGAAGCGAAAGCCACCCCATAAGCCTAATTAAAAGAAGCCTTTCAACACTTCTTAATAAGTGTCTGATCGTTATTCAACGGGAAACCACACAAACACTTTAAAGTCTCTATTGACTTTGAAGGAAGAGATTCGTGCCCGAGATCCATCGTTTCGTGTCTTTATTGACATCACATAATCCCTCAAAAGTGTTGCTTTATTTCTTTTTCTTTTACACACTCAGCACGAAAATCTTTTTGATTTTCCAAAATTCTGGTTTCATTAATTCTAAGGAATTTTAATTGGATTGGTTGTTATAAAAGGTTGTGGTTAATATTGATCCGCGTGGGGATTTTACTTTAAAGATGCCGTTAATCACTAAAGGGATAAGATGACGAAATGATGACTCAGGTGGGAGTCCAATCGCTTTGATTTCAAACAGCGCAACAGGGAAATGCGTGCGAATAGGAACCGTTTCATCTCCAAACGGCGCCTGATGGAAATGCGTGTGATTAGGGACTGACACTCTCTCTCCTGCGTGATCATCGGCACACCCAACTGTCACGCGTCAGTCACCTCCGAAAAACCCTTCGTTTTTCCATCGAAGATTTGGGAAAGATTTTTCTCTCTCCTTTACCCACAGTATAAAAGGCAATGTGATCCACCGTTTACCTCTTTACTGCACCTATATTCCCAGAGAGCAAGAAAATCCTCTAACCCTCTACTGTTCATCATCTCTCCCACTTTCATCTCAACAATGGCAGATTCTTCTTCTGTTCACGCAACTTCTCACATCTTGCCCATTCGTCCCCAGCAGAGTTTGATCATTGATCTCACTCCTCAGGCATACGACACTTTCATGTTTCCCATCATCGAATGCCTGAAGTTCTCGCCAATCGCTCCTGCTGTCACCAGGGCTGAAGTTGTTCCCATGGAGTTCCTATCACAAATCTTTGCCACGGCTCACTACGACAAGGTCGTTGACAGAATTTTCTTTGATGTCTTTGAGCACAAGGCGTCGATTTCTAAGCAATGGTTTTGTACGCTGTTAGGGTTTGAACCTGATTCTTCGAGGGTTAATCCGGAAACCATTCCAATGGGTCATCTGTTCAACATGTTCTACAACATGGGGTACACTGAGGTGCTCACTACTGTCACAAAATTCAAGAAGTCGTGCCTGCCCCCTCAGTGGAATGGGATGTTCACTGTTCTTTTCAAGGGCTTATCTGAACAAAGTGTTGGATCCGATGGGGCAAGTCATTTATTTCTCTCCATCATGTACGGGATCCACAATGGCATCAATATGGACTACGGGTCGGTCCTATGACAACAACTCATTCAGAGTCTCTCTTCTACTTCTCGACACTCAGAGATTTCTTATGCCCGGTTCTGGACTATTGTCACGAAATGGGTGATGGACAAGTACCACGTCCCCATTATCGCTGGTGCCCCAATGTCTTCGGTTGGTACTTTCCATACCACGAAGATCATTGTGTCGGATGCTTCGAAATTTCCCTTCAATGGGTCTATCCTGGAAACGATGTATGGTGACGTTCCTGCTGACAGTCGGATCATTCAAACGTACAAGGAGTTCAGACGTTCTGGTCCGAGGGATCTTACTCCAGAGATGCTGAAATCAATTCATGATGCTGACAAGCCTGCTCCTAGAGGCAAGAAGGTTGATAAGGGAAAACAGGTGGCAAAGGGAGCAAAAGGCCCATCTCCCAAGAAAAGGAAAACCACTAAGGCTGCTCAGTCTCCACCACAGAAGAGGAGAAAAACCCGACCGAGACGAAAGCTGATTATCGCTTCATCCTCAAGCGAATCTGAGGACGAGGGTTCTGATTCGGATGGATCTCAACGTGGCAACACTCCACCACGTTCGCCTACCCCAGAGATACATATTTCTACTTCTCCTATCTCTTCTCCACCCGTTACAATTCCTTTTTCTATTCCCCCCATAACCTCCACCACTCAAATACCACCTACTTCCATCCCAATACCACCACCAATCTTTACCGAAGCAACAACCACCACCACTGCAGATGTTAGAACCAACATATCTGATACGGGGGTTCATACTGAGGCACCAAAATCCACCTCAACACCCGAACCCACACCAACAACCGAACACACCACCCAACCCGAACCTACTACTACTGCTACCGAGCCTCCAGTTTCACCACCACCATCTTCTCCTGCTCATGCTTCAGAGGAAGAAGAACCTCTCCTTGGCGGGGAGAATATGACTTTTGATTAGGTCTATTACAGTCTGTTTCAAGTTCAAAGTGACAACGATGACGATGCTCCTATCACAAAGAGGCATCTCAAGGAGCTACATAACAAAATCGATTCGCTCATCGCTTCGTCTTCCACATCTCAGTCCTCCATATCTGAAGCTGCCATTCAGAAAATTTTTGAGGCTTTCTCCAAAGCTCATCAAGTTTCTATCGATTCCGCCACTGCAGCTATAGATGCCTCAACCAAAGCTTGTGAGGCAGCGACCGAAAAAGTCGATAAACTATTCACTGATGCTTCTTTCTTGTTGACATCTTTATAGGAAAGTGCTGAAGCCACCAAGACTACGCTGGAACCCATTATCAACCAGTTGGCTACATCAGTCGCTTCTGAGCTGAAGTCGTTCGCTTCACTTAGACAATCTATTTCTGATGACAAATCAGCTTTCAGAACAACCATTGAGGAACGTCTCACCAAGCTTCAAGAAGACTTAGTTGCCGAGAACACTCTAATGGATGCTCTCGCAAGGAAGACTACCACTCTGAAGGTCAAGAGTACTCAACTCTCCAACTGTCAACAGGAGATTGACTTTCTTCGATCTGAAAGAGAGGTGGTTAAATCGTGTGTTTCAGATGTCCACTCTGCTATCTCAAACATCCTTGAAGCACATGACCCAATCATCAATTATTCAGTATGCTGTACCCTTGCAAAGAAGCTTGCTCCCGCCCTTTCTCTACTGAGCAAACTTGAAGGGCTCCTTGATTTCGTGTCCATTCCGAAACAAGGGGGAGAAAAAGAACAAGTGTCTCAACCACCTCCTACATCAACAGCAACTCACACAACCGAACCTCCTCTAGTAGGCCAAGCCTCAGGTTCCGGTGTGAAAGACAAAGGCAAAAATATTGCTGAGGAGAGTGACGATGATGATAAAAAGACAATTGCCGACCTTCTGAAGCATCAAGGTCGAGATAAAGAGGCTGACATCAGTGCTCGTGTGGCTAGAGAGGCTGAAGAAGCCGAAAGAAGACAGAAAGAAGCCCACGATCTTCTCGAGAGCAGGAAAACTCTTATTCCTCCGTGGACTCTTGAGAGGCTGATTAAAGAAGCCATTGACACACCAAATATTTTGTGGCTAGAACCTGTGATCTCTTTAGATCGTTCTAACACTGTCGACTCTCAGTTCGATATGCCACTGACCCGAAAGGCGTTTATTTTTCATGCCTTTGACAACATTGCAGAGTTCCCCCATCCTCATTCACAGGTTGATCGGGACTTAATCGAATTTTATCTGAAGGCAGCTCAACCCCAATACCAGACTTGGAGCGCACAGAAAATTGTCAATGTTCGGGTCCTGAAGCCATACAGGGAAGGCAACTTCACCAACGTTCAGTTCAAGGTACTAAGGGGATCTGCCAATGCCGAACATGCTATATCACTTGCAGATCTTCCCAACCTTAATCCCCATGATTGTATTATCTTGCATAACATCCTTTTTACAAACGAAGCTGAATATGGTCCGATCATCGACCACTTTAAGAGGACGCTTGTATGCTATATCATGGAAGTTTCTCTGATGGATCAGGAGATTGCGAGCGTATTCAAGAAGAAGCCTACCATATCTCCTGTTGGCTCTGCCAATGATCTCAATATGATGCAGATGGGGAAGATTGACCCAAAGAGAAACTCTGTCATGTTTACCAGGAACAAAGGACAGAAATGTCTTTTCGCCTTGGCAGACAAACATCTCTACACCACTGCATGTTTGGAACACGTTTTAGGGATCATCCATCGATGCAAGCAGAACACAGCGGATGATGTAAAGTACTTTGATGATATGATTCAATGGTACATTCGGTTCAGACAGACTATCCTTGCTCTTATCACACGTCTGTTTGATACAGTAAAGAAGGCTCCCACTGCTGGCCCAAGCAAGAAGAAGAAGTAGTCTCGCTCCAATTTGACGCAAAGGGGGAGATTGTTGGGTCGTATTTTGTGTTGCGTCTATTGGGCTCGTTAGCTAGTCCAATATGTATCTCCGGTATGGGCCAGTCCATCCGTGAGTTTTGTAGGGTTTAGTATTAATAGATGCTTGCATGCATCCTAGAACGTGAGAATGATTAGAAATGATTAGAGATTTATTGTTCAGCAAATTTATCGTTCTTGTTTTGTAACCCTAGAATCCTCTACAGTGGAAGTTCTTAGTCGAGCTCTGTTGAGGATCGAGTAATCTAATCATTCGACACATCTTGATTCATACCTGTGTTTTGTTTACTGTTTTTACGTTCATCGCATACCTGTTACAAAGATCTAATGGATCAAAGAGTTGATTAATAACTCATCACAAGGAACATGAAATAAGGCTAAATCTATTATTCTAAGGCTATAAGATCCTAACCGTATACAATTTTAAAAACATACACATAGTAGTAACATATAACAATTATCATTCTCATTCCAGCATGGCATCCAATATTCCAAGGCTACAAGCATCGCATATCAGGCTAACCTATTGCTGACTACTCAGCACTAGCATGCAAGTCAACCATCTCATACATCATATACATGCATCTCCCCTAGCAGTAACTAGCATGCGAGTCACAGATACATAAAGCAAGTCATAACGGACAACATATGTAGGTATTCTGGGGAAACTTACTTGAGCTCGGCTGATTGCTCGCATCACACACATTGTTCTTTTTGAAGTTCTTTTCCCTTTTTAGCTTCCTTTTCAAATTCCTTTTTGTAAAAATGATTTTCTTTTGGAAAATTTTATACCAAGTCCTCAGTCTGAGTCCAGACACACCCGAAAGTGTGCCCGAATCACTCAAACCAAGGCTCTGATACCAACTTGTAACATCCCAAAAATACAGGCCAAAATTTTCGTTTTATTTATGTTATTATATAAAACCATCAATATAAAACATTCATCATAATATATCATGTCAAAACCAGTGTATCAATTATCAGGCATGTCATTATAAAATAATATCAGACTATAATCCCAAAGACCTCCAGTACGGAAAACGTAGTGTGATGCGCAGCGATTGAGCCGGCTCCTTTCCTTTGAAAATGAAGTACCTGAAGCCAAAACTAAAAATCGTAAGCACAAAGATTAGTGAGTTTCGTAGAGCATACCACACACATAATCCATATATCACATATCTTGTTAGCTATAAAAGCAACACACATATCACATATCCGGTTAGCTATAAAAGCTACACACATATCACATATCCTGTTAGCTATAAAAGCTACAGACATATCACATATCCTGTTAGCTATAAAAGCTACACACATATCACATATCCTGTTAGCTATAAAAGCTACACACATATCACATATCCTGTTAGCTATAAAAGCTACACACATATCATATATCTTGTTAGCCATAAAAGCTACACACATATCACATAAGCCATGCATACATAAAACCTGTAATAGTGTCGTGGGCTACCCCACATGGTCTTTACCTAGGACTGCCATGGGCTCCCCCACATGGTCTTACATCCAATGCCATGGGCTACCCCACATGGTCTTTACCTAGGACTGCCATAGGCTACCCCCATATGGTCTTACATCCCATGCCACGAGCTCCCCTCGGGGTCTTCATGCAAAACACACAATCAAATATATTATCAAAACACAGAATGGCTAACACATATATCATAATCACATAATGGCCGGCCTTGGTGCCTTAGACCCATGGGTATGGTGAGAAGTCTCACCTGGCATTACTGAAGTCCCGCAGATAAAACTCTAGTTTTGGTTGACAGGTTCCCGAACAATCAACATCAAACAATACCCAATTAATAATTGGGTTCTACTACATAACCATAAGTATATACTTTGGACAATTACTACATTAACCTAAGGTTGGCTTTATTCAAGCCCAAAGCCCAATCCATAGGCCTAAGGTCAACTAGAAATCAAAGCCCAACATATGGCCCAATTTTCCAAATTGGACCCAAGCCTTTACATGGTCCTATTCTAAGGCCCAACATTATATAGTCATTAAGGCCCAAACTATAGCCCATCTATGACCTAATTAAACTCACAAAGCAAGCACACCGCCACCCGACACGGTGGCCGGTGCCGGCAACCACCACCCTACGGTGGTGGTTTGAGATTTCTATTATTATTTCGGGCATAATTTACAATTTATAACTCGACAACACACACACACACACTCTAATAAACACACACGCACACATACAAACACCCTTATGGTCGCCGGTGGTGGTTCATGGTGGCAGCCACCATGGCTGGCGGCCATGGTGGTCCCTTTTACATTTTCATCCAACAAAACACGCATACACACACATTAACACATCTTCTTTTGCAGATTAAACCCAGCCACCCACCTGGTGGCGATGGTAACATAAGAAGTCCGACAGCAACGGCGGTCGACAGCAATAGCTCCTTTATCGACGACAACCACCACGGTCGACCACCATGGTGGTGTTTCATGACTCTTATTCGATAGGAACCACATGCACTCGCCACCTAATCATGACCCATGAACAACAGAGGTGGCTGACGGCGGCAAACGGCTTTGGCAGCGGCTTCGCGGAGGAACAGTCGCATGGCGGCGTCCACAGAGACAAAACCCATCATCAACAGCTCGACTGGTTCTCCCACAATCGCAACGTCGGTCCCGGTGGTTTTCCTTGGTTACATACGACGTCCGACGATGGATAGAAGAAGCTAAGGCTGGTGAGAGGAAAGAGAAGGAAAATGGCGGCAGTTTCCAATGGTCGCTATCGTCGGCGGTTGACAATGGCATTCCATCTTCGACACGGTGGCAACGCCGGTGATTGATGCTCAAACTCGTCAAAGTGGCAGCAGCCGGCGATGGAAATACAAGGTCGGAATCGGGGATGGTCAATCATGAGGGTGGCGGCTGGGAAAGGGAAGGTATAAGGGTGGCGGCCGATGTGTGTCTAGGGTTAGGGTTGTCGACGTAAATCAACAGTTAAATACCCGCTCCATGTAAACATATAGAGAAAATGACAAAACTGGTCCCTCCCATTCCAATATCTTCAAACAAAGTCAAATAATTACCATTTAAACCCTGGCTCCTTAAAATCCTTTCAACTTTGATCCAATATTTTACCAAATGGCTCCCATCTTCTAAAATCTTTACAATTCAGCTCCTTATGTTACCCCTTTTAGTCCCCAATATCTTAATCATGACATATTTAGCCTTTCCATCATTTTTCCGTTCAAATCAAATCCAAATAATTACCACTGAGCCCCTGTCTTCATAAATATTTACAAACTAAGTCCGGAATTCACACTTTTAACCAACAACTTCTGAATTGTGCCAATTAACTCCTTGAATCCACACCTCGCTATATATATAATTATTGACTTTAGGGCTATTATATATTCATTAATTAATTGATTTATTTAATAAATAAACGGGGTGTTACATACTATAGGTCAAGTCAACCTTCGGGTTGGAATACCCCAGACCCTCAACCATCAGGTTAGAATTCCAACATACTATCGGTCCAATCATCCTCGGGAAGGAATACCCTCGAGCCCATTCAACCATCGGATTGGAATTCCCTGACCTGTTGGCTTACACACAAAGCATTGAAGCCTCAGCCACCAACGAAACATGTGTACATATAACAGATAATCATATGATAATGTATAGCCAGACAGGTAGATCTACAGATCACTTATCATAGCAACATCCTATCTACCAGGATGCCAATTTAACATATCATAACAGCATAGCAACATCCTATCTACCAGGATACCGATCTGATAGATCATAACAATACAATAGCATGCATAACAGGATATCAATCCAATGGGCCGGCATTGGTGCCTTCGACCCACAAGTACAGTGAGGACAACTCACCACGAATGCAGAAACTCCTCGAAAGAAAACCCTAGCTGCTACCCTGCCGGCTTCCGAGCTATCAAAACCAACAACAAACCTAATTAGCAATTGGTTTCCTTGCTATAATCCATAATCCTTACTTGGGGTAAAATGACCTTTTTACCCATGACCCAACATGAACCAACAACTAAGGCCCAAAATCAAAAGATCCACAAAGGCCCACTAATGACCCAATTTTCCGAATTGGGCGCAACCCCATATGGGTCTTATCCTAAGCCCATAATTTTACTTATTACAATTTAAATTACCATCTATTACCCCTTAGGAGAAACTTGTTCAAAGACATAAATCGAAGGTCAAAGTCAACGGTCCAAATTGACCCAACTCGCCGAGTTGTCCTTCAACTCGTCGAGTTTCTCCATCAACTGCACAGATCGGGGAATACCAAGTCAACTCGCTGAGTTCACCAACAAACTCTCCGAGTTCCTCTATCATTCTGAAAAATGTTGGGAAAAACCAAACCAACTCGCCGAGTTCTCCATCAACCCACCTCTTAATACATTAAGCACTCAATTCATAAGGACATGACTCCAAAACATAGATCTGACTTCCTTGAGCTGGAAAACCACATAAAGTTGTCAACTTTACGTTCATGCATGTCTAAATGAAGCTCTTAAGCTTGGAATGGACTTACTAATCCAAAAAGAGGCCAAAACACAACAAAACCCAAAATAAGGATATCTAATCATCTATAAGTCAAGGTATGAACTTGATACCTAAAAATGACTGCAAGAAATGGAGTGATTTTAGATCCAAGACTTCCTTTTCCAAGCTAGAAACTTCAAGATCTTCAAATTCCTTCACAATGCACAAAATGAACACCAAATTTCCTTCCAAGACTCCAAAAACTTGGCAATGGAGGCTACAACTCGTTTTAGGGTTTGGAAAAAAAATGGAGGTTGATAAGGAGGCTAGAAAAAGGACTTAAGGACTTTAAATAGGGTGCAAAACCCTAAAAATTAGGGTTTCCTTCCTAGCTGCCAACTCGTCGAGTTAAGGCTCCTCAACTCGTCGAGTTGGTTCATTAAACCCTCGCGATCCATCCATCTTCAACAGGACGAGTTGGTCCCTCCAACTCGTCGAGTTTACCTAGAAATAGAGTTATTCTCAACAATTTCTCTTCAAGAATTTGGATGTTACATTTATAGTGCAATTTCATCAAATGAAATTAAATATTCAAAATAATATATTTATATAACCAAAGTGGGTAGCAACATCAATCACGATGGTCTAAAACTAAAGATTTTCCGATTAATCCATCTTTCGTGGTTGAGAAATAAAAAACCAAGATCAAATGTTTCATTATATTTGTTCTGTCAATAATTTAACATATAATTTTATACATGTAAAACATGGAACATATGCAAAATCAGTTATATGCATATACTATATGTGAATGTTTGATTTTACATATGGTTATTTGGTTATTTGGGATATCCAGTTTTTAAATTTAATTTCTATTATTATAAAATAAATTGATTGACTATTATAAACATCAAAATAAATAATGAACCATATATAAATTATTGATAACATATGTAAAATAAAAAATCATAAATCAGCTTAACATTTACAAATATAAAGTTAAGCCATTGGAATTTTAAGTAAAGTATGTTCATAATTGATGGCAAAATATTTTTGTAATTGATTTTTTCAAATCAATGATAGGTATAAAACTCAATTTGATTTTTAAGACCATTATCATTGTATAAGATAATCTTGCTAATATTAATTGTTGTAAAAGCAACATTAAAACCATATATGCTCTACAATTAAACACTGTTAATAATATGTTTCAGTTTCTGAATCGATTAAGTATTAGGTTTTATGAATTAGCTCTTTGACAATAAATGACCCACTTTGGTGGCCATGGTGCTAGTGGGTGGTGGTAGGGGATAATATTGTAATCTTCAACAATTCAGAATAGAATGAGATTTTGATTCTCACTTCTTATCGATGTAATTTATTTTTTAACAGCTGATATAAATTAAACTCGTTGATGATTATAATTCCCTTAACTAAACATTGGAAAGTAGTGAAATTGAATTCCAGTTCCCTTTATTCAATGGCTTTCTTCCAACCAAACATATCTAAATGTTTTGTAATCAGCCTAGTTGATCCTTCTTAGATATTTTAAAAATAAGTTTTAAGGGAAGCTTTGGACGTGTGAGATTCAATATAATACATAATCCTACTGACACAAAAGTATTGAGATTTCCTATTTCTGTATCTCAGTTACCGAATAAAACAGTTAATTTGTATAGTATAAAATAATTAGCAAAATTGAAAGATAACATTAAATAGAACGGTTCAAAAAGGAAACAAGCCATGGTGGTAGGGCTCAAGAGAAGATTAGCTTACTTGGAAATTTAGACACCTAGCGATTCACTCATTTATGTGATCGGCCCCATGTACGCCCTTTTCAATAATCCAAAATGTATTAACATTAAATCATCTATTTATTTAAGAACTAATTTATAACCCGTGAAAACCATAGTTATAAAATTAATTAAATTTTATATTAAAAAATCAAAATTATTAATTGATATTTTAAATAAATTATTACTTGAGAGATATTTTTTTAGTTATATAGAATTATAATCATTGATTTAAATAAATACGTAAAATATATCATCTTACAATATGTATTAATTTTATTTTATTTTTCAATCTAATGTTATTAATATAATATAATTAGAGTGAGAAAATTGAAATTTGAAATTTAAAATGAAGAATCAATTATTAATTTAATATAATTAGAGTGAGAAAATTTAAAATTTAAAATTTGAAATGCATAATCAATTTTAATTTAATGTAATTAGAGTGGAAATTTAAAATTTAAAATTTGAAATTGATAATTAATAGGTTGAGAAGTGACATGATAAATGATATATAACATTAATGAGGAGTTCTAATTGTATGACACTTGTCAATATGAAATTAAATCTATTCTTTTATTAGAATAGGAAGATAACTATCACTTACATTTCTTCATTGGTATTATATATATATATATATATATATATATATATATATATATATATATATATATATATATATATATATATATAAACACACACACACACAGATATTCCAAGGGTGTTGGTTGTTTATGACACTTAGGGTGAGCAAAAACCAAACCATAAAACGAAAAACCAAATAAAAAAACTGAAATACTAATACCAAAAAACCAAAAATGAAACTGATGGTTTTGATTATATTCTTTCAAAAATCGAATATTTCCGTTTGATTTGGTTTTGTAGAATGAGAAAAAAATGAACTGAACCAATTTATATAAAGTTTTTTTAAATAAAATATTTTATCTGTCTATTTTAAATAAATCCATGTAATTTCACAAGAAGTTTATGTTTGTTCAATTGATTAAAGTGCTAAGCCTTTTGAGGTGATGATTTTAGTCCAAAACTTGTTCTCGACATATTCATTTTATTTTACTAGCTGGGGGACGCATCCTACATGAATGACCAGATGAAAGTTTTGTCATTTTCATCATCTATACAAAGGTTACCCATTTCTTTTTCCTCTTAACTTTTGAGGATCCCACATTAGCTTATAGAAAAAACATTCGCCCCCTCCTTCTCTTAAATAATGACTAGGCGAATGTTCATGCGTTGCACAAAAAAGACATATATAGTTGAAATCTTTATAAATATATATTTTTCTGATTATAACAATAACATTGTTGTTAAATTTTTACTATAATAATTTATATACTAAATTGACATAATATATTTTCTATTTTGAATTATATGATAATATATACATCTATTATAACTGCATAATCTCAATCGTTTGAATAACTTCTACTTGTGAGTTACATATGAATAAAATTAAATATAATATATAGTTTAATGTTATTTATAGTTGTTCTTATTGTTAATTAATTTTTTAAAATTTATTTGTTTAATGTTTTAATTTGTATCATTATAATTATATAAAACATCAAACATTGTTTTTTGATTATAAAGGTAACAATATAATCATTTATATAGATTTATTTTTAACTATTGTTATTAAAAGTTATTTTAAGCTACTTATTTGAAAACTTTTAATGATTATAAAAATATCTTTAGAAAATATTTTAGTTAAATTGATATTATAATTTAGTTTTTGCATTTAGCACTACAATTTATCACTTTTAACTATTCACAAAATATTCATTAGGTGTTTTAAGTGGAACTGAAATTTATATTCAAGTTGACATTGTAATGTTATATTTAAAATAAGAATTTAAGTATTTTGTCCAAACTATTCAAAAGTTGTAACTTTAAATTGATAATGGTTTACATACAACAACATATTAAATCTAATAAATTAAGTATAATATGTTAAAAGTTAAAGACATAACTTTATAAGTAGAAGTAAAGATAATATTTTAAAATTAAAATTTAGTATATTTATGATTACACTTTAGGTTTGATATTTATTTAACCTTATTAACCAACTTATAATTATTATTAGAAAAACACTAAAAATAATCACTTTTAACTATTTAAAAAATATTTTTTGGGTTGTTTAAGTTAAACTAAAATTTAAATTTAAGTTTACCCTGTAATGTTATATTCAAATTAATAATTTAAGTATTTTATACGAATTGTTCCAAAATTGTATCTTTAAAATGATAATGGTTTACATCCAACAATATATTAAAACTAATAAATTAAGTATAATATGTTAAAAGTTTAAAAAATCACTTAATAAGTAGAAGTAAATATATTATTTTAATATTGAATTTTAGTTTATATATGATTACACTTTAGGTTTAATATTTATTTAGCCTTATTAAACAACTTATAATTAATATTAGAAAGAAATTGAAAAGTCATGGGAGTTTCAAATGAATGTAGTGAAAGGAAAAATACATGGGAGTTTCAAATGAATGTGGTGAAAGGAAAATGCTACTTTTATAATATAATATGAAATATGATATGATATGATATGATATGATATGATGATTTCTCAAGAGGTTGTTAACTAGATCAAGGTTTGGGTTTTGATTCGGTTTAAAACCGAAATTGAACCGAAAAAAAATGAACAACATAAAAAACTGAACAAACCACGATGCTAAAATAAATGGATCATTCGGTTTTATGGTTGGGATAACTGTATTGCAGGTTTGTGGTTTGGTTTTGGCCAATAATAGCACCAAACTGCACCATGCTCACCCCTAAGGGCAAGTGACGATAGTGGTGGTCCATGCCAGTAACCTGACTATGGTTTTAGATCTGAGTTATTACGGTTGTGTTGGCCATTTTCCTTAGTTATGGTTTCACATTTGACGAAAGGGACTATAGATATGGTGTGATGAGCGGTCGCGATGGTTTAGGGTTTAGATATAGAATTGGAGAGTGGCGACAAACAGTTTTGACCGAGAGGAGAAGAACCAATTACAGTGGAGATCTAAAAGTGGTCATAGATCTGGATATGACGAGAGCTTTGTGCTTTGTTAGATCTAGTGTTCTAACGAAGCAGATCAGATAAGTTTTCTCGTGCTCCGTCAGATCTGGACTTCGAAGTAGAGCGTAGTGTTTTTTGGTATTGCATCGAGGCGATGATTGGCGATGGTGAGTTTTGACAATGATTTATTGAGAAAATTAATCAGATCTTGGCCTACGGGTGACGATACAAAGGTCGATGTAGCTCATAAATGTGAAGAAAGAATGTTAGCCAACCATTTTGGGATGTTATTTTTATCGGATTTTTTTCAAATATATTAAAATAGTTAGTTTTTAATTCTCCATAATTAAACATCAACATAAATATTATATTTTTTAAGAAAAAATACATATTTTTTATCATATATATATATATATATATATATATATATATATATATATATATATATATATAATCTATCTTTACACAACTCTTATAAAAAAACCATCCAAATCAATATGGTTCCACTATTTCTTCTATCTTCAAGTATAACATTTCAATTTATTCTACTTAATTGTCTTTAACCATTTGTAACTCTAAAACTTTTCATCTTCTTCAACTAAAATGAATGATTAAATGCAATTTTTTGCATATATAAGAACATTATCTTCCATTGTTTGTTATTCGTATTTTATTCTTTTATCTTTCCGTTTTATGGTATATAATTTGCCTGAAAATTAACAAGTAGATTGTAGTTGTTTGATGTATAAAATAAACATTTCAACGATGAAATATGTCGGTGCGAGATGATCTTTGGAATTAAGATTGTTCTTTCAAAACAACTTTGGGTTTTTCATTTGATGCTTGGATGAATTTAAAAGGATTTTTAGTTAAAATTCTACAAATTCCTTGGTTAAGTTTGAATGAAAACGAGTTATGATACTTACATATGAAAAACCTTTTTTCATTGCATTATATAAATCCTATCATCCTAATGTATAGTTAATATAAATTTATCATAAATATAGGTTAAATATTTATTTTTTATTGATTCTCTTTGTCCCTCTCTCTCTATCTCTTTCTCTCTCTCTAATTGGACCAGTTAAAAATTTAAGGAGGTCAAAAATTTGTTTTTTAGGAAAAAAACATATGTCATAACATGGTGGGATAATAACCATGAAGTGGCATGAGACTTAAGTGAAATTTTCATCATGATGAACACCAAGATGTGGCAAGAAGGATGCCACGACACGCCAACCACTACAACCCAAGCCCAAGATTTTTAGCGTTTCCTCCGTATTTAAATCCTCTACTCTCTTATCTCGAAAAATCTAGCCCTATATGAGTGTTCTTGATGTGTTCTTGGTGTTTTTGAAGATTGAAGCCTTGGATTAAATCTTGGCAAGAATAAGAGGGTGTACCAGCTAGTTGTAAAAGTGTTCCATATTTATCATTCTCTTTTATTGTATCACACCTTGAAGTCCTTTGAAGTAATGTTCTTGGAGTTTTAGACAACTCCAGAACCTTAGGCTAGTTGGGTGACTATATTTTGGCCTTATTTGATGGAAAAGGTGTCAAGTCTTGATTCCCTTTGTTCCATGCACAATTTTTGGTCATGTTAAGGACTTAATGGACTTAGGGTTTAAGATCTTGCCTTGAGGTTGGACCCTAATGGATAAAGTTGGAAACATTATTCATTAAGTTATTAGGAAGAACTAGATCTAATGTTTAGGGATTTGATCTGTAAGGATTAAGCTCTTGATGAAAAATGTGAGATTTACCAGCAACCACGATGTGGCCAAGTAGGGCTAACGACGTGGTAGAGTTTAGATTCAAGATAGTGTTTTCCTAACACTCCCACCCCACAACATAGCCCAGGAGGGTCCACGACATGGTGGTGTCCTGCATGTCGATTGTTTTGCCTTGACATGCCCACGACGTGGCCAAGAGGTCTCCATGTTGTGGTGACCATTGACTAGGTTGACTGTTGACTTATGTTGACCATTGACCATTGAATTTTGACCATTTTGACCTTCTGTTAAGTTGGAGGTTTTGGATGTAGATTAAATAGTTATCTTTATTTCATGTTAGTTGGTTTGTGAGAGTGATCAATGCAAGGATTGAGAGTGTTGTTTTGCTTTTCCGATTCTATGCTTTAGGTGAGTCTTCTTACTATGCCACGTATAACATTGTATATCCTTTGCATCATATAATAGAGGTACTGTTAGGGTACGGGCATGTTAGTTGGCTAGAGTAACTCCTTGTTATGCATGTGAAGTTTAGGACACTTAGTGTCCTAGTATGCTAGCCTTGTAGGGTCTTGCATGTGAATTGTATGATATTGTTGGTTTGAGAACTGTAGGACATTTAGTTTCATAGTATGCTAGACTGGTAGGTTCTTTCTTATGGACTATATAATTGAAGAGTTTTGTGACAACCCGAAATTTCCATTCTAAACAAACCATATCAAGCCAATAGAAGTTAGAACAGTTACAGTGAAATTCCAGACTTTTGGTATAAGTTTGAGTATTTCAGGATTAGCACCTAAGGAGATATCAGGAGAGTGGATGCACTAGGGTTTTGTGCAACACTGTTATTCCAATACTCTAGGATATTAGAGTTCATTCCAGGAATAAAATATTTTCTGCCAAAAATCGCAGGACTATATATAGAAATCTGAACCATATTCGTTCATTAGTTAAAGTTACAACTAGAGAAAAGCCAAATTCTCTCTCACGGATCTTCGGGTTTTTATCCCAAATCGTGAGTACTTCAATCTAGTTTTATTATATAGCTTAGATTATGTTTTATAACATCAAAATCATGTCAAAACCCCAAGATTTGGGAGTTTACCGCCCAAGAACACTTGGGGAGTAAACTCCATTTCAAGGGCCAAAAGTGTCCCAATGTCCCTCAAAGCCTTGGAACTCAAACTAGAAGCCACCATTGCATGTTTAGGACACAAAATGAATTAGAAACAATGGCTAGAAGTGAGTTCACGGCCAAGGATGTTCTTGGGCCATGAACTCCATTTTTAAGTGTCAAAATGCCCTTAAAACCTTCCTTAAGCCAAGAGACTAATTTAGACATGTACGTAGATGAGTTTAGGACCAGCAAACAACCTTAGAACACCAAGAGTAAGGTGTTCACGGCCCAAGAAGTTCTAGGGCCGTGAACTCCATAAAATGGTGCCAAATGGTGCCATAAACTCTTCTAAAGCCAAGTACAAAAGCCTAGTTTAGTTCCTAGTTAATTGAGGGACTTGAAAACACCAAGAACACCATCCCAAGGGAGATTACGGCCGTAATCTCCAAGGAATATGGTCCCAGGGCCGTAAACTCCTAAAAGGAGTTATAGTATGCCCTAAACTCTTCCGTAAACCAATCCATTAAGTAGAAATGCTTATTGGGGCCTCATAGAGCATCAATCATCAAATGGGCACATAAGCATGAGTTCACGGCCATAAACGCATGAGTTTACGGCCGTAAACTCATTTAGTAGTGTCTTTAGGGTCATGAACTCCCTTATGGTGTTTTCCTTGAGCCCTACACACAATAGCTTCCCCTACAAACACTTAGATGCAATCCTAGAGGCTAATAACACTTGATAAAGGTGTTTAGCATGTCCTAGGGTGTCTTGACTTGTTTATTAGTTGTTTATAGACTAATTTGTTACATATATGTGAAATTATATGTTAACTAGGATCATAGAGTGTGTTCAAGACTTCACTTGACACCTAGCAGTCCTACCTCTTCAGTTCATCCGTATCACCCACAACAAATGAGTTCATACCCTTTAATCAATGTTTTAACTATTTTTAAATGTTTTATGGGGGGATACAAGTAGAATCATGCTACTTATTATATCAATCACATGTGATTAATAAGCCACATTCAAATGATTGGCTACTCATTAGCCGTTTTACCAAACAGTTTCCTTCAAATGTTTTTCATAAACACTTTATGTGTTTAAAACTCCTTATTACACTGTACATTTTACTTTGTATATTACATTTCAAACTTATTTACAATTGTGTTTCAAACAAATGATTCTTTATACTAAACTGTTTTATCAAACCCATGCCTTTAAACCGTTTTATATATTGACACCATGTCGATCTTTTCTTAGATAACAATTATGTTCCAAGGTTTTACAAAAAGTATTTTATGCTTTTATATTATAAATTGCATGCCTCTATATGTATAGTTATATAAGAAATGTTTAAAAGACTTAGGAAGGCTATCCACCCTATCTCCTTTTCGCGCTTGAGATGTAGTCTGGTGGGATATCGGGTACTCGTCCGAAGGTCGTTTAAATATTAGTTATATATCATTTGTACATATATAGTCATAAAGGTCCTTCCAGTTCAGCCAATGCCCTTGGGTAGCAAGGGTATACATCCATGTCCATACGTACCAGTTAGATTACTAGTAAACTACCATATGGGTAGTTTAGGAAGATACTAGAACTATTACTAGAAGGCGATATCATACAACGAGTCAGTTCATTCATGAGTCAATACTTTCTAGAACATTACAGTAAATTACTATACTTGCTAGATAGAGAGAGAACACACATTACAACTAGCACACGTAGAACATTACAGTACATTACTATACTTGCTAGATACAGAGAGAACACACATTACAGCTAGCACACGTAGAACATTTCAGTACATTACATATACATAAATACGTTGATAAAATTGTGATCCACTGTATCGGAGCATGCCTTAAATGTCATGGCCCGAGTTGTAGCCAAAATTCTCTTGGAGGGAGAGCGTATAGATCTATACTGGATTGACTATCCTACACCTTGCTGCTAGCTATAGCCGGACCTGCAAGTCTGCGGGTGCCAAACGTCATTTCTATTTTTACGACCTACCCTTGCCGTTAATATTAGTCGATAGTATGGTAAAATTAATCACATGATGCCTTAATATAAATCCGGTTTAAAGTAGTTAGTACAGCAGTAGTTCCTATAATACAACACTACAGTACTACATTAATTTACCCCTTTACACATATTTAGTGATCATTTCACTTAGAAATTAGATGTAAAAACTATATTTTGTTAATGATAGTTACACTTGGGTAAATTACACACTTTTACAAGAGACGAACATATAACAATTAAGTCTTGGTAGAAGACTACATTGAGAAAAGTTAAGTCTTGGTAGAAGACTACATTGAGAACAGTTAGGTCTTGGTAGAAGACACCTTTATATAATAGTAGGAATCATAGGGATTTCTAGGGTTTTTCAAACATTTATAGTTGTTTTACAAATATTTTTATACTTATAGTTCATATACATTTTTCCATACTTACAGTTCATATACAAAAGATTTCTTACATATACATTAAGACACTAAAATACTTATGATCTCACCAGCTTCAAAGCTGATACTCTCTTTCAAAATAACTTCTATCCTCAGGTCAAACATAGACATGTACCAATGCAAGGTTTATAGAAGATGGAGCTTGTTCAAGACGCATCTTTCATTTTGATTTATGCTTTAGTGTTTATCAAAATTTGACAGAACACACTTGTATAATGATTATATTATTAATGCAATGGATGATGTTGTTTCTTGCTTACTAGTTTTCATTGTTGTGATAATGTACATGACGTCCTCCGCCCCAGAACGTTTCCGCCGTTCTTGGTTTTGGGGTGTGACAAGTTTTGAGCATTCTAACACTCCTAAGGCGTACATGCAACCCTAGAAACCTTGGATCTATGTTTAACTAAGATACATGCAAATTTGATTTTCCAAGGTTCTTAACCTAACTAGCATGGCATGGGGAACTTTGAAACATAAAAGCTAGTAGAAGAACATACTTTTTTGTTCCTTGGATTCCTTGAGAACCTTGTGAGCATAGCACCTCAGGTGTGATGCCTCAAATGTCTCACACAACACTAGAACTCTTGCAATAACCTTGAGAGAAGTTCACTAACACTCAAAATCGGCTAGCCCTCTTGTTCTTTCCTTTTGGTGCCGATTTTGCTAGCCATGGGATCCTGTTATATTTGTGTCACAAGTATGGTTACAACATGTAAACCCTAATTGACATGGCTATCCATATTCCATGATCCATGGGTTTATAACCTCCATGGACTATCCATGGAGCACCTTATGGGTTTTAGCTCAATTCAATAAACCATGGATCATTAGCCCACTATAAAGGAATAGATGATTTACATAATCAACCCCATATATTTAATTAGTCTGCTTTTGATCACCAAATTAATTCTGAATTAATTCTTGATCAATACTAATTAAATAATATTATTAATATATTAAAACTTATAATATATTAATAAACCTTAAGTGTCCTTTCTCTCATTTAGTCTATCCAAGTGTTGCAATGCCAGGCAACCCAAATGGACCAAGCCAACTGGGTCAAGTACATTCCAGAAATAGTTATGCACTTAGATACCTAATCCAACAGTCCCCCACTTGGATAAGTCTAATAATTATAACTGCAAGAATGACTTCAGGAACCGATCAACAATCATAGCTATTTCAAGGTCTCGCGGAACTGAGATGATGATGATATGTCATTTAAGATAAGTGGTCATATAATCCTCTGTTCTAGATATCAACCGGACAAATACATGGAACATTGTCTTACTTCTTGTCTAGTAGTTTGTTTCCCGATTTCCGATTTGTTTGATATAGAACATAATCAAACACATCAATTTAGTTCTGACCGGGCCTGGTACATAGGTCAACACGAAATCATCGAGGGGCCCAAATATCGCTTCTAATCCAAGAAGGAACTGATAAACTTCGACTCATATGATTGTTCTATTACTTGTTGAATCATACACAAAGGTACATTTTATAACATCGAGTCACCAATGCGTTTTCATACAATCAATGTATAACCAACTCATAATCAACAACTCATATCTCTAGGTTTTAAGACTTATATGATATTACCGCCTTACGATCTCTCGAGATAAATTCGATGAACTGATACAAGTGAGCGTGGGTTGAATCCAATACTAAGAACTTATGAGCACTCATGAGTGTTGTAGCAACTCTTACTATGTGCAACATCTTAGACATCTACAAGCCAATTTCATGACAGTCTTGATTCATATCTACTTCCAACATATGACCGACTGTGGAGAATTTGAATAATATGATATATCATAACATAATTACTCTGGAAGTCAAAACATGCCAAATGAAATGATAGTAAATGATTGATAGAAGATAGCAACACTTTACTTATAAATAAACAACAACTTTTATTTATCATCAAATGTCAATTACACTTTACAAATTTCAAAGCTATCTAATTACTAAAACTAATATCATCGTTCAGCCATATGTGCCTCGCATACTGAAGATGTTTAACCCTACCCAGTCCCTTCGTGAGGGGATCTGCTGGGTTCTCATTTGATGATACCCTATTTGCCACGAAGAGTCCTTCTTCTATTCGATGTCTGATGAAATGGTCTTTTTTCTCGATGTGTTTGGATCTTCCGTGATCCCTTGGTTCCTTGGCTAAGGCAACTGCACTTTCACTATCACATAAAATCTCCATAGGCTCCTTTATAGGTGGTACAACTCCAAGGTCTCCAATGAAGTTCTTTAGTCATATAGCCTCCTTTTTTGCCTCACTTGCTGCTATATACTCTGATTTGCAAGTTGAATCAACTACTGTCTCTTGCTTGGAACTTTTCCAAGTAATTTCTCCTCCGTTTAAGGTAAAGACCCAGCCTGATTGAGAGCAGAAATTATCCCCATCAGTCTGGAAGCTAGCATCACTATACCCCACTACTCTCAAGTCATCACTCCCATCGAGGGTAAGGTCCCAATCCTTAGTCCTCCATAGGTACTTGAGAATGTTCTTTACCGCAGTTCAGTGAGCCTTGCCAGGGTTACCCTGATATCTGTTGACCATGCTCAACGCAAAGGCCACATCAAGACGAGTACAAGTCATAGAATACATGATCAAGCCGACAACGGAAGCATACGGTACTTGATTCATCTCTGCTATCGCAGCCTCTGTACTCGGGCTCTAAGTCTTACTCAATTTGTCGTTAGTATGGATCGGTAACTCTCCTTTCTTGGAATTCTACATGCTGAACCTATTCAACACCTTATCCAAGTAGGTACTCTGACTAAGTCCAATTAGTCTCTTTCTCCTGTCTCTCAAAATCCTTATCCCTAGGATATAGGTAGCTTCTCCAAGGTCCTTCATAGCGAAACACTTCCCAAGCCAGGAATTCACTTCCAACAGAGTGGGGATGTCATGTCATCCACATACAATACCAAAAAGCTAACTATAATCCCACTAGCCTTGAAATATACACAAGATTCATCTTCGCTCCTCGAAAAGCAAACTCTTTCACTTTCTCATCGAAACAAAGATTCCATCTGCGAGGTGCTTGTTTCAATCCATAGATGGATTTCTTAAGCTTACACACTCTATTAGGGTACTCTATGCTGACAAAACCCTCTGGCTGACTAATGTAAACATCCTCAACCAACTTTCCGTTAAGGAAACGGTTTTGACATCCATTTTCCATATTTCATAGTCATGAAATTCAGCAATGTCTAGCATAACCCTAATAGGCTTAATCTTCGCTACTGGTGAAAAGGTCTCATCACAATCAACTCCTGAAGTTTAAGAAAAGCCCTTTGTGACCAGTCACGCCTTATAAGTGTGTACATTACCACCCATGTCGGCCTTCTTCTTGAAGATCCATTTGCACCCGACTGTCTTACGACCTGGTACATTGTTAACCAAGTTCCAAACTTGATTGCCATACATGGACTGTATCTCGTTATCCATAGCCTCTTTCCATCTGGCAGACTCAGGGCCTGCCATGGATTCCGTGTAGCTGTTAGGTTCATCCAGACTTACTAGTGTATTATCACTTATAAGTGTATCACCTTCCACAGTAATATGGAAACCATATTAATGCTCAGGTTCATTCCTAACTCTCGTGGAACGCATCAGAGGTACGGACTCGTCAGTCGGATCAATAGGAGTTTCCTCCTCAGGTTGATTTCTAGGGTTTGAGGTTCCTTTACCACTTGACTCTTCAATTTCTTAAAGGTCAATTTTCTTCCCACTATTTCCTTGGCTTATGAACTCTCTCTCTCTCTCTCTCTCTCAAGACCCCTCTCCTTGCTACAAAGACCATATTATCACTGGGTCTGTAGAAGAGGTAACCAAAGGATTTTTGTGGGTAGCCGATGAAAATACACGTCTCACTTTAAGGTTCGGGCTTATCGTGAGTCCCATGCCTCACGAAAGCCTCGCAACCCCAAATCTTGATGTGGTCCAAATTGGGAACTTTTCAATTCCACATCTCGTGAGGTGTTTTGGCATCCTTTTTGGTAGGGGCTAGATTAAGAATAAGGGCGATAGCCTCTAAGGCATACCCCTAGAATGATATTGGTAGCGAAGCTCGACTCATAATGGAACGAACCATATCCAACAAGGTTCGATTACGCCTATCAGCCACACCATTAAGCTGTGGTGTCCTGGGAGGTGTCAATTGTGAGACAATCCCACATTCCTTCAGATAGTCAAGGAAATCTGTATTAAGATACTCACCACCTCGATCAGATCGAAGCATCTTAATGTTCCTGCCCAACTGATTCTCCACTTCATGTTTAAATTCCTTGAACTTTTCCAAGGTTTCTAACTTATGCATGATTAAGTAGACATATCCATATCTATTATAATCATTAGTGATAGTCAATTAAGAAGTGGTTAGCATCCCGTGTGGCGATTCTGAAGGGTCCACACACATCAGTATGTATGAGGTCCAACAAACCCTCACCCCTAGAATAAGTACCAGTGAAGGGCGACTTTGTCATTTTCCCAAGTAAATAAGATTCATAACTATCATCCGAGTTTAGGTCAAATGACTCCAAGACTCCATCCTTTTGAGTTGGCTTATGCGTTTCTTGCTTACATGTCCAAGACGACAATGCCATAATAATGCTTTATCCAAGTTAGTGGAAGAATCAATACACAACATATTATTTCCTAGGTTATGAACAACCGACACAGTTTCATACACACCATTACAAGGTAATGTTTTAAAATAAAGAACATTATTAAAGAAAGAATTAATACCACCACATTCATTATGAAACAAAAAGGTAAACCCTTGTTTTTACAAACCATGAAAGGAAATAATATTTCTTTCCATTTCAGACGAGTAAAAACATTTATTCAAATCTAATGTTAACCCAATACTTAGAAACAAAGAATAAACTTCAATCTTGGTGATAGGTGAAGCTTTCCTATTCCCCATGATTAAGTTTATCTTCCTATGCTCCACATTCTCACTTCTTTTGAGTCCCTATGAATCAGAACATATGTGAATACCACAACCAATATCAAGGACCCAAGAGTTATAATGGGGTGAGTTATTAGACAATATAGTGTATATACCTGCATGGTTGGGTTTTACTTTCCCATCCTTAACATCTTGCAACAACTTTGGGCAGTTTCGCTTCCAGTGCGCCTTTTCATGGAAATAGAAGCATTCAGCCTCTTTAGGGTTAGAAGAAGGAGTGAAAAAACCTCTTTCGGTTCTACTTCAAAAGGAGCCTTCAAGGGACTTTCCCTTGGTACCATTCGAAGGGCTCTTCCTCTTCTTCCCTTTACCTTGCCCAATAGCCAGAATAAGGGCGGCGATAGGAGTAGGAGTAGGAGTAGAAACAACCGAGTTACCTTTAAGACCACTTTCCGTGGTCTTTAGAAGTCCTTGAAGTTTGCTGAGCGTAACTTCCTCTTTGTTCATGTGATATGTCATCTGAAATTGATCATAACACGAAGGTAAGGAGTGCAAAATGCTGTCAATTGCCAACTTCTAGGGGAAGTTCACATTCAATTTCAGCAAACGGTCCACGAATCTTTGAATTTTCTGCATGTGTCCCGTGATAGGTTCGCCATCCTTCATTCAGTTTGTTATCATGGAGGAGATGATTTCATACCTCTATCGACTAGCACTTCGATGTAGCGGTCCATCAAGTCCTGGTGCATCTCAAAAGGGTAATAGCCCTCATAGGAATTTTGGAGCTCGGCTGTCTCATGTGCCCTAAAGTCAGCGATCTCCTCAGGAGTAGCTGTAGACTCATCAAGATCCTTAAGCTTCTTGTCGAGGACATATTCCTTGTCCTCATATTGAGTGACCATCCTGATGTTCCTAATCCACTCTTTAAATTGGATCCAATGAAGATGACTCTCCCACAAAGTTTCATGAGAGAGAAGGAGCCGGTAGGGTTTGAGCCAGAAGCAGCATTATTGGAAGACATCTGAAAAGAAAAAAGGACAAGTTTAGATTTTACATAAAGATAGTCCTTAATTAGACACCCAAATGTAATATTAAGTCTACGACCCAACACAATATTTTATAAATTAGAAGACGGATGTCGTAATCCAAGCTATAAAATATTTGAAGGTAGGTGAATGACGATTCACTAATTTCCACCATGAAAACCGAAATAAATTATTATGTTTTAATTGCTTTTGAAACTCCTAGATTCTTTTGAGATTCATTGAACTTTTTAATGGCATATTTCAATCTTGATTGTGCCCTTCAGGTTTTGTGACTGGGATGCCGAGTATCACAAAACAAGGTGTGAGTTAACCATGCAAATTACTTGGTACTCTTGATGTTTATCACCTAACCGATGTGTCGGTCAACCACACGCGCTCCACCGATCTATGATAAACATTAATCCACCCTTTGCTTACCTTGGTAAGTCTAGGTTAGTGTGTCGGTTAACCACACACGCTCCACTAACGACTTAAGCAAAGTACAAAGTGTAATTTCATGGGTTAGCACCATATTCACATTTTCCTAAAGTAACTAATATTGGGAATTTATAAAAAAAAACTTTTAGTTACTTTATAACCATCATACTTTTAATGAGGATTAAAGTCATTATCCTACCCGTTCGGATAACGACCCTCCACCAGTCAAGGAAGCGGTGGGTGAGAGTGGACATCTATTAAGCTGTCATTTTATAGGCAACAACCTTATACCTCCCTTATAGACCGGCTTCGTGAATGAGGTCTACTAATGGTAAAACGACTTGTTCTCATATATATATATATATATATATATATATATATATATATATATATATATATATATATATACACATATATATTATTAACTTATAATATTATAAAGTATAAGGGTTGAATTTAACTTTTAAAATTATAGGGGTTGGAACTAAAGTTTTTAAAATGACTTTACGTGTTCCAAAACTTGAGGGCAAGTTTTGTAACTTTCAAAACTTTTCATCTTTCATAACTTATGAGTTAATGGTTTATTAAAATGAGAGACTTTTCATTTTGTAACCTATTTGTTTATTAATGGCCTTTAAAATAAAGACTTTTAGTAATCCATAACTTGAGGACAAATTATCGATTCCATTAAAACACATCAAGATCATGAATTAAACTAACAAAACAATTCCTATGATCTACCATACTCATAAGTTCATGAACATTCATATCAACAATTTTAAGAATCATAAAAAACACATATAAGACTTGAATTTTGATAATAACTACTGAAAATGGATTAACATAACCATTACACCATCTAAAACACGTTTTATACAACCAAAACAATTTAGGGTAATGTTTCTAGTCCATTTCCAGTAGCAAAACTCGAAAATCTACATTAGGGCCTCCTACTCGTCGAGTGCAAGAACCTACTCGACGAGTAGAATGAATTTACACATGTAATCGTCTAGTCCCTCCATGGACTCGGCGAGCTCACTCAACATAATGCATAAATCTTGAGTTTTTTCAACAATTTGCATCAAGTATCAAGAAAACAACCCTAGGCTCTGATACCACTGATGGGTTTTGAGCATTCTAACACTCCTAAGGTGTACATGCTTCCCTAGAAACCTTGGATCTATGTTTTACTATGATACACGCAAATTTGATTTTCCAAGGTTCTTGACCTAACTAGCATGGCATGGGGAACTTTGAAACATAAAAGCTAGTAGAAGAACATACCTTTTGTTGCTTGGATTCCTTGAGAACCTTGTGAGCCTAGCACCTCAAGTGTGATGCCTCAGATGTATCACACAACACCAAAACTCTTGGAATAACCTTGAGAGAAGTTCAATAACACTCAAAATTAGCTAGCCCTCTTGTTATTTCCTTTTGGTGTCGACTTTGCTAGCTATGTGGTCCTTTTATAGTTGTCTCACAAGTAGGGTTACAACATGTAAACCCTAATTGACATGGCTTTCCATGTTCCATGATCCATGGGTTTATAACCTCCATGGACTATCCATGGAGTACGTTATGGGTCTTAGCCCAATTCAATAAATGATGGATCATTAGCCCACTATAAAAGAATAGATGATTTACACAATCAACCCCATATATTTAATTAGTCTCCTTTCGAACACCAAATTAATTTTAAATTAATTCTTGATCAATACTAATTAAATAATATTATTAATATATTAGAACTTATAATATATTAATAAACCTTAAGTGTCCTTTCTCTCATTTAGTTTATCCAAGTGTTGCAATTGCATGCAACCCAAATGGACCATGCCAACCGGGTCAAGTACATTCCAGAAATAGTTATGAACTTAGACACCTAATCGAACAATAAGATCATTAGGTGTCATGGTTGGTTAGGTCAATTCTTGTAATGGTTATAGGTGGTTAAATTGGATAGCCTAAGAACTCATGGTCTAAAGCCTGATTGCATGATTCTTGTTTGATTTATTGCTTTTGAGTATACCACCGGTTCGACAAGATGTATTTAAACTTAAAAGCTTTTTATTGGTGGCTGAACATGAAGGCTGAAATAGCGACCTAAGTAAGTAAATGCCTAACTTGTTCCAAGGTCAAGGAAGAAGATCGATGACCCTCGGTATTATTACAACAACTGGAAATACCCAGGTCGAAGTGGGAGGAAATCGTAGTGGATTTTGTAACCAAATTGCCAAAGACTACTAGTGGTTATGACACTATATGGGTAGTTGTCGATAGATTAACCAAGTTTGTGTACTTCATACCAAAAAAAGAGACAGCTAAAATGGAAAGGCTTACCAGGACGTACCTTAGAGAGATTGTCAGGTTACATGGGGTACCATTATCTATTATCTCCGACAGAGATAACATGTTTACCTCCCGATTCTGGCAAAGTTTGCAAAAAACCCTTGGTAATTTTCTGGATATGAGTACAGTCTATCTTCATCAGACTGGCGGTCAAAGCGCAAGGACAATCCAAACGTTTGAGGACATGCTCAAAGCATGTGTGATAGATTATAGAAATGCATGGGATACTCATCTTCCATTGATCAAATTTTCATACAATAATAGCTATCATACGATCATCAAGGTTGCATCATTCGAAGCTTTATACGGTCAGAAATGTCGATCTCCGATTTGTTAAGAGGAATTTGCCGACACCCAACTTACCATGAAGTTCGTTGGAAATACCCTAAGAATAGGCCTAAAGATTATTTATGAGAGGAATGAAAAGATAGTGCAAATCCACGAGCGCATGAAACCAACACGTGATCGTCAAAAGGATTATGCTGATATAAGACGCAAACCCCTTGAATTTCAAGTTAGAGATAGGGTGATGCTTAAGGTATCTCCTGAGAAAGGGGTTCTAAGGTTTGGAAAGCAGGGAAAGCTAAAACATAGGTACAAAGGACCATTTGAAATCCTTGATAGGATTGGTCCAATGGCCTATCAACTTAGGTTACCCCAAGAGCTCAATAACATGCATGATGTCTTTCATCTGTCAAATCTTAAGAATTGTCTCTCCGAAGATAGACTGGTCATGCCCCTTGACGAAATCCAAATCAACCCTGAAATGAACTTTGTTGAGGAACAACTTTAAATTATAGATAGAGAGGTCAAACGGATCAAATAGAGTCAGATTCCCATAGTCGATGTATGATGGAACTCTAAGCGAGGACTTCATTATACAAGGGAAAAATAGTACCAAATGAAGAATGAGTGCCCTCACTTGTTCGAAGGAATCTCGCAGTAAGATAAAATTGTTGGATAAGGTGTCTAAGTTCATAACTATTTCTGGTATGTACTTGACCCGACCCGGCATGGTCCATTTGGGTTGCATGGCACCATGCAATTGGATAGACTAAATGAGAGAAATAACACTTGTGGTTATTAATATATTATAAGTTCTAATATATTAATAATATTATTTAATTAGTTTGATCAAGAATTAATTAAGTGATCAAAAGATAACTAATTAAATATATGGGTTGATTGTGTAAATCTTCCATAACTTATATAGTGGGCTAAGAGGCTCCATGGATAATCAAGTTGGGTTGAACCCATTGGATGCTCGATGGAGGCTTCATGGGAGTTACAAACCCATGGGTCATGGAAATGAAGAGTCATGACACATTAGGGTTTACATGGTGTAACCCTAGATGTGTTAACACTATATAAAGCTCATGTGTTCTCCCAAAAATTGGTTAGACAAGAAACAAGAGGGCTAGAGCCGATTTTTAGAGTGTTATACTTTCTCTCTAAGTTTACTCCATAGCATTTGGTGTTGTGTGAAGAATTTGAGGCATCACACTTGGGGTGCTAGGCTCACAAAGGTTTCAAGGAACATTTACAACAACAAGGTATGTAGTTCTATCTATTATTTAAGTTAAAATTGTTCCCCATGTATGCTAGATAGGATCATAGCCTTGGAAATCAACTTTGCATGATAATTAGACAAACATAGATTCAAGGTTATTAGGGTTGCATGTACACTTAGGAAGTGTTAGAATGCTCAAAACCCATCAGTGGTATCAGAGCCTAGGCTTGTTTGTTTGTTATTTGTGCAAAAAAGTTGAAACAAGTCAAAAAACTTGTTGTCTGCCTGATGAACTCGTCGAGTCCATGGGGGTACTCACCGAGTTCATGTGTATCTTCATCCTACTCGGCGAGTAGGTTCGTGCACTCGGCAAGTAGGAGCCACAGAATGCAGATTTTTGACTTTTGCTGCTGGAAATGGACTAGAAACATTACCCTAAACTGTTTTGGTGTCTTAAAACTTGTTTTAGATGGTGTAATGTTTGTTCTAATCCATTGACATTGGCTAATATCAATTTTTCATGATTATATGTGTTCATATGGTCTTGAAACTTTGATATGGATATTCATGTTCTTGATCTTATGAATTTAGATGATCATAGGAATTACTTGTAACTTACTTGGTAGTTTAATTCTTGATCATAATGTGTTTTAATGGAGTCCATAACTTGTCCTCAAGTTGTGGAAAACCAAGAGTCACACTTGAATTAAAACCATTAAAAGAACACAAGAGTTGGAAAAATGAAGAATCTTCATTTTTAATACTCTAATTAACTCATAAGTTACAAGAAATGAGATGTTTTGAAAGTTTACAAAACTTGCCCTCAAGTTTTGGAACAAGTAAAGTCTTGATTAAAACTTTAGTTCCAACCCTTAGTTTTTTAAAAGTTAAATTCTACCCTTATACTTATAATATTATAAAGTTATTAATAATATATATATATATATATATATATATATATATATATATATACATATATATATATATATATATATATATATATATATATATATATATGTATAAGATCAAATTCGTCTTACCACTAGTACGCCTCATTCACGAAGCTGGTCTATAAGGTGTGTATAAGGTTGTTGCCTATAAAATGGCAACTTAATGGGTGTCCACTCTCACCCACCGCTTGTTTGACTGGTGGAGGGTCGTTAGCTGAACGGGTAAGACAAGGACTTAAAAATTCTCATTAAAAGTATAATGATTATTATAAAGTAAATAAATGTTTTATAAATTCCCAATCTTAGTTACTTTAGGAAAAATGTGAATAAGGTGCTAACCCATGAAATTACACTTTGCACCTTGTTTAAGTCGTTGGTGGAGCGTGTGTGGTTTACTGGCACACTAACTTGGACTTAACAAGGAAGGCAAAGGGCGACTTAAGGTTTTTCATGAGGTCGGAAGGAGCGCATGTGGTTTACCAGCACAACGATTAAGTGAAAAACATTAAGGGTACCAAGTAATGTGCATGGTTACTTCACACCTTGTTTTGTGATCCTTGGTATCCCAGTCACAAAACATGAAGGGCACACTCGAGATTGAAACATGCCATTGAAAAGTTCAATGAATTTCAAAGAATCTAGGAATTTCTAAAAGCCAAATAAAACCTAATAACTTATATTTCGTTTTCATGGTGGAAATTGGTGAATCGTCATTCACCTACCTTTAAAATATGTTATAACTTGGATTATGGCATCCCTCTTCTAGGTTATAATATATTGCGACTGGATCCTCGCCTTAATATTACATTTGGGTGTTTTATTAAGGATTATCCATATATCTAAACTAAACCTTTTTCCTTTTTTTCAGATGTCTTCCAACAATGCTACTCCTGGCTCAAACCCTACAGGCTCCTTCTCTCTCATGAACCTTTGTGGGAGAGTCATCTTTGATGGATCCAACTTTACTGATTGGATCAGAAACATCAGGATGGTCACTCGTTACGGGAACAAGGAATATGTTCTTGACAAGGAACTCAAGGTGCCTGAGCCAACTGCTACTCCTGAGGAGTTTGCTGAATACGAGGCACATGAAAGAGATGCTACCAAAGTGGCATGCATCATGATGGCCACCATGACACCGAACTCCAAAAGTCCTATGAGGACTACTATCCTTTTGAGATGCACCAGGATTATGGACCGATACCATCAGAGTGCTCGTCAAGAGCGATATGAAATCATCTCCTCTATGATCACAACTCGAATGAAAGATGGAGAACCCATCACCAGCCACATGCAGAAAATGCAAAGGTATGTGGATAGATTGATGAAGTTGAATGTGAACTTCCCTGAGAAGTTAGCAATAGATATTATTTTGCACTCCTTACTTTCGTGTTATGATCAATTCCGCATGACATACCACATGAATAAGGAGGAAGTTACACTTAGCAAACTTCAGGGACTCCTAAAGACCGTAGAATTAGGTCTTAAAGGTAAGTCGGTTGTGACCACTCCTACTACTACTCCAAACTCACCACCTTTCCTGGCAATCGGGAAAGGTAGAGGGAAGAAGAGAAAGAACCCTTCGAAGGGTACCAAGGGTAAGACCCTTGATGGCTCCTCTTCTAGCGGAACCAAGAAAAGTTTCGTTACACCTTCTTCTGATCCCAAAGAGGCTGAATGATTCTACTGCCACGAAAAGGCGCACTGGAAGCGTAAATGTCCAAATTACCAGCAAGATTTGAAGGATGGGAAAGTTAAACCCAACCATGCAGGTTTTTACACTATCTCATCTAATAATTCACTCTATTCTAACTCTTGGGTCCTTGATACCGATTGCGGTATTCATATTTGTACTGAATTGGAGGGACTAATAAGAAGTGAGAATGTGGAGCATGGAAAGATAAACTTGATCATGGCGAATAGGAAAGTTTCACCTATCACCAAGATTGGAGTCTATACTTTTTTGCTTAGTAGTGGATTTACTTTAGATTTGAATAAATGATGTTATTCGCTAGAAATGGCAAGAAATGTTATTTCTTTTCATGCTTTGTATAAACAAGGTTTTACCTTTTCTTTTGATAATGAAACTGGTGGAATAAATGCTTTTTTTAATAATGTGCTTTATTTTAAAGCATGACCTTGTGATGGTGTGTATGAAGATGTGTCTGTTATAGATAACTTAGGAAATAATGTATTGTGTATTGATTCTACTAATGATAATAACTTGGATAAATCATCATTATGGCATTGTCATCTTGGACATATAAGCAAGAAACGCATAGGACAACTCCAGAAGGATGGAATAATGGAGTCATTTGACCTAAACTAAGATGATAGTCATGAATCATGCTTACTTGGAAAAATGACAAAGTCACCCTTCACTGGTTCATGTGAGAGGGGGGAAGGTTTGTTGGATCTTGTACACACGGATGTATGTGGACCCTTCAAACATACCACAAGGGATGCTAATCGTTATTATGTGACTTTTACAGATGATTATAGTAGATATGGATATGTCTACTTAATCAAGCATAAGTCAAAGACTTTTGAAAGTTTTAAAGAGTTTAAACAGGAAGTCGAGAATTAATTGGGCAGGAACATTAAGATGCTTCGATCCGATCGTGGTGGTGAGTATCTTAGTACTGAGTTCCTCGATTATCTAAGGGAATGTGGGATTGTCTCACAATTGACACCTCCCAGGATACCACAGTTGAATGGTGTAGCTGAGAGGCGTAATCGAACCTTGTTGGACATGGTTCGTTCCATGATGAGTCGAACTACGCTACCAATCTCATTTTAGGGGTATGCCTTAGAGACTGCCACCCATATCCTTAATCTGGTCCTTACAAAGAAGGTTGCCAAAACACCTCACGAGATGTGGACTGGAAAAGTTCCTAGTCTAGCCCACATCAAGGCTTGGGGTTGCGAGGCTTTCATGAGAAGCTCGAACCTCGAACCTCGAAGCGAGAAGAGTATTTTCATCGGCTACCCACAAAAATCCTTTGGTTACCTCTTCTACAGACCTAGTGAGAATGTGGTCTTTGTAGCAAGGAGGGCTGTCTTTCGAGAGAGAGAGAGAGCTCATAAGCCAAGGAGACAGTGGGAGGCTAATTCACCTTGAGGAACTTCAAGAGTCAAGTGGTGAAGGAACCTCAAACCCTAGCAGTCAACTTGAGGAGGAACCTCCTGTTGATCCAATTATACCTCCAGTTGTACCTCTGAGGCGTTCCACAAGGGTTAGGAATGTACTTGAGCATTGCTATGGTTTCCATATTACTGCGGAAGGTGAGACACTTATTAGTGATGAGACACTAGTAGGTCTAGATGAACCTAACAGCTATGCGGCAGACATGGCAGTCCCTGAGTATCCTAAATGGAAAGAGGCAATGGATAGCCAGATACAATCCATGTATGACAATCAAGTTTGGAACTTGGTTGAGAATGTACCAAGTCGTAAGAATGTAGGGTGCAAACCCTAGCAGTCAACTTGAGGAGGAACCTCCTGTTGATCCAATTATACCTCCAGTTGTACCTCTGAGGCGTTCCACAAGGGTTAGGAATGTACTTGAGCATTGCTATGGTTTCCATATTACTGCGGAAGGTGAGACACTTATTAGTGATGAGACACTAGTAGGTCTAGATGAACCTAACAGCTATGCGGCAGACATGGCAGTCCCTGAGTATCCTAAATGGAAAGAGGCAATGGATAGCCAGATACAATCCATGTATGACAATCAAGTTTGGAACTTGGTTGAGAATGTACCAAGTCGTAAGAATGTAGGGTGCAAATGGATCTTCAAGAAGAAGACCGACATGGATGGTAATGTACACACTTATAAGGCTCGACTGGTAGCAAAGGGCTTCTCTCAAACTCCTGGAGTGGATTATGATGAGACCTTTTCTCCAGTAGCCAAGATCAAGTCCATTAGGGTATTGCTATCCATAGCTGCATTTCATGACTATTAAATATGGCAAATGGATGTAAAAAACGCTTTCCTTAATTGAAAGTTGGCTGAGGATGTTTACATGAATCAGCCAGAGGGTTTTGTCAGCACAGAGTACCCTAATAGAGTGTGTAAGCTTGAGAAATCGATCTATGGATTAAAGCAAGCCCCTCGCAGATGGAATCTTTGCTTGGATGAGAAAGTCAAGGAATTTGGCTTTTCTAGGAGTGAAGATGAATCTTGTGTATATGCCAAGGCTAGTGGGAGTATAGTTAGCTTTTTGCTACTGTATGTGGATGACATACTACTCATAGGAAATGACATCCCAAATCTGTGGGAAGTGAAGTCCTGGCTTGGGAAGTGTTTTGCTATGAAGGACCTCGGAAAAGCTGCCTATATTGTAAGGATAAGGATTTTGAGAAACCGGAGTAAAAGAATAATTGGACTTAGTCAGAGTACATACTTGGATAAGGTGTTGAAGAGATTCAGCATGCAAGATTCCAAGAAAGGAGAGTTACCCATCTAGAGTAACACTAGACTGAGTAAGACTTAGAGCCCGAGTACTGAGGACAAGATAGCAGAAATGAGTCGGGTACCTTATGCTTCGGCAGTAGGCTCGATCATGTATGCTATGACCTGTACTTGTCCTGATGTAGCCTTTGCTTTAAGCATGGTTAGCAGGTATCAGGGGACACCTTGTAAGGCTCACTGGACAACGGTAAAGAACATTCTCAAGTACCTGCGGAGGACTAAGGACTGGGTCCTTACCCTCGGTGGGAGTGATGACTTGAGAGTCGTAGGGTATAGTGATGCTAGCTTCCAGAATAATACGGATAATTTCCGCTCTCAGTTAGGCTGGGTCTTTACCTTAAACGGAGGATCAATCTCTTGGAAAATTTCCAAGCAGGAGACAGTGGCTGATTCAACATAGAAATCAGAGTATATAGCGACAAGCGAGGCGAAAAAAGAGGCTATGTGGCTAAAGAACTTCATCGGAGACCTTGGAGTTGTACCAGCTATATCGAAGCCTATAGAGAGTTTTTGTGATAGTGAAAGTGCAGTTGCCTTAGCAAAGGAACCAAGGGATCATGGGAGATCCAAACACATTGACAGAAAATATCATTTCATCAGACATCATATAGAAGAAGGACTCCTCGTGGCAAAGAGGGTATCATCGGATGAGAACCCGGCAGATCCCCTCACGAAGGGACTGGGTAGGGTTAAGCATCTCCAGCATGCTAGGAGCTTAGGGCAGAAGGATGATATTAGTTTTAGTAGTTAGATAATTTTGAAATTTGTAAAATGTAATTGACATTTGATGATGAATAAAAGTTGTGTTTATTTATGAGTAAAGTGTTACTATCTTTCGTCAATCGTTTACTATTATTTCTTTTGCATGTTTTGACTTCCAGAATATTTATGTTGTTTCACATATTATTCAAATTATCCACAGTCAGTCATATGTTGGAAGTAGATATGAAGTAAGACTGTCATGAGTTGGTTGTAGAGGTCTAAGATGTTGGACATGGCCTCAACACTCATGAGTGCTCATAAGTTCTGAGTGTTGGATTCAACCCACGCTCGCTGGTATCACTTCATGGAATTTATCTCGAGTGATCGCGAGACGGTAATATCATATAAGTCTTCAAACCTAGAGATATTGTTTGTTAACTATGATTTAGTTATGCATTGAACGTACGAAACCGCATTGGTAACTCGATGTTATAAAACGTGCGTTTGTGTGTAATTTAACAAGTAGTAGAACAAGCATATGAGTCGAAGTTTATATGTTCCTTCTTGATTAGAAGCTGATATCTGGGCCCCTCGATGATTTTGTTTTGACCTAAGTACCGGGCCCGGTCAGAACTAAGTTGATGTGTTCAATTAAGTTCTTTGCCAAACAAATCGGAAATCGGGAAACAAATTGCTGGACAATAAGCAAGAATATATTCCATGTGTTTGTCCGGCTGATATCTAGAACAGAGGATTATATGATCCCTTATCTGAAATGGCATACCATCATCTTCTCAGTTCCGAGAAACCTGGAAAAGAGCTACGATTGCCGATCGGTTCGTGAAGTCATACTTGCAGTTATAGTTATTAGACTTATCCAAGTGGGAGACTGTTGGATTAGGTGTCTAAGTCCATAACTATTTCTAGTATTTACTTGACCCGACCCGGCATGGTCCATTTGGGTTGCATGGCACCATGCAATTGGATAGACTAAATGAGAGAAATAACACTTGTGGTTATTAATATATTATAAGTTCTAATATATTAATAATATTATTTAATTAGTTTGATCAAGAATTAATTTTAGAATTAATTAAGTGATCAAAAGATAACTAATTAAATATATGGGTTGATTGTGTAAATCATCCATAACTTATATAGTGGGCTAAGAGGCTCCATGGAACCCATTGGATGCTCCATGGAGGCTCCATGGGAGTTACAAACCCATGGGTCATGGAAATGAAGAGTCATGACACATTAGGGTTTACATGGTGTAACCCTAGATGTGTCAACACTATATAAAGCTCATGTGTTCTCCCAAAAATCGGTTAGACAAGAAAAAAGAGGGCTAGAGCCGATTTTTAGAGTGTTATACTTTCTCTCTAAGTTTACTCCATAGCATTTGGTGTTGTGTGAAGCATTTGAGGAATCACACTTGGGGTGCTAGGCTCACAAAGGTTACAAGCAACATTTACAACAACAAGGTATGTAGTTCTATCTATTATTTAAGCTAAAATTGTTCCCCATGTATGCTAGATAGGATCATAGCCTTGGAAATCAACTTTGCATGATAATTACACAAACATAGATCCAATGTTATTAGGGTTGCATGTACACTTAGGAAGTGTTAGAATGCTCAAAACCCATCAAAAATTTCATGAAGAAATTATAAAACGAGGGAGAATGTGACAACCAAGAAAATTTTCGTCACCAAACACCGTTAGGAAATAGTAGGGAGCCATAAATGTAATAGCTTAGTACTGTTATGTTTGATTTCATGAATAAATATAATCAAATATGTTGTTACATTTAGGAATAATTCGGCATTTAGACTCAAAATAATCGTCCAAAAAGTTGTATCGTCTTTGAAAACGGTTAATATATTCAGAAAGTACTTGTCGATGTGATTCCCAGGATATAAAATTGGTAAAAATCCAAATCTGATTGAAGGAATTATGATTTTTGTAAAAATTAAAATCAATCGCATAAATAAATATTAGGACGTAAAAACGGTACACAGAGATTGGTTAAGTGTTGACTAAAGTTATAAAAAGGAGAATCGTAGTACTCCTCGAGATAAGAACTATAGGAAAAAGAACGTCGAAAATGGGATCCACATGAGAGATATGATTCGTGTAGAATCATTTCTTTTTACCCCTATTAGGAAAAAAGATGAAAGTCAAAACTAGCCAAAACTCTCGGACGGAACTACAATGATCACGCGCGACGTGTGCTGGTATTTGTGTAACGTGCACGTCAAAACCCCAAATATAAATAGCATGGTCTGCAGACTCATTATGCACCCTCAAATCCTCTCTCTCACTCTATCTGATCGAGCTAATGCAATCTTGAGGTGCCCCGAAGTCTAGAGCCCGAATCAAGCCTACACATGTGGTATCACGCATCGAGGGTGAGTTCACGACCCTACTTTTATGCTTTTAGAAGATTTTACCCATGGGGGATATGTGCTTATCAAACTTCTTTATCAAAATATATTAAGAAAATATATTAGTAATTTATATATGTAAACTTGAAACGATAGGATAATATGTTGGTAGAAACTTTGTCTAGTCTTAAGCAATGACATTATGCATAATCTTTATGTTACCCGATATACTAGGAAAAGATTATACCTATATATTATGTTGATCGATTTTCTAGGATAACATAGTACCTAGACTTAATGTTTGCCAAATCTTAGTATAGGTATTCTACTTAGCTATTACTCTACGCTAATATCATGTTAGTCAGATAATCATAATTATTATATACATATGGTAAAGGAAAAGATATATATATATATATATATATATATATATATATATATATATATATTGATAATTATGGAAGTAAACATAAGGATAGGCAATGTATTAATTGTACCATAACCTATCCAAGAAAACCTATAAAAAGATAATTATTATATATAATGTTAAGTATATATGAATAGTTATGGTATAAAAGAAAGATTAAATAAGGAAAAGTTAAAAATGATAATCATACTTAAGATTAAGTAAACACGTGTAGTGAGATGTTATTATTCATCCAATATTCTGATTAAATTCAGTTGACCCCGAACCTACAATCGTTAATCTTGTGAGACCCAGAAATATATGTAGACATCTATACGGGGCTGACTCACCCACCTACAATTGCTAGCTACAATCCCGATTGGATAACTTTATTAAGTATAAAAATAATATTATTCAACGTTCAATAAAGCATCGTGTAGGGTATTTATTGGTCTATGTGGTCGATTATAGAGGATCATAGTAATGCTGTTCGGAAAATATTGATTTAAAATTTCCTAGAAGGACGCCTTCGAGTAGTTGTATGATTCGGTTTAATTTAATATCAATTATAAAGATTAGGATAGGTAATATATCCTAAAAAACAGAAAGATTTTTAAAACATAAATAATTTTCAATCAATTAAAATATTAAAAAAATGATAACACATGTCACTCACCAACTTTACATTGATGTTTTGAAAATGCATGTATTCTCAAGAAGATGAGCACGGAGAGTATCTGTGGAAGGAAGGAATTCATCAAGGAAGTTGTTGGAAGTTGTTTATGTTAGTTTTATGCTTGGTTATGAATAATATGTATGCTTGAACCCCAAACAATGTAACCTTGAAATAATTTATAATAAATAAAAGTAATGTTTGTGTTATACTTTTGTGTATTGTTCAATATACATGCCACTAGAATCCAATTTCCCTACATGGCATAACCTGCCACTTCCTCCATCAGGCGAGGGAGTGACAGAATGGTATCAGAGCTACATGTTATAGCAAACTAGTATTCCCTTAGGAACTACGACTATAACCTAGGGCATACACTTTAAATTAGTTAATCTAATAAAAAGTATTATTATTAATTACCATACAGATAGACTACTTACAGGTGTGTTGAATAGTTTGAACTGTCTCTTAGGTTGCTGGATTTTAGAATGTCTATATGCTAAAATGGTCCTTCCCTCCCAAACTTCTCACCTAGTCAATCCTTACTTGATAGTCTTGCAGTCCAAAATATAGAATTAACAAAAAAAACCCTTAATCAAAAAATAATCATATAAAATAGTTATATAAACTCTTATGAATATACCTAAATATCATAAAGATCATCCCATTAAATCACAATTAAATATTTTAGGTCTAAAATGAATCCTCCCGTTAGTACAATAGTGTGGTCGTACCACAGACCTTGATTACGCAACTAAGTTTTATATATGGTTCGACCAATGCACACCTAAAGTTGGATGTCGTATTTGACAATCTAAATGCATTAGGATTTATTGATCAATAGCTTAGTACGCATAGATGATTTAAGAGTTAGACCAAGATCTACAGCTTAAGGATTTACGGATCGATAACTTAGTTCGATTAGTTGATTTAAGAGTTAGACCAAGACATAAAACTTGAGGATTTTGGATCGGTGGCCTAGATCGACTTCTTGAGGATTGGAGACTTAGGTCAAGACCTACTACGAGAGGATTCAACACATAGTTTGGAATGGTACACCTTGAGGATATCTGGATTAGAGTCAGGTATCCGACATACCACCCATATAGAGAATCCTAGGAGATATGGTACTATCTACTACATACTTATTTAGGTGATCATTAACATGAAAATCATCCAATGGAACAATAATGGACTCGTCGATCACATAGTTATGCAATTGCGAAACATGGAAAGTGTTATGGATCTGAATGAGCTCTTCCGGTAGATCCAATAAGTAGGACACCTTGACTACTCTAGCCATCACACGGAAAGGGCTGATAAACCCAAGACCCAGCTTCACTCGCATCCTAAAAGGAATAACACCCTTCTAGGAGGATACTGTCAGTAGTACCATATCCTTGACCTGAAGCTCCAACTTTGAATGGCGTCGGTCCACATAACTCTTCTGCTGGCTCTAGGTCATCAAAAATCTCTACCAGAACTATTAAATAAGCTATGTCGTCTTGAGCAGCACCTTTGTATTCCCTATGACTCTCTAACCAACCTCTCGCCAACAAACAAAGGTCCGACACTTCCTCTGATAGAGAAGCCCGTAGGGATGTATACCAATGTTGGCATGATGTTTTTTGTTATAAGAAAACTCAGTCGAAGGAAGATAGGAGTCCCATCTCCAACCGAAATCAACGATGCAGGCCCTAAACATATCATCGAGGGTCAAGATAGTATGCTCACTCTAACCATGTATTTGTGAACGATATGTAGTAATAAAGTGCGTCCTGGTACCCAATTCCTCATGGAACCTCACCAAAACCTAGAATTAAACTGAACGTCTCGATATGAGACTATACAAATAGGCACCCCATGACGAGCCACAACCTCTCAAATATATATGTCAGCCAATTTCTCAGCCGAGAAACTCTCCTGAATAGCAAGGAAATGGGCACTCTTGGTCAAACGATCCACAATAACCCAAATAGAATCAAGTCCCTTACTCTTCCTTGGTAACTTGGTGATAAAATCCATGGTGAACTGCTACCATTTCCACATAGGGACCTCTAAAGGCTGCAACTAGTTGTGTGGTCTTTGATGCTTGGACTCAATCTTTCGACAGGTCTTGTCACATACCGTTAATTAAATAAATAAATAGTTGAAGTATAATAAATGAATACTAGCCCTAAATTTGTAATAAGCTACTAGTTTTAGTCATAAGGAGCTAAATGACATAATTCCTAGAAATTGGGGTCTTTACTGTAATAATGTTTGGGAAGCAAGGACTAAAGACTAAAATGGGGGTTTAAATAGTAACATGTAGAAAATGAAGGGCTGAATATGTCATAAGTTAGATTTTTGGGGGCTAAGTGTAATTTCCAAATTGATTTGTAAAGATTTTAGAAGTGAGGGGGTGTTTGGTAAATATTGGACTTAAATTGTAAAGAATTTTGAAGGCTGAGGGTTGTTTGGTAAATTATGAATTCATGTTGAAAGAAATTGATATGGAGGGGCTGGAATTGTAAATATGTGGGAAGTTGCAAAGTCGTCGCTTATATAACCCATCACCTTTGTCCCGTAATCCTAACCCTAAGAAGTTCTTGCAGCCACCACCCTCACTTCAACCTCCACCGGCGCCACCACCCTTTTCCCTCCCATCCCAGCTACCGCCTCTATGACACCATAGTGAACCACCGAATGAGCGTCTCCGACGACGGGCTTGAAGGCCGAAATCGCGACTACTGTTGCTATTTCTCAATCGTTGTTCTTCCTTCCTCCGAGACGTCTGTCGTGCCACCCCGATCACCGATGGGCTGCGTCGCCAATGCTAAACACCGTCTGTTGGTCTCACTGATGTGTGTTGAATACACTAATTTTGATCCTACTAACTTAGACACAAAATAAACTCACAAAAGGAAGTGTACCTATCGATTAATAATATAGTTCAAGGCAAAGTAGGGTATCGAAAACAGGGAACGGTAAACAATTAAGATTATTACGAATATTATCTAAATAAAACAAGTAATAGAAAGGGGGTTTTCTCTAGTTTTGCAAGACTAGAAACTTAAGCAATCAAATAACATGCAAACTAAGCAACTAACACCTAAAGCAAACAAACAATCAACTAAATTCAATAATGGAGATGACTTCTGTTTAGGTTCGATTCATTTACTCCTATGGTTGATTTTATGGAAAGTGCAATGGCTTAATTGTTTTAGCTATAGATTAGTGTGATTAGGTTCGTGTCCGCCATTACTAATCCTTAGAAAACAAATTAATTCAAACAGTGGCCAATTGGTTAAACTAATGACTTTCCTAGTTTATTGATTCGGTTTAAGTAAGACTTGTAATTAGCTAATCAAATTACTAATTCAATTAACCTCTTATTCATGGTTCGTCACACAAGGCTCAGACATTAACTTACCTATTTTCTAGTTAACCCTAGTTTCATGTTCGCTATTCCAAGGCATATAACAATGTCTTCACATAAATCATATGAGATTAGCAATTAAGAGATGTTCATGCAACTTAATATGTTGTTTAATTAATAGAAAATAGTTTTAATTAACACATAAGGTTCTTTAACAAGCTTAACAAAACAAAATCACCAAATTAAATTTATCCAATCATAAAATCAAACCATATTCATTAAGTCATCTATCCTAAACAGAAGATATGAGTTTTAGCTCATTATTATAGTAGAAAGTAACTCAAAAATGAAATCTAATAGTTTACACATAGTTCAAACAAAAGATTAAGTAAAGATTAAACTTAAATTTCCTTTGATCTTCTCAAAATTGAAGTCAAGGGTTTTTCCACGAGTTCCAGAGCTTCCAGGTACACCTCCAGTCGCAAATTAATCCCCCAAGGGTTCCCCCATTAGTTAGGGTTCGAATAAGAAGCTTATATATATATATATATATATATATATATATATATATATATATATATATATATATATATATATATATATATATATATATACATTCTGAAAACAGGGCCGACTCGGTGAGTCTAGTGACCAACTCGACGAGTCCATCACTTAAAATCCCGTGTACGGCAAGTCAGCGTCGAGAATTGCGAACTTCGTGATCAACTCGTCGCGTTGAGGCCCAACTTGTCGAGTCCGTTTGGAATCAACATTTTATCAAAACATGAAAGTTGTCCGATATTGTGTCTATCTTTCAGAACATTTTGAATCTTGTCAATTGGAGTTACGGTTCATGAGATATGATCAAAAGACTAACAAGGGGTCAAGCTGTCCAACAACATCCTTCTTTCTTCAAAATCCAAGATCCTAGCTTCCAATTGCTAAATCTGCTTCCTTTTTCTTCTGAGCTCATCTTTTAGGCTACAAATACATTTTATACATATTTAGGTACCTTTGGTTCATAATTTGCAATAAAATAGCCAAAAGGTATTAAGATTTAACATAAAATATATGACTAATTATGCACATATCAAAATACCCCACACTTGACGTTTGCTTGCCCCCAAGCAAAACTGAATTTTAACATACTAGCATAATCCCAATTGAACCCATCCATTATGCCCAGACAGGAACGCATGCAGTTGTGTCTAAAATTTTTTCTAAGTAACCCCTCAATTCAAAATACTTATAATCCTCATAAACACTCGCCCATTTCTTTTGAACACTGCTCATTTTATGCTTCCCTCTAAATCCATCCCCAAAAAACATTCTGATCCTCAAGGTATTTTTGGTCAAACAACCCACGCATACATAATCTAAAAAATTATAACTTTTTGATACCACTATAGAGCTTATTTGGAATTCTTCACTTCTTTGATATTTGATCTTTGATTTCTTTGAATTCACCACCTTGTTGTTTGATTTTTGGTATCTTCAACTTTTTTTTATTCTTCAAAATTTTGATCTTTTGATCTACATACTTTGACTGCTCCAAATTTTTTACAACTTTTTCTTGTAATTCTCTCTTTTTTTTAAACATGTATCTCACTCATAACCTACATGCTTAAGTAAGGCGCTCAACTTCAACATTTATTGGTTAAAGTATTAGTCTTCCTGGATACATTCAAATACACGATGCTAAACATATTGCGCCCCTCAAACTAAGCAAGGTTGTGTTTTTTTCCCATGATTTCACTAGAATAAAGGGGACCACAAATAAATTATAACGTATATAGGCTCAACTAAACATTTAGGTTCTGAAGGAATCATCAAATACAATACTAGCATGGAATTCTAGTTGTTTTTACCAAAATTTTCTAAATTAAATCCTAGCAATTTTTATGCAAAGAATTCAAAATTAACTAAAATTTTCAAGATTTTCGAAATTTAACTAAAATTTCAACTAATGTAACCAACCCCCTACCCCACACTTAATTTATGCAATGTCCCCATTGAATATTATGCATGATAAAGAAAAATAAAATAAAGAGAGAATTAGAACAAACTCCCCTGGGATAGTAGTGCGTAATTGATATTTCATCTTTAAGCTCAATCTTCAATTGAGTTTAGACATGGGAACAAATCATCCATGTCTTGGGTGTCAAAATCTCGAGTGGTACAACTCCAATTATAAGAGAAAAACTCTTGGAAATTCTCGAAAAATGATCTCCAAAGAAAAGAACCAATGCCCGTATCAAATATGGTAAAATTGTGAACTTGAAAATAGAATTATCGAGTGACTCGTCAAGTAGATATGCTAACTCGCCATGTTGTAGCATGATTGGAAGAAAAGTCGGAAAATTGCACATGGACTCGTCGAGTAGATGTGATGCACTCAGTGAGTAGACCGATGTGTGGAAAAAAATTTGTATTTTGCGCTAGTCCGTTTCTGATGTATGGGGGCAATATAAACTAATACTTTCCCTCATTTCTCTTTAGTAAATATATACTCTATAACCCTCATCATTACCGGACTCAACCTTGGACTCGAAAACTTCTATTCTTTCGTCTAGACTCGACTCTTTGCACTATTTCCCTCACGCTTTAAGAAATCGCTCTAATCTCACCCTAACTTCTGCAAAGATCAAAGACAAAAAACTACATAATAACAGGAACACAAACATCCAATTAGCATTCCTATATTACCCTAGTAGACTAGAAGTTTTGAAGCAAACCAAACCAAACACACAAAATAAAAATAAAAAGAAAATGAAAAGGAAACTCTAATGACGTGTTGCCTACCGCAAGCGCTTCTTTTTGTGCGAGTCTTGAGCTGGACTCCCAACTTAATAAACTTCGAATAAACTCAATGTCAATCCATCTACTGCATTGAATATTTTCTTTGGACCAATTTGTAAAAGTGGGCTCTTTGCTTCGAAAATTGGCCAAACGGGATTTAATTCATGTAACCCAAGAATCTTGACAAGTGTTGGAACCATTTGGATACTACTTAGAAATGGATCACGCTTCAGACCTTTCTCCAAAGTTAGAATTGTCACCCCATGCTTCAAAACACAAACTAGAATTACATGGGGTCATGTCGTGGTAACGGTCAAACCACAGCTTGGTTCTTACAATCAAGCTTGTTCTTGTTCTTCGTCCGACCACTGTGCTAGCAACCTTTCCAGTTCCTTCAAATATTTTTTAGGATTAAATTCTTCATCTTGTAACTTTATCTCTAGTGACTCGGATTGTTCTTGTTCGTTAGAAGAGATGTTATCTAACCATTTTGAGAACAAGAACGATCTGATGCGCAGGGACAAGGTTTGAAAACTCAAACCTTGAGTGAATGCTTAACATAAATGTTTGATTGCTAATAAATGTTCTAGTCAAGCCTGGATAGACCAGTCAAGTCTGAGTTAATGCATTCAACAATTAATCAAGCCAAAAATGAAAAATGAGAATAAAGATCAAAGTAAAGTTAATAAATGATGAACAAAAAGAATGTTTGAAAGAATATTCAGAAAGATGAAGTAACTTGAATATGACTAAAAGTGAGTGAAAGTGATCCGTTATTGATTTAACATTGAATGCTCCTATAAATAGGAGTACATGAAACATAGTACTAACCAATTACAATCAAAGGATTGGATAAAAGAGTTACATCTGCCACTCTAAATATCCAAGTTGACTTAAGATGGAGTCCTATGAATAGTTAAATCAAGTTAAAGGCAATTACAATTAATGAAAAGAGACAAAAATTTGATCTCGGAACAACAAACATTTCAGACATGAACATTCATTCCGTAATGCCTTCACTCTATATTCACTTCACCACCTTGACTTTAGATCCTGGCACAAAAGAATTCCGGAGTACACTTCAGTTTGGAACTAGCTTGACTTCGAAATTGACAAATGGATTTCGGATTGCTAGAGGTTCACTTTCAGGTTCCAACAGTCTCCCGTAAGTGAACTTAGCAATCAAGTCAACTTAGATAGCTTCTTCCTTGATGAATGTGTGGGCTCTAAACAACCATTCTCGTACTTCAATGTACCAGGACAGCTGACTCACAAACTTTGCTTTGACATGCTCCAAAGCTTCAGACTTGGTTGCACGGCTGATGAACTTCTTAAGTGCTTTTATGGGAACCAGATGTTTGTCAAGGACTCGAAAAAAATTCCTTTTTGTTTGTTTTCTTTGTTTTGTATACAAACCCTAGAACCAGATCATCAATATGGCCTTCGGCTAACAGTTCAGCTTCCGAAAGTACGTTATCTATCCTGGCCACAAAGTTTTCAGTTCCGAATAGATGAGGTAACTCATAGTCACGTCGACTAAATTCCATGACATAGTCTTTGAGGAAGCTCAGAGCTGCAGGATACGTACCCATGTTGATATCACCATTTTGAAGTCCTCAGAGGTGAGCAACTAAAGTCAGAATGTCATTCGGATTCATCACCGGAAAGTCAACATTAGTGATTTTTTGATAGGATGGTTTGTTTCTGACAACATGGTATTGGAATAGTGGACAGTTAAAGTTCAAAATTGGTGAGGACCTTTCTTTCGTATCCAGAAATCCTGGTAATCTTCTTCCTCGTCCATACTTCCTTTAGGGGAAGTGCATTCTTGGCATAGAAAGTTTTAAGCCTTTCACGCTCTATCCGGATGGTGACCTTCGGATTGTCATTAGGATGGAGAGGAGAAAACTTGATCTAGAATTTGCTGAACGGAGAGAGAGGAAGATCAAGTTGTTCAAAATCACCAGAAGGAATGTTGTAGTTCATAAAAGGTACTAAGTCGACATCCTTAAGAATTCCTTCACAAAAGAGGGGAGAAATGCCACACATCGGATCAGGTGTCCTTTAGCACTTGGATTTGGATGTTGTCCTCTATGGCCTTGTTAATTTCTTTCTAAGACCATCCAAGTTTTTGCTTTGTTGGAGGTTCGGAATCCGTGATAGGCTTCTTGCCTTTGTCTTTGCTTTTGTTCAGGACTGAGATCACATGCAACATGTTCTCATCTATAGTGATCTTAGGAGGGGAGGATGGAAGAGGTTCTTCCAGAATGTTATCTGGGATGTGAAGAGGAGAACCTTCATCAATTGGAGTGATTTTTGGCTCCGGAATAGGAGGTAGCATGGAAGGTATGGCCCGGAAGGCTTGAGCAGTGAGGAAGGATTTGGCCTTGGCCATTTGAATACCTCTTTGGAGAACATCTGGTAAAGAAGATGGCCGTGAAACTGCAGACCAAATTCATTTCTCTTCCTCAGTCATTTGCTTAGGAAAAAGCTTCTGAGGAGCTCCACTAGCTAGAACTCCCTTGGTGACATATTTCTCTTCATCATTGTCTTCATCATGATCAGAGTTGTTTCCTAGAAGTCCGGAAACAACTTGGACTTCATCATCGGAATTAAGATCTGATGTGAATATTTAATGCACTAGTTTTTTATTTATAATTCCTAGTTTATCGCATCTAAACCACACCTTACAGGCAGTGAACCCAATCGAGTATAGTATAACTTTGATAAGCAAGGGTGTCGAACACAAGGGGAACGATAGTGGATTAATTTAAAATATTTGATTATAGGTTACAAAACACACGAAAGGAATAAATAAATGTTTATTTAATCTCAAACGAACAATTAATTAACAAATCTTGATAAACTAACAGGAAAACAAATCTCTTCAGGTACTTTGGTTTAGATAAATTACACCTTAAAAGCATAGACAATTGCATACACAAATTCATTTATTCATGTTCACCAATTCCTAAAATTATTAGATTCGCATTCACTATTACTAATCCTTTAGAAAACAAGTCAATTCAAACAGTGATCAGTTGATTAAACTAACATGTTTCCTAGTGTTCAGTTTGTATCAAGCAAGACTTGTAATAATAGTTAATCAAATTACTAATTCAATTTAACCTCTTGTTGATGGTTTATCACACAAGGCTCACACATTAACTTACTTATTTTCGAGTTAATCCTAGTTTCACATTCTTTATTCCTAGACATATAATATTTATGGTCATCAAAATCATAAGAGACAAGAAATCAAGCAGATGTTCATACAAGTCAATTTACTTGACAATTAACAACAAATAATTATCATTAACACGTAAGGATCTTTTAACAAGCTTGGCAAGATAAATTAAACATAAACAAACAATCCAAAATAGCAATTAATCCAATAATCAAGGTTTCATTCAATCATAAACACAAAGTAAAAGGTTTTTTACACCTAAATTAGAAAGTAAACACATAATGGAATCACAATGGAATGCTAAACATGGTCACGATAACAAACCACATGATTACCGACATGAATCCGCTCTCCAATCCCTTAGATATTTGCTCCATATCAGCTTAACGGCCCTTTCGCCGCCTTCTACACCCTCAAAACGGCAGCTATGAAGTTTTCTTGTCGAACAAGTCGAAGAGGAATATCATAGATTATGAAAATGTTGGAATGATATGGGGTATTTATAGTTGAAGGGAGATGAATTAATATGGAATATTAGAGTTGGATTGGAATAAGGAAACTAATGGTGGCTTAGGGATTAAGCAAATAAAAATAAGATAAGTGGTGCTTGGGGAATAAGTAACTTGGAGGGAATTTCCGTCCAACTTTTATGCTTCATCTTCAAGGCCGATTTTGGATAAGATAAGTGTCGAATTAGCCAAAAGTCCCTCTCACATAAGTCGTAGGAAATTTCGTCTAGCTTTCAGAACATTTTGAATCTCATCAATTGGACTTATGAGTCATCAGAGGTACCCGAACACTTAAGAGGGGTCAATCTGCCTGCACTATCCTTTTTGCATCTTTTCAGCTCCATTCTCTTCCTTTTGCATTCCAGCTCCCATTTTTACTGTAATTGAATATTTAAAAGCATATTAAGTATCTTTTAGTTCTAAATAACATAAAAACATATTATAAAATAATAAGAAAACATCATAAATATATGCATAAAATAGACGTTATCAAGATCTTCATCTCGGAGTTAAAAAATCGAGGCAGGCTTCCATGGTTGACTCAAACCTTCTCCCCCACTTACATCGGTGGTTTTCGGAACCGGTGCAAGCAGCAATGAGTCCTTCAGATCATCAAACTTGGTAAAAAAAATTTGAAGACCGGTGTTGAGTTGATGAGTGAGCGCATCGTAAGCTTCGGAAGTTAGCGCATAGAAGGAGAGATGATCGGATAGATGTCCATGGATAGCAAGCACCTCATTAAACTTGCGATTCGGAACATCAACATGGTTCCAATTGGAGCGGAGCAATTTGATGAGTATATGCTGGATGATCAGATTCATTTCATTCATTTTCTTGATTTCCTTCTCCAACCTCTGAATTTGTTTCTCATGGCGAACATGGGTTTGCTTGATAAGATCGTTGGTAGCAGCACCCAAGTCATCGTGAACCTTGAGCATAGTAGTGATGGTGACAAGATAGTGCTCAACTGAAGCATCATACTTAGCTTCAACTTCTTGAATCAAATGCTTGAGTCAGATGGAGATCAGTTGATCTAATTGAACTTCCCTTTCAGCCACCTAAAGTCCGGATTGAGTAGATAGCGACTGGAGAATGGTGTCAAGCTTGGAGTCCAGTCCGAACACCGTTTCATTGATTTTGGTGTTAATCTCGGCCATAGAAGATTCAAGAGTGGTAACCTTCTTCATTGTGTCTGAAACATTGGATTGGCTATCTAATAGAGCAAACGGATCTATGTGGTTTCCTACTGAGGATCCGTTGTCTGAGCTGGAAGGTTGAGGAGTGTATTTCGGAGATTCCGGAGTGATTGGAGTGACAGAAGGCCCGGGTTTATTGGTGGCATCATCATGAAGCTTTTGTGTGGATTCGGATTCATGTTGAGTAGAGGAGGAGCATCCGAAATCAAATGCTGGCTTAGACGAAGATGGCTTAAGAGAAAGTTAAACTGAGGAAAACACGTTACAATCAGCAACGTGTGCAGCATCTGTTGTCAGTAGTAACTCTTCGGAAATTTCATCATCCGAAGCCAGAGCATTGGAAGCATGAGGAGGAGACTTTGGAGTTTCTCCGGATGTGAGCTCAAGATCTACTAATTCATCTGTAGCAGAGACATAGGGCAAGATGGTTTGAATAACTCTCTTCTTCAAGACAATAAGAGTGGATTTCACTTGTGATCTGGTGAGCTCTGGATGCCTAGAGTGTGCCATGTTCACATAATCTTCCCATAAATGATCATTAACTCCTTGTCGTCCTGTACCCTTTCCGGGTATCTGACTAGTTGCAACACTGGAGGTTGTAGGGACAACTCCACACTCGGAATGCTTGGGTTTTGGAACAGGGGTTCTAGAGTGTGTGCGTGTAGAAACAAGTGGGATATCTAATTTGACACGTGAGTGTGTTCCAGGGGGGCAAGCACCTTTGTTCAACACCGTCATCACCTTTTTGAGAAGGTGAGGGTGGATTATGTGTTGACTCCCTGTGTGTGTGCATGTGTTTTTGAAGCATCGAGGAGTACCTTGGATGAGTGGATGGGAGGGGTGTTTGGAAGGCCATGATTAACCTGAATGTCATGAGTTCCTTCCTTTTAAGAGGAGGAACTGACTTTGGATTTCTTTTTGCGCTTCGGCTTCGAAAGGGAAGTCTTCCTTTTGGCATACTTTTTGGTTTTCTTAGGTCTGGACATAGAAGGATTAGCCTTTTCCGGAGTAGGCTCAACAGAGACTGGGGCAGGTTGTGTTGGGTCAAACACAACTGAAGTCTCTAAATGATTTTCTAGTGAATGGATTCGGAAGGAATGAGGACCAACATATGATTCGGAAGTCTTCTCACATGACCAAAAGCAGATTGGTCTGGAATGCGATAGTGTTTAATTGCTCAAAAATGAACACATACCTCTTTTAGAATAGTTGAAACCGAAATTGGTTCAGATCTTTCTTTGTAGAGTTCCTGCATCGTCAGATCCCAAAACCGAGGGCTTAAAATCTCGTTGGTCTTCCTTTTGAATGCGGATTTCTGGATGTCCTGCCATAGCACTTCCGGAAGGTCAACAACATTGTCATGTCTGGAATAGATGTTGTATACAACATACAACCAATCTTTGTTGAGGGTATCCGTTCCTCCGTGCTTGCCGGATAGCCCATAATTAATAAAGTGCATCAACATAGTCCATAAGCCGGAGACATCTGATTTATTGAAATCCTTTGCCCTGTAGTCTTGGTTTTACCCAGTGTGGTTCAAGAACACTTGGAATTCCTCAGGAGTTGGCTCTTGAACCTTTAAACCCTTGGCATTTTCTTTTACTCCAATAGCCCTAAGTAAAGTCTTTTCCTGAATGGGCACAATCCTATCACCAGTCAGCTTTGTTTATAGAGTGTCATTTTCAATCATGGTCCTTGAGAAGGCAGTATGCAAAAGATGAAGTGGAAGTGGTGGTTCTGGAACTTTGGTAAGTGGGATGGCAATGGGATGATGAGCGATGAACTCGATCATCACTCGAATTGGCTCGTTAAAATCCATGGGATCAATCGAAAACAGTTGGGTCATATCCCTAAGAAACGGTTTAGCAGATTCAGAAGATGATGAACCTTTGGATGTTTTCTTCTTGGTGGCAGCCTTCTTTGGTGATGCATCGGTGGCAGGAGGTTGTTGAGTTGAAGATTGAGACACCATTGATGAGTTGTTATGAAAGCTTCAAGAACACGATGAACACAGAGAGATTTTGAAGATTTAGAGGTTTTTGAGCGCGTAAAGAGGTAAATGTGGGTTAGAGAGGTTTATATAGGTAAGTGAAACAGGTCGGGTTAAAAAGGTAATGATGAAGATCTGAAGCCAAAACGGGTTGCATTTAATGAATAACCGTTTTAGAGGTGAATAAACATGGGAGCGGAAAGGTAGGGTTGGTTTGTAGCTAGAAATATAAAACCCAAACGGCGATTTGATGGTTGCTTTTAGGACACGTGCGATCGTGGCACTAATTTCAAGGAAGATAAGGATCCTTATATGTTACTGTTAGAAGGAAAAATGTTTCACCTTATTGACTCTTGGTTTCCGAATGAACGATTTTTGATAGTTTGAAATCTGGAGGGTAAAAGGTTGAGTTCCAAATAAAAAAATTAAAAAAAAATGGTCCGGAATGAGAACAGTCCGGATTGAAGCTTTAAATTTCGGAATCAAAAAGTTCTCGATTCCAGAGTCAAAAACTGTTGTTAATTCCAGAGTAAAATTCCGAACGGATGATTTTGAGTTAAAGAATTTCCGGAAAAGGATTTGTAAGACATTATGGAACAAGATTTGAGAAAACTTCCGGAGTGAATTTTGAAAATTCCGAAGTATAGAATGCAATACCTTTCAATAGTGGAATTCAGGGATGTCATTATGAATTATATTTTGAGATGCAAAAAGTGATCAAGATGACTATGTGGACTTAAAACAACAAATGATCAGGATGAGTTGTACACCTTAAGATTCAAGTGATAGTTAGAAATAAAGACATGTAAAATGATCCTTTGTATTTTGAGAGAGAATAGTTCCATAAATATATATATATATATATATATATATATATATATATATATATATATATATATGGATCAGAACCAATTTTCTTTCATATACTTCCATCAAAGAGAAAAATTCTCTTGAAAGAACTAAGGATCTGGCATCATCATGCCCATCTTGTTTAGAAAACCATTGAATTTGGTTTTGTCTAATGCCTTAGTAAAGACATTAGCAATCTCATCGTCAGATGGAACACAAATGAGTTCAATGTTACCATTTAAAACATGATCTTTTATAAAATGGTAATGTATGTCAATGTGCTTCGTCATGGAGTGCTGAATTGGATTGTGTGAAATGGCAATGGCATTTTGAGAATCACAATAGATAGGAATATGTTGAAAACGATAACCATAATCCAAGAGTTGAGACTCCATCCACAGAACTTGAGAGGTACAGCTGGAAGCAACAATGTGTTCTACTTCTATTGTAGAGAATGCAATGATGTTCTATTTCTTGGATGACCAACTGACCAAACGACCACCTAAAAATTGACAGCCATATCATGTGATTTTTCTATCAAGTTGAATACCACCATAGTTTGAATATGAATATGCTTGAAGTAGGAAGCTCTCGTTTGTTGTGTACCACATTCCGAGACTCCTTGTACCTTTAAGGTATCGGAATATTTGTTTCACAGCCAAGAGATGAGACATCTTTGGGTTGACTTGAAATTTGGCACACAAACATGTTGCAAACATAATGTATGGATGACTTGCTGTGAGATAGAGCAGAGATCCAATCTTTCATCTATACTTCTTTTCATCAACTTCTACACTGGAAGGGTTGGCAAAGATCTTGTGTCCGAAGCCCATTCGTAACTTCGTTGAGGCACAGGTGTCCATTGAGTACTTTTTGAGGAGTTCCGAAATGTACTTCTCTTGGTGAATGAAAATTCCTCTGTTAGTTTGTTTGACTTGGAGACCAATAAAGAAGCTTAAATCCCGATTTGTGCTTATTTGGAATCGATTAATCATGAGTTTTGCAAAGTCAGCAACCATTGATGAATCCGTAGATCCAAAAATGATATCGTCCACATAAATTTGAACTAGCATAAGATGCTTACCATTTGATCTTCGGAACAAAGTGGGATCTAAAATTCCTCGTTGAAAACCTGAACGCTTGAGAAAACCTATAAGGGCCTCGTACCATGCATGAGGAGTTTGCTTTAGGCCGTAGACAGCTTTCCGGAGTTTGTGACAGTAGTTCGGAAAAGAGAGATTAAAAAAACCTGGGGGTTGTTAAAGATATACTTCAGTGAAGTTCATTACGAAAAGCACTCTTAACATCCATTTGGTAAAATTTGAATCCTTTGTGAGCAGCATATGCAAGAAAGATTTTGATGGCTTCAAGACGTGCAACATGAGCAAAAGTCTCATCGTAGTCGAGGCCTTCAATATAAGTAAATCCTTTAGCCACCAATATTGCTTTATTTCCACTAATAACTCCTGCATCATCTAACTTGTTGCGAAACACCCATCTAGTACCAACAATAGAGAGATCTGGAGGAGGAGGCACAAGAGTAGACACTTCATTTCTATCAAATTCTGCCAATTCTTCTTGCATGGCTGTAATCCGGTCAACATGATCTAATGCTTCCTTGATGGATTTGGGTTCAACCATGGATAAAAATGCCAATAAATGACATTCGTTTTGAACTGTTGCAGCAGATCGAGTTTGAACACCAATATTAGGGTTTCCAATAACATGGTTAGGAGGATGATCCTTGGTCCAAGAATGTAACCTTGGAAGTTCTTGAGCAGCTCCCCCTGAATGGTTTCAACTTGTGGAAGATGCTACCCCTGAACTTCTGAACCGAAGAGGTTGACATCATCATCAAAAGGGAACTTAAAGAAATTTTTGTTTTCATCAATGTTGATAGGATTGGAGTCATCAAATTCAGCAGTTGCATCTAGGAATCCATCTACATTTGATTCAAGTGAGGGTTGAGAATTCTTCCCCTCAACCTGAGAAGGTTGAAACGGTTTAGAATCAAATGGAGAGAGACTTGGGATTGGACCAGAGACATTTTGAGAAAAAGGAGCTTCCTAAGGATAGATTTGCCTTGTTCTAGATTCCGAATCAAGGGGGTTTCGGAGGGTCCAAAGAGAGTATCAAAGTCGACTTCAAGAATTGTTTGCTGGTTCAGACATCCTGGCGGTGGAGCATCAGACTCTATAATGTTAGTTGTAACATGAGTTGGGCCAGAATTCGGAACGAAGTTGTCATCGAATGTAGCATCAAAGCTTGCTTCCAAAACACAAGTTCTCCGATTAAGAGCTCTGTAAGACTTTGATTTAGAAGAGTAACCAAGGAGTATGGCTTGATCAGCTTTAGGTTGGAACTTGGTAAGTTGATCACGGTTGTTCTTGATGAAGCATCTGCATCCGAAAACATGAAGAAACGAGATAGTTCACTTCCAACCGTTCATTGCTTCGTATGGTGTCATGTTGAGGCGTCCATTGAGGATACTTTGATTTTGAGTGGAGCATGCAGTTGATACGGCTTCAGCCCAGAGATACAGTGGTAGATTTGCGAACTTTAGCATTGATCGAGCAGCTTCAACTAGAGTTCTATTGCGTCTTTCAACTACATCGTTCTATTGTGTAGTGTAAGGAGCTAAGAAGTTGTGGTCAATTCCTTTCTCAGTGAGGAATTTCTCAATGGTTGAGTTAGTGAATTCCAAGCCATTGTCACTTCGGATTCTCCTAACTGGGAGTTTGATGAGAACTTCTATTTCATTGATAAAATTAATGAGCTCAAAGGCTATTTCGGATTTCAACCTGAGGAAGAAGACTCAAGTGAACATTGTAAAGTCATACACAATTACAAGAATGTATTTCTTATGATGAAGACTCTTTACAAAGGATGGTCCACAAAGATCAATATGTAGAAGCCCTAATGATTCTGAGATTTATTTTTCGATGATAACAGGATGACCCTTCTTTGATTGCCTTCCACACTCACATGCAGCACATAAATGGTCATTTTCAAATTTCAGAAGAGGTAAACCTCTCACCATTTCACCGGATACAAGATCATTCATGTAAAGAAAGTTTAGATGAGCGAGCCTTCGGTTTCATAACCAACTGGCGTTAGGAACGACTTTGGAGACAAGCTAGAGTTGCGACTTTCCATTAATCACGTTGATGTCGAGAGGGTACATGTTCTAGTTGCAAATTGACTTGATTAAACACTCTTTCTGGTCTTCAGTCATTACATAGTTGTGCTTCTTACAAAATTCCACACGTCGATTTGAATCAGTGAGATGAGCTACACTTATCAAATTATGTTTCAGATCATCTACATAAGCCATATTTGAGATAGAGAAGTTTCCATTGGTGAGAGTTCTGTAACCACGAATTTGAGAGTTGGAGTTGTTGTCATACGTCACATAACCAGCATTTGAAGAAAGATTGAGATCCCGCAGAAAATCTTTTTGCCCCGTCATGTGCATGGAGCAAGCACTATCAATATAGCATATTGTTTCTTGCTCCGAAGCACAAAGTGCCTGCAAAAATACTGAATGTTGGAGCTTTTAGGCTTCGAGATAGGTTTAGGGACATAGGCACGAGCTTTGGTCTTTGATTGTGACTTTGGAACGACTTTGTGTTTCCTGGAAATGTCTTTTGAGTTCTTAGGAAAGAGACAAATGCTAATGACTTTTCATCTATCCAGTAGTCATATTCAATGACTTGAGGATTCAGAATGTATTTCTTCAGATATTGAGCTGCCGAAGTGGTGGAAACAATTACGATCTGTGGAACTGTTGTGGTAGATTTCACTTTCCATACAAGATGTTGTTTTGAAGATTTTTAAAAGTTTGTTTTCTCGGTAATTTTTGATTTGCTTGATGACACATTGTTTTTGAAAATTGTGCCATCAGATTTAGGAATGAAAGTGGATGAAACAGTCTGAGGATAGGTGTTTTGGACGGACATAGTGTTCACACAAGATTTGGATTGATTGGTACTGACAACTTCCTTTGGTTCTATAGAGTTGAGAGAGTTAGAGGGTCTCTTGAGGATCTTAGTTGGTGTGAAGGAGTTTTGAGTATGAGTTAATGAATGAAAATTCTGAGAAGCACTCTTTTTGGAGTGCTCATGGAATCTTGAATTTTGTCTAGTCTTAACTTCCTTCTTGTGAGCATTTCGAGCTTCCACTTTAGGGTCTACTATATCCTTCCTATTTAACATTGGCTTTCTTCTGGATTGAGACGAGGATTTCGAAGTTTGTACTACTGAAGGATTGTTGAACACAGGCTCAATGGGAACCAAATTTGTTTTTGAAATAACCTGCAATTCAGAATCACATGAGATTGTCTCACCAACCTCACTATCTAAGGACGCCCAAACACACTCTAATGGTTTAGACGAGGTTGATTCTAGATAAGTTCCTCAACAACACAGTTGTTAGGAGGGCTGAGGTTCAGATTTTCAACAACAGACTTTTGAGTGCTAGAGGTCCGATTCAGGTCTAGGTTTATCAGATGTGGAAATTATGTGGAATCGGGACTCCTAACAACTATGGGTTGAAACTCATGAATTAGGGACGCAAAGTGGTTTGTGGTCTTAGGAAGGGGTGACAAGGGAGAAACAGGGGTGTCCGAATGTTTGATGTTCGGAACCTCTCCCATAAATGTTAAATTTTGCAATTCCTTCAAGGGACGAGCAATTGGTTTCAAAAACTCGCTTCCGAAACCAGGAGCTTTTGACCAAGGATGACGAAAGTTATGAGTCATTTGTAAATTTGATTCAAGTATGTCAATAGAATTATGCAAAGCATATATCTTAGCATTGAGACGTTTGTTATAAAAAAATTAAGACATTTCTTTCGGAATAGGTGATTTCACATTTGTCTTTTAAAATGATACATTCATCATTTGACATTATAAGCTCATGCTCTAAAGACTCGATTTTCAACTTTTTACCCTTAAAACGTAACCTAAGACGATTTAATTCACACTACTTCTTCTCACTGGCTTCTATGGCTGACTCATAGGCTTTATAGATGGTGCTCATATCTATTTGGATTTGCGTTAGGTAAGGTTCACAAAGAGACAAGTCAAAATTATTATCAGTAATCATAGATTTTACTTGTTGAACAATGCTTCAACCATGTGGATCGTTGGTGGCCATGTAGTAGTAGTGTGGTTCAGCAACATTATCTTCATCTTCAGACCTAGAGGACCAATAGCCTTCATCACATTCAACACTTTGTCTTGCCATCAATCACATGTTCTTTCCAGTCACCAAGTCATCATCATCTCTGGATGACCAATATCCTTCTACATCCCTTGATATAGTTGTTACAAAGGCTTTTTCACTTTCTGCCATCTCTTGAGCTCTTCGGGCGTAGTATGCAGAGTCCTTGACCTTTGGCTTTTGCAGAGCTTCAACCAAGAAATAGTTTGCAAAATGGTTTGCATGTCCACACTTATGAGACACAATTTTTGGCTTGTCAGATTTTGGATTCTGCTATGGTTCTCAATTAGTGTTTGGTTTTGAGATGTTTAATTTGTATGAGGGACGATTTTCCGAAGTTGGTTGAGATTCCGAAGAAGAGTTGGGTTGAGAAGTATTTTGGTGAGGACCATGGAATCGATTTTGGTAGGGTTTATAAGACGGATTGAAAGGACGTTTGTATTTCATGGAGAGGAGAGCAAATTCGTGTAGGAAACAGAGTTCAGAATCTATAGCTTCAGAATCATCAACATGATAGTTTTGTGTGGGTAAGACAGGTAAGGAAGATTGAACTGACAGAACAATGTGTTCGAAAGGATCCGAGGTAGAAGGATTCGGAATGGTTGGTTCATAGGAACTAAAAAGAGCAAGGGGACCTCCGGAGAGTTCCATAATGGTCTGAGCAACATTGGATTCGTGTTCTTGAAGTTTATAAAAAAGTTGGTAGAGCTTTAATTTTTTCAAGGAACCATTACTTTGGAGACAAGATTTAACATTTCCCCATCCTTTACCGAGGCTGTTAATGAACTTGAGATTGTACTCCAAGGGAGTTCGGACAATCCCATGTGCAGTCATGTTATTAACAATGATTCGGTATCGGTTAGAGGCTGAGGCCACTGATTCACCAGGAGTGGTAGTGAAGGTGTCAAAGTCATTGACAACCAAAGTGAGACGCTTATCTTTCATATTTTTCGAACCTTCAATCATATCTTAAAGAGTGTCCCAAATCTCCTTTGCTAATTTGCACAACTTAATGTGTTCAAAGAGTAAAGGAGGAACACCAAACACCATTTCCGAGAAGGTAACTTGATCAGCATGCAGCTTGTCAATATCATCAACTGTTAGAGGAGATGGACAACTCTCATCTTGACTCATAAGCTGAGCAACAACATCTCTTACAACAGTTATTACATGAACATGAGAGCCTTCTTTGACAAATCTCCAACTAGCATCACCTTTCTCTTTAGCTAGTAAAAATCTTTCCATTCTAACTTTCCAATGATCATATTCTTCCACAACTAGCAGTGGAGCACGTGTAGGGCCACCCACGCTATTTGCGATTTGCATTGAAATCAATTGTTGAGTATTAGAAGCAGCCATTGAATTTAAGATATATTCAAGCAAAAGCGGTATATAGAAGAACTTTTATCCTTAACATTGAAATGGTTGAAACACCAGGATAATTTCAAACCAACTATAATCTGATTATATGGATTCAAAGGACAACCACTTAACCTCTGATACCAATTGTGAGAACAAGAACGATCTGATGCGCAGGGACAAGGTTTGAAAACTCGAACCTTGAGTAAATGCTTAAGATCAATGTCTGCTTGCTAATAAATGTTCTAGTCGAGACTGGATAGACCCTTAGAGTCTGAGTTAATGCATTCAACAAGTGATCAGGCCATAAATGAAGAATGAGAATAAAGATCAAAGTAAAGTTAATAAATGAAGAACAAGAAGAATGTTTGAAAGAATAGTCAGAAATATGAAGTAACTTGAATATGACTAAAAGTGAGTGAAAGTGATATGTCATTGATTTAACATTGAATGCTCATATAAATAGGAGTACATGAAACATAGTACTAACCAATTATAGTCAAAGGACTGGATAAAAGAGTTATATCTGACACTCTGAATATCAAAGTTGACTAAAGATAAAGTCCTATGACTAGTTAAATCAAGTAAAAGACAATTATAATTAATGCATAGAGACAAAACATTGATCTCGGAACAACAAACATTCCGGACATGAACATCCATTCCGGAATGCCTTCACTCTATCTTCACCTCACCACCTTACATTAGATCCTAACACAAAAGAATTTTGGAGTACACTTCATTTCAGAATTATCTTGACTTCAGAATTGACAAATAGATTTTGGATTGCTAGAGACTGACTTTAAGATTCCAACAACCATCTTCCATATTTCATCAAATCGTCATCTTAGTCATACTCCTCATCTTCTTGCTTAATTTCCTGTACTACTTCCTCAAGAAAAGCATCAAAAGCATCGAGATTTGTAAAATACATAATAAATAAAAATTAAAATTAAACTAAATATAAAAAAATTAATCAATAAATTAAAAACGATAATAGTTAGCAAATAAAATTAACTATTTGAACCGTTCCCGGGCAACGGTGCCAAAAACTTGATGTGTGTTGATTGCACTAGTTTTAATCCTACTAACTTAGACACAAAATAAATGCACGAAAGGTAGTGTACCTATCAATTAGTAATATAGTTCAATCAAGTAGGGTTTTGAACATAGGGAACGGTAAACAGTTAAGATTATTACTAATATTATCTAAATAAATAAGTAATAGAAAGGGGTTTTCTCTAGTTTTGCAAGACTAGAAACTTAAGCAATCAAATAACACGCAAACTAAGCTACTAACACCTAAAGCAAACAAATAATCAACTAAATTCAATAATGGAGAAGAATTCTGTTTAGGTGTTATTCATTTATTCCTATGGTTGACTTTATGGCAAGTGCAATGGATTAATAGTTATTGGCTACCGATTAGTGTGATTAGGTTCACGTTCGCTATTACTAATCCTTAGAATACAAATTAATTCAAATAGTGGTCAATTGGTTAAACTAATGAGTTTCCTAGTTTATTGATTAAGGTTAAGTAAGACTTGTAATTAGCTAATCAAATTACTAATTCAATTAACCTCTTGTTGATGGTTCGTCACACAAGGCTCACACATTAACTTACATATTTTCTAGTTAACCCTAGTTTAACGTTCGCTATTCTTAGGTGTATAACAATGTTTTCACATAAATCATATGAGATTAGTAATTAAGAGAGGTTCATGCAACTTAATATGCTGGTTAATTAACAGAAAATACTTGTAATTAACACATAAGGTTCTTTAACAAGCTTAACAAAACAAAATCACCAAATTAAATTAATCCAATCATAAATTGAAACCATATTCATTAAGTCAACCATCCTAAACAGAAGATATGACTTTTAGATCATGATTATAGTAGAAAGTAACTCAAAAAAGAAATTTAATAGTTTACACATAGTTCAAACAAAAGATTAAGTAAAGAGTAAACTTAAATTGCCTTTGATCTTCTCAAAATTGAAGTCTAGGGTTGTTCCATGAGTTCCAGAGCTTCCAGCTGCACCTCCAGTCGCAAATTAATCCCCCAAGGGTTCCCCCATTAGTTAGGGTTTGAATGAGAAGCGTTTATATATATAAATTCTGAAAACATGGCCGAATCGGCGAGTCCAGTGACCGACTCAACGAGTCCATCACTTAAAATCCCGTGTACGGCAAGTCAGCGTCGAGAATCGCAAACTTCCTGATCAACTCGTCGCGTTGAGGCCCAACTTGTTGAGTCTGTTTGGAATCAACATTTTCTCAAAACACGAAAGTCGTCCGAAAATGTGTGTAATTTTTAGAACATTTTAAATATCGTCAATAGGAGTTACGGTTCATGACATATGGCCAAAACACTGACATGGGGTCAAGCTATCCAGCAACATCCTTCTTTCTTCAAAATCCAAGATCCAAGCTTCCAATTGCTAAATATACTTCCTTTTGCTTCCGAGATCATCTTTTAGGCTACAAATACGTTTTAAACATACTTAAGTACCTTTTTTTTCATAATTTGAAATAAAATAGCCAAAAAGTATTAAGATTTAACACAAAATATACGACTAATTATGCACATATCAGCCCCTGCTGCCACTTCTTCCGTTGCATCGTCCCACAGCTCTGTTCATCGCCCTCCATTGTCATTCTCCTCCTCCAAGACTAAAGCCAAACATGGTGGGTGTACTGCTTGTTTATGTGTGTGAGTGGTTTGTTGTTGTTGTATGATTGTAGGTGTACTTGTTGGCTGGAAAGCATGGAAAACCACCATGGTTGCCAACCATGGTGGTTGTCGCCACCTTTTTCTATTCTGCCGCCACCAGCTGCCGTGTTTGGGTGGCGGGGTACACTTGTGATCTTGGAATGAAGTATGACTCGTCTTCTTGATTTAACCATTTCAACAATTTTCGATTCCTCTTCTTAGTCATACAAATGCACTAAGGCGTCCTTAGAGGATCAATTGTGATATGGTTCCATAATCATAAGGATGATCATAAAACAGGATACTAAAGTACTCTCCCTTCCTTTCAGATTTGAGAAACTTTTATCTTTCTGCCTAATTGATTCTTATTAGGGCGTGTTTGGAAAAACTAGTTGGTTGCGAGTAGCTTGTACCAGGTAGCGGGTAGCTTGTAGCTTGTAACGTTTTGTTAAACACTACATGAAGTAGCATTTGGATTTGGAGCGTTTTGATTAAACTAAACGCTAGAAGCTTGTAGTGCCAAATGAGGCTTTTTGTTTTAAACAGAGCGTTTTCTCAAACGCTAGAAGCTAGAATCTCTCAAACGCTCCAAAATGCTTCGTGTCGAACACGCCCTTATTCGATCTGCCATACCTTGAAACTTTTTTAATGTCTTAGAATTTCACCAAAACTTGTCAGCATAACCATATTTACTAAACTTTTGGGTAAATCATGTCGAATAGTCTTATCGTTCTTTGTGGTGGACCTGAACAGTGCACAAAAATGTGTACTAGATCCTCTAGTCCTTCATTTGACTCACATCTATATGTGAACCAGGAATTAGTCTTAATTTCCCAAAGATGAAGGTTCTCATTCATCATACAGTACAACTTGCATGATTCCAAGTTTCTAAGCAATTGAAACTTGGGTGATGAGAATCTTTCCTTATTTGGTAAATTTAGACGCAACTACAAACGAAAGAATCAAATCCATATTGTTAAAAATAGAAACATACAGACATCAATTTTCACAAATGCCATTGCAAGGAAATATATATAAGATATAATCAAAATTTCTCTTTATTTATAAAATGCGGAAAATATTGTCCTTACAATGCAACTACATATGAAAACTATGTTTCTAAATATTCCTAAGCAATCTATCATAACTCCTAGCATCAGCTCAAAAATCCGATCATCAAACCATGCGATCGAAATCCATCTCTTCGTGATCAGACTCATCATGCTTTTCCTTTAAGCTTCCTTTGAACCTAAAAAACATCAAAATGTAACCTTATCGCATCATGTATTAAGAATCTACCAATAGGAACTCAATAGAGTTAGATAGTTGACTTACTTGAAGCAGAGTCAAGCTTTTTGAGTTTACCATCCTTATGATCCTTCAGGTAGATACGGCAGCTTCGCAACCAATGCCCCTTCTCTTGGCAATAGAAACAAACAGACTCTCTTGGAATGGTATACAGGAAAATCTCAGACTTATCCTTTCTCTTTGATTCTTTGCCATTGGGAAGAGAAGATTTTCTAGACTTCCAATGTTTCCATTGTCAATGTCCATGGAGGTTTGGGAAGTAGATCTTCCAATCAAATTTGCATTACCAGTGCACCAAATCATTGTTGATTGGATAGCAATTAGCAAATAGGTAAGATCGATAAGGGACACGTCGCGGTATGTCATATAGTAATCTTTAACAAACTGACTATACGACTCAGGAAATGACTAAAGAACCAAGTCAACAGCCAACTTCCTTGACACAATGACTCCTAACATTCCTAGCCTGTCAATGTGTGACTTCATCTTCAAGACATGTGCACACATAGACCTACCCATCTTGGTGTTGGCTTGCCAATAGGGTTTGAGTAACCTTGAACTTTTCAAGTCTCTGAACTTGTGGGTCAAGGAGAACTATTGGAGGAGGTGGAGGAAGTGAAGTTCCACTACAACACGAACAAGGGATTAATCTTTCACCTTGATTGTCTTGTGGAATATCATCTTCATGAGGAAAGCTTTTTCCAAAAGATTTAGGAAGACCATAGTTGTCAGGACTAGACATCTAGAATGGGAGAAATTCAAGTTTAGTTGATTTAAGTCCTTAATATAACACCTAACATGAAATATTAAGGCTAGGACCCAACACAATATTCTACAATTCGGAAGAGGGATGTCATAATCCAATTGTAAAATACTTGAAGGTAGGCAAAAGACGATTTACCAATTTCCACCATGAAAAATGAAATTGATTATTAAGTTTTAAATGGATTGAAATTCCTAGATTCTTTTGAGATTCATTGAACTTTTCAATGGTATGTTTAATCTCGATTATGCCCTTCAAGTTTGTGACTGGGATGCCAAGGATCACAAACAAGGTGTGAATAACCATGCAAATTAGCTTGGTATACTTAATGTTACTAATCATCCAATCAATGTGCCGGTTAGCAACACACGCTCCATTGATCCATGATTAACATCAAGCTACCTTTTGCCACACATTGTTAGTCTCAGATTAGTGTGTCGGTTAACCACACACGCTCCACTAAGGAATTAACAAGGTGCAAAGTACAATTTCATGGGTTAGCAACAAATTCACATTTTTCCAAAGTAACAAAGATTAAGAATTTATAAGTGTTTAGTTACTTCGTATTTTCATTATACTTTTAATGAGAATTAATGTCCTATCTTAACCGTTCGGCTAACGATACTTTATCATTCAAGGAAGCAGTGGGTGAGAGTGGACACCCATTAAACCACCATTTTATAGATAGTAACCTTATACCCCCCCCCCCTTATAGACCGACTTCGTGAATGAGGTCTACAAATGATAAGACTGACCTTTTTACTTACACATATAATATATTAAACTTTTTAATTTTATATAGTATAAGGGTGTATTTTAAACATTTAAAATACTAGGTGGTTTAATCTATTAATAAATTATACTCTTAATTTAATTAATCTTCAACCATGTTATTATGGATTTATTAAACTTCTCTTTTAATTAAACACTTTAATTAATTTAATAAAGTCCATAAGGTGTAATTGAACGATTCAAAGCATCAAGGTTATTAAAAGTTCAAAATTAAAACTATTTAATTAATTTTTAAGTTATGAACCCAAGAGATGCATCTTTTGAAACCTTTCATTTACTAGATGTTTTAGAATTCAATATTACAAATTAAAACCTTTTAATTATACTTTTCAAATTCCAAAACTTGAGGGAAAGTTTTGTAACTTTCAAAACTTTTGGTTTCCATAACTTATGAAAACTTATGAGTTTTTAGTGTTCATAAATAAGACTCTTCATATAACATGAGGACAAGTTACAAAAACTCATTTCAAGAACTACTTATATCAATTTTAACTTATCACATTTATCATATAATATAATATTGATCTAATCTAACTCATATAGCAAGGCAATTCATCTCAAATAATTACTTTATTATCTTAAAATTTGACAGTTGTCCTTTAATTGGATGATGGTCATCATTAACAAATCAGAAAATACAATTTTTATGATTACAAAACAGTTTGTGGTAATGATCCATAGTCCAATTCTTGCCAAAAAAAACAAAATTCTGCAACCATAGCCATCTACTCGGCGAGTGCATGATCATGACTCGTCGAGTTAACTTTTTACTGAGTGGACTCATCGAGACAGCCAATGGACTTTGTGAGTTCATCAGTCAGAGGCCAGAAAATCGATTTTTTTCACTTTGAAAAATAAGCAAGCATCAAATATAATAGAAAACAATCCTAGGATCTGATACCACTATTGGGTTTAAGCACGATAACACTCCTACGGTGCACATGCAACCCTAGATGCTTTGGATCTATGTTTACTCTAACTATAGATGCATTTACAATTTTCCAATACATACATCCTAGCTAGCATACAATAGAGGATATACATCATAAAACTCATAGTTAAATGAATACCTCTTATGTAGTTTGAAGTTCTTGGCATTTGAAAGCTTTAGTACCTCAAGTGTGATGCCTCTAATATGTCACAAACACCAAATGAAAGAGGAGACTTGAGAGAATAGGCTAGTTAGCACAAAATCAATTATCACTCTCTTAGAATGATATGGGCAACCGATTTTGGCTCTAAGGGATTGCTTTTATAGTGTGACAAATGCTAGGGTTTCATCCATGCAAACCCTAATGCATCATGACCCTTCATAATACTTAGGCTCCATGGGTTAAACCTCCATGGACTATCCATGAACTATCACATTGGTTTAGCGCATCCTAATTAACCATAGACCATTGGCGTACACTATAAGAATCATTAATTTACTTAATCAGTCCCCGTATATTTAATCAGTCTCTTTTGATTACTAAATTAATTCCAAATTAATTCTTGATCAATACAAATTAAATAATATGATTTCTCAATTAATATATTATACTTATAATATATTAATAAATCACAAATAACCTTATTCACAAAAGTCCATCCTATCAAATTGCACTGGTGAAGGAAACCTAAAAGGACCATTATACAATCGGGTCAAGTACATCCCGGTTATAGTTATAGGCTTAGACACTAAACCCAACAGTCTCCCACTTCGATATGTCTAATAACTATAACTACCAATGCTTCTTCAAAATCCGATTAGCAATCGTAGCTTTCAAAAGCCGCTGCCGAAATCCGATCTAGTCAGTGACGCGTCCTTTAGATAAGGGATCATATATTCCTCCATTCTAGATAACGTATGAACTGAGACATGGATTATAATCGTTCTCTCTGTTCATGTGTTGTTTCCCGATTTCTGATTTATGACGACCAGCTAATTGAACAAATAGAATCAGTCCACGCTTGGCCAAGCGCTTAGGGTTGTCATCACTAAATCATCGAGGGGTCCATAGATATCGCTTTTATCGCACATTGGGTAAAAGGAATGGATAAAATTTGACTCAAATTCTTGCTTGTACTTACTCATCAAATCACACACAACGATATGTTTTATAACACCAAGTTACTCGTCTGTTTACATATGTTAATGTGCAACCCACTTGTACACTACAACTCAAATGTCTTGGTTTCAAGAATATAAGATATTATCGTCTCACAATCACTTGTGATAAAATACTTGAAGTGATTCAGATGAGCATGGGTTTAATCCAATACTCGAATCTTATTCCATAAGTACTCATGAACACTGTAGCAAACTTGTGCTATGTCTAAAACACTTTAGACAATCTACAGACAGATTCTTGACAGTCTTGCCTCAATACCTACTTCCAAAGTATGATTGACTATGGATAGTTTGAATAACCTAGTTAATCGAGAAGTCAAAACAAGCAAAGTGATGTCAAAACAAGCAAAGTGAAACACAAGAATAATCGAATCCAATATGGTCTCAAAACTTTTGAATATAAATAAAGCACATTTTATTTAATCTCCATATTGATTACACATTATTCATTGTATAATGTTTCAATTTATAAACTTAATACTTGAATTAATACAATAGTCAACCCATGCACCAAGCATGCACACTATGTTTACCTATGGTCCTTACTTTGTGAAATAGATCAATTGTAAACATTTCCTATAACACTCATTTCATAATTCCAAATCCTTATCATAAGTGTAAGAATACCAAGTCCTTGCCACCTACTATAATCTGTTAGATTCTAAGCTTATATGTAGTGATCTTTTTGTAATGACTATGCACAAAAGTCATAGAGACTTAGCAACAAACATTACAAAGTATTCCCTTTGGACATTGTGATGGGTTTTGAGCATTCTAACATTCCTATGGTGTACATGCAACCCTAGACGCTTTAGACCGGGATACCAAGGATCACAAACAAGGTGTGAATAGCCATGCAAAATATGCTTGGTACTCTCGACTTTATCACCAAATCAATGTGTCGGTTAGCCACACACGCTCCATTGATCTTATGATAAACATCGATCCACCCTTTTCCAACCTTACTAGTCCAAGTTAATGTGACGGTTAACCACACACGCTCCATCAACGACTTGGTAAGGTGCAAAGTCAAATTTTCAAGGAGTAGCATCAATTTCACATTTTCCTAAAATAAATAAGATTTGGAATTTAATAAAAAACATTTAGTTACTTTATTATTATCATTATACTGTTAATGAGAATTATAGTCCTATCCCACCCTTCGGCTAACGACCATCCACCAGTCAAGTAAGCAGTGGGTGAGAGTGGACACCCATTAAACTGTCATTTTATAGGCAGAAACCTTATACCCCCCCCCCCCCCCTTATAGACCGGCTTTGTGAATGAGGCCTACTAATGGTAAGACTGACTTGTTCTTATACATACATACATATATATATATATATATATATATATATATATATATATATATATATATATATATTATTAACTTATAATATTGTAAAGTATAAGGGTTGAATTTTAAACTTTTAAAATTCTAATCTTTGGAATTAAAGTATTCTAAAGTGACATTACAAATTCCAAAACATGAGGGCAAGTTTTGAAACTATTCAAAAACTTTCATTTCTATAACTTATGAGTTTTAATGACTTTTAAGGATAAACTTTTCGAATTCCATAACTTGAGGACAAGTTATGGATTCCATCAAAAGTCATTTAGATCAATAATTAAACTAACAAGAAATGTCAAATAATATCTATGATCTAGCAAAACTCATAAGCAAAGATAATTTGCATCATCAATTTTCAAGAATCATATAAACAAATATAAAACTTGAAACTTTGACAATTATCTTTGAAATTGGATAAGTACAATCATTACCACATCAAAAATAGGCTTATTTGATCAAAAACAGTTTAGGGTAATGATTCTAGTCCAATTCTAGCATTAAAACTCGAAATTCTACATTCTGGAGCACCAACTCATCGAGTGCATGAACTGACTCGGTGATTTGGTCAGTTTATAGGGTGGACTCATCGAGTTCACTAGTGGACTCAGCGAGTCCAATGTCCAGACAGCAGAAAATCGATTTTTCAACCTTTGAAAACAAGAAGTATGATGGAAAACAAGGCAAGGCTCTGATACCACTGATAGGTTTTGAGCATTCTAACACTCCTATGGTGTAAATGCAACCCTAGATGCTTTAGATCTATGTTTTCTCTATTATACATGCAAACTTTCAATTTTCCAAAGCATCATTCTAACTGGCATACTATGGAGTACCTACACTACAAAATATAGTTAGATGACTTACCTTTGCTGTAGCTTGTTAACATGGAGCTTTAAGAGCCTAGCACCAATAATGTGAATGCCTCAAATGGAACCACAAATAACCACCAACAATTGGAGGACTTGATATAATGTTTCTTGCACACAAAATCGGATACGCTCTTCCAAAGACTCACTAGTCCCGATTTCATGAGCTAGAGGGTTTCTTATATATTGTGTTATGATTAGGGTTACACCATGAAAACCCTAATGTACATGACTTTCCACATTCCTTAGGCTCCATGGGTTTTAACCACGATGGGTCACCACATGGGTTTAGCCCAACATAAAGAACTATGGATCATAAGCCCACTTTATATGAACGAATGATTTACACAATCAATCCTCATATATTTAATTAGTCTCTTTTGATCACAAAATTAATTCCAAATTAATTCTTGATGAATACTATTTAAATAATATGATTTCATATTAATATATTAGAACTTATAATATATTAATAAATCATAAATAACCTCTTCTCAAAAGTCCATATTTACAAATTGTTCCGGTGAAATGCAACCCAAATGGACCATGCTACTCTCGGGTCAAGTACATACCAAATATAGCTATGGACTTATACACCTTATCCAACACATTGGTTACTAGACCAATTCCATGGAAGCGAAGTCTAATATTCAAATCACATTCCTTTAAAAATCCTTCTTGCATAAAAGTTTCTAACTTACTCATATATTCTAGATATTTAAACTCCCATTATGGAATGTTTTCCATAATTGCCATATGACTATCCATTCTTAATAGAATCTTATCTATTCAGAATTATATCAATATGGTCCATTCATTACTATATTTCCAATTGCCCACGAGTGACCAATCCTTAGTGAACCTTGGAGTATCCTTAGCAAATATTTAACAACTTCAGTCATATCCGATTCTAGTCCTTTTCCCCCTTAATGCCCTAGGTATTTGGAAAAATAGAATAGGAGAATATTATAGCACTTTCAATCGATGCTATATCCGAAGCATATGGGACACGATTCATGATGTCTTACATAAAGACCTAATACTTTACCAGTCCCTTGCCATAACATTTCCATATATAGAATTTCCTTATGTCAAATCTTTTCAACATAACATTCATATATGTCCTTGACTAAATTTTATTAAAATCTCAATCTACACTTTTAGAATTGAAATGAATTATAAGTTCCTCTCCCTTAATTATAGCAAAACAACTTTTCAAACTCTGCAACTTTGCGAATTGAAACTTTTGTTTTCTATAATTAACATTGCTAACTTGCAACACTTACCATAATGATTATGCTCCCACTAGCATAATAATTTTTATCTTACTAGCATAACACTTATGCTCCCACTAGCTTTGACATGTACCTAGAAACCAGTTAGACTTCTAGAAATCAATACTTGTTGACTTTCTTACCAAAGTTCAGATTTCTGATACTAGACACTTCGATAAGACTTTATCTAGGCTTCTCAAACTCATACACCTTCTAGATTTAAATAGAACAAGTGTGTGTTTGAACCTTTCAAAACTTGAACTAATAAGTCCAGAATGTTTAAACTATTTTCCAACTTCTCACAATTCAAACTATGAAAAGGGATGCAATAATCATACTCGAATTTGAGAACACAATTATCACAACTGCTAACCCTAATCCTTTAAAATTTACTTAGTGAAAGTGTTTCCTCACAATCATTTTCATGAATTGGAGAGAAACCTTATGACACTTAGACTTTATGGTCTATGTGTTCCTATCGATGTGAAATTTTCATAACCATAATCATAAGACAAGATTAGTGACAACTCCAAACTCATATGGACTGAACTTGTTCAATCTTAATTTCATGCAACCTGGAAGCTCAAGGGCCTACAATTGCTTCCAAGTTGTCATGCAAAACAATTAAGCACTCATAGAACTCACATGCGTAGTCAACTGTAATTGGAATGGGCATAGAAACAAGAATTTGTCAACACGATATGTTAAAAACCTCGAGTCGTGGGCTAGTGATTAATAATAGGTTTACTCTTGACTAGTTCATGGGATTTTTAAAGATCTTTAAAACTCCCACTGACCTGTTGACATATAAGATTCTCTTTTTCAAGAAACATTAATTGACAAACAAATATTCAAGAGTTAGTGTGGTTTCTTATCAAGACAAATACTTCTGAAAAATCGGTCTTAGTTGATCTACGTTTTATCCAAAACATCACAAATTACCAATTTCAAATGTACAAGAGTAGAAAACATTTTACTCTACATTTGATAAGTGTTATAAACCTTTCTTAAGATTATGCCACTCAATGTACAATCTTGGAGTATGACTCTAAGACTTTATCTTGGAATGAAGTATGACTCATCTTCTTGATTTAACCATTTCTATAATTTTTGATTCCTCTTCTTAGTCATACAAATGCACTAAGGTGTCCTTAGAGGATCAATTGTGACATGGTTCCAAAATCATAACGATGATCATAAAACACGATACTAGAGTACTCTCCTTTCCTTTCAGATTGGAGAAACTTTTATCTTTCTGCTTAATTGATTCTTCATATTCGATCTGCCATACCTTGAAACTTTTTCAATGTATCAGAATTACACTTAAACTAGTAAGTATAACCATATTTGCTAAACTTTTATTAAATCATGTCGAATAGTCTCATCGTTCTTTGTGGTGGAGCTGAATAGTGCACAAAAATGTGTACTAGATCCTCTAGTCCTTCACTTGACTCATATCTATATGTGAACAAGGAATTAGTCTTATTTCCAAAGATGAAGGTTCTCATTCATCATACAATACAAGTTGCATGATTCCAAGTTTCTATGCAATTGATACTTGGGTTTGGTAAATTTAGACACTACCACAAACGAAAGAATCAAATCCATATTGCTAAAAATAGAAACAAACAAACATCAATTTTCACAAATACCATCGCAAGGAAATATAAATAAGATATAATCAAAATTTCTCTTTATTTAAAAAAAAGCGGAAAACCTGGTCCGACACAAAATTGGAACCACTCGTCCCAATGAAGCACTCAACTCATGACCCATGAACTGTAACCCAGGTGTACATCACTTCTCCAATTCCTTTCGATTGCGATAACCACAATTAAGTCAGAATATAATGATTCCCGCCAAATATGGAGACCCTAGTCTCGACCGTGGTCCGACCACCAGGTTCCCGAAACTCAAAGATTAAGGCTACCCAAGCCTAAAAACTCTTATGTGTCATGCTCTGACTAGAGAATAATACGGATCCTTAGAGTATCATAACATTCCCTCTCACTAACCCGTGAAGGCTACGGCTCCCCGCAGGCCTACGACATTCTCACTAACTCATGAATACTACGACTCCCTGCAGTATCACAACACTCTCTTGCAGACTGGTGAACATTACGACTCCTCGTAGTATCACAACACTCTCTTACAGACTGGTGAACACTACGGCTCCCCGCATTATCACAGCACTCTCTTGCAGACTGGTGAGCACTACGGCTCCTCGTAGTATCACAACACTTTCTTGCAAACGGGTGAACACTACGGCTTCGTGCAGTATCAAAACACTCTCTTGCAGATTGGTGAACACTACGGCTCCTCGTAGTATCATAACACTCTCTTTCAGACTAACAAACACTATGGATCCTCGTAGTATCACAAAACTCTCTTGCAGACTAGTGAACACTACGGCTCCCTGCCGTATCACAACACTCTCTTGCAGACAGGTGAATACTACGGCTCCTCATTGTATCACAACACTCTATTGCAGACTAGTGAACACTACGACTCCTCATAGTATCACAACACTCTCTTGCAGACTTTTGAACACTACGGCTCCATGTAGTATCACAATACTCTCTTGCAGACTGGTGAACACTACGGGTCCCTGCAGTATCACAACACTCTCTTGTACTGACTCGCCATGCGCATACTCCATGGTTTTCCCTTGATAATCCAAAGTAATTACTCCCACCTGAATCCACTCACCCTCTTATCCCCCATACTATCCTCCTCGAGTAATCACCCCATAGATTTAACTATCGAATACTCCATGGCTCAACATAGATAGGTACACACACCCACCCAGGTTAAGCATCACCACTCCTGATGACAACTGTCGTGACCAACACTTTTTCTCTCTACAATTCACATTCTTGGATACACCCATTTGATGCCAATCAGCTAAACGGCTCCCGTTGGAACCATAGTCACCTGATACTCCACTTTCCATCTCATAACTCAAGTCTCAAAATAATCTGAAATTCAGGGCATTCTACTCGTATACCTCGGTACATCATCACAGAACCTCTCGATGTCTTGTCCTAACCACTGATCTCCTACTTACGACATTATACTCAGATACATCAATGCATCTTTTCAGAATCTCACAACTGATTTTTCCTCTCACACAACTCATAACTTAGAAATATTCCAACCCAAAGTGCATATAACAATCCATACATTGGAACAAAATTTCTCAACTGCCGAAACTATCCTTACGAGCCACCCACTTCGAATTTACCATTACAACCTCGAAAAATTCCTAACCACCACAAGGTCTTATACCAACGGCCACCAACCTTGGAGACACTCATCCTTTCCTAAACACGTACAACATGCATTATCTCGCTCAGCACCTCGCCTCGATCGCCAATAACCCTGGTCTCATGTATCCATACCGTAGGTCACTATATCCAATCCTCTAACCACCCTTGAACAAATCTCTGATACTCTCAATAAAATACCCAATTCTCCCCCACTCAAGGCTCAAACCATCACCATTTGGCACACCAATAATCTATTCCACATAATGTTTCACCGGGTACATCACACTTACTCTTGGAAAGTACCACATACATTCGATGATCTTCCCGATAGATGTTAGGTCCAGTTAGTGTTGCGTCTTTGGGCTCGTTAGCTAGTCCAGTTTTGTCTTCGGTATGGGCCTATCCATCCGTGAGTTCTTTGTAGGGTTTATTATTTATAGATGCTTGCATGCATTCTTTAAAAAAAGATTGGATAGAGATTTTTATAAGCGTTTACGTTCTTATCTTTTGTAACCCTAGAATCCTCTACAGCAGAAGTTCTTCGTCGAGCTCTGCTGAGGATTGAGTTAATAGAATCATTCCACTCATTCAGATCCATTCTTGTGTTTTTGTTATACTGTTATTACTTTCTTGATTTGCCTGTTAAAAGATCTAATCGATCAAGAGTATTATAAACTCATCAATTGGTATCAGAGCAGGAGGCTGTGTAATTCATACACATCTCTTCTCTGAAAGAAGTGATTAGGGTTTATTCCGCATTAACTGATATTTATTGAGCCGTCACTCCATATTTGACGTATCTCAGTATTTATTCGTTTTTCCCTAATATTACATATTACAAGTCTGATCTTTCAAATAGGTAAAACGATCAAGCATGGACGATTCTCAATCTAATCCTATCAACATCTCAAACAGTATTGGATCAACAACAAAGATTCCTATTCTTTACACCCATGATTACGAAGTTTTGGCGCAACATTTTGAAGACTATGTCATCGGATCTGAAGATAATGGGTATCTTATATGGGAAGCTATTTTGTCTGGACCATTTGCTCACTCAGGAATATCCAGAATCATTAAAACTCAGAAAGAGTATAATGATCTGTTAAAAGATGTAAAAGACGTTGCTCAAGACGAAAAGGAGAAGTTTTAGTGCAATATCAAAGCATTAAGACTGATCCGATTCGCTCTTAAATCTGACACGTTTAGGTTGGTGAGTTCCTGCAGTACCGCTAAAGAAATCTGGGATCAGCTGTGAGAGCTGTATTCCATAGATGAAGATTTGGAGCACTCTGTTCAGACCTTGCTTTTGTCTGAATTTGGAGAATTTAAGCAAAATTCCGATAAGTCCGTCACTCAGACGTTTGATCGCTTCAATCATCTTCTTAGCAAGATGATCAAACATGATATCGAAAGGAAGTTGATTGAACAGAAGGTCACCTTTTTGAATGGCTTGAGATCTGAATGGAGAGTTATTGTGTTTAAAGTTAAAGTTCACGAGCAGTTCAAGTCATATTCACTGGCGAAACTGGTGGGAATTCTGAAATCCCAAGAAAAGATAGTGATGCAAGAGAAGAATGTGGTCTCAAACTTGGGGTCCTTGGCCTTCCTGTCCGAAAGCAAGAATGTAGTAGAAGATGAAGATTTGAACCTGGAGGACTATGATCTTACTTCAGAAGATTATGCTATGATGGTGTCCAATCCAAAAAGGTTCATCAAGAAGAGGTTTCCTACCAATAAGAACCGAAATTGGCAGGGAAGCTACAGTTCTGAAAAAGTAAGGGAGGAGCCAAAGACTGAGGAACCAAAGAAAGAGGAGAAGGTTGAAGGAGATTCTGGTATCAGCTGCTATTACTGTGGAGGAAAGAATCATTATGCAAAAGATTGTGTTCTGAAGAAAATGGCAGAGAAAGATGAGGAGAAAGATGAAGAGGCAATCCTGATGAAAAAGCTGGAAGAGATTAAGAGGAAGAAAGCTGCTACTAATCCTTCTATGAATGCTCTTATTGTACAGGGTTCGGCAGAGGATGACGAGTTCGGTGGCGTACAGGTGTGGTCGACCGACTCAGAAGATGATGAGGTGAGAAAGCCTTCTCATGGAAAGGCGTATGTGGCAAGAGGTGGTGAAAGCAGCGGAAAGTGTTTGATGGTGACTGACGTATCCCACATGAGGGTATACAATACAGATGGTGGAAATGAGGACACCAAGGAGCGAGAGGACTTATGCTTCACAGCAAAACCTCTCAGTGTGCAGATCAATGAACTTGATGAATTGATCAAGAAGGTACAATCTCTTTTTATCTCGTTCAAAGTTCCACAAAAATCATATGAAAAGGAATTAAATAACTTAAATTCAAGAATCTCAAATCTGGATAGTTGTTTAACTCAAACACGGGTCACCAATTCTAACCTAACTGACCAAATAAGCAGGGTGTCATCCAAGAGTGAGGAACGAAGGATGTGGATTGAGCAAAAGGAGTCGGAGCTAATTAAGTCTAAGGATGAAAACATTTTTTTTACAAAGAGACAATTTGAAACTTTTAAAACAAAGAAATGTTTTTTGTTTGATTGCTAAAAGACTTTATGCTAACATTACTCAACTGCAACTGAATTGTGAAATAGGGCAGAAAATACATCGCATGATTTTACCCTTCTTTGAGTTTAAGGAGGACGAAATCGATGCTGAAGCATACAAATGTGAAAGTGTTGTTTCGTCTGATGATGTGAATCCTACTTATATGTATGGTCTGGACAAAATAGAATCTTTTATAAAGTCCAAAGACCACAAGGACATGCTGAAAAATCGTTTGGATGAAAACGATAAACTGAAACTAAGGACCAAAACCATACAAAAATTCGACTCATTGAGTGCCAATTTAAGTTCAGAAAATAAAATTGATGTTGAAAACGCATCTGAACTTAATGAGGACGATGATATGGGTGAAATTTATGTAGAGGATGTAGTCGACTGTTCTGAGTTTGTCAAGAGCGAACCCAAAAACCACAAAAATCTGATTTCTGAAAATTTTGTGGAGTGTGGTTGCTTGTCCCAAAATAAGTCCCCGATTCTTGAAGAAAAGGCTGTTTTATACCAAAATGTGAGAACTACACCAAATCAGGTGTATAAAGTCACAAGAGTAACCGAACATCAAACAGCCGAACTCACTGCCATTGTGAACGAAGATAACGCATATGGCTGTGATGAGTTCTTTTGGTCTGCTCCTATAGATAATGTCGACGAAACAGTTGGTCTGTCAGAGCGAACGTCATGGAAAACTAAAGGAAGATATGTACCAGAGCCGCTAAATAAGCCTGACAACTTTGACGTGCCAAGCACTAGTGGCACAAAAGAAATACCTGTAGAAGAAGTCACTTCCATAAGAGAAACATCATATGTGAAAAGTGAACCGGCTGACAAGAAGTTGAAGCAAAAGGCTAACATCCACAGACAGCCGAAACAAGTGAAAAATCAAAAGCAGCAAAGAAACCTAAGATACAAAAAGAATCTCTCTGAGCGAAAGCAGTTTTGGCGCTCTCAAAACACTCATTTCTCTTATCATGATAGAAATTCAAAGTCAGAGAAAAAGGCTTTTGTGCCGCATGAGGAACAGAACCGAAAGGTTAGGTTCGGTCCAGAAAGCAAAAGCAACCGAAAGGACAGATTCGGTCCCAAGAGCAACAGCAACCGAAAGGATAAGTTCGGTCACGAAGGCAAAAGCTACTGAAGGTCCAGGTTCAGTCCCTCCAATGACCATAAACAAAAGGGGCATTTCGAACCACAAGTCAGAAGAAATTCTCATTCTAATTCTTCTCATTCTCATTTCTCTTCTAAACCCAATTCTGTTCCTGCACAAAACTCTCTCTAAATCACTCAAGAATCATCCACTCTTCTTCATCCAAAATCTCGAAAATTTGGCTTGAAGTCTAAGGATTTTCATCAAGTAATTCATCATCTAAGGTAAGTTGATGACTAATCCATGATCTAGCTACTTCATTTCATCCAAAATCTCTTCTAAATCCATTCAATCTTGTGATCTTGCATCTTAGAAGCCTCTAAATTCGAGATCGTCCAAGAGAGCTTACTAGGAACGAAATTTTCTCCACTCCTCTCTTCAAAACCGAAACCACAACTCAAGGTGAGCTTCATACCCCTATCTTTTCGGTTTTCATATGTTTTATGGGGGAGAATACAAGAAAATGTGTAGATCTATGTGTATGTGTATGCTATGTGTGATTTTATGCATGTATGTTTGTGATTTTATGTGTTTTATGATAAATATGTAACCAAAAGGGGTGTTAACTCGAGATCTATGACATGAGAAAGGAAACAAACATAATCTAAGTTATTTTACACTAAACAAGTCAAGAAAAATAGCTTATAAGGTTATGAGGAACATATTCTAACATAAAACCCATTTTAGGGCTCAAATTGTCAAAAATACAAAACTTGGGTTAAAAACTGTCAAGTCACGGTTTCTTGAGAGTCAAAAGGGTCAAAACAGTTTCTATAATCATTTTTCTGAATATTAGAATTTTCAAAGGACTTGAAATGTAAATTTTTAGCTTAATGGGCTAAATTTGGGCTTTTTGGCCGAATAAGCCCATAATTGCGAAAAATGAAGTTTAAAGGGGCTGAAATGAAACTTTCTACAAAAAAGGGGATATGAAGTGTAATAAAACTATTTCAAAGGTCAAAAAATCTTTTCAATTCAAAAAAGGATAAAAAATGTAAAGTTTTTAGATTTTGGGCCAAAACTGTAAAAGTTGCGAAAAATGGGGTTCTAACCGAGAAACACCATTCTCGAAGGGCTAAAGCTGTTAACAAAATAAATTTTGGGTTAAAAACTGTCTTTTCAACAAGTTTATGATACCAAAGTGTAACGCCCGCAAATCCGGGCTAGTCAAATTAGAGGCAATAGGGGTCGTAAACGACTTTTCGAGAAAAGATTATTTAGAATAAATAATCTTAACCAAGTTGTAGAATATGTCACAAGGTTTTCGTACATATAAAGAACGCCGAAATCCGAGTTATAACGAAGAAGTTTTGACCCGTCGAAGTTTCGCGACGGAACCGGCACGGCACCGAGAAGCGTAAATAGTGAATTTATGATAGAACGAGACTTAGCCTTAGCGATCTAAATGAAAGTTGTAGAATACGTTAAACTAAGAACATCGATAAAAAGAACGCCCAAATCTAACTCCGTATGAAGAAGTTATGAACTTTCGAAGTTTCGAACTAGCAGTGTATAGCCCGAAATTCGAATATTAGATCGAGCGGCTTTTGGCCGACACGACCTAAACGGGAATCGAAGATCTCGTTAAGAGTAGCGTAACGAGAAAAAGGTGGGCAAAAACGGGCATCGGATGAAGAAGTTATGAGAATTTAACGGACCAATCCTGTCACGGCCTGTTAATAATATAAAATTTAAAATCGAGCCAAAATTAGCCGACAAACTCTAAACGAAAGTTGTATAGTATGTTCCCACCTTCGCGTGGATATAAAGAACGTCAAAAATGGAGCTCGTATGCGAAAGTTACGATTTTTAGAAGTCGAGAGTGAAATTTCCTAAGTCTGTTTCTAAATCGATGACGTGGCATGATTTGGACCGTTGCTTGCAGATCACGCCTCGCATCCGATGATCGCCACGAAGTCTCGCTTACGCCCAGCGTCTGAAGCTCAGTACGCGCCGCGTACAGCTGCCACCCTCGGTCCACAAGCAGCCGCGTAGCTCCAGCCGATGTCCGACGCGTGTCTCGTACGAAGCCATCTGGTAGCCCAATGCGAACTACGCCCAGCGTAACCAAGGCTGCTAAGGCTATAAATAGATGCGAAGATTTCCTAGCTTTTCACACCATTTCCTTTCTCTGTCTATATTTCTTTCTCTCTCTAAGGTTTCTAACCCCCTAAGCCTTAGTTAAACCCCTTAGCTCCCGAGGGAAGCCCCGAGGCTTCCGGAGTCCCGAGAAAAAGTCTTTCGGTTTCGAAACACTGCTCCAAATAAGTTCCGGTTTTCGATAAAATTCGCTGTAAGTGTGCTACGCTTACGCAATTTTTAATATATCTTTCAAATAATTATAGGAATGTTATTAGGTCCTTAAAATAATTATTTAGGCTATTATTATGCGTTATATTGAGTGTTATTAACGCTTGTATAATAATAATAATAGTCAGACTATTAATTTTTCACGGTTATCGTTAGACTAAAACCTAGTGGTATTGGTACTAGGTTTTATCGAAGGAAAATTGTTTTAAGAGTATCGAAGCGTTGTCCGAGTGCTGAGTCACCACCTACTCAGGTGAGTGCATAGTCCCTTTCATCTTACACATAGATATGAAGTATTTTAATATAAATTACGTGCTGTGAGTGCATAGTCCCTTTCATCTTACACATAGATATGAAGTATTTTAATATAAATTACGTGCTGTGAGTGCATAGTCCCTTTCATCTTACACATAGATATGAAGTATTTTATATAAACTACGTGTTATGTGTGCATATTGTCTGAATACTTGTTGTCTATGCTGGATGAACGTTTTATACATGTTTTAAATGATTTAAACTGTATACGTATTTTATATATACGAATATGTTGGGTATGACATGGGTAGATGAATGATGAGAGATATAAGATGATGTGACTATACATTGGCAGCTATAGACTTAGTGCCTATGGGACGAACACCGGTAGCTATGGACTTAGTACCTGTTAGACGTTGGTAGCTATGGATTTAGTACCTGTTAGGAATTGGTAGCTATGGACTTAGTACCTCTTAGTTAGACGCTGGTAGCTATGGACGTAGTACCTGTTAGTTAGACGCTGGTAGCTATGGACTTAGTACTTGTTAGGAATTGGTAGCTATGGACTTAGTACCTATTAAACACTGGTAGCTATGGATTTAGTACCCGATGAGTAGAATATAGCAGCTATGGAATTAGTGCTTTACGAACGAACATTGGCAGCTATGTATTTAGTGCCAGTCCTATAACCCTGGAAGTAAGGGACTTCGGAATAAACGAATGCAGGATAGATGACTCTTAGGTTAAATCCTTAAGAGTAAAGAAGGTAATGGGGATGGGTAATTGGGTTGATTGTTTGATTGTTTAAACATAATAATTATATTATTGTGGGTTGAAAACCCTATGTACTCACCAGGTTTCCCAACCTGACCCACTCAGTTTATCTATATCACAGGTGTTGATACGAAGTCACATTACACTGAGAGATTAAAAGAGATGTAGATCACTAGTGTAAATAAATGTAAGTTCCATTTATGCTTATGTTTCTGTATTGACAATGACATCCCAAAAGTTTTAAAATGAATAAAATACGTTTCTTCGAAAATGTTTTGATAATGTATTTATCATATTTTTCTGGGAACAAATTCCGCAACATTTTTATGAAAAGAAGTACTATGATTTTTATAAAGCATAAACAAAATCGGTCATTTCTGGCCGTGAAAATGGGGATGTCACAGTTGGTATCAGATTCAAGGCACGGGTCGACGTGTTCGACGGGGACGTCGAACCCTATAATGGGGGGTGAAAGTGGGTTAGATCTGATCCCACATCGTCTGGGAAGGAGAACTAAGCATTCCTTATAAGGGGGGTAGATACCTCCCTATCACAACGCGTTTTAAATCCGTGAGGGCAGCAGATCCCATAAGAACTCTGCAGTTAAGTGTGCTCAGACGGGAGTAGTACCAGGATGGGTGACCCCCTTGGAAGTCCTCGTGTCGAGTGGCCCAAAGCGGACAATATTGTGATACGTGCCAGAGGGGGATGTTACACAAAGTGTCAAGAAAATGTTTTAAGGACTAAAAATCAAATTCTTTTATATAAAGGACTAAAAGTGTTATTTTATAAAAGAAAGATAGTGAAAACGTCAAATTCTACTTTTAAACAAATTAATTCATTAAGACAAAATACAAGATCCACGACTACCGACAAAACAGAAAACGAATACACATTCAACACCAAATATCGTTGTAAACGAATTGATTCGGTCTCAAATCAATACAAAACAACAATCGTTAAACCAAAACAATTCAATAGATACGTGATGACTACAATGAGTAAATCTACAAACTTTGGGCTTATAAGTTTCTAATCATGCTTGTTGGGCCTTGCAAGCCCACCAACATGATCTTTGGGCCCAAAGGGATAACACTTATATGTTATTGAGCCTTCAATGACCCAATATTTTATAAAAGGACTTTTAATAGTTTTATGTGCTACTGGGCCACAGTGTCCCGTTAGAAAAGCTAGTAAGGTCACAGTAATCAAATGCGAGTTGGACCATCGTGTCTTTCGCATCCACGACAACCTAACGTACTTACGATAGTAGTGGGACATAATGCTCCCCTTCTCTTCGTTTGCTAAGGCTTACGAGAAATCAAAGTAGACGAAATTAGGACGATATACAATGTGGATTTATCAATACTCATTCGTTAAGACAGTACAAAAATCAGTAATCACGAATACATTTCAATATCGGAAAACATCAGGTTTTTCGGCGAATTCAATACTACTCGCTCGAAATTTTATAACTATAATACAAAATACCCTTCATATATATGTTTTTGAAATCATTCATGCATCAACTTATGGATCTTCACACTTTGATAAACAAAAGTCTTTTCAGAAAATATCGGATTTTCTGGGTTTTACAAACTACACAAATCATTTTATCACAACATTGCTTATGAACTCACCAACATTTCATATGTTAACGTTTTTCCAAAATAACTTGTATTCTCAGGTAACATGTAAGCGGAAGAGTAACATGAAGTAATGTTAGGATGTTATGTTGTTAAAAGCACTCAAACTATTTATGTTATGAATGTGTAATGTTAAAACAATGTACTTGATGTGAACAATCCCAGTTGTAATATATTGATGCATGGTGACGTTTATGTTATGATTCATGTATATTCATTATGATGATATTCAATTAAAGTCACGTGAGCCCCCGGACGTTTACGTCATCTGGTTCGGGGGTGTGACATCCCCACACTCGATATCCATCATAGACAATGAGAGACACCGCCCCAATATACTCCTCTTGATCACCTGACTCTGCTGCTAACATATGCCCTACTATACTCAAATAGGGTATATCCTTGTCCTTAACCATCTCAGTCCCCACTGATGACCCTCTCATAATATTACCTTGCGGCAGACATACTACCCAAATACTCTTGTGAAAGATCGCAGCCAATGCGACCCTACAAGGTTTATCTCCAAGCTCAGAAACCGAAAGCTCAATATCTCTTATTCTTCTCATAGGAACGGAAATAGCACAACTCTGTTCACAGAAAGTGACATCTCCACTATCGTCTGATTCCTCAACTCATACCGTGATCCTCCATAAAACACCATCTCCACTCATCCCTGAGTTTTGCGACTCCAACTTGCATCTTACCAAAAATCTCTCGGAAAATAACTCGATTTCCCTCTCAATGTATGCTCCATTGAAACTCGTTCAACATGGCCCTCTGGCCCCACACTCTATCACATTTGATCTCAGTCTAATCAATCATAACGGGATAACTGGTAAAACCAGAAGCACTAACCACCACGAGTCAAGGAACTCGAACCATGTGACCACCTCTCGTTCTGCTATGAATCATGGTAACTGAACTATGTTATCTCCTCTCAATCTGCTATAAATCATGGTACCAAAACCATGTTATCTCCTCTCAATCTGCTAATTAGAACCTCTGGAACTCTCCCTGTTTCGAGTACGGGTACTCTGCTTTCAGTAGTACGGGCCCATACTACCTGCCACATCTACCCATACTTTCCACACGAATCGTCCCAGATTTCCTAAGCAGCTGCTCAACCTTCTCGATCACCAATCCCGTTAAACCTGGTCGCTCCCCAGCGACTACTCTAATATATAAGTGTACTCATCTGACTAAGGTCACTCCCTAGGCTCTCCCTAGGTTCTCACACTTCTCTACAATCTGCTGCTGAAGAACTCCTTAATATCGTCATATTCACTTAGTAGCTGACTCCCATCATCAAGAGTTCCACAAAGCATGAAGCAAGAAACATTTGGGGATCGAATAATCTCCACCAGCACGTAAAACCACTCTATGTTACAAATCTATTTGCTCTACTCACACTCAAAAGGTGTCACCGAACTCAAGTAACTCTACCCTATGCAGGTATCTAACTACTCTCTTAGAAGGCTCCTCCAATGCTCATCTAGGTATCTCTCCTAGATTACTCCTCTACTCAAAGCTCTATCTCTGAAATATTCATGTTGGATACTCTTACTCCGCACATACTCAAAGCACATCAAGATAGCAAAATTCCTAGGCTAAGGCATCACAAATCAGGAAAATCTAGCCCTAAGATACGAAATACCTAGCCTATCTCATAGTATGCATCATTAGTATCTCAATAATAACTCATAACACAACTAAGTAAGGGTACTTTGGGAAATCACCGTTCGGGCTCTGGATGATTTTACACACTACTCCTTGTTTTCTCTTGGAAACTCTTGGTCGTTTTAGAAAAAAGATCATTTCTTTTGAAAATTTTTCTCAAATCCCCAGTTTAAGTCCAGACATACCCGAAGTTGTATCCGAATCCCTCAAACCAAGGCTCTGATACCAACTTGTAACACCGTAAACTTTCAAATAAAATTTTCATTTAAAATTGCATAATTCTCAAAACACATTTCACAAAAATCTCACTTATTCAAATTTACAAATCGCAACTCCAAAATTGTTTGATTAAAATCCAGGATCTTTCAAAACATAACTCTTTCACTGGTGTGTACAATCAAGTCGGTGCCTTCCCACGATCCTGAGAAAACCTGAAATACATAACACATAACACGGTAATCACGAAGCTTAGTGAGTTCCCTAAAATACCATACATATCTCTTTAGCCACTCGAGGCTATAGCACGATAAGACCCTCCGGTCGATGTGTCTCAGTGGGACCCTCCGGTCCTATAACTCGGGTGGACCCTTCGGTCCTAACTCAATAAGCCCAAAATAATACTCAGCATAAATCACATAGACATAATGCAGGATATCTCAGTACTCAACATAAACACATAAGACATCTCAGTCACACAAAGATACCGCTCATGGTAAGTATAGTGAGAAGACTCACCTTGCAAGCAAGCAAGCAATTATCCTCGAACTCGGATCTCGAACTAGCCACCGCCTAACACATAGGGTAAATATCTCTAATTAATACTCGATTCTCGACTCTAAGTAACCAAATTTTATTCTTCTCTCTCTAACTCTTGAATTGGGTAAAAGACCATTTTACCCCTCCATTGTCTCCATTACTCATGTTGACCAAACACTAAAGTCAACAAAAGTCACTCGAGTCAACAATACATGTTTGACCCGACTCGTCGAGTGCATTCTTGCAACTCGTCGAGTCCCCTCGTTTCCTCAGAAGTCTCAAGAAAGTGCAGCTCAACCCGTCGAGTTTAACCCCAACTCGCCAAGTAATCGCACGGTTAAGCTCATCGGGACAAACCCTCATCGACTCGTCAAGGCAGGCTATGGACTCGACGAGTCCCTTCTATCACTCCAAACACTAGATCTACCATCCTAAGGCTCAATTGTCATGTAAAGCTTCAATCTTTACACTCATGCATGGTGATTTAGCTCCAAACTACCAATACATGTTCTCATAAGGTGTTAACCACCATACTCCTCATATGGATGACTAAAGTTGGGACTTTTGGGCTCTAGGGACCTCACAAGGTCCAGATCTAAGGTTTAAACCACTAGATAACTTAGTATTCTCGAAGTCCCAAATAATATGAGATGAAAACCCTAACTTCTCAACTCATGAGATCTAACCAAATAAAGGGGAAATGTTCAACATTTTTACCTTCCTCCTGAATCTCTGGACAAAATGGCCTGAACCCCAACAACCCCTTCTTGTTCCCTGCTGAATAAACTCCGCTTCCTTGTTAAAGATGCACTAAAATCCTTCAAGGCTAGCTTGGAGACTCTCTTAGCTCACTACACTCGTTTAGGATTTCACACAGAAGGGTTAAGCAGCTGGTGAGGCAGAAATGGGGGCATAAGTTCCCTTATATAGGCCCCAACCCTAGGAAATTAGGGTTTCTCTGCCCAGCACCTACTCGGTGAGTCGGCTCTCTGACTCGTCGATTCCATTCACTAATCCTATGCGGAAAAATCGACTCTACTCAATGAGTTGGACTCACAACTTGTCGAGTCACTCCGTAAATCTCAATAATTAAACACACAATAATATACCTGAAATTTCGGACGTTACATATACATGCATTTTCAATTTTCCAAAGCATACATCCTAACTAGCATACAATAGAGGATATACAACATAAAACTCACAGTTAGATGAATAGCTCTTATGTAGTTTGAAGTTCTTGGCCTTTGAAAGATTTAGCATCTCAAGTGTGATGTCTCTAATATGTCACAAACACCAAATGCAAGAGGAGACATGAGAGAATAGGCTAGTTAGCACAAAATCCATTATCACTATCTTAGAATGAAATGGGCAACCGATTTTGGCTCTAAGGGAATGCTTTTATAGTGTGACAAATACTAGGGTTTCATCCATGCAAACCCTAATGCACCATGACCCTTCATACTACTTAGGCTCCATGGGTTAAACCTTCATGGACTATCCATGGACTATCACATTGGATTAGCCCATCCTAATTAACCATGGACCATTGGCGCACACTATAAGAATCATTGATTTACTTAATCAGTCCTCATATATTTAATCAGTCTTTTTGATCACTAAATTAATTCCAAATTAATTCTTGATCAATACTAATTAAATAATATATTATACTTATAATATATTAATAAATCACAAATAACCTTATACTCAAAAGTCCATCCTATCAAATTGCACTGGTGAAGGCAACCTAAAAGGACCATGCTACGATCAGGTCAAGTACATCCCAATTATAGGTATGGACTTAGACACTAAATACAACAGGAAGTACCTTTCGTAAAGGTACAGTGGCAGCACCAGAGGGGATCCGAGTGGACTTGGGAGCCCGATGCAGAGATGCGAGAGCATTACACCAAGTTATTTACCGTAGCAGACTTCGAGGACGAAGTCTAGTTCAAGTGGGGAAGAATTCTAACACCCCGACTCCTAGGTATATTTTTAAAAGCTTTATAGTTATTTTATTGAAGGAACTCGACGAGTTGGAGGCCCTAACTCGTCGTGTCAAACCTAGTCAGCCAGCATGATTTATGACTTCTACTTGACGAGTCGGAGGACCCCGACTCGACGAGTAGAGGTTGTTCATCGAAACCCTAGATTTTAGGGTTTTGCACCCTATTTAAAGAACTTAAGCGTCGTTTCTAGCCTCGCTCGTCGTCATTTCAGCCAGAGAAAACCCTAGATCAAGTCCTAAGCCCCCCATTGTGTGTGTAGAGAGCTTGAAAGGGTTATTTGTTGATTTTGGATGGGAAACTTGAAGAGTGAGAAGCTTGGAATGGGAAGGACCTTTTAGATCTAGCATCTATAACGTTTTGGCTACCATCTGAAGGCAATAAGATGTTAGCTTGATCATTCTATTGTTAAATCTCCTTATATTTGGGTTTAAGGCCATTTTTAGCATATTTGTGGATTATTTCGGGTGTTGGGCATGATCTGAAGTTGTAACTTCAAATCTGGACTCCTCTAAGTCCTTATAGTCATAAAGTTATTGAATTTATCAAGCTTTGGCCCTTTTCTTAGGCTTAAACCTCACCCTTAGCTTGGTTTTGGCATTTAGGACCTTGCATGCACGTAAAGTTTGCAACTTTACGTGGAAACCATGCCCTAGGAGGCTATATCTGCAATTTGGAGCCATAGTTTTGCTTAAAAGCGTCTGAATGAGAAATGAAATTAAGGGACTCGACGATTTGGATGGTCAAATCGAAAAGTCGGATGAAGATTGCCTGTATTGGTTCTTCATGGACTCGGCAAGTCAGTGAGACTACTCGACGAGTTAGTTAGGGTTTTCCCAACATTTGGACACTGCATGGATTCAACATTTTGTTTAGAAACTCGGCGATTCAACTAGGGTTTTCACATTTTCTCTAGTTCTGGAAGGACTCGACGAGTCAGTGGGCTACACTCGATGAGTTGGATCAACATGGTCTCTTGATCTTGACCGTTGACTTTGACTTTGACCAAGGGTTGACCAGTTTGACTTATGGGGGTATTTTGGTAATTTGGGAATTTATGAAAGTGGATCATTGGTGGATGTAGCTTTTTGAATTGCAGCTGTATTTGAAGGAGTTTTACATTATCATCCCGAGCTACTTGTGAGGTGAGTTGTCGTCACTATACTAACAGGGTCGAAGGCACCAATGCCGACCCTTTTCAGATTTGTGACCGGGTTTATTGCATGATATGCTTATTGATTTACATCTTCGTAGTTAGGATGCTGATATTCTTAGTGATCTGGTTAGGTCGGTATCCTAGTATGTAGGATAATGCTAAGTTAGTGACCGGTTAGGTTGGTAGCCAGGTTATAGGATGTTTCTATGATTATTGATCTATTAAATCATTTTAACTCTTATATATGCTAGCATATAATATTTATGTGCACATGATTGTTTGATTTGGGGGTTCGGTTTAAGCGGACATGCTTTGTGCTGAAGGCCAACATACCCAGGGCGGACCAGATAGATTGCGGACCTAGGAGGGCGTACTAGTCAGACCAAAGGCCCGACCAGTGGTCTGGATAGGCTGTAGTCCCTGAGAGGTGGTCTAGACGTTTCGATGGCTCGGAGAGCGGTACAGATAGACTAATGGCCCTGCGAGGCGGTCCAGTCAGGTTGATGGCTCATTATGCATGTTATTTGTTTATATGATATTGTTATGGTTTGTATGGCGTTGGTATTTTAGGGGAAACTCACTAAGCTTCGGGCTTACAATTGATGATTATGTTTCAGGTACTTCTGATGATTGCGGGAAGGCGAAGGCATAATCGTGCACCTCCTTACGTTTTTATGATCAGATTCTGGGATACTCTGACACTAAATCATTTTGAAAACAATCTTGTAATAATTATTGGTTTTAAATATTTTAAAAAGTTGAAATTTGGCATGATTTTTATGGGTGTTACACTTGGCCCTTCTATCCCTTCCAGACAAGAGTTGTGATGTCTTATTGGGTTAAGAGTTTAGGGTTTTGGACATTAAGCTCTTTATAGCCATGCAAAGTCATAAATTTGGAAACTTTATAACTTAGGACATCATTTTGGGCTTGGATCTGGGTTTAGGACGTAAGAGCTTAATGAAATAAGCTCTGAATGGAGTTTTGGGATTGGGTTGCGTACGATGGGGTACCTAGTAGTACGTTGCGCGTACACGGTCAGCGCCCCACTTTTGGTCAACATCAGAGTACGTTGGGCGTACTATCTTGGTATGTAGGGCGTACTCTGCTGTGAATAAATATTGACTTTTGGACCTTGACCGTTGACTTTGACTTTGACCAAGTTTGACCTAAGGGCATTTTGGGTAATTTGATTTATAGTTTGAGATTTGGGTTCCTATTAATTGTAGAGGTGACTAGTAGAGATAACTTTTAGAGCAGTGATTGGTGCGGCTATTCTTTTAGACTGTGAGGTGAGATTTCTCACTATATTCATGGGTCAAAGGCACTAATGCCGACACATTACTTGTTATGTGGAATGCTAGTTGTCTTTGTGATGCTTGCATGAAAGACCAAGATCTGACCCCTGGCAATTTTATGAAAGACTAGGATCTGGCCCCTGGCAATTATATGGATGACCAGGATTTGGCCCCGAGTAGTTGTATCAAAAGACCAGGATCTGGCCCCTAGCACTTGTATGTAAGACCGGGATTTGGCCATCGGCATTGCAAGGAAAGACCAAAGGGGTAGCATATGACACTTGTATGTTTTGGTATGTGGTACTTTGAGGAACTCACAAAGATTTATGCTTAGGTTTCATATTTATAGTTCCAGGTACTTTTGGTTTGAAAGGGAAGGGCTCGGCGTGTCTACACAACATCCCCTAGAGTTTTTTGCACTGGCTCTGATGTTTAAATAGTATATTTACTTTGATCGGTTTTGGAACAACTCGTTTGTATGATCTATTGTTTTAAAAATGAAAACAAAAAATTACTTTGGATTTTCGGGACACTACAATTATAAATTGAATAAAACATAATATGTAGCTTGTATAATATAATAGAAAAAATCATAACTAATATAATAGTTTGGTTTGAGTTAGTTTGCTAATGAGTGTGAAAAGTTGGGTTTAGTTGAGTTGTAGAGGGGGAAGAGAGAGAAATTAATTTTTTTAAAAGAAAGTTATATTGGTTTTGGTTGTGAATGGGAATAGTCTAATGAGCTTTATGCTCTCGGTTTTTCCTCTTTTAAAGGAGAATAATGCAAGACTTCAATCACTAACCACAACCCTCACAAAACCCCTTTCTTATATGTCTTAACACATGTAGACCAAAAGTGAGAGTACACATAAAGTAAAACCATGGGACAAGCCTCTTACAAGCATGGTAGAATACATTAAACAATTCAAAAGTGAAGCATTCTTGGTCTTCTTCAAAATCTCGAAAATACAAGACAAAATAAGACAAACTTGTGTCATATACCCAAAATCATGGCTAGTTGATATATATATATATATATATATATATATATATATATATATATATATATGTGTGTGTGTGTGTGTGTGTGTGTGTTTGTATAACTAGTCATATATATAAATATCTTCTTTTATATAAAACTACCTGTTATATAAATAAACACTAACTAGTTTATTAAGATATACTCATAACTTATCAATAATCATACTTTATGGTATAAGTTGTTATTTTTCCAATAATATTATTTCCATAACTAATAAATTCTCAATTAGTAAAAGATTATTTCCATTAGATAATAATTTTTCAATTAAATAGAAGTGCTGATATATTCATTAATAATCAAATTATACTTTATGGTAACTTGCTTTAAGGTGTAACCGTATAGGATCATATGTTATTAGCAATATCATTCTATAATACTACTAGAAACATGGGTTTTAGAGACGAAAGAATCCATCGCTATTCCGTCGCTAAAGGCTATTTCCAATGGATCAACAACGGATTCACTCCATAGGTAATTAAAACGTGGCTAATTTCTCAGCGAGGGTTTTAGCGACGGATCAGTTTTACCTTGCGAAAAATGCAGCGGCAAAATATCCGTCGCTAAATGTCACTCAATACATTTACTTAGGGAATTAGCGACAAAATTTGTTAAAATCATTATGTCGCTGTTCTGTCGCAAATTTCAATGATCAGTTTTTTTTTTCCGTAGCTAATCTCTTGCAAAATTCATATACTAAATTTTTTTTTCCGTCGCTGATCTGTCGCAAACTTTAGATATAATTTTTTCCATAGCTAATCCCTTACAAAATTCATACACAAATTTTTTATGTTCTGTCGCTGATCCGTCGCAAACTTTAGACATGATTTTTTTTCTGTAGCTAATCCCTCACAAAATTCATGCATTAAATTATTATTTTTTTTGTCGCCAATCCGTCGCAAACTTGTAATATCATTTGTTTTATTATGATTCTAAACGAAAAAAATACTACAATCATCAAATTATTATACTAAAAAACATCAAATAATGATACAAAAATACATTACAATACCAAAACTATCAAAGTTTACGAAAATATCATTCAAAAAACATCCAAAAACAAAACTGTCCACATAACATCAAACTCCCACCGGTTGAGAACATTTTAACATCAAGAAATCCAAAGTATGCAAAAGAGGTACAAACAGAAAAAAGTTTTACCTTCAAAATAAGCGTTGGGAAATGAGTTTTCACAAAACATAACTTCAAAAATAACATTTTAGCTGCTCTCTTCATTTCCTGTTCATCCAATCATCTTCGGTTCTCATTCCTATAAAACATTATTCAAAACAATCAAAAACATCAAATACAAAAGGTTAACAAGTCATTCAAAAACATCAAATACTAATGGTTAACATCATATTACCTCTAATTTTCAATTTTCCATCATATTTTGCAAGGTTGCATACATCTTCTCCATTGCTTCATATTTTGCATCAATTTATTGTTGTTTGGCATCTATTGCTGCAGCTTTGGCATCCATTTCCTCATGCATTTGTTGATGTTTAACTTCCATTTCTGCAGCTTTAGCATCCATTTCCCCATGCATATCGTTTCGTACACGTTCATAGACAACCTAAATTACAATGCCATGATATGAAACTTTGTAAGTATAATGCTATGATATGAAACTTTGTAAGTACAATGCTATGATAGGAAACTTTGTAAGTACAATGTCATGATAGGAAATTTTGTAAGTACAATGCCATGATAGGAAATTTTTATAAACTACAAAATTAAACAAACCTCTTGGGATGTTATTGTACTAGATGTTCCTTCCAAAAAGCTCGTTGGATGAAATAAATCTTTTGGAATAAACAAGAGGAGGAAGGGAGAGAAAGTAATCAAATAAATTCTAAGTGATAGACATATAGCAAAGAATAAGATAGAGCTTCAATATGCTTTCACCATTGACTATGCTATATAATCTATTAATAAAAAATGAAGTCATTAACCATTCAAAGTATATTTATTCTTGTAATTTTAGTTATTTTTCATATGACCATCTTAATCATGCATATAGATTGGGGCCAAATTTAATGCAAAGTGAAGCCGTATGGATAAAAAAACACACAAAACTCTTATAGGGACCATATCTGAAAAACAATATAGCACAGGGACCAAATTTGTACTTTACTAGTTAATAAATCAATCTTGACCTCTTTGGTTTACTAGTTAATAAGTTCTGGCAGCCAAAGGAAAATGAAATTGTACAAAAAATCCTCAACAACTCCTACTTCCAATTCCACTGAAACAAATACAGTTTTAGATCAAGAAGATGATTTGAGTGAAGATTTAGATCAAGATTTGAAGAATCAAAAGATGAGTTTTCTGACTTTGTGGTGTACCAAAAGGAAATTGAAATGGAGCCACTTACTAGTGAAGAGTTATGGTGGAACTGGAGAAAACCAAATAAAGAACAATGGTCCAGGTGGTAGAAAAAACAATGGTCCATGCGTATCAAAGGGAATCTGAAATGGAGCCTCTTATATACCCTTGAAATTATTGAGAAATTAATTATATACCCTTATTGTTTGACTTCAAGTCTTTCTCAAGGCCATGGCAGAAATTCACCAAATTAAGCTTTTTGGTGAAGAGCCAACTTTGACTGAAACAACTCTTTATAGAGCTAGAAAGCATTTATATAAAGAAGAAAGGTATAAATCATAATTCATAACTGAATGTAAATATGGAATCACCGATTCCATTCCGTTATGTGATTCCATTCCAATGAATGGTTTAGGCTACAGGCTGTACGTAAGAGATTGTAGAAAGAAGGACCATCACGTGAAGCTATTGAAAAATGTCACAAATCAAGGAAGTAGATAAAGAGTTTGTATTGAAGGAATTGGAATTGATATTGAAATTGAAAATTTTCTTGTGAAATTGTAGGGTTAAAAGGGTATTTCTAGTATTTGTTGAACGAGAAAGAAATGTTGGAGTTTATGAGTTCTGATTGAATTGAGTTCCATTCATATTCCATTCCTTTGTTTGGAAATTCAAGGAAAGGGGCTGAAACTTGAAGACATTAAAGTGGTTCTATCACATGAATCTAATGATCCTTGTACAGTGAAGGTTGTTAAAGTGTTGAAAGAGAAGCCGAAAAGAAGGAATAACAATAGGGTTGACAGAAAAGACGTTGAAAATGGCAATAACAGCAAGATGAAGAAGTTCCAAAAAGCAAGAGAGTTAGGGACAGGATGTTGAAAAGTATAAATGGAGTCGGTTTGATTCCTTTTTTGGTGTAATTTCTTTCTTTTTTATATAATCCATGAGACTCAGCATAGCTATTCTTTCCGTTCGGTAAAGTGACTATTTTGCCCTCAGTCATGCATTTTTTGTACTTTTTTATTAAACCATAAGGGGCAGTAATTGGTGGAAAATTGCAACCATAAATGTTAGATAGGATAATAAGAAAACTTTAAGTAGAAAGCCAAATGAAAGAATTTAAAATGCAATGTTTTAGTAATAAGAAAAATGAAAGCGGTATGATTTGATTTCTAAAAATGACAACAATTTAAAAGACTTAAGAACTAAAATGCTATTAATGATTTGATTTCTGAAAATGCAAAAAGTCTGATTCTAAAAGTCATTGATATGAAAAAACAGTTGAATTTTTAATAACATAATGAAAACTAAAAGTAAAATGCTAAAATAGGTTGATTTTTGAAAATGCAATGCGCTATTAAAAAAATACATTAAGTTAAAAGTTACAAGGATTTGAATAAACTAAGAACTAATAACAGAATGCTATAAATGTTTTGATTTGTGAAAATTCAATAACAGAATTAACACTAAGAGTGGAATGCAAAAGGGTGTTATTTTAAAATGCCATTTACTAGGATCAAAAAAAGTAGAATCTAAATTGGAAGATTTTTCAAAGAAAATGCATTGATATTATTATTTTTTTAAATGCAATGTTGTAACAATAAGAAACCTAAAGTTCAATGCTATAACTCTTTTGATTTATGAAAAAGCAATAACTGACAAAAAATAAAATGCTAAAAATGTGTTGATTTTTTGAATGACAAGCATAATGACCATCTTATCCCTCTTAGGCCCTTGTCAAATTTCTATTAAAAATGCAAAATTTAGGGAAAATTCGTCATTTTACCATATAATTCCAAAACAAAATGAAACCACAGGGAGAAAAAAAATCGCAGAGGGGCTTATGATCTTTCAATGCTGGTGGAAAATTGTTGCAGGCGTGGTTCCATTTTTATCTTTTCCTGGTTTTAAACTATTGTTATATCATGTTTTTCAACAATGCATTTCAATTTTGATCAAAATGAAAAGTTTTTTTTTTTGTTCTTTTTTTCTGTAACCAGATCCATTTAACAAGCATGCAGGAAACTTACAAAACAATCAAACAACTAAAACCAAATAAATATTTGATCAAATCTAAAATAATCACACCTGTTTGAACGGAGAACCAAGGCTTTTCTCTTGAACTATGGGTAAAGCATGATTGGAGCTTCTTCACTCCCACATCCTATTTAATAAACATGAAGAAATAAATATAATGTAAGGCAGATAAAACATAAAAAAAGAAGAAAAAAAACACTTTATACTAAACTACATTTTGGTAATCCAAAAAGAAACAGCTCATATATAACGGTCCTGTTTAATTGCTTAGCCTATTGTTACTTTTTTATTGTAATTTTGTTTTATTTTGATATACACATAACACAAGAATGTGATTGATTTTTTTTTCAGCCACCAAAAAATTGGGCTAAAAAGACACAATATTTGTAATTATTGTGTTTATTGGAGCAAAGGGCACCCCATATTGTAACGACGAGATTTTCAAAACAAATTTTTCATTTTTCAACAACCATATTTTAAATATAAAACATTCTCAAAAAGTGTTTCACAATAGTTATTAATCAAACATGTCCCCAAGATCATAAATCAAATCTCCTCTCATTGTGTACGGTTCATGTCGGCGCCTTCCCACGGTCCTTGCTAGTACCTGAAACACATAACACAACAACTGTAAGCATAAATGCTTAGCGAGTTCCCCAAAATACCACATCCAACACATACGTCACTCGAGGCTACTGTACGACCCTCCGGCCGATGTGTCTCAGCGGGACCCTCCAGTCCCGTAGCTCGTTGGACCCTCTGATCCGTCATAGCTCGTTGGGCCCTCCGACGTTGTTTGAATCGTTGGACCCTCCGATCCGGTCTATACAATTATATATCATATATACATCACATAACACATAATCTCATACATGGCACACAATCTCATACATAACACATAAGACCTTCCGGTCAACTCATAATACCACTCTAGGTAATGTATAGTGAGAAGATTCACCTCGTGTAACTCGGTAACTCGGAAATCTCGGTCTCCATGAAATAGGATCTAGCCTCCGCCTAATCATACGAAAATAAACACTCGGCATCAACACAATCCCCAAGGCTAGACCATTCCCTCTCTTAGCACTCTTGGGAGGGTAAAAGACCATTTTAGCCCTCTCTAGGCTCAAATACTCTAAAGTTGACCAACCCTAAAAGTCAACAAAAGTCAACGGTCAACCCATTAACCAAACTCGCCGAGTGCACAATTGTGACTTGGCGAGTTCAGTCATGAACTCATGTCCTCAAAACCCCAAATGACTCACTGAGTCACTTCCCCAACTCAACGAGTTACCATCTACGTGATTTATGGAGAAAACTCATCCTACTCGCCAAGTTTGTTCTTGGACTCGGCGAGCTCAAGCCATGCTCAAACTTAAATGACCATCTGAGGTCAGATCTGCTCCTCAAATCCATAGATCTAACCTCCCCAAGATCAATAAACACGTAAAGGTTCGAACTTGATACACATGCAACGTCCAAATGAAACTACTTGATGATTTGGTCCCAAATACAACACTCTAAGTTCATCTCTACCATAACCCAACATAAAGCAAGATGGATAACCTTCTCTGGACCACTATGGGTCCAAATCTGAAGTCTAAACATGATTATGGACCTTATTGTCAACAAATCAACCCTATAAAGGGCATACGAAACCCTAGATCCATGGATGCTTTAACAAAACAGAAAGAGGGTCAATATGTTACCTCAAAGATGATGCCCTCTGCTTGAAATCCACGAATATGCAACTTCCTTGGCCTCCTCCAATCTGGAATCAACTTCTTCTTGCAAAACAAACCCACAAAGGTCCAATAATGGCTTCTTCTCTCTCACAAACGCTCAAGCACAATAAGGGTTTCTCTCAAGGGTCTGGTAGCCGCAAATGGTGGCTATAATCCCCTTTAAATAGGTCTCAAACCCCGGGGATTAGGGTTTCATTAAACAACATGGACACGCCGAGTCCGCCATTAAATCAGTATGACCATCCGCGCTCCTACTCGGCGAGTCTGAGCGCCTACTCGCCGAGTCTCTCTCCAAAAACTCAATATTAAAGCATAAATAAGATACCTGGGAGTCCGTATGTTACAATTGTCCCCCACTAGAATCAGACTTCGTCCTCGAAGTCTCATTCCCAAATAACTCTGGATGTTGTTCATGCATCTCGCGCTCCGGTTCCCAAGTCAGCTCGGATCCCTTCCGATGTTGCCACTGGACCTGCACCAGGGGTACTTCCTTGTTCCTTAAAACCTTAACCTTCCGATCCATAATCGCAACCGGTGTCTCAACGTAGTTCAAACTCGCATCCACCTGGATATCCTCTAATGGTACCACCGCCGACTCATCGGCCACACACTTCCTCAACTGCGATACGTGGAAGGTGTCATGAATCTGACCTAACTCCGCAGGTAACTCCAAACGATAAGTTACTCTGCCCACCCTCGCGATCACCCTAAACGGCCCAATATACCGGGGCCCCAGCTTTCCCCTCTTCCTGAAACAGATCACTCCTTTCCAAGGGGACAATTTTCAGGAGCACAAAATCATTGACCTGGAACTCGAGTTTGGATCGTTGCCTATCCGCATAAATCTTCTGGCGACTCTGAGCGGTTAATAACCTCTGTATGACCTGCCGTATTTTCTTTGTCGTCTAAAGCACTATCTCCGTACTACCCATCACACGTTGCCCTACCTTGCCCCAGCAAATGGGGGTACGACATCTCCTTCCATACAATAGCTCAAAGGGTGGCATACCAATGCTCGAGTGATGGTTGTTGTTATAGGAAAACTCAGCCAAGGGAAAATACGTGTCCCAACTCCCGTCGAAATCCAGTACACATGCCCGAAGCATGTCCTCGAGTGTCTGAATCGTCCGCTCGCTTTTCCCGTCGGTCTATAGGTGGTATGCGGTACTAAAATGCAGCCTCGTACCCAATTCCTCATGAAATTTCTTCCAGAATCTGGAAGTGAAACGCACATCTCAATCTGAGACGATCGAGATCGGTACTCCATGCCGTGATATTACCTCCCTAACGTACAACTCTGTCAGCCTCTCCGCGGAAGAGCTCTCACTGATGGCAAGGAAGTGAGCGCTCTTCGTCACCCTGTCCACAATTACCCAAATTACATCCACGCCCCTGGCAGTCCTCGGCAATTTGGTGATAAAATCCATGGTGATTTGTTCCCACTTCCACTCGGGAAACTCTAACGGCTTCAACTTACCATGCGGACGCTGGTTCTTGGCCTTAACCATGCGATAGGTCAAGCACCTTTCTACGAACCATGCAACATCCCTCTTCATACAGGGCCACCAATACTCGTTCTTCAGGTCCAAATACATCTTAGTGGCCCCGGGGTGGATCGAGATCTTCGATCTATGCGCCTCCTCTATCAAGACGGTACGCGTTCCACCCACAAACGATACCCAAACTCGACCCTAAAAGGTCATAAGTCCTCGACTATCGGTAACAAACTCCGATACCTGCCCGATCACTCACTCCTTCTTGCGGTTTTCCGGTCTCACGGCCTCCACCTAGGCCCCTCGAATGGTGTCCCATACCGGAGTCATCACTGTCAATCTCATGCAAACATCTCGTATCGGGGCGCCCTCCGCCCTACGGCTCAGGGCATCGGCTACAACATTAGCCTTGCCCGGGTGGTACAGGATCTCGCAATCGTAATCCTTCACCACATCCAGCCATCTCCTCTGGCACATATCCAGGTTGGGCTGATCCATCAAATACTTCAAACTCTTGTGGTCCATGTATGTAGTACACCGAACCCCATACAGATAGTGACGTCAGATCTTAAGGGCGAACACCACTGCCCCCAACTCCAAATCGTGGATGGGATACCTTGACTCATGAGGTTTCAGCTGCCTCGATGCATATGCTATCACATGGCCCGTCTGCATAAGCACCATGCCCAACCCTGATATCGATGCATCACAGTACATCACAAAATCCTCCATTCCATCCGGGAGTGCGAGCACCGGAGCTTCGCACAATATTTGGCGAAATGTCTCAAATGAGGTCTGCTGCTCTGGACCCCATGAAAAAACAACACCCTTCCAGGTCAACTTGGTGAGTGGCACGGCGATCTTAGAGAAATCCGTGATAAATCTCCGATAATAACCAGCCAACCCAAGGAAACTCCTGATCTCAGTAGGTGACCTCGGCACCTCCCAACTCATCACCGCCTCGATCTTTGCCGGATCGACCAATATCCCCTTCTGGTTAACGAGGTGCCGTAGGAATTAGACCCACCGTAACCAAAAATCACACTTGAAGAATTTGGCGTAAAGCCTCTCCGATCTCAGAACTCCGAGGATCTCCCTCAAATGCTCCTCATGCTGCTCTCTGGATCTCGAATACACCAAGATATCATCAATGAATACGATCACCGAATAAGCCAACATCGGCCTATACACGCTGTTCATGAGATCCATGAATGTTGCGGGTGCATTGGTGAGCCCAAAAGGCATCACCACGAACTTGTAATGCCCGTAACGAGTCCTGAACGCTGTCTTCTGGACATCTTCATCTCGAACCCTCATCTGGTGATATCCCGACCTCAAGTCTATCTTGGAGAACCAAGATGCTCCCTGCAACTGATCGAATAGATCGTCGATCCTCGGTAACGGATAACGGTTCTCGACCGCCAGCTTGTTCAACTTCCGATAATCAATACACATCCGGTGTGAACCATCCTTCTTCTTGACAAAAAGGATCGGCGCTCCCCAAGGTGAGCTACTCGGTCTAATAAACCCCTTTCCCAGCAACTCCTGAAGCTGTGAGGATAACTCCAGCATCTCGGGCGGCGCAAGGCGATAGGGTGCCTTGGCAATAGGTGCCGCCCCCGGTACCAAGTCGATACAAAACTCCACCTACCTCTTGGGAGGCACACCCGACAACTCCTCAGGGAAAACATCAGGGAACTCCCACACAATCGGGACCTCATCAATCGAACTTGACCTCCTAGCGGCCACTCACGTGTCCATCACATAAGCCACAAATCCCCTATAGCCCTACTGCAAACTCTGCCTCGCCCTAGCAGCCGAACAAAATGCTGACTCAGGACGGGTACCCTCACCGTACACCGTAAGTACTCCCCCACTAGGGTCTCGAATCATCACCAGCTGACACTCGCAGTCTATACTAGCTCCAAATTGGCTCAACCAATCCATACCCACTATGACACATACGTCCCCCATCGCAATCGGGACTAGATCGATCGGGAGCCCCACACCGAAGATCTCAAGTATACATCCTTGTATCACCTCCATGGCATACACTGTGTAACAACCCGAAGTTATCCATTTCCGAAACCCATTTCGTTCGTAAGACCCGTTTTTAGCAATTCATTCTGGTTTCGTTTTTTTAGGCTAATTTATTCAAACTCATATGATTATTATAATCTAATGAGTGTCCAAACCCCTTAGGAACTCATGAAATTGGCCCAAATTATCGATTTGAAAATTTTTAGAATCGTTCCTGCCGGATTATGACAACTTAATCGGGTGCGACCAAAAGCCCCGTTTAACGTCGGTATCGGGTAGAATTCCACCGTGTCCCGAGCTTTGACACTATTTAAAGGAATTTAAGCTTCCATTTGAAGCTTATGCCCTCTCTCACTACACTCTCTCTAACCTCTCTCCTCAACCAAGATTCAAGGTCCAAAAACATTGAATTAAGGCTCCAAATCTTTGAGGTAACATCCCTAACTTGTTGTTCAACCTCTTCGGCCTTCAAATTTGTGTTTAAACATTGAAAAAGGACCATTATCATGATTTTACGGCCATAGATCATGCTTGGGCCGTAAACTCAAGTAAGTTGGGTTTTTGTGCATTAAAACCCCTCTAAACCAATTTTGGGACTTAGATATGACTATATGACTTACCAATTCGGACTTAGAACACCTTAAACATGGTTTTTGAGGAGTAAACATGAGTTTACTACCCAAGAACATGCTTGGGCCGTAAAATCCTCATTCATGGAGAGTAAACTCATTTTCAAGTGTTAAAAAGCCATGTAAACACATCATTAGCCTTGGAATAAATCCTAGAAACAACCAAAATTAGTTTGGGGACCTTAAACATGATAAACACCCTCCAATTGAGTGTTTACGGACATGACTCACCAAGAACAAGTTCTAGGGCCGTAAACTCCTTTACATAGGTTAAATGGCGCCTAAAATTCATACCAAGGCTTGGAAAAATAGTTTGAATCACATGTGATTGTCCTAGCATCACCAAATAAATCAAGGATTAAGCATGGGGGAGTTTACAGCCGTAAACTCCATGTTTACTGCCGTAAACTCCAATAAATGGTACTTAAGTGAGTTCAATCCATCCCAAGGCCCTAGATTTAATCCTAGCTAATTTTCCCATGTGTTATCATGCCATTTAGCACCATAAAACCCTCAACCATGAGTTCACGGCTGTGAACTCATGTGTTTGTAGTGTATAGGGCCGTAAACTCCATAAGGAGTTTACTCTTGAAGAGTAAACTCATTTCCTAAGTCCCACACGTCTGTAGATGTCACCCGGGTCACTCCAAACACTTGTTTTGAAGTGTTTTCGCTCATTGGAGAGTAATATCATATCTAATTAGTTATTTAAAATCTAATTAGATATATTTGTATATTATTTCATATTACATAGGAACCTCACGCGTTATCAAGCCCCAAACCGACACTTAGCATCCGAACCAACACGTTTTCTCCTCTGGTGAGTTCATACCCCTACCCTTTTTCAATGGTTTTTCAATGTTTTCAAGGGGGAATACAAGCAAGAGTACAAGAATATCTTGTACTTAAAATCATTACTTCATTTAAATGGTTTCATAATTTGTACACTTTTAAGAATTGAAAACCTATTAACAAACTGTTTTGACTTGCAGAGTTGTTGTTCAAACCGATTTCAATTATTATTATACAGTGTTATACTTGATACTTCACAATTGATTGTTCACACTTTTACAGTTGAAATCATAGATCTTTTATATTGTCCTTAATAAAACACCCCTAGGTGCGAGTGTGAAGGACAAGTATCATTAGAAATTTAGTTAGGTCCTTGATAGTACTCCTCATAGATACAAGAGTAAAGGACTAATAAAAATAGATTTTTCCGTATTAATAACTTTCAGTTTTAAATTCATTAATCTTAAGATTAGAGACACGTACTTTGTAACACTCCCTTAGGTACGAGAGTGGAGGACTACCCCGTAACCAGAATCTCCGAAAAAAGGGGAGAGCGTGACTTGAGTGTATAGATCTATACGGGACTGACTATCCCGCACTTGGCTGCTAGCTACAGCCGAACCGAAAGGTTCAAGGGTGACGAAAGTCATAAAGAGATACTGACCCTGGCCCGAGTCATATCTAGTCTGAAGTATGGTTATGGACTCGCAATCAAGATTATGAATACTTTACACTTAATTATTAATTTTATATACGTGTTAAAACTAATGTACATTAAGGGTAATCGGACTTTCAGGAGACTTCACACACACACTTGAAGTATAGTAGATACTTGTACATTACTTTCAGATTTGGTAACAATTCACACACACACACACAGGAAAATATGGGATTTTCCTGGAAATAACATTTGAACATAATCGGAAACGTGTAACAATTCAGATAACTAAACTTTACAATTCACAAGGGTAAACATGTTTTTCAGTGTACATCCTTTACATTACATCTTGGATTTGATAACCAACTTTTAAGAAAATATGGGATTTTCTTGGGTATAACTTTTTGAGAAACAGAAAGGAACTCGTACATTTTCAGAAAACAATCCGCTTATGAACTCACCAGCTTTATGCTGATTTTTAAACTGCTTGTATTCTCAGGTCAGCATTAGACAGGTACTCGATGATCCCTTTTTGTCGAAGACGGAGTGCGTTGAAGTTACGTCTTAGTTTCGTTCATATATATACATATGTATCACACCTGTACAACTTTACTTTCAAACAAATGTAAACTTTCATATGTAATGTAATGGTTGTTTACTTTGCTTACTATGTGCATTGGATTTGATACTCAACGTGGAGTCTGCCCCGGAAATGTTTCCGCCTTCGGTTTTCGAGGTGTGACACACTGCTCGCTCGTTAGCTATAGAAACTCACAGAGGTCGACTCAAGGCCTCTCGACAAATACTGATATGACGACGAAAAGCTAACGACACAAATGATCGACTCGCTCCTGAGTCAAATAGCACTAAGGCAGGTACATAATTCACAAGAAAAGTATCTACGCATAACATGATATAAGCATAATATCTCAGACTCAAATAAATAGAAAGAATAATACATACCGGCCACAAAGTCGGGTGCTGCGCGGACCTCTTCCGCTGTCTACTGGAAGGCTCTCCCACGGGCCTTTGGTGCCTCGGCCTTCACTGGCCGAACCTCGGTAGCCCTAGCTGCTGGCGCAGATCCCTGTTGTAGCTGAGGGTACTCGGCCTTCCGATGGCCAGTCTGGTTTCAATGGAAGCAAACAGAGAATCCCTTGGGGCAATACCTCGCGATATGCCCCTCCTTCCCGCACTTGTAGCATACCCCTGCCCTACACGACCCCTCGTGACTCTTGCCTCACTTCCCACAAGTGCGGCCCTTCGCGCTCCCAGATCTCGAATCAGCAGGCTTAGCTCGCTTGGCTGTCGGCTGAGACTAAGCCGGCCGTTGATCCATCCTCTATGACTCGGCCTCCTCCCAGGCCTGGGTCTCCAACTCAATCTTCCTCTTCCGGGCATTTGCCTGGAGCTCAGCAAATGTCCAGTAAGTCGAGTTCGCTACGAACTCCCAAATATCTCTCCTCAGAACACTCAGATACCGACTCATGCGAGCCTGCTCGGTAGACACCTGCTCAGGGAAAAACATCGCCCTCTCATGAAACTTCCTGGTAATAACTGTGACATAATCAATACCCTGCTTGAGGGTCAAGAACTACCGAATCAACCGTTCCCTCTCCACCGGGGGAACATACTCGTCTCTGAACATGGCAGTGAACCTCTCCCAGGTCACCTCAGAAATCTCTGCCAGAGTGAAGTTCGCCGTCACGAACTTCCACCAATCCTTCGCTCCCAAGCGGAGCTGGTTCAGAGCGAACCGTACCCTCAAGTGCTCTAGACAAGAAAACGTATAGAAACACCCCTCGGTGTCAGAAATCCATCTCATCGCAGCAATTGGGTCCTGCGTCCCATCAAACTCTGGTAGCTTCATGTTGCTGAATTCCCGAAACAACAACGAGTCACCTCCCTGAGGTCTGACAACAGCAGTAGCTGCAACAGCCGCAGCCTCAGTCACTGCTGCATACCGCTCGTGAAAGGTCTCAATTAATGTGGTCTTAATGTCCCCAAACATCTCTGGAATCTCAGTCCGGATGGCAACAACCACCTCCTCATGAATCAATCGACGGATCTCCTCGTCGCTGACACCACTGCTCCCTGGTGTGTGTCGTGTCCCAATCATGATGTCTCTGAAATACAACATAAAAATATCAGAGACTCGATCGAGCATACTCGCACTCGATAACGCAACCCTACTCATCCTCCAATATCTAAAGGATTCTTACTTGGACTGCTCGCTGATCCGGTGTCTTCAGTAGTACGGGCCCTATACTACTGACCAAACCGCATCAGCATTCACCCCAAGTCCTCCTCCTTGGATTCCGGATCACAAGTACTCTACTCTCATTATGCATTGGCTACCCTCCGATAGATCTCTCATCTGTTACCTACTCACTCTCAAGGCATCTCATAGCAACAGTAATCTCCTAGGCTAAGGCATCACAAATCAGGCCACTCTAGTCCTAATATGAGTACCTAGCCTACTCTAGCATGCATAACATAACATATCATATTCTCATAACACAAAATGTGAGGGTATTTTGGGGATTCACCATTCGGGCGCTGGCTGACCGTACAACAACTGTAAGCATAAATGCTTAGCGAGTTCCCTAAAATACCACATCCAACACATACGTCACTCGAGGCTACTGTATGACCCTCCGGCCGATGTGTCTCAGTAGGACCCTCCAGTCCTGTAGCTCGTTGGACCCTCTGGTCTGGTCATAGCTAGTTGGGCCCTCTGACCCTGTCTGAATCGTTGGACCCTCCGGTCCGGTCTATACAATTATATATCATATATACATCACATAACACATAATCTCATACATGGCACACAATCTCATACATAGCACATAAGACCTTCCGCTCAACTCATAATACCACTCTAGGTAATGTATAGTGAGAAGACTTACCTCGTGTAACTCGGTAACTCGGAAATCTCGGTCTCCATGAAATAGGATCTAGCCTCCGCCTAATCATACGAAAATAAACACTTGGCATCAACACAATCCCCAAGGCTAGACCATTCCCTCTCTTATCACTCTTATGAGGGTAAAAGACCATTTTAACCCTCTCAAGGCTTAAATACGCTAAAGTCGACCAACCCTAAAAGTACACAAAAGTCAACAGTCAACCCTTTGACCAAACTCGCTGAGTGCACAATTGTGACTCGGCGAGTTCAGTCATGAACTCACGTCCTCAAAACCCCAAATGACTCACTGAGTCACTTCCCCAACTCAGTGAGTTACCATCTGCGTGATTTATGTGGGAAACTCATCCTACTCGCCAAGTTTGTTCTTGGACTCGGCGAGTTCAAGCCATGCTCAAACTCAAATGACCATCTGAGGTCAGATCTGCTCCTCTAATCCATAGATCTAACCACCCCAAGCTCAATAAACATGTAAAGGTTCGAACTTGATACACATGCAATGTCCAAATGACACTACTTGATGATTTTGTCCCAAATACAACACTCTAAGTTCATCTGTAAGTCCCTAATTTGCATGTGTATCAATCAAATCCGTTTGATGGTGCGGAATCCCAATCAAACGAATGATGTCCGATCAAATAGAAGAGAAGGAGAAGAAGAATAATATGAATCTCTGTATGAATTGATTAGAATTAAAGTTCCAGATACAAAAGATTCACACACAAAATGCTCTCTAGTTTTTCTCTTCTCTTTGGCCGTAAACTCTCTACGTGTTCATCATTTTTTTCCTTACACCCCTAACCCCTATATATATATATATATATATATATATATATATATATATATATATATATATACGGGAAACATGGGCCATAAACAGGGTTTACAGCCGTAAACACCCCCTTAGCCATAAACCTGACCGTAAACACATAAGATATTACATAAAAATACAATTTCCTAGTAAAGCAAAGTATAAACCAAAATATTGACCCAACAATCTCCCCCTTGGTTTATAGCTTTCTTTTCTTTTCTTAAATGACCCAACAAGCTCCCCCTAAAAAGTAGCTGGCTTTCTTGATAATCTTCATTGGGAACTTGGCTTCAGCATTAATCTTCAAATTCTTCACGACTTCAAGATGAACTTGATGAATCTTCAATGAATGACTTCATCTTGAGCGGTTGTGCTTTTCTTTAGAATGTGGCATTGAACGCACGTTGGGTGAGGAGGTTTTACGTACTGATTCTTGAAAGATAGTGCTTTCAGCTTGAGAATCTTCAGAGAGAACAAATCTTCTAGATCACTTCAGCAGGTTTAAGATAGCAGCAGACTGATTGAGAAGGCTTCAATGCAATCCGTCACATATTCTTCAATTTCAGCTTCACCTTGCTTCTGGGGTTGAAAGATTGAATGTCGAAAGAATAATCTTCATTTCTTGTTCCTTCGAATGTGAATTCTTCGATGCTCACAGATGAAGCCTTGGCTCAGAAATCTTCGACACAATGAGTCTTATCTATACCTGAAATCACTTTTCAAGACAAAACAAAACTAAAAGAAAACTTAGCGAAGAAACAAAAAATATTTTTTTTTTGGATTTTTCATATTTTCTGAAAAAGAAATAAAATAGAAATAACACTATTTTTGTATTTTTAATTTTCTGATTTTTTTTTACTATGAAAAAATTTAACAAAAAATAAAATGATATCTAACTTTAAGAATGATTTGGGATCAAAATTTTTAGACAGCCTTTATCCGCTTGTCGATACCTTCTATCTTCACGTCTTTATCTGGTCGATCGCTGGTATTGTTGTCCACTTAAACACGAAAAATTGTGACAATTTTAGGACATACTAATAATTATAAGACAAAGTGATCCTAAGTTCCTAGATATTATATCTGATCCTAAGTTCTTAGATACTATGTCTTAAGGACCATTCATCTGAAGACAACCAGGGATATTGTTGTCCACCTAAATTGAGCAGCGAGATCTATAGACAATCTTTGAGTGTTCAATTTCAATTGTACTGGAACATGTTTCCCGCTTCCTGATATGCTCCAGTAATCAAGGACTTCCAGAATACTCCTTATATCGGGTGAGCAGACAATCATTAAGAGAGAAGATAGATTTAGAATGCATATGCTATACACCCAGGTCGGATCTCTTCCAATCACGCAGAGGGTGAAACATATGACTAACTGAGGTTTTAGAGAGATTGAGAAGTAGAATGGTGCATATACTGTGTACCAGGTTGGATTGTGAGTCATGCAAAGGAGACAGTATATGGCTAACAAATAGAAAGAATTGCATCGATAGAAGATGCAGAGAAATAGAGTTGCATATGTTACAGTGCAGGTCGGATTTTGAGTCACGCAGAGGAGGTAACATATGACTAACAGATAGAAAGAAAGAATATAACCTTCTACATGCCTAATTCATCGGAATTCACCAGTCGCCCCATTAATACCGGAATTAAGGACAGAATCCGCACATCGAGGAAAAGTTAAACCCCGGTTCCATATACGAGTTCATTTAATGTGACGAGTAGATTCACATATATATCTCCCTGCTCAACCTATCCGAGCGTCGTATTGTCAGGCTGAACGGATCTAACTAGGTCAAGATTTGTCAAGACTATAAATTTCCTAAGTTCAAATCTGCCTATTTATGTCCATTTAGAATCTTTCGTGCCTACCGACGCATCAAACCAGAGCATAAACCTTTCAACTTCGGGTGCGTCACGCAGACTTAGATTGCTTGTTATCACTAAATAATATCACTTCCCAAAACATCTTCCTTAAGCACATTTCATAACCAACATATTTTTGATTTTTTGATTTTCTAATGTTTTTGAATTTTTGAAAATTTTCTAATTTTTGTTTTGTTTTTATTTCTCACCCTAAATTTGTGCATATGAGAGAAACGAAAGTAAATGCGCAAATTTAAACTATCCTAAAACAAAAATTTGTCTTTAAAGCGAATCAGCTTAAGAAAAACTCAAGAGTATAGAGAAGAAAACTCAAACCGTAAGTCACCGATTGAATTTGCATCTAGAAGGTCTGAGAACAGCACGCGTAATCTTCAGAACATATCCGAAAATTCTTCATGTCATTAAGCACAAACCCCATTTGTGATTTCTTCCTTTCTTCCTTTCCTGCAAAAGTACACATACGCTCAACAAAGGTCTGAATGTTGTACAGTTGAGAGATGTCCCCAATCATATGCCAGGAGCAGCCACTACCAACAAACCGAAGTCTGATGATATGCCTCCATAGCTGCTCCAGCACAAAGCGGGATCAGTTGGTCTTTGGAACCCAGTCCATTTTGAAACTGGGTCGACCTTTGTCATCAATGCAGGGTACTTTCTCCCATGACATGTCCTGCTTATCACAAACAGAAACATTAGAAGCATTAGGAGATTTGGGAGATTGAACCTTTGGTACCCATTTGTAGTTGGGTTTAACCCATTTCTTTTTCGATCCGATGGGTGGCTCAGTACTTGCTTTTGATCTTGATGTTGGCCTTTGAGATGATTATGATTTTGGCTTCACAGGAGCATCTCTTGGATTTGGGTTCTTGACCGACATTCCCTTCTTGCCCTTTGGATTTTGATTCTTGTCCTTCGGGGTTTGATTCTTGCTCTTCTACGCATTCCAGTCATCATTTTCTGAACGTGACTTCGAGGGGTTTCTTTTGAAGTATCTCCCTCTTGGCGCATTCTGCCAGCCTTATGCATAGTAAGGAACGTATGCACGATTTGGACAGTTTCGGGAAATGTGTCCAGGTGTACCACAGTGAAAACATGTCTTTTTCTTCACTGTAAAGTTATTTCTTCCTGCCCCTGGTGGCGTATTCTTGCCTTGTCTCTGATTTTTCCCACATGCACACTTGCAACAAGCACTCTGTTGCGCTGGAATTGGAGGCCTGTATTTCTCAACGGCAGGTTTGTTAGGAATAACATAATTCGAAGCAACAGATTTTGAGTTCAATAAGTCCTTGGTTTGTTCAGTAGTGCTCTCCTTGTTCTCATCTTCTGCTACTTTACCTGCACATGTAACAGAAACATCAGTATTTTCAACCTGAATACCTCCTGACACAAATCTAGCTGGTTTTCCATATTTAAGATGTGCCTCCCTGACAATTTCTTCCTGAGTCATAGGGATGGATGTGTAGTTACGATTGAAAGGTGGAGGAACACTATCATACCCTAGACCCTTATTTTGATTATCTTTAAATTTTAATTGGGTTTCAAATAAGGACTCAACTGTCTGACTTGACGTAGTATAATTTTTGAAACTAACGTCTGTTTTTCCACACTTAATTTTCAAAGCGTCAAGTTCTTCGGTTACAGCATCAAGTTGTCTCTTAATATAGTCATAATTTTCACACTTGTTATACTCTTCCTAAAGTTTTCTAAAGTCCTTGGTTTTTGCTTCTAATTCAGCCTTTAGGGGTTTCTGTCCTTTCCTGAGTTGATATCCTTCATATCTCAGGTCCTCAACTTCTCTTTTTAATAAATCAATTTGTTCCCGAAGAAATTTAATCGTAGTTTCACAAACTGGAGTACATGTAATGTCAGTGACCGGAATGTTTTCAGAACTCATTGTTTTTCTATAATTTAAAGCATCAAGTTCTTGAATTACATCAGCAAGACTAAGATGATTGAGATCTTTTGTCTTCTTGATGATAGCCACGTTCATATCCCACGATTTCGGAAGTGAATTCAGTAGCTTTTTGTTTATCTCAGATTTGGACAAGAAGATCCCAGCTATATTCATCTCAATAGTCAGTGTGGTAAATCGATGCAACTGAGTTTCGAGGGTTTCTCCAGGGATATAATCGAAAATGTTGAAATTTTGTCTTAACATATCCTGACGACTCTCTTTCATGTTTTCAACTCCCTCGTACACCTTAAAATCAATTAAAACCACATCTAGAAGCTAAAATAAGACTTAAAAGTCAAACCCTTTGATTATAAACCTCAAAAGTCAACCTTAGAAGTCAAATTTAAAAATTTAAACTCAAAAGTCAAACTTGAAAAAGTCAAACTTAAAAGTCAAACCGAAAAGCTAAATTTGAAAATTTAAAAGTCAAACGAGAAAGTCAAAGTTTAAAGTCAAAGGTCAAACTTGGAAATCAAAGTCAAAATTTAAGTTAAAAAGTTAAAATTAAAAATCAAAATTTTAAAATTTTCGAAAGTTGGATGCCACTGGGAGTGTTTAAGTTTAATATTTCGGAGTTAAGTCACAAGAGGTCTGATGGTGGAGATGGAAAAGGCGCTGACTGGTGAATGGAAGGTCGTAGGTTCGATCCTTGGAGCCTTCAAAGTCGTTCCAATTTTTTATGAAGCGCGCTGATGCAAGCCTGCTGCTGAGCCGAGCCGTCCTCTAAGCCGCGATCCAAGCCGAGTCGCGCCCGCAAACTCCGGCGACCAGTTTCCGGTCGTAAACTCTGACCGTAAACTCGTTTCCGGTCGTAAACTTCGGCCCGTAAACCCTTCAAAGACCGTAAACTCTCCAGAAATTGCTCTTCTTGACGAAAAATAACGTTTTTCACCCTTTTTGCTCCAAAACTCGATCAAAAACTCATTTTTAGGAAAAACGCGAAGAGCAAACCCCCCTAATTTTGCGAGATCTATCCAAAAACGCAAAAATCTCTTCAAAATAAGATCAAATAAGCTCCAGATCTGAAAAAAAATTAATTGATACAACCAAGCTCTAATACCAATTGTAAATCCCTAATTTGCCTGTGTATCAATCAAATCCGTTTAATGGTGCGGAATCCCAATCAAACGGATGATGTCAGATCAAATAGAAGAGAAGGAGAAAAAGAATAATATGAATCTCTGTATGAATTGATTAGAATTAAAGTTCCAGATACAAAAGATTCACACACAAAATGCTCTCTAGTTTCTCTCTTCTCTCTGGCCGTAAACTCTCTACGTGTTCATCATTTTTTTCCTTACACCCCTCACCCCTATATATATACATACGGGAAACATGGGTCGTAAACAGGGTTTACGGCCGTAAACACCCCCTTGGCCATAAACCTGACCGTAAACACATAAGATATTACATAAAAATACAATTTCCTAGAAAAGCAAAGTATAAACCAAAATATTGACCCTACATCATCTCTACCATAACCCAACATAAATCAAGATGGATAGCCTTCTCTGGACCACTATGGGTCCAGATCTGATGTCTAAACATGATAAGGGACCTTATTCTCAACAAATCAACCCAATAAAGGGCATAGGAAACCCTAGATGCATGGATGCCTTAACAAAACAGAAAGAGGGTCAATATGCTACCTCAAATATGATGCCCCCTGCTTGAAATCCATGAATATGCAACTTCCTTGGCCTCCTCCAAGCTGGAATCAACTTCTTCTTGCAAAACAAACCCACAAAGTTCCAATAATGGCTTCTTCTCTCTCACAAACTCTCCAGCACAATAAGGGTTTCCCTCAAGGGTCTGGTAGCCGCAAATGGTGGCTATAAGCCCCTTTAAATAGGTCTCAAACCCCAGGGATTAGGGTTTCATTAAACAGCATGGACTCGCCGAGTCCGCCATTAAATCAATCTGACCATCCACGCTCCTACTCGGCGAGTCTGAGCGCCTACTCGCCGAGTCTCTCTCCAAAAACTCAATATTAAAGCATAAATAAGATACCTGCGAGTCCGGATGTTACACATATCATGATGGACTCTTCTTCTTTGATATCCCAGCCGCCCACCTGTAATACATAACATAATGCCTTACCCCATATCATGTTGGAGCTATACTTGATAATGTAACAATACTTCTTTCAGTTTTTCAATCTATATTGTCATATTCCTTCTAACTGATAACCGATTGCTTTTTCTTCTACTTAATAAAGATAATATATGCACGTGCCTACACATACGAGCATCAATACAACCTTTCACACTTTCGGTATGCCATTCTTAACCCAAATACTCTCAATAATTCAAACGTATACACCTTTTCCTGATATATTCATTCATATTCTTAATCAAATTATTTCACATATGGTTGATTCAGTCATTGATCTCTTTCGAGTAGAATTCATGGGAAGAGGAGAACTTGCAGAACGCCAGGTTTCTTATTTCTTAAAGCAAAAGTTGGCTCAGATGCTCTCCCGATTAACAAAGATTGTTGAAGAGTTCAATGTAGCAGTGTATATGACAAACCAAGGTTCTACTTCGACTTCTCACTGATGAATTTGGAAACATATTGAAAAAAATGAAATATATTCCAAGAAAATATTCATTCAGATCAAGCCCTATGACATGACCCGTTTGGGTGTTGCATGTGACTCCACTCCATTTACAGAAATCATATTGGAGTAGAGCGCACCCCATATCATGATGGACTCTTCTTCTTCAAGATCCCAGCTGCCCACCTATAATACATAACATAAAGCCTTACTTCAATGAGCCTGGATATTCTATCACTCAAAACCATGGTAAACACCAAACACTCCCTCCCTCCCTTCTTCTTCTTCTTCTTCTTCTTCTTCTTCTTCTTCTTCTTCTTTTTATGTTGTTTGAGGATTTGGCAAATGGGCATTTTCATATCCATGTACGAGATATTCTGGTGCAAGTTGGGTGTCTAGTGAGAGAAGGCGTACAGGATGTGGCTAGTGTGGTTGCATGTGTTAAGACGCTTGTGGCTGCATTTAAGAATATTGGAGCTAAAGAAGTTGGGGAGTTTATAGGGTTGTACAAAAAACCAAAACTCAAAGTCATTCATTTGTAACTGCATTTGCACTTGCAAATGCAATCATATCCACATGTGGTTATATACATCACAGACAATTCAACTACATCAACATCTCTCGCTCTGTGTGTGTGTATGTATGTATTTATGTGTATGTGTGTGTGTGTGTGTTTATGTGTGTGTGTATATCTCTCAGTATAAGAGCAGAAGGCTTTTTATGGTCAAACCAAAGTGCATTAGTTTCTCTGAATTCCATATGTTGTATATTCAGAGAGGAACAGAACTTGAAAGACTCCAATGGCTATCAGAGTATATATCTCAAGATTACATGGAGGGAATTTGAAAAATTCCCATGCTAATAATGCCCCCTTCCTATGCTCATAATGTCCATATATATTAAGCCCAAAACACCTTAAGATTTTCCAACATTAGCAACTTTGTATATCAGGGGCATTGTATTGTAGGGTGATGTTTTATCCAAATGTGTAAACTTAAAGAAGCTTACTCTAGAATCTTTTTGTATTAATGTGACTGTGGAGGAATTTGACATCATTACCAATTTATATTCTGACTTTAACCACTTTGAAAACCAACATCCAAACACCACCAAACCATAAGAGGAATGACAATTGAAAAAGGAAAAAAAATGGAGAAATTAAACTCTAACGTGATATATTGTGCAACTGAACCAAACCTAACCTAATATATGACTAAAGCAAATAAAATCAAGAGATTTACCTGAATCGGAAGTTAACGATGAATAATTTTAGATTTTAAGAATGTGGAGGCTGTCGGAATCGGAAGCTGCAATGGTCTGCGGTGTCGTAATATGTTTGAACAGAGAGGCTGAGATTAGGTACGTTGAGCAAGCTGCAACTCGAGAGTGTTGTCAATTTCAGATTTAGGTGAGAGCGTGTTCAATTGGAGTGACAAATCAGATTTGGGACAAAAGGAAACTTACACAAACTTTGTATCAGGAATTGGAGCGTCAATTTCAGCGAGAGATCGTCAATTATAAAAACATAATGTGCGTATGCTCCGTTGGCATTCTCTCGCTAAACACGTACCAGATGGCCAAAAAGTTGACAATTTTTTCCCTCGTTGAACCCTCGCCAAATGCCTTCGTTTTCCACCGATTACCAAGAAATAAGGGTGCGTCGATAAATACTTGTGAAATTTGTAGTTGATCCCTCGCTAAACACTCTCTAATACGCTAAATGTTGAATAAATAAAATAAATGTTTAAACCGTTGCAAATCTCTCATAATTCCCTCTCTATAAGCCTAAATTTTGCTACAGATTTAATCCCTCTCTAAATCCGTAAGTGAAACTCAAGTTTCTAGTAGTATAATTATCCTTGGGCATTCAAGATCTTTTAGGTTTTTATATGTATTTGTTATGTTTTGCATACATATTTATTATATTTGTATTTTTTAGATATAAAAATATAAAAATATGTGTTTATTACATATAAATACATGAGTTCATTTAATAATATTAATAAAAATGAATTCGACAAATAATGTATTGATTTTAGCTAATAATAATAATAATAATAATAATAATAATAATAATAATTGTGAGGATAAATATATTGCTTGAGCATGTAATATATATATATATATATATATATATATATATATATATATATATATATATATATATATATATATATATATATATATATTCCTATGAACCATTTTTAAAATGCTAATTTTGTTGTGTGATATTTTTTTCAAAAAAAAATGATATAAAACACTAAATCGGTCATACAGAAGCACTTCTGCACAAGAAAAAAAAAAAAAAAAAACATATACGACAGACACATATTGTGAATTTATAACGTTGTGCACATATACACCTATCATATATGTATATTTTTTTCGAGATTTTATTTGTCAATATGCTTTTATATGACCGATTTGGTGGTTTATGTTAGTTTTTGTGAATAAAAAAAGTCATATAAAAAAGTTTGTATTTTAGGAATGGTTCTCGGGATATATAGGTTTAAAAAAGATCCTGACTATATATATATATATATATATATATATATATATATATATATATATATATATATATATATATATATATATATATATATATATATATATATATATATATATATATTGAAAATGTTAAAATGGACTAAAGATTTGGAATTTCTTAGTTTGTTTGGTTTTTCTATTTAATTTTATTTAAAGACTTAACCGTTAAATTTTTAAAATAATGAGACAACTTTTCAAAGAAAAGTATCAAAGTTTCTTTATAATTTTGATTATTTAGAAATAAGTAGAATCCAAAACCGTTAATTTTAAATCATATAGTTCGACATTATTAAAGAAATTACAAATAATGCGTGAGTGCAATTCTTATATCCTAATATTTTTCTTTAATCGTTTCTTCTTTTTTAATAAATATCGTTGTTTTTTTTTTTTAATAAATATCGTTTATATATGTGTTAAAAACAAATAAATATATGATTACACATTTGGGTTTATGTAAAAATTATCCAAAATCAGAGAGACAAAGATATCTTGAAATCTAATTCAATCCAATGTAAACGCTTCAAACCCACTTGATTCTTTCTTTCTTCCTCTTAACTTCAATTCTAAGTATGATTTACTTTATCTATTATTAGTTTTTAATTAATCATGATATTAAATAAAAATATATTATATTTTAAATTATAAATTGACTATAGGGAATGTAAGATATTTTCATCATTATCATTATAGCAATGTATAATTGAAAACGAACAAATATAGCTATATTTTTTTTCCTTTTATTAAAAAATTTCATCATGTAAAGTAATATAATTAATTTTCAATCTACTCTAATAAATGAAGATTTTTTGTCACTTGTAACATTCACATTTAATTGCCAAATGTCATTTTGTCGTTATTTTGAATTAATTTTTTTTCACATGTCATTTTATAAAATTTCTATTTCTTTAAATTTAACATAACGTTTTAGTGTAATAATTACAATAAATGTATTAATAGATAGATATCAATGTCATTAATGAATTTACCTTTTAATTTCAAGATTCTCGAAATTAAAGCTTATTAGTTTTTTTTGTTTATTTATTTAAATTTAAACCATAAAAAACATTTTTATTATAATAATTCATTATTTTTCTTATTTTCTTTTAAATTCAAAGTTCTTAAATATTTAAACTTTTATATTTAATTTTTTTTATATTAAGTCATATAGTACCTGGGTCTCACAACTAGTTTTCATGAAACAACAATTAATTTCGCTACGAACATACGATTAAACATTTGGGCAGAAGAACACTGAAAAATATGATTTGAAATATCAATGTCAAACGTCTACGATCTAACGGGAGCGGCCCATAACAGGGGTTTTGCAATGCAAGCAGAAATCACGAAAGTTATATTGTTATTGTTGGAGGTAATTTTTAGTTTAGTTTTTGTAAATAAAAATTGTATCAAAAAATAATAAAATGGTTGATGATGGATTAATGAAATGATTTGGGATAATGTTACCATTGAAATGAAAGCAATGTTGTAATAGTCGTCAGGGAGTGTTAAATCGGCCTACCAGCGACTGAAGACTAGTTGGTGACTTAGAGATAAGTCCGTGATTAATCGACGATCTTAAATTGTAAGTTATTTAAATTTTAAAAATTATAAATATGATTTATATCATAAAAAAAATTAAATAAATACGATTAATATAAGCGAAATTGAGTAAACTAACTCATATAAACGAGTGTTTTAATAATAATAACCAACTTATTATTATTATTATTATTATTATTTTGAAAAATAATCACCTTTTCCGGAATTAAGCATTCAGGAGACAGGGTAGTCATTCCGAAGCTATGCTGCCCGCATACTCCTCAGAATAGCGCATTACAGAGATATGATATTCATTTCTGAGCTCTGGTCTGGAACAAGAATCTTCCTACATTCCAGACTACCAATGTCTGAAACAAGAATCTATCTACGCTTTTTTCAGGCTAGTACTTTGAAGTGACAATATAGAGTCACATATATAACTTCCGGAGACCTGTTCCGAACAGTTGTTTCGGGTTAAAAAAACTTAATTTCCGTACCCTACACATATATGATTCCACATGTACTTAGACGCTTACTTTCGATCATCCATTATCTCTTATAACTACTTCAAGATGAGTTTCTCATAGAGTGAGCACGGATATAGCTTTAACAACCTGTCTAATTACCTACACAACCTTAGACGAACCAACCCACATACCTCCACTCACATCAAAATTGATGTGATGGATCGTTTCCAAGCTTATTTTGTGGTTATTAGATGTGTAATATATTGTTTTCCACATTTCTATTTTTTGTTTAAAATTGGTAACGTTTCTACATCTAAAGTAATTGTTTGTGTTCCAAAAAAAAAAAAATACAACTCCATGCATTCATAGGTTGTTTGTTGTCTGTCATCTTCATAGGTAGTGTTCATCTAAGAGGGAACTACCTAACACAATGTTCGTAGCGGATTCTATCAACGGGAACTACCAGACCTTTCCTATAGCATTTGATCTGGATGTGGAAAATAATCTTGATTGTTGTACCTGGTTCCTTATGAGGTTAAAGGAAGTTCTTGGTGAGTTTTAGGTAAAACAAATAAACTAGAAAACAATTCCTAAGTTCACATGCAACCTACTTTGAATCTATGTTTTAACTATCGAACATATAACTTTGAATTGCAAAACAATAACCCTAGAGGAGAGAGGCTATTTTCAAAAATAACAAACTAGGGTTTAGGAGTTACATACATTTCAATTGTTATAGCAAATAATTGACAATCCTCTTGATCTTGATCTTGATCTTCTTGGAAGCTTAGCACCACAAATGTAATGCCTGTAATAGGATCACACCCAAGAGCTAGCAAGAAGGAAGCTTGAAGAAGAGAGGGTAGAGAGTATGCAATTTTCATCCCTAGGGTTTCTTCAAAGAAGGAGTGGCCAAATTTAGGAGCTGGGGGCTCCTTATATAGCTGAGGGATCTAGGGTTTAGGGAAAACCCTAATACTCATTTGCTTGGGACCTAAGATACTCCAAGGCCTTATCCAACCCCCCTTAGACGAAATCCTTAGGTTTTCCCCTATAGATTTCGTCCACCTCCTTCCAAGGAGGTTCTGGAGCCTTCCACTCAACTATCTGATAATTGCAAACTAGTCCCTGCACTTTATAATTAATACTTTTAACCCCAAAATTAATTTTGATTAATTTCTGGCTAACTATTAATTAAACATAATGATTCCTAATTAATATATTAATCTTTTAACATATTAATAAATCATTTATATTAATTTCTTAATCTTATAATAAATCAATATCTCTCTATTCATAATTTCCTTGTTCGGTTGCTAGGTTTGAAGGCAACCCAAATGGACTGTGCTGCTATCAATTGAAGTACATACCAATTATAGTTATGGGCTTAGACACCCAATCCAACAGTCTCCCACTTGGATAAGTCTGTAACTATAATTGCTAGTATGACTTCTAAATTTGACCAACAAATTGTAGCTTCCAAAAGCTGCTGCCGAACTCTGACCCAGTCAGTTACATGTCCTAAGATAAGTCAGTTATGTGTCCTAAGATAAGTGATCACATTACCCTTCGTTCTACTAGATATCCCTAGACATAAGACATGGAATACAATCAATCTCTTTGTCTAGAATCTATGTTTCCCGATTTCTGATTTGTGATGATATAGGACTTCTAATTGAACACATCAATTCAATCCTGGCTAGGCCCAACACAAAAGTCAACAATAAATCATCGAGGGTCCCATGGATATCGGTTTTCCGGTTAGGGAAAAACGAACGAATAAACATTGACTCATATGCTTGTATCTTTTACTCATCAAACAATACATGACAATACGTTTTATAACACCAAGTTACTAATGCGTTTTCGTATCACCAATGTACAACCGACTTGCAAATTACAACTCATATATCTCTATTTCAAGATCATAGATATTACCGACTCAGTATTACTCGTGATGAATTCCATTAAGTAATACTTTGAGTGTGGGTTTATCCAATACTCAAATCTCACTCTTTAAGTACTCTTGAACATTGCAACAATTCTATTGCTATGTCTATCCTTAAACAATCTGCAATTCTATTCATGACAGTCTTGATTCACTACTTACTTCCAAAAGTATGAGCGTCTGTGGAGTTTGAATAATCTTATTATTCAGGAAGTCAAAACATGCAAAGTGAAACGCAATAATAATATTAATCCTATATGGCCCCAAAGCTTTTGAGCGTAAATAAAACACTTTTATTTAAACACCATATTGATTACTCATTATTCATTGCTTACTGTTTCAGAAAATCAACTTATTACTTGAATTATAACCACAATTGTCCCATGCTCAAAGCATGCACACTTTGGTTTCTTATGGTCCATACTTTGTGAAATAGATCAATTGAAAAACTTTTCATTTCACAATCCCCAATCCTTATTATTAGTATAAGAATACCAAATTCTTACCACTTTTAGAATATGTCAGATTCTAACATTTTATGCAATGATTCTTTCGTAATGTCATAGCACAAAAGTTACCAAGACTCGACTAATGAAATTACAAGGTATTCTATCGGAAATTATTACAAGACAATTCCATAGACGTGAAGTCTCACATTCAAAGTACATTCCTTTGAACATCGTTCTCGCATAAAAGTTTCTAATCTAGACATATTTCTTAATCCAACTCCCATTAATGGAAACATTTCCATATTTTCCATATGACAACTCATTCTTAATAGAATCTTATATATTCATAATAATGTCAATATAGTCCATTCAGTACTATACTTCCAACTACTTACAAGCGACAAATCCTCAGTGAACCTCAGATTGTCCTTTGATAGTTGTTTAATTATTTTAGTCAAAACTGATTCTAGTCCCTTTTTCCCTCTTACTGCCCTAGGCATTTGGAAAATTTTAGAATGGTCAAATATTATAGCATATGCAATCGATCTTATACCCGAAGCGTATTGGACACAATGCATAATGTCTCACATAAAGACGTGATACTTTGTCATCCTTCTGCCATAATATTTTATGTGCCCTGTTCCCACAATTCGATCTATGAAGAGGAATGTCGTGATCATAATCGAATTATGAGAATGCACTATATATCCTTGACTAAATTTATTAACGTTTCTCAATCTAAGCTTTAGAATTTTGAAACGAAGTATAATATTCTCTCCCTTAGTTATAGCAAAACAACTTTTCAACCATTGCAATTTTGAAACGCAGTATAATATTCTCCCCTTTAGAATTTTGAAACGAAGTATAATATTCTCTCCCTTAGTCATGCTCCCACTAACATGATGATTATTTTCTTACTAGCATAACACTTAGGCTCCCACTAGCTTTGACATGTATTCAGAAAACAATTTAACTTCCAGAGAACAATGCTTATTGAATTCCTTAAGTTCATATTTCTAATACCTGTTGCTTTGATAAGCCTTTATCAAAGCTTCTTAAACTCATACACCTTTGCCTTAGAAAGCTCATATGTGTGTCTAGACAAATTCAGAACTTATGTCACTAAGTCCCAAATGTTCAGACTGATTACCAAATCTCACAATTCGAACTATGAAGAGGGATGTCGTAATCATAATTGAATTTGAGAATACAATTTTCACAATTGTTGTCTTCTTAAAATCTCTCTTAGTGAAATCATTTTCTCACAATCATTTTCATGAAGGAGGGAAACCTTATGCCACTTAGATTTTATAGTGTATGTGTTCCTATCCATGTGAATTTGCCAAAACCAAAGTTTGCGACAAATCCAAACTCATATGGACCGAATGTGCTCAATCTCGATTTCTTACCTCACGGTAACACGAGTGCCCACCATGTCTTCCAAGTGGTTTAGCAACTCATCCTTACTTATCAATGTACTTTCCATTGATCAAGGTGCTTTGTCTTTATGCATTCACATGAGTAATCATAGAACTCACATGCATAATTAACTCAATTAGAATGGCACAGAAAAGGAGTATGTCATCCACGATAGGCTGTAAACCTCAAGTCGTGTGATAGTGATGATTGATAAGGTTTATTCTTGATTTGTTCTTGAAACCATTTTCAAGATCATTAAAACTCCCACTGACTTCTTGACATATATGATTCTCTTGTCGGGAAACTTTCCAAGACAAAACAAATATTCAAGAGTTAGTGTAGTTCTTATCAAGAGAAAACACTTCACAAAATTTGTCCTAGTAGGTCTTTGTCTTATTTAAGACATCACAACATACCAATTTTAAATGTGCAAGAATAAGAAAACTTTTCCAAATTCCACATTTGATGAGTGTTATAAACCTTCTTGAGACTTGTCACTCAATTCACAATCTTTGAGTATAACTCTAAGACTTGATGTTGGAACGAAGGATGATTGACTTCTTGATTTTAACCATTTCCACAATTCTCGATTCCTCTTCTTAGACATGCAAATGCACTAAGACTCACTTAGAGGATCAATTGAGATATGGTTCATAATCATTAAGACTTATCATAAAACACAATAAAAAGTACTATCCCTTCTTCTTAGAATAGAGAAACGTTTATCTTTCTGCCTACTTGATTCTTCTTATTCGTTCTGCTATTGATTGAAACTCTTTCGATCAACTCAGAATTATACTTAATCTTATAAGTATAACCATATTTACTAAACTTTAGTAAATCATGATGAATATCTTTATCACTCTTGTAGTGGACTTGATCAACGCACAACCTAGTGTACTTGATCTCCTAGTCCTTCTCTTGATACTGCCAAAGAATTAGTCTAATTTTCAAATATGAAGTTTCTCATTCATCATGCAACCTAGTTGTATGATTTCAAGTTTCTGTCCAATTGAAACTTGGGCGATGAGAATCTTTCCTTATTTGGTAAATTCTCGACATTTCCACAAATAACATAATTAAGAATCAAATCCATTCATTGTAGTAATACACAAACATCAATTTTTCACAACGATTTCATTGCAAGGATATATATAAAATTATTCAAACCAAAATTTCTTTTATTCACAAAAGCAGCGGAAAACATGTCCTTACTATGCAAAATCAACTGAAAACTATATAATCAAATATTCCAAACAAATCTATCATAACTTTCTAAGCTCAAAATCTGATCTTCGAATCCATGCGACCGTGATCCATTTCTTCGTGATCAGACTCATCTTGCTTTTCCATCAAGCTTCCTCTCTTTTCTCTGATCCTGCAAAACATTCAAATGTAATATTATCACATTATGTATTAAGAATCAATTAATAGGAACTTAATGGAGTTAGATAGTGGATTTTACCTGAAGCAGAGCCATACTCCTTGACTCTCCCATCTCTTGGACTCTTCAGGTTCTCAGGGCAGATTTGTATCCAACGCCCCTTCTTTTGGCAGCAGAAATAGGTGGGTTCTTTTGGAATGTCCTTGAAAGCATGGTTGGTTGATTCGCCAAACAAATATGCTCCATTGCTTTGCCAAATCATTTCTAATTCAGCAGCAATAAGCATGTAAGTTAGGTCAATAAGGGTGGGGTCAAGATCCATCATATAATACTCTCTTTTGAACTTATTATATGATTCAGGGAGTGACTGAAGAACCCAGTCCGTAGCCAACTTCTTGGGAAAGGTCGCACCCAACATTATCAACCTATCGATGTGTGATTTCATCCCTAGGACGTAAGCACACACGGGTTTACCATCTTCATGTTTCATTGCCAACAGGGCTTTAGTGATATTGAACTTTTCAATCCTTTGGTCTTGTGGGTTTGGGAGAACAACGGGAGGAGGTGGAGGAAGTGGAATCAAGTTAGTCCACATGGCAGGGATTGATCTTTCACCTTCATAATGGAACAGACTTTCACTTTGAGCAGGAATACCTTTTCCTTTAGATTCGGGAAGACCGTGGTTAGATTCAGACATCTACAAAATGGGAGAAATCAAGTTAGTCGATTGAATCCTTAATAAAACACCCAAAAGAGTTATTAAGGCTAAGATCCAACATAACATTCCACAAATTGGAAGAGGGATACCGTAATCCAATTTGTAGAATATTTGAAGGTAGGTAAATGACGATTTACCAATTTCCACCATTAAAAACGAAAAAGTTAAGTTTTAAATGTATTGGAAACTCTTAGATCCTTTTGAGATTCATTGAAATTTTCTATGGCATGTTTAAATCTCGAATTATGCTCTTCTATTTGTGACTGGGATGCTGAGGATCACCAACTAGATGTAAATAACCATGAAAATGTGCTTGGTAACCTTATTGTCTTTATCATTAACTATTGATGTGCCGGTAAACCACACACGCTCCATTAAAATGATAATTATAAGATACCCATTACTACTCTTTATTAGTGCCTTTTAGTGTGCTGGTTAACCACACATGCTCCATTAACGACCAATAAAGCATAATCTGCAATTTCATGGATTAGCATACTTTTCACATTTTTCCTAAAGTAACTAGAGTTGGGATTTTTTAAAATAATGTTCTAGTACTTTCTTTAATAACATTATACTTTTAATGAGATGTAGTTGTCCTATCAAACCCGTTCTGCTAACGACCCTCCACTAATCAAGGAAGCAGTGGGTGAGAGTGGACACCCATTCAACTACCATTTTATAGGCAGTTTCCTTATACCCCCCTTATAGACTAGCTTCGTGAATGAGGCATAGTAGCGATTTGACTGACCATATTCTTATACATATATAATATTTAACTTTTAATATATATATATATATATATATATATATATATATATATATATATATATATATATAATGGTGTGTTTTAAACTTTTTAAAACTTTAGGGTTTATGTATAAATTTCGAAAATTAAGACATTAATTTTAAATATAAAATAAACCAAATAACTAGATTTAATATTTATCTATTAATTAACTTTTAATTAATTAATTAAATCTTGTAGGGATTATCTAATTAAATTAAACAATTAATTTAATCCTAATCCATATCCCTTCTAGATTTCGAAAATATGGGGATAGGATAATTTCCTTATTTTTGTCAACCAAATAACAATATTTAATATTTATCTATTAATTAACTTTTAATTAATTAATTAAATATTGTAAGGATTATCTAATTAAATTAAACAATTAATTTAATCCTAATCCATATCCCTTCTAGATTTCGAAAATACGGGGATAGGATAATTTCCTTATTTTTCTCAATTATCCAATAAGGCAACTATTATCCAAAACAAAGAAACCCTAATTCTTCTAGCGTATCTCGAAAATCAAGGGAGGAGGCTAGGGTTTCCAAAACCCTAACCCTAATTTCGATTAGGGTTCATGGAGGCTAGGGTTTTTTGAAAACCCTTTGAACAAAAAACCCTAGAAATCGAAAATTTGGCCTTTTAGGGTTTAATAGCTATAAACCCTAATTTGCAATTCAACTATTATAGCAATTCAATTTAAAAGAACAATGACTCTTATACCACTGGTGGGTTTTAGGTAAAACAAATAAACTAGAAAACAATTCCTAAGTTCACATGCAACCTACTTTGAATCTATGTTTTAACTATCGAACATATAACTTTGAATTGCAAAACAATAACCCTAGAGGAGAGAGGCTATTTTCAAAAATAACAAACTAGGGTTTAGGAGTTACATACATTTCAATTGTTATAGCAAATAATTGACAATCCTCTTGATCTTGATCTTGATCTTCTTGGAAGCTTAGCACCACAAATGTAATGCCTCTAATAGGATCACACCCAAGAGCTAGCAAGAAGGAAGCTTGAAGAAGAGAGGGTAGAGAGTATGCAATTTTCAGCCCTAGGGTTTCTTTAAAGAAGGAGTGGCCAAATTTAGGAGCTGGGGGGCTCCTTATATAGCTGAGAGATCTAGGGTTTAGGGAAAACCCTAATACTCATTTGCTTGGGACCTAAGATAATGTAAGGCCTTATCCAACCCCCCTTGGACGAAATCCTTAGGGTTTCCCCTATAGATTTTGTTTACCTCCTTCCAAGGAGGTTCTGGAGCCTTCCACTCAATTATCTGATAATTGCAAACTAGTCCCTACACTTTATAATAAATACTTGTAACCCCAAAATTAATTATGATTAATTTCTGGCTAACTATTAATTAACACAATGATTCCTAATTAATATATTAATCTTTTAACATATTAATAAATCATTTATATTGATTTATTAATCTTATAATAAATCAATATCTCTCCTTTCATGATTTCCGTGTTCGGTTCCTAGGTTTGAGGGCAACCCAAAAGGACTGTGTTGCTATCAATTCAAGTACATAACAATTATAGTTATGGGCTTAGACACCCAATCGAATAGTTCTTGGAGTGGGTCGGGAAATATCATTTGTATAAAATATGGAATATATCGTTATTACTTGCATAGGTCATGTGTTCCCTCATTCGTATCATGGGTATACTTGTAAAAGTGTGTACATGTATATGCGCATAATAGGCATTTCTTGTAGAACATTGGAACTTTTGTTATGGATGACATCCAAGTCATATACTATGTCTGATTTTGAGTAAAATTTCTATCGGCTAACCCATGATGCATGTGAGGTGCTTACCAACATCGGTAATGTGAAATGGGCAAGAGCCTATTTCCCTAACATTCGTTGGAATGTATTGAACATTGATATTCCACAATTCATGTTGGTATTATCTATTAATCGACGCAATGTACTGATAGTAATGCTTACTGATGCAATCCGTGACTACATTCAAGGGTTTTTTTATTAAACGCAGTTTCATGGCAGGTAAAATACAATAAAACATTGAAAAAATTTTCATGTACAATAACTTCCGTAACTTAAATGATAATATTTACCTTTCAAGGAGGTTGAATAGCATACTAACCCTGTTTGCACAGATGATGCTACAGAGGAGGATGCAAAAGTGTATTCGGTGGCAAGCAACAAAGATCCCACCTGAGATCTCATCTTCTTTCTCGTCCGACATTTTTTGCATATTTTATTTTTAAAGAACTTGTGTTGTAGATCTAAACCGTCATACGTGTTCATGTGGGAAATGACACAGTTTGGGTTTAGAGTACGGTCATGCTATTGCAACATCACGTTATTCAAACATCACAGAATTAGCCGATATGGTGCAAATATATTACCGAGCTGATGTGTTTCAAACTACCTACCAGACCCATAATGTACACCCTCTTCCCCCTACATATGAATGGGAAATAACTAACCCATTGATGGTTGTTTTATTGCCTATGTAATCACAACTAATTATGTTCGTAATCAATTTTCATAGTGATTAATGAAAGATATTATTATTGTTCTAATATTTGGAAGACGTTACAAAGATAGAAACAACATAATTTAAAACTACCATAACCTTATTAAACATAAAAATAACAAAATACATAATTTAAAAATACGAGACATCTTTTAAAATATCCCAAGCATGTACGTATGGAAAATAAAATGCGTTATTTTTCTATCTGTATTCCACCCTTGCCCGTTGCAAAATTACTTGTTTATCTTCATCCATTAATTCGTTGTCGAACTTGTGTAAATTTTGATAAAATTCTTTACCTTTGACCATATGTCTACAATCTTAGCCTTTACGTCTTCTTCAGTTCGATACTGTGGAACATCTAACTCAAAGTGAAACAACACTTTTAAGCATTTCCATCATGATCTGTACATTAGACGTGGCAGCATGAGGATAACCATATTTTCCTCAATTATTACCCAAGATTGAAAAAGCGTGATATCTTCCTGTATTCTCCATGGTTGTGTTTGATTTACTGTCATTTCGAACTTCTCAAGGTTCTACAATTCTGGAGTTCTAAAGGTTCTACAATTCCAGTCTCTTATTTATAGTGGTTCATGCCGACTTTTGGAATTTCATTCCTGACTGACATTTCGGAAGTAATATCAGTCATTAATGTATAGTCAAATCAATAATATATGTCCTAGATTCCTGACGAATATGAGTCACGAAAGCACGTTCTAGATACACATTCTGAACGTCACATTCTGGAGAGATAGATTTCGAAGAATGCATTTCTGACACTTATTTCGGACATGGCATTTCAGACTATGAATATGTAGCTACCATCTATCATAAACGTAGAAATAAGTTGAGAATGAGTTCAACTGAGTTTGGTTTTTGACATTGTGTAGAAGAAGATTGATATGTTTGTTAAGATATTTACCCGTTTTCTGGATGGCCCAGATTTCCCTCTCCTGAATAAAATGCATGATGACATTTTCTAAGATATGAATGTCGTTGAAGAAGCAAACGAAAGGGATTATGAAACAATTAGGACACTAAATCAACGTGCACACGATATAGCGGAACAAGTAAATGAAAAAGAAAAATGCATTGTTGAAGCCATAGAAGGTCAAAGAAGCTAAGAAGTGGATTCAACATGCAAATATTGATGCCTCTTGCAGAACGGGACCGTCTAACAGATGTTGTTAGACTTAGTGGAGATTTTATTGACTGCAAACAAAATATCTATCCCTTACAATTTTCTAATTTGTGGAAGCCAATATAAGTAATTTTGCCCGTTGCAAAATTACTTGTTTATCTTCATCCATTAATTCATTGTTGAACTTGTGTAAATTTTGATAAAATTCTTCACCTTTGACCATATGTCTATAATCTTAGTCTTTACGTCTTCTTCAGTTCGATACTGTGGAACATCTAACTCAAAGTGAAACAACACTTTTAAGCGTTTCCATCATGATCCGTACAATAAATGTGGCAACATGAGGATAACGATATTATCCTCAATTATTACCCAAGATTGAAAAAGGGTGATATCTTCCAGTATACTCCATGGTTGTGTTTGATTTACTGTCATTTCGAACTTCTCAAGGTTCTACAATTCTGGAGTTCTAAAGGTTCTACAATTCCAGTCTCTTATTTATAGTGGTTCATGCCGGCTTTTGGAATTTCATTCCGGACTGACATTTCGGAAGTAATATCAGTCATTAATGTATAGTCAAATCAAAAATATATGTCATAGATTCCTGACGAATATGAGTCACGCAAGCACGTTCTAGATACACATTCTGAACGTCACATTTTGGAGAGATAGATTTCAGACAACGCATTTCTGACACTTATTTCGGACATGGCATTTCAGACTATGAATATGTAGCTACCATCTATCATAAACGTAGAAATAAGTTGAGAATGAGTTCAACTGAGTTTGGTTTTTGACATTGTGTAGAAGAAGATTGATATGTTTGTTAAGATATTTACCCGTTTTCTGGATGGCCTAGATTTCCCTCTCCTGAATAAAATGCATGATGACATTTTCTAAGATATGAATGTCGTTGAAGAAGCAAACGAAAGGGATTATGAAACAATTAGGACACTAAATCAACGTGCACACGATATAGCGGAACAAGTAAATGAAAAAGAAAAATGCATTGTTGAAGCCATAGAAGGTCAAAGAAGCTAAGAAGTGGATTCAACATGCAAATATTGATGCCTCTTGCAGAACGGGACCGTCTAACAGATGTTGTTAGACTTAGTGGAGATTTTATTGACTGCAAACAAAATATCTATGCCTTACAATTTTCTAATTTGTGGAAGCCAATATAAGTAATTTTGCCCGTTGCAAAATTACTTGTTTATCTTCATACATTAATTCGTTGTTGAACTTGTGTAAATTTTGATAAAATTCTTCACCTTTGACCATATGTCTACAATCTTAGTCTTTACGTCTTCTTCAGTTCGATACTGTGGAACATCTAACTCAAAGTGAAACAACACTTTTAAGCGTTTCCATCATGATCCATACAATAAATGTGGCAGCATGAGGATAACGATATTATCCTCAATTATTACCCAAGATTGAAAAAGGGTGATATCTTCCAGTATACTCCATGGTTGTGTTTGATTTACTGTCATTTCGAACTTCTCAAGGTTCTACAATTATGGAGTTCTAAAGGTTCTACAATTCCAGTCTCTTATTTATAGTGGTTCATGCCGGCTTTTGGAATTTCATTCCGGACTGACATTTCGGAAGTAATATCAGTCATTAATGTATAGTCAAATCAAAAATATATGTCATAGATTCCTGACGAATATGAGTCACGAAAGCACGTTCTAGATACACATTCTGAACGTCACATTTTTGAGAGATAGATTTCAGACAACGCATTTCTAACATTTATTTCGGACATGGCATTTCAGACTATGAATATGTAGGTACCATGAATCATAAACGTAGAAATAAGTTGAGAATGAGTTCAACTGAGTTTGGTTTTTGACATTGTGTAGAAAAAGATTGATATATTTGTTAAGATATTTACCCGTTTACTGGATGGCCCAGATTTCCCTCTCCTGAATAAAATGCATGATGACATTTTCTAAGATATGAATGTCGTTGAAGAAGCAAACGAAAGGGATTATGAAACAATTAGGACACTAAATCAACGTGCATATGATATAGCGGAACAAGTAAATGAAAAAGAAAAATGCATTGTTGAAGCCATAGAAGGTAAAAGAAGCTAAGAAGTGGATTCAACATGCAAATATGGATGCCTCTTGCAGAACGGGACCGTCTAACAGATGTTGTTAGAATTAGTGGAGATTTTATTGACTGCAAACAAAATATCTATCCCTTACAATTTTCTAATTTGTGGAAGCCAATATAAGTAATTTTGCCCGTTGCAAAATTACTTGTTTATCTTCATCCATTAATTCGTTGTTGAACTTGTGTAAATTTTGATAAAATTCTTCACCTTTGACCATATGTCTACAATCTTAGTCTTTACGTCTTCTTCAGTTCGATACTGTGGAACATCTAACTCAAAGTGAAACAACACTTTTAAGCGTTTCCATCGTGATCCGTACAATAAATGTGGCAGCATGAGGATAACGATATTATCCTCAATTATTACCCAAGATTGAAAAAGGGTGATATCTTCCAGTATACTCCATGGTTGTGTTTGATTTACTGTCATTTCGAACTTCTCAAGGTTCTACAATTCTGGAGTTCTAAAGGTTCTACAATTCCAGTCTCTTATTTATAGTGGTTCATGCCGGCTTTTGGAATTTCATTCCGGACTGACATTTCGGAAGTAATATCAGTCATTAATGTATAGTCAAATCAAAAATATATGTCATAGATTCCTGACGAATATGAGTCACGAAAGCACGTTCTAGATACACATTCTGAACGTCACATTTTGGAGAGATAGATTTCAGACAACGCATTTCTGACACTTATTTCGGACATGGCATTTCAGACTATGAATATGTAGGTACCATGAATCATAAACGTAGAAATAAGTTGAGAATGAGTTCAACTGAGTTTGGTTTTTGACATTGTGTAGAAAAAGATTGATATATTTGTTAAGATATTTACCTGTTTACTGGATGGCCCAGATTTCCCTCTCCTGAATAAAATGCATGATGACATTTTCTAAGATATGAATGTCGTTGAAGAAGCAAACGAAAGGGATTATGAAACAATTAGGACACTAAATCAACGTGCATATGATATAGCGGAACAAGTAAATGAAAAAGAAAAATGCATTGTTGAAGCCATAGAAGGTCAAAGAAGCTAAGAAGTGGATTCAACATGCAAATATTGATGCCTCTTGCAGAACGGGACCGTCTAACAGATGTTGTTAGACTTAGTGGAGATTTTATTGACTGCAAACAAAATATCTATCCCTTACAATTTTCTAATTTGTGGAAGCCAATATAAGTAATTTTGCCCGTTGCAAAATTACTTGTTTATCTTCATCCATTAATTCGTTGTTGAACTTGTGTAAATTTTGATAAAATTCTTCACCTTTGACCATATGTCTACAATCTTAGTCTTTACGTCTTCTTCAGTTCGATACTGTGGAACATCTAACTCAAAGTGAAACAACACTTTTAAGCGTTTCCATCATGATCCGTACAATAAATGTGGCAGCATGAGGATAACGATATTATCCTCAATTATTACCCAAGATTGAAAAAGGGTGATATCTTCCAGTATACTCCATGGTTGTGTTTGATTTACTGTCATTTCGAACTTCTCAAGGTTCTACAATTCTGGAGTTCTAAAGGTTCTACAATTCCAGTCTCTTATTTATAGTGGTTCATGCCGGCTTTTGGAATTTCATTCCGGACTGACATTTCGGAAGTAATATCAGTCATTAATGTATAGTCAAATCAAAAATATATGTCATAGATTCCTGACGAATATGAGTCACGAAAGCACGTTCTAGATACACATTCTGAACGTCACATTTTGGAGAGATAGATTTCAGACAACGCATTTCTGACACTTATTTCGGACATGGCATTTCAGACTATGAATATGTAGCTACCATCTATCATAAACGTAGAAATAAGTTGAGAATGAGTTCAACTGAGTTTGGTTTTTGACATTGTGTAGAAGAAGATTGATATGTTTGTTAAGATATTTACCCGTTTTCTGGATGGCCTAGATTTCCCTCTCCTGAATAAAATGCATGATGACATTTTCTAAGATATGAATGTCGTTGAAGAAGCAAACGAAAGGGATTATGAAACAATTAGGACACTAAATCAACATGCACACGATATAGCGGAACAAGTAAATGAAAAAGAAAAATGCATTGTTGAAGCCATAGAAGGTCAAAGAAGCTAAGAAGTGGATTCAACATGCAAATATTGATGCCTCTTGCAGAACGGGACCGTCTAACAGATGTTGTTAGACTTAGTGGAGATTTTATTGACTGCAAACAAAATATCTATGCCTTACAATTTTCTAATTTGTGGAAGCCAATATAAGTAATTTTGCCCGTTGCAAAATTACTTGTTTATCTTCATCCATTAATTCGTTGTTGAACTTGTGTAAATTTTGATAAAATTCTTCACCTTTGACCATATGTCTACAATCTTAGTCTTTACGTCTTCTTCAGTTCGATACTGTGGAACATCTAACTCAAAGTGAAACAACACTTTTAAGCGTTTCCATCATGATCCGTACAATAAATGTGGCAGCATGAGGATAACGATATTATCCTCAATTATTACCCAAGATTGAAAAAGGGTGATATCTTCCAGTATACTCCATGGTTGTGTTTGATTTACTGTCATTTCGAACTTCTCAAGGTTCTACAATTCTGGAGTTCTAAAGGTTCTACAATTCCAGTCTCTTATTTATAGTGGTTCATGCCGGCTTTTGGAATTTCATTCCGGACTGACATTTCGGAAGTAATATCAGTCATTACTGTATAGTCAAATCAAAAATATATGTCATAGATTCCTGACGAATATGAGTCACGAAAGCACGTTCTAGATACACATTCTGAACGTCACATTTTGGAGAGATAGATTTCAGACAACGCATTTGTGACACTTATTTCGGACATGGCATTTCAGACTATGAATATGTAGGTACCATGAATCATAAACGTAGAAATAAGTTGAGAATGAGTTCAACTGAGTTTGGTTTTTGACATTGTGTAGAAGAAGATTGATATATTTGTTAAGATATTTACCCGTTTACTGGATGGCCCAGATTTGCCTCTCCTGAATAAAATGCATGATGACATTTTCTAAGATATGAATGTCGTTGAAGAAGCAAACGAAAGGGATTATGAAACAATTAGGACACTAAATCAACGTGCATACGATATAGCGGAACAAGTAAATGAAAAAGAAAAATGCATTGTTGAAGCCATAGAAGGTCAAAGAAGCTAAGAAGTGGATTCAACATGCAAATATTGATGCCTCTTGCAGAACGGGACCGTCTAACAGATGTTGTTAGAATTAGTGGAGATTTTATTGACTGCAAACAAAATATCTATCCCTTACAATTTTCTAATTTGTGGAAGCCAATATAAGTAATTTTGCCCGTTGCAAAATTACTTGTTTATCTTCATCCATTAATTCGTTGTTGAACTTGTGTAAATTTTGATAAAATTCTTCACCTTTGACCATATGTCTACAATCTTAGTCTTTACGTCTTCTTCAGTTCGATACTGTGGAACATCTAACTCAAAGTGAAACAACACTTTTAAGCGTTTCCATCATGATCCGTACAATAAATGTGGCAGCATGAGGATAACGATATTATCCTCAATTATTACCCAAGATTGAAAAAGGGTGATATCTTCCAGTATACTCCATGGTTGTGTTTGATTTACTGTCATTTCAAACTTCTCAAGGTTCTACAATTCTGGAGTTCTAAAGGTTCTACAATTCCAGTCTCTTATTTATAGTGGTTCATGCCGGCTTTTGGAATTTCATTCCGGACTGACATTTCGGAAGTAATATCAGTCATTACTGTATAGTCAAATCAAAAATATATGTCATAGATTCCTGATGAATATGAGTCACGAAAGCACGTTCTAGATACACATTCTGAACGTCACATTTTGGAGAGATAGATTTCAGACAACGCATTTCTGACACTTATTTCGGACATGGCATTTCAGACTATGAATATGTAGGTACCATGAATCATAAACGTAGAAATAAGTTGAGAATGAGTTCAACTGAGTTTGGTTTTTGACATTGTGTAGAAGAAGATTGATATATTTGTTAAGATATTTACCCGTTTACTGGATGGCCCAGATTTCCCTCTCCTGAATAAAATGCATGATGACATTTTCTAAGAGATGAATGTCGTTGAAGAAGCAAATGAAATGGATTATGAAACAATTAGGACACTAAATCACCGTGCATACGATATAGCGGAACAAGTAAATGAAAAAGAAAAATGCATTGTTGAAGCCATAGAAGGTCAAAGAAGCTAAGAAGTGGATTCAACATGCAAATATTGATGCCTCTTGCAGAACGGGACCGTCTAACAGATGTTGTTAGACTTAGTGGAGATTTTATTGACTGCAAACAAAATATCTATCCCTTACAATTTTCTAATTTGTGGAAGCCAATATAAGTAATTTTGCCCGTTGCAAAATTACTTGTTTATCTTCATCCATTAATTCGTTGTTGAACTTGTGTAAATTTTGATAAAATTCTTCACCTTTGACCATATGTCTACAATCTTAGTCTTTACGTCTTCTTCAGTTCGATACTGTGGAACATCTAACTCAAAGTGAAACAACACTTTTAAGCGTTTCCATCATGATCCGTACAATAAATGTGGCAGCATGAGGATAACGATATTATCCTCAATTATTACCCAAGATTGAAAAAGGGTGATATCTTCCAGTATACTCCATGGTTGTGTTTGATTTACTGTTATTTCGAACTTCTCAAGGTTCTACAATTCTGGAGTTCTAAAGGTTCTACAATTCCAGTCTCTTATTTATAGTGGTTCATGCCGGCTTTTGGAATTTCATTCCGGACTGACATTTCGGAAGTAATATCAGTCATTAATGTATAGTCAAATCAAAAATATATGTCATAGATTCCTGACGAATATGAGTCACGAAAGCACGTTCTAGATACACATTCTGAACGTCACATTTTGGAGAGATAGATTTCAGACAACGCATTTCTGACACTTATTTCGGACATGGCATTTCAGACTATGAATATGTAGCTACCATCTATCATAAACGTAGAAATAAGTTGAGAATGAGTTCAACTGAGTTTGGTTTTTGACATTGTGTAGAAGAAGATTGATATGTTTGTTAAGATATTTACCCGTTTTCTGGATGGCCTAGATTTCCCTCTCCTGAATAAAATGCATGATGACATTTTCTAAGATATGAATGTCGTTGAAGAAGCAAACGAAAGGGATTATGAAACAATTAGGACACTAAATCAACATGCACACGATATAGCGGAACAAGTAAATGAAAAAGAAAAATGCATTGTTGAAGCCATAGAAGGTCAAAGAAGCTAAGAAGTGGATTCAACATGCAAATATTGATGCCTCTTGCAGAACGGGACCGTCTAACAGATGTTGTTAGACTTAGTGGAGATTTTATTGACTGCAAACAAAATATCTATGCCTTACAATTTTCTAATTTGTGGAAGCCAATATAAGTAATTTTGCCCGTTGCAAAATTACTTGTTTATCTTCATCCATTAATTCGTTGTTGAACTTGTGTAAATTTTGATAAAATTCTTCACCTTTGACCATATGTCTACAATCTTAGTCTTTACGTCTTCTTCAGTTCGATACTGTGGAACATCTAACTCAAAGTGAAACAACACTTTTAAGCGTTTCCATCATGATCCGTACAATAAATGTGGCAGCATGAGGATAACGATATTATCCTCAATTATTACCCAAGATTGAAAAAGGGTGATATCTTCCAGTATACTCCATGGTTGTGTTTGATTTACTGTCATTTCGAACTTCTCAAGGTTCTACAATTCTGGAGTTCTAAAGGTTCTACAATTCCAGTCTCTTATTTATAGTGGTTCATGCCGGCTTTTGGAATTTCATTCCGGACTGACATTTCGGAAGTAATATCAGTCATTACTGTATAGTCAAATCAAAAATATATGTCATAGATTCCTGACGAATATGAGTCACGAAAGCACGTTCTAGATACACATTCTGAACGTCACATTTTGGAGAGATAGATTTCAGACAACGCATTTGTGACACTTATTTCGGACATGGCATTTCAGACTATGAATATGTAGGTACCATGAATCATAAACGTAGAAATAAGTTGAGAATGAGTTCAACTGAGTTTGGTTTTTGACATTGTGTAGAAGAAGATTGATATATTTGTTAAGATATTTACCCGTTTACTGGATGGCCCAGATTTGCCTCTCCTGAATAAAATGCATGATGACATTTTCTAAGATATGAATGTCGTTGAAGAAGCAAACGAAAGGGATTATGAAACAATTAGGACACTAAATCAACGTGCATACGATATAGCGGAACAAGTAAATGAAAAAGAAAAATGCATTGTTGAAGCCATAGAAGGTCAAAGAAGCTAAGAAGTGGATTCAACATGCAAATATTGATGCCTCTTGCAGAACGGGACCGTCTAACAGATGTTGTTAGAATTAGTGGAGATTTTATTGACTGCAAACAAAATATCTATCCCTTACAATTTTCTAATTTGTGGAAGCCAATATAAGTAATTTTGCCCGTTGCAAAATTACTTGTTTATCTTCATCCATTAATTCGTTGTTGAACTTGTGTAAATTTTGATAAAATTCTTCACCTTTGACCATATGTCTACAATCTTAGTCTTTACGTCTTCTTCAGTTCGATACTGTGGAACATCTAACTCAAAGTGAAACAACACTTTTAAGCGTTTCCATCATGATCCGTACAATAAATGTGGCAGCATGAGGATAACGATATTATCCTCAATTATTACCCAAGATTGAAAAAGGGTGATATCTTCCAGTATACTCCATGGTTGTGTTTGATTTACTGTCATTTCAAACTTCTCAAGGTTCTACAATTCTGGAGTTCTAAAGGTTCTACAATTCCAGTCTCTTATTTATAGTGGTTCATGCCGGCTTTTGGAATTTCATTCCGGACTGACATTTCGGAAGTAATATCAGTCATTACTGTATAGTCAAATCAAAAATATATGTCATAGATTCCTGATGAATATGAGTCACGAAAGCACGTTCTAGATACACATTCTGAACGTCACATTTTGGAGAGATAGATTTCAGACAACGCATTTCTGACACTTATTTCGGACATGGCATTTCAGACTATGAATATGTAGGTACCATGAATCATAAACGTAGAAATAAGTTGAGAATGAGTTCAACTGAGTTTGGTTTTTGACATTGTGTAGAAGAAGATTGATATATTTGTTAAGATATTTACCCGTTTACTGGATGGCCCAGATTTCCCTCTCCTGAATAAAATGCATGATGACATTTTCTAAGAGATGAATGTCGTTGAAGAAGCAAATGAAATGGATTATGAAACAATTAGGACACTAAATCACCGTGCATACGATATAGCGGAACAAGTAAATGAAAAAGAAAAATGCATTGTTGAAGCCATAGAAGGTCAAAGAAGCTAAGAAGTGGATTCAACATGCAAATATTGATGCCTCTTGCAGAACGGGACCGTCTAACAGATGTTGTTAGACTTAGTGGAGATTTTATTGACTGCAAACAAAATATCTATCCCTTACAATTTTCTAATTTGTGGAAGCCAATATAAGTAATTTTGCCCGTTGCAAAATTACTTGTTTATCTTCATCCATTAATTCGTTGTTGAACTTGTGTAAATTTTGATAAAATTCTTCACCTTTGACCATATGTCTACAATCTTAGTCTTTACGTCTTCTTCAGTTCGATACTGTGGAACATCTAACTCAAAGTGAAACAACACTTTTAAGCGTTTCCATCATGATCCGTACAATAAATGTGGCAGCATGAGGATAACGATATTATCCTCAATTATTACCCAAGATTGAAAAAGGGTGATATCTTCCAGTATACTCCATGGTTGTGTTTGATTTACTGTTATTTCGAACTTCTCAAGGTTCTACAATTCTGGAGTTCTAAAGGTTCTACAATTCCAGTCTCTTATTTATAGTGGTTCATGCCGGCTTTTGGAATTTCATTCCGGACTGACATTTCGGAAGTAATATCAGTCATTAATGTATAGTCAAATCAAAAATATATGTCATAGATTCCTGACGAATATGAGTCACGAAAGCACGTTCTAGATACACATTCTGAACGTCACATTTTGGAGAGATAGATTTCAGACAACGCATTTCTGACACTTATTTCGGACATGGCATTTCAGACTATGAATATGTAGCTACCATCTATCATAAACGTAGAAATAAGTTGAGAATGAGTTCAACTGAGTTTGGTTTTTGACATTGTGTAGAAGAAGATTGATATGTTTGTTAAGATATTTACCCGTTTTCTGGATGGCCTAGATTTCCCTCTCCTGAATAAAATGCATGATGACATTTTCTAAGATATGAATGTCGTTGAAGAAGCAAACGAAAGGGATTATGAAACAATTAGGACACTAAATCAACGTGCACACGATATAGCGGAACAAGTAAATGAAAAAGAAAAATGCATTGTTGAAGCCATAGAAGGTCAAAGAAGCTAAGAAGTGGATTCAACATGCAAATATTGATGCCTCTTGCAGAACGGGACCGTCTAACAGATGTTGTTAGACTTAGTGGAGATTTTATTGACTGCAAACAAAATATCTATGCCTTACAATTTTCTAATTTGTGGAAGCCAATATAAGTAATTTTGCCCGTTGCAAAATTACTTGTTTATCTTCATCCATTAATTCGTTGTTGAACTTGTGTAAATTTTGATAAAATTCTTCACCTTTGACCATATGTCTACAATCTTAGTCTTTACGTCTTCTTCAGTTCGATACTGTGGAACATCTAACTCAAAGTGAAACAACACTTTTAAGCGTTTCCATCGTGATCCGTACAATAAATGTGGCAGCATGAGGATAACGATATTATCCTCAATTATTACCCAAGATTGAAAAAGGGTGATATCTTCCAGTATACTCCATGGTTGTGTTTGATTTACTGTCATTTCGAACTTCTCAAGGTTCTACAATTCTGGAGTTCTAAAGGTTCTACAATTCCAGTCTCTTATTTATAGTGGTTCATGCCGGCTTTTGGAATTTCATTCCGGACTGACATTTCGGAAGTAATATCAGTCATTAATGTATAGTCAAATCAAAAATATATGTCATAGATTCCTGACGAATATGAGTCACGAAAGCACGTTCTAGATACACATTCTGAACGTCACATTTTGGAGAGATAGATTTCAGACAACGCATTTCTGACACTTATTTCGGACATGGCATTTCAGACTATGAATATGTAGGTACCATGAATCATAAACGTAGAAATAAGTTGAGAATGAGTTCAACTGAGTTTGGTTTTTGACATTGTGTAGAAAAAGATTGATATATTTGTTAAGATATTTACCTGTTTACTGGATGGCCCAGATTTCCCTCTCCTGAATAAAATGCATGATGACATTTTCTAAGATATGAATGTCGTTGAAGAAGCAAACGAAAGGGATTATGAAACAATTAGGACACTAAATCAACGTGCACACGATATAGCGGAACAAGTAAATGAAAAAGAAAAATGCATTGTTGAAGCCATAGAAGGTCAAAGAAGCTAAGAAGTGGATTCAACATGCAAATATTGATGCCTCTTGCAGAACGGGACCATCTAACAGATGTTGTTAGACTTAGTGGAGATTTTATTGACTGCAAACAAAATATCTATGCCTTACAATTTTCTAATTTGTGGAAGCCAATATAAGTAATTTTGCCCGTTGCAAAATTACTTGTTTATCTTCATCCATTAATTCGTTGTTGAACTTGTGTAAATTTTGATAAAATTCTTCACCTTTGACCATATGTCTACAATCTTAGTCTTTACGTCTTCTTCAGTTCGATACTGTGGAACATCTAACTCAAAGTGAAACAACACTTTTAAGCGTTTCCATCATGATCCGTACAATAAATGTGGCAGCATGAGGATAACGATATTATCCTCAATTATTACCCAAGATTGAAAAAGGGTGATATCTTCCAGTATACTCCATGGTTGTGTTTGATTTACTGTCATTTCGAACTTCTCAAGGTTCTACAATTCTGGAGTTCTAAAGGTTCTACAATTCCAGTCTCTTATTTATAGTGGTTCATGCCGGCTTTTGGAATTTCATTCCGGACTGACATTTCGGAAGTAATATCAGTCATTAATGTATAGTCAAATCAAAAATATATGTCATAGATTCCTGACGAATATGAGTCACGAAAGCACGTTCTAGATACACATTCTGAACGTCACATTTTGGAGAGATAGATTTCAGACAACGCATTTCTGACACTTATTTCGGACATGGCATTTCAGACTATGAATATGTAGGTACCATGAATCATAAACGTAGAAATAAGTTGAGAATGAGTTCAACTGAGTTTGGTTTTTGACATTGTGTAGAAGAAGATTGATATATTTGTTAAGATATTTACCCGTTTACTGGATGGCCCAGATTTGCCTCTCCTGAATAAAATGCATGATGACATTTTCTAAGATATGAATGTCGTTGAAGAAGCAAACGAAAGGGATTATGAAACAATTAGGACACTAAATCAACGTGCATACGATATAGCGGAACAAGTAAATGAAAAAGAAAAATGCATTGTTGAAGCCATAGAAGGTCAAAGAAGCTAAGAAGTGGATTCAACATGCAAATATTGATGCCTCTTGCAGAACGGGACCGTCTAACAGATGTTGTTAGAATTAGTGGAGATTTTATTGACTGCAAACAAAATATCTATCCCTTACAATTTTCTAATTTGTGGAAGCCAATATAAGTAATTTTGCCCGTTGCAAAATTACTTGTTTATCTTCATCCATTAATTCGTTGTTGAACTTGTGTAAATTTTGATAAAATTCTTCACCTTTGACCATATGTCTACAATCTTAGTCTTTACGTCTTCTTCAGTTCGATACTGTGGAACATCTAACTCAAAGTGAAACAACACTTTTAAGCGTTTCCATCATGATCCGTACAATAAATGTGGCAGCATGAGGATAACGATATTATCCTCAATTATTACCCAAGATTGAAAATGGGTGATATCTTCCAGTATACTCCATGGTTGTGTTTGATTTACTGTCATTTCAAACTTCTCAAGGTTCTACAATTCTGGAGTTCTAAAGGTTCTACAATTCCAGTCTCTTATTTATAGTGGTTCATGCCGGCTTTTGGAATTTCATTCCGGACTGACATTTCGGAAGTAATATCAGTCATTACTGTATAGTCAAATCAAAAATATATGTCATAGATTCCTGATGAATATGAGTCACGAAAGCACGTTCTAGATACACATTCTGAACGTCACATTTTAGAGAGATAGATTTCAGACAACGCATTTCTGACACTTATTTCGGACATGGCATTTCAGACTATGAATATGTAGGTACCATGAATCATAAACGTAGAAATAAGTTGAGAATGAGTTCAACTGAGTTTGGTTTTTGACATTGTGTAGAAGAAGATTGATATATTTGTTAAGATATTTACCCGTTTACTGGATGGCCCAGATTTCCCTCTCCTGAATAAAATGCATGATGACATTTTCTAAGAGATGAATGTCGTTGAAGAAGCAAATGAAAGGGATTATGAAACAATTAGGACACTAAATCACCGTGCATACGATATAGCGGAACAAGTAAATGAAAAAGAAAAATGCATTGTTGAAGCCATAGAAGGTCAAAGAAGCTAAGAAGTGGATTCAACATGCAAATATGGATGCCTCTTGCAGAACGGGACCGTCTAACAGATGTTGTTAGAATTAGTGGAGATTTTATTGACTGCAAACAAAATATCTATCCCTTACAATTTTCTAATTTGTGGAAGCCAATATAAGTAATTTTGCCCGTTGCAAAATTACTTGTTTATCTTCATCCATTAATTCGTTGTCGAACTTGTGTAAATTTTGATAAAATTCTTCACCTTTGACCATATGTCTACAATCTTAGCCTTTAAGTCTTCTTCAGTTCGATACTGTGGAACATCTAACTCAAAGTGAAACAACACTTTTAAGCGTTTCCATCATGATCCGTACAATAAATGTGGCAGCATGAGGATAACGATATTATCCTCAATTATTACCCAAGATTGAAAAAGGGTGATATCTTCCAGTATACTCCATGGTTGTGTTTGATTTACTGTCATTTCGAACTTCTCAAGGTTCTACAATTCTGGAGTTCTAAAGGTTCTACAATTCCAGTCTCTTATTTATAGTGGTTCATGCCGGCTTTTGGAATTTCATTCCGGACTGACATTTCGGAAGTAATATCAGTCATTACTGTATAGTCAAATCAAAAATATATGTCATAGATTCCTGACGAATATGAGTCACGAAAGCACGTTCTAGATACACATTCTGAACGTCACATTTTGGAGAGATAGATTTCAGACAACGCATTTCTGACACTTATTTCGGACATGGCATTTCAGACTATGAATATGTAGGTACCATGAATCATAAACGTAGAAATAAGTTGAGAATGAGTTCAACTGAGTTTGGTTTTTGACATTGTGTAGAAGAAGATTGATATATTTGTTAAGATATTTACCCGTTTACTGGATGGCCCAGATTTCCCTCTCCTGAATAAAATGCATGATGACATTTTCTAAGATATGAATGTCGTTGAAGAAGCAAACGAAAGGGATTATGAAACAATTAGGACACTAAATCAACGTGCATACGATATAGCGGAACAAGTAATTGAAAAAGAAAAATGCATTGTTGAAGCCATAGAAGGTCAAAGAAGCTAAGAAGTGGATTCAACATGCAAATATGGATGCCTCTTGCAGAACTGGACCGTCTAACAGATGTTGTTAGAATTAGTGGAGATTTTATTGACTGCAAACAAAATATCTATCCCTTACAATTTTCTAATTTGTGGAAGCCAATATAAGTAATTTTGCCCGTTGCAAAATTACTTGTTTATCTTCATCCATTAATTCGTTGTCGAACTTGTGTAAATTTTGATAAAATTCTTCACCTTTGACCATATGTCTACAATCTTAGCCTTTAAGTCTTCTTCAGTTCGATACTGTGGAACATCTAACTCAAAGTGAAACAACACTTTTAAGCGTTTCCATCATGATCCATACATTAGATGTGGCAGCATGAGGATAACGATATTATCCTCGATTATTACCCAAGATTGAAAAATGGTGATATCTTCCAGTATACTCCATGGTTGTGTTTGATTTACTGTCATTTCGAACTTCTCAAGGTTCTACAATTCTGGAGTTCTAAAGGTTCTACAATTCCAGTCTCTTATTTATAGTGGTTCATGCCGATTCCGGATTGACATTACGGAAGTAATATTAGTCATTAATGTATAGTCAAATCAAAAATATATGTCATAGATTCCTGACGAATACGAGTCACGAAAGCACGTTCTAGATACACATTCTGAACGTCACATTTTGGAGAGATAGATTTCAGACAACGCATTTCTGACACTTATTTCGGACATGGCATTTCAGACTATGAATATGTAGCTACCATGAATCATAAACGTAGAAATAAGTTGAGAATGAGTTCAACTGAGTTTGGTTTTTGACATTGCGTAGAAGAAGATTGATATATTTGTTAAGATATTTACCCGTTTTCTGGATGGCCCAGATTTCCCTCTCCTGAATAAAATGCATGATGACATTTTCTAAGATATGAATGTCGTTGAAGAAGCAAACGAAAGGGATTATGAAACAATTAGGACACTAAATCAACGTGCATACGATATAGCGGAACATGTAAATGAAAAAGAAAAATGCATTGTTGAAGCCATAGAAGGTCAAAGAAGCTTAGAAGTGGATTCAACATGCAAATATTGATGCCTTTTGCAAAACGGGACCGTCTAACAGATGTTGTTAGAATTAGTGGAGATTTTATTGACTGCAAAAAAAATATGTATCCCTTACAATTTCCTAATTTGTGGAAGCCAATATAAGTAATTTTGCCCGTTGCAAAATTACTTGTTTATCTTCATCCATTAATTCGTTGTCGAACTTGTGTAAATTTTGATAAAATTCTTCACCTTTGACCATATGTCTACAATCGTAGCCTTTACGTCTTCTTCAGTTCGATACTGTGGAACATCTAACTCAAAGTGAAACAACACTTTTAAGCGTTTCCATCATGATCCGTACATTAGATGTGGCAGCATGAGGATAACCATCTAATCCTCAATTATTACCGAAGATTGAAAAAGCGTGATATCTTCCAGTATACTCCATGGTTGTGTTTGATTTACTGTCATTTCGAACTTCTCAAGGTTCTACAATTCTGGAGTTCTAAAGGTTCTACAATTCCAGTCTCTTATTTATAGTGGTTCATGCCGGCTTTTGGAATTTCATTCCAGACTGACATTTCGGAAGTAATATCAGTCATTAATGTATAGTCAAATCAATAATATATGTCATAGATTCCTGACGAATTTGAGTCACGAAAGCACGTTCTAGATACACATTCTGAATGTCACATTTTGGAGAGATAGATTTCAGACAACGCATTTCTGACACTTATTTCGTACATGGCATTTCAGACTATGAATATGTAGCTACCATCTTTCATAAACGTAGCAATAAGTTGAGAATGAGTTCAACTGAGTTTGGTTTTTGACATTGTGTAGAAGAAGATTGATATATTTTTTAAGATATTTACCCGTTTTCTGGATGGCCCAGATTTCCCTATCCTGAATAAAATGCATGATGACATTTTCTAAGATATGAATGCCGTTGAAGAAGCAAACAAAAGGGATTATGAAACAATTAGGACACTAAATCAACGTGCATACGATATAGCGGAAAAAGTAAATGAAAAAGAAAAATGCATTGTTGAAGCCATAGAAGGTCAAAGAAGCTAAGAAGTGGATTCAACATGCAAATATTGATGCCTCTTGCAGAACGGGACCGTCTAACAGATGTTGTTAGAATTAGTGGAGATTTTATTGACTGCAAACAAAATATCTATCCCTTACAATTTCCTAATTTGTGGAAGCCAATATAAGTAATTTTGCCCGTTGCAAAATTACTTGTTTATCTTCATCCATTAATTCGTTGTCGAACTTGTGTAAATTTTGATAAAATTCTTCACCTTTGACCATATGTCTACAATCTTAGCCTTTACGTCTTCTTCAGTTCGATACTGTGGAACATCTAACTCAAAGTGAAACAACACTTTTAAGCGTTTCCATCATGATCCATACATTAGATGTGGCAGCATGAGGATAACGATATTATCCTCAATTATTACCCAAGATTGAAAAAGCGTGATATCTTCCAGTATACTCCATGGTTGTGTTTGATTTACTGTCATTTCGAACTTCTCAAGGTTCTACAATTCTGGAGTTCTAAAGGTTCTACAATTCCAGTCTCTTATTTATAGTGGTTCATGCCGGCTTTTGGAATTTCATTCCGGACTGACATTTCGGAAGTAATATCAGTCATTAATGTATAGTGAAACAACACTTTTAAGCGTTTCCATCATGATCCGTACATTAGATGTGGCAGCATGAGGATAACCATCTAATCCTCAATTATTACCGAAGATTGAAAAAGCGTGATATCTTCCAGTATACTCCATGGTTGTGTTTGATTTACTGTCATTTCGAACTTCTCAAGGTTCTACAATTCTGGAGTTCTAAAGGTTCTACAATTCCAGTCTCTTATTTATAGTGGTTCATGCCGGCTTTTGGAATTTCATTCCAGACTGACATTTCGGAAGTAATATCAGTCATTAATGTATAGTCAAATCAAAAATATATGTCATAGATTCCTGACGAATATGAGTCACGAAAGCACGTTCTAGATACACATTCTGAACGTCACATTTTGGAGAGATAGATTTCAGACAACGCATTTCTGACACTTATTTCGGACATGGCATTTCAGACTATGAATATGTAGGTACCATGAATCATAAACGTAGAAATAAGTTGAGAATGAGTTCAACTGAGTTTGGTTTTTGACATTGTGTAGAAGAAGATTGATATATTTGTTAAGATATTTACCCGTTTTCTGGATGGCCCAGATTTCCCTATCCTGAATAAAATGCATGATGACATTTTCTAAGATATGAATGCCGTTGAAGAAGCAAACAAAAGGGATTATGAAACAATTAGGACACTAAATCAACGTGCATACGATATAGCGGAAAAAGTAAATGAAAAAGAAAAATGCATTGTTGAAGCCATAGAAGGTCAAAGAAGCTAAGAAGTGGATTCAACATGCAAATATTGATGCCTCTTGCAGAACGGGACCGTCTAACAGATGTTGTTAGAATTAGTGGAGATTTTATTGACTGCAAACAAAATATCTATCCCTTACAATTTTCTAATTTGTGGAAGCCAATATAAGTAATTTTGCTCGTTGCAAAATTACTTGTTTATCTTCATCCATTAATTCGTTGTCGAACTTGTGTAAATTTTGATAAAATTCTTCACCTTTGACCATATGTCTACAATCTTAGCCTTTACGTCTTCTTCAGTTCGATACTGTGGAACATCTAACTCAAAGTGAAACAACACTTTTAAGCGTTTCCATCATGATCCATACATTAGATGTGGCAGCATGAGGATAACGATATTATCCTCAATTATTACCCAAGATTGAAAAAGCGTGATATCTTCCAGTATACTCCATGGTTGTGTTTGATTTACTGTTATTTCGAACTTCTCAAGGTTCTACAATTCTGGAGTTCTAAAGGTTCTACAATTCCAGTCTCTTATTTATAATGGTTCATTCCGGCTTTTGGAATTTCATTCCGGACTGACATTTCGGAAGTAATATCAGTCATTAATGTATAGTGAAACAACACTTTTAAGCGTTTCCATCATGATCCGTATATTAGATGTGGCAGCATGAGGATAACCATCTAATCCTCAATTATTACCGAAGATTGAAAAAGCGTGATATCTTCCAGTATACTCCATGGTTGTGTTTGATTTACTGTCATTTCGAACTTCTCAAGGTTCTACAATTCTGGAGTTCTAAAGGTTCTACAATTCCAGTCTCTTATTTATAGTGGTTCATGCCGGCTTTTGGAATTTCATTCCAGACTGACATTTCGGAAGTAATATCAGTCATTAATGTATAGTCAAATCAATAATATATGTCATAGATTCCTGACGAATTTGAGTCACGAAAGCACGTTCTAGATACACATTATGAATGTCACATTTTGGAGAGATAGATTTCAGACAACGCATTTCTGACACTTATTTCGGACATGGCATTTCAGACTATGAATATGTAGCTACCATCTTTCATAAACGTAGAAATAAGTTGAGAATGAGCTCAACTGAGTTTGGTTTTTGACATTGTGTAGAAGAAGATTGATATATTTGTTAAGATATTTACCCGTTTTCTGGATGGCCCAGATTTCCCTATCCTGAATAAAATGCATGATGACATTTTCTAAGATATGAATGCCGTTGAAGAAGCAAACGAAAGGGATTATGAAACAATTAGGACACTAAATCAACGTGCATACGATATAGCGGAAAAAGTAAATGAAAAAGAAAAATGCATTGTTGAAGCCATAGAAGGTCAAAGAAGCTAAGAAGTGGATTCAACATGCAAATATTGATGCCTCTTGCAGAACGGGACCGTCTAACAGATGTTGTTAGAATTAGTGGAGATTTTATTGACTGCAAACAAAATATCTATCCCTTACAATTTTCTAATTTGTGGAAGCCAATATAAGTAATTTTGCTCGTTGCAAAATTACTTGTTTATCTTCATCCATTAATTCGTTGTCGAACTTGTGTAAATTTTGGTAAAATTCTTCACCTTTGACCATATGTCTACAATGTTAGCCTTTACCTCTTCTTCAGTTCGATACCGTGGAACATCTAACTCAAAGTGAAACAACACTTTTAAGCGTTTCCATCATGATCCGTACATTAGATGTGGCAACATGAGGTTAACCATCTAAACCTCAATTGTTACCGAAGATTGAAAAAGCGTGATATCTTCTTGTATACTCCATGGTTGTGTTTGATTTACTGTCATTTCGAACTTCTCAAGGTTCTACAATTCTGGAGTTCTAAAGGTTCTACAATTCCAGTCTCTTATTTATAGTGGTTCATGCCGGCTTTTGGAATTTCATTCCGGACTGACATTTCGGAAGTAATATCAGTCATTAATGTATAGTCAAATCAATAATATATGTCATAGATTCCTGACGAATTTGAGTCACGAAAGCACGTTCTAGATACACATTCTGAATGTCACATTTTGGAGAGATAGATTTCAGACAACGCATTTCTGACACTTATTTCGGACATGGCATTTCAGACTATGAATATGTAGCTACCATCTTTCATAAACGTAGAAATAAGTTGAGAATGAGCTCAACTGAGTTTGGTTTTTGACATTGTGTAGAAGAAGATTGATATATTTGTTAAGATATTTACCCGTTTTCTGGATGGCCCAGATTTCCCTATCCTGAATAAAATGCATGATGACATTTTCTAAGATATGATTGCCGTTGAAGAAGCAAACGAAAGGGATTATGAAACAATTAGGACACTAAATCAACGTGCATACGATATAGCGGAAAAAGTAAATGAAAAAGAAAAATGCATTGTTGAAGCCATAGAAGGTCAAAGAAGCTAAGAAGTGGATTCAACATGCAAATATTGATGCCTCTTGCAGAACGGGACCGTCTAACAGATGTTGTTAGAATTAGTGGAGATTTTATTGACTGCAAACAAAATATCTATCCCTTACAATTTTCTAATTTGTGGAAGCCAATATAAGTAATTTTGCTCGTTGCAAAATTACTTGTTTATCTTCATCCATTAATTCGTTGTCGAACTTGTGTAAATTTTGATAAAATTCTTCACCTTTGACCATATGTCTACAATCTTAGCCTTTACGTCTTCTTCAGTTCGATACTGTGGAACATCTAACTCAAAGTGAAACAACACTTTTAAGCGTTTCCATCATGATCCGTACATTAGATGTGGCAGCATGAGGATAACGATATTATCCTCAATTATTACCCAAGATTGAAAAAGCGTGATATCTTCCAGTATACTCCATGGTTGTGTTTGATTTACTGTTATTTCGAACTTCTCAAGGTTCTACAATTCTGGAGTTCTAAAGGTTCTACAATTCCAGTCTCTTATTTATAATGGTTCATTCCGGCTTTTGGAATTTCATTCCGGACTGACATTTCGGAAGTAATATCAGTCATTAATGTATAGTGAAACAACACTTTTAAGCGTTTCCATCATGATCCGTATATTAGATGTGGCAGCATGAGGATAACCATCTAATCCTCAATTATTACCGAAGATTGAAAAAGCGTGATATCTTCCAGTATACTCCATGGTTGTGTTTGATTTACTGTCATTTCGAACTTCTCAAGGTTCTACAATTCTGGAGTTCTAAAGGTTCTACAATTCCAGTCTCTTATTTATAGTGGTTCATGCCGGCTTTTGGAATTTCATTCCAGACTGACATTTCGGAAGTAATATCAGTCATTAATGTATAGTCAAATCAATAATATATGTCATAGATTCCTGACGAATTTGAGTCACGAAAGCACGTTCTAGATACACATTATGAATGTCACATTTTGGAGAGATAGATTTCAGACAACGCATTTCTGACACTTATTTCGGACATGGCATTTCAGACTATGAATATGTAGCTACCATCTTTCATAAACGTAGAAATAAGTTGAGAATGAGCTCAACTGAGTTTGGTTTTTGACATTGTGTAGAAGAAGATTGATATATTTGTTAAGATATTTACCCGTTTTCTGGATGGCCCAGATTTCCCTATCCTGAATAAAATGCATGATGACATTTTCTAAGATATGAATGCCGTTGAAGAAGCAAACGAAAGGGATTATGAAACAATTAGGACACTAAATCAACGTGCATACGATATAGCGGAAAAAGTAAATGAAAAAGAAAAATGCATTGTTGAAGCCATAGAAGGTCAAAGAAGCTAAGAAGTGGATTCAACATGCAAATATTGATGCCTCTTGCAGAACGGGACCGTCTAACAGATGTTGTTAGAATTAGTGGAGATTTTATTGACTGCAAACAAAATATCTATCCCTTACAATTTTCTAATTTGTGGAAGCCAATATAAGTAATTTTGCTCGTTGCAAAATTACTTGTTTATCTTCATCCATTAATTCGTTGTCGAACTTGTGTAAATTTTGATAAAATTCTTCACCTTTGACCATATGTCTACAATCTTAGCCTTTACCTCTTCTTCAGTTCGATACCGTGGAACATCTAACTCAAAGTGAAACAACACTTTTAAGCGTTTCCATCATGATCCGTACATTAGATGTGGCAACATGAGGTTAACCATCTAAACCTCAATTGTTACCGAAGATTGAAAAAGCGTGATATCTTCTTGTATACTCCATGGTTGTGTTTGATTTACTGTCATTTCGAACTTCTCAAGGTTCTACAATTCTGGAGTTCTAAAGGTTCTACAATTCCAGTCTCTTATTTATAGTGGTTCATGCCGGCTTTTGGAATTTCATTCCGGACTGACATTTCGGAAGTAATATCAGTCATTAATGTATAGTCAAATCAATAATATATGTCATAGATTCCTGACGAATTTGAGTCACGAAAGCACGTTCTAGATACACATTCTGAATGTCACATTTTGGAGAGATAGATTTCAGACAACGCATTTCTGACACTTATTTCGGACATGGCATTTCAGACTATGAATATGTAGCTACCATCTTTCATAAACGTAGAAATAAGTTGAGAATGAGCTCAACTGAGTTTGGTTTTTGACATTGTGTAGAAGAAGATTGATATATTTGTTAAGATATTTACCCGTTTTCTGGATGGCCCAGATTTCCCTATCCTGAATAAAATGCATGATGACATTTTCTAAGATATGATTGCCGTTGAAGAAGCAAACGAAAGGGATTATGAAACAATTAGGACACTAAATCAACGTGCATACGATATAGCGGAAAAAGTAAATGAAAAAGAAAAATGCATTGTTGAAGCCATAGAAGGTCAAAGAAGCTAAGAAGTGGATTCAACATGCAAATATTGATGCCTCTTGCAGAACGGGACCGTCTAACAGATATTGTTAGAATTAGTGGAGATTTTATTGACTGCAAACAAAATATCTATCCCTTACAATTTTCTAATTTGTGGAAGCCAATATAAGTAATTTTGCTCGTTGCAAAATTACTTGTTTATCTTCATCCATTAATTCGTTGTCGAACTTGTGTAAATTTTGAAAAAATTCTTCACCTTTGACCATATGTCTACAATCTTAGCCTTTACCTCTTCTTCAGTTCGATACCGTGGAACATCTAACTCAAAGTGAAACAACACTTTTAAGCGTTTCCATCATGATCCGTACATTAGATGTGGAAACATGAGGTTAACCATCTAATCCTCAATTGTTACCGAAGATTGAAAAAGCGTGATATCTTCTTGTATACTCCATGGTTGTGTTTGATTTACTGTCATTTCGAACTTCTCAAGGTTCTACAATTCTGGAGTTCTAAAGGTTCTACAATTCCAGTCTCTTATTTATAGTGGTTCATGCCGGCTTTTGGAATTTCATTCCGGACTGACATTTCGGAAGTAATATCAGTCATTAATGTATAGTCAAATCAATAATATATGTCCTAGATTCCTGACGAATATGAGTCACGAATGCACGTTCTAGATACACATTCTGAACGTCACATTTTGGAGAGATAGATTTCAGACAACGCATTTCAGACACTTATTTCGGACATGGCATTTCAGACAATGAATATGTAGCTACCATGAATCACAAACGTAGAAATAAGTTGAGAATGAGTTCAACTGAGTTTGGTTTTTGACATTGTGTAGAAGAAGATTGATATGTTTGTTCAGATATTAACCCGTTTTCTTGATGGCCCAAATTTCCCTCTCCTGAATAAAATGCAGGATGACATTTTCTAAGATATGAATGTCGTTGAAGAAGCAAACGAAAGGGATTATGAAACAATTAGGACACTAAATCAACGTGCATACGATATAGCGGAACAAGTAAATGAAAAAGAAAAATGTGTTGTTAAAGCCATAAAAGGTCAAAGAAGCTAAGAAGTGTATTCAACATGCAAATATTGATGCGTCATGCAGAACGGGACCCTCTAACAGATGTTGTTAGAATCTGTGGAGATTTTATTGACTGAAAACAAAATATGTATCCCTTACAATTTCCTAATTTGTGAAAACCAACATCAGTAATTTTTCCCGTTGCAAAATAACTTGTTTATCTTCATCAATTAATACGTTGTCGAACTTGTGTAAATTTTGGTAAAATTCTTCACCTTTGACCATATGTCTACAATCTTAGCCTTTACGTCTTCTTCAGTTCGATACTGTGGAACATCTAACTCAAAGTGAAACAACACTTTTAAGCGTTTCCATCATGATCCGTACATTAGATGTGGCAGCATGAGGATAACGATATTATCCTCAATTATTACCCAAGATTGAAAAAAGCGTGATATCTTCCAGTATACTCCATGGTTGTGTTTGATTTACTGTCATTTCGAACTTCTCAAGGTTCTACAATTCTGGAGTTCTAAAGGTTCTACAATTCCAGTCTCTTATTTATAGTGGTTTATGCCGGCTTTTGGAATCTCATTCCGGACTGACATTTCGGAAGTAATATCAGTCATTAATGTATAGTCAAATAAAAAATATATGTCATAGATTCCTGACGAATATGAGTCACGAAAGCATGTTCTAGATACACATTCTGAACGTCACATTTTGGAGAGATAGATTTCAGACAACGCATTTCTGACACTTATTTCGTACATGGCATTTCAGACTATGAATATGTAGCTACCATGAATCATAAACGTAGAAATAAGTTGAGAATGAGTTCAACTGAGTTTGGTTTTTGACATTGTGTAGAAGAAGATTGATATATTTGTTAAGATATTTACCCGTTTTCTAGATGGCCCAGATTTCCCTCTCCTGAATAAAATGCATGATGACATTTTATAAGATATGAATGTCGTTGAAGAAGCAAACGAAAGGGATTATGAAACAATTAGGACACTAAATCAACGTGCATACGATATAGCGGAACATGTAAATGAAAAAGAAAAATGCATTGTTGAAGCCATAGAAGGTCAAAGAAGCTAAGAAGTGGATTCAACATGCAAATATTGATGCCTCTTGCAAAACAGGACCGTCTAACAGATGTTGTTAGAATTAGTGGAGATTTTATTGACTGCAAACAAAATATGTATCCCTTACAATTTCCTAATTTGTGGAAACCAATATAAGTAATTTTGCCCGTTGCAAAATTACTTGTTTATCTTCATCTATTAATTCGTTGTCGAACTTGTGTAAATTTTGATAAAATTCTACACCTTTGACCATATGTCTACAATCTTAGCCTTTACGTCTTCTTCAGTTTGATATTGTGGAACATCTAACTCAAAGTGAAACAACACTTTTAAGTGTTTCCATCATGATCCGTACATTAGATGTGGCAACATTAGGTTAACCATCTAATCCTCCATTATTACCGAAGATTGAAAAAGCGTGATATCTTCCTGTATGCTCCATGGTTGTGTTTGATTTACTGTCATTTCGAACTTCTCAGGGTTCTACAATTCTGGAGTTCTAAAGGTTCTACAATTCCAGTCTCTTATTTATAGTGGTTAATGCCGGCTTTTGGAATTTCATTCCAGACTGACATTTCGGAAGTAATATCAGTCATTAATGTATAGTCAAATCAAAAATATATGTCCTAGATTCCTGACGAATATGAGTCACGAAAGCACGTTCTAGATACACATTCTGAACGTCACATTTTGGAGAGATAGATTTCAGACAACGCATTTCTGACACTTATTTCGGACATGGCATTTCAGACTATGAATATGTAGCTACCATGAATCATAAACGTAGAAATAAGTTGAGAATGAGTTCAGCTGAGTTTGGTTTTTGACATTGTGTAGAAGAAGATTGATATGTTTGTTAAGATATTTACCCGTTTTCTAGATGGCCCAGAGTTCCCTCTTCTGAATAAAATGCATGATGACATTTTCTAAGATATGAATGTTGTTGAAGAAGCAAACGAAAGGGATTATGAAATAATTAGGACACTAAATCAATGTGCATATGATATAGCGGAACAAGTAAATGAAAAAGAAAAATGCATTGTTGAAGCCATAGAAGGTCAAAGAAGCTAAGAAGTGGATTCAACATGCAAATATTGATGCCTCTTGCAGAACGGGACCGTCTAACAGATGTTGTTAGAATTAGTGGAGATTTTATTGACTGCAAACAAAATATCTATCCCTTACAATTTTCTAATTTGTGGAAGCCAATATAAGTAATTTTGCCCGTTGCAAAATTACTTGTTTATCTTCATCCATTAATTCGTTGTCGAACTTGTGTAAATTTTGATAAAATTCTTCACCTTTGACCATATGTCTACAATCTTAGCCTTTACCTCTTCTTCAGTTCGATACCGTGGAACATCTAACTCAAAGTGAAACAACACTTTTAAGCGTTTCCATCATGATCCGTACATTAGATGTGGCAACATGAGGTTAACCATCTAATCCTCAATTGTTACCGAAGATTGAAAAAGCGTGATATCTTCTTGTATACTCCATGGTTGTGTTTGATTTATTGTCATTTTGAACTTCTCAAGGTTCTACAATTCTGGAGTTCTAAAGGTTCTACAATTCCAGTCTCTTATTTATAGTGGTTCATGCCGGATTTTGGAATTTCATTCCAGACTGACATTTCGGAAGTAATATCAGTCATTAATGTATAGTCAAATCAATAATATATGTCATAGATTCCTGACTAATTTGAGTCACGAAAGCACGTTCTAGATACACATTCTGAACGTCACATTTTGGAGAGATAGATTTCAGACAACGCATTTCTAACACTTATTTCGGACATGGCATTTCAGACTATGAATATGTAGCTACCATGAATCACAAACGTAGAAATAAGTTGAGAATGAGTTCAACTGAGTTTGGTTTTTGACATTGTGTAGAAGAAGATTGATATGTTTGTTCAGATATTAACCCGTTTTCTGGATGGCCCAAATTTCCCTCTCCTGAATAAAATGCATGATGACATTTTATAAGATATGAATGTCGTTGAAGAAGCAAACGAAAGGGATTATGAAACAATTAGGACACTAAATCAACGTGCATACGATATAGCGGAACATGTAAATGAAAAAGAAAAATGCATTGTTGAAGCCATAGAAGGTCAAAGAAGCTAAGAAGTGGATTCAACATGCAAATATTGATGCCTCTTGCAAAACGGGACCGTCTAACAGATGTTGTTAGAATTAGTGGAGATTTTATTGACTGCAAACAAAATATGTATCCCTTACAATTTCCTAATTTGAGGAAACCAATATAAGTAATTTTGCCCGTTGCAAAATTACTTGTTTATCTTCATCTATTAATTCGTTGTCGAACTTGTGTAAATTTTGATAAAATTCTTCACCTTTGACCATATGTCTACAATCTTAGCCTTTACGTCGTCTTCAGTTCGATACTGTGGAACATCTAACTCAAAGTGAAACAACACTTTTAAGTGTTTCCATCATGATCCGTACATTAGATGTGGCAACATTAGGTTAACCATCTAATCCTCCATTATTACCGAAGATTGAAAAAGCGTGATATCTTCCTGTATACTCCATGGTTGTGTTTGATTTACTGTCATTTCGAACTTCTCAGGGTTCTACAATTCTAGAGTTCTAAAGGTTCTACAATTCCAGTCTCTTATTTATAGTGGTTAATGCCGGCTTTTGGAATTTCATTCCAGACTGACATTTCGGAAGTAATATCAGTCATTAATGTATAGTCAAATCAAAAATATATGTCCTAGATTCCTGACGAATATGAGTCACGAAGGCACGTTCTAGATACACATTCTGAACGTCACATTTTGGAGAGATAGATTTCAGACAACGCATTTCTGACACTTATTTCGGACATGGCATTTCAGACTATGAATATGTAGCTACCATGAATCATAAACGTAGAAATAAGTTGAGAATGAGTTCAACTGAGTTTGGTTTTTGACATTGTGTAGAAGAAGATTGATATATTTGTTAAGATATTTACCCGTTTTCTGGATGGCCAAGATTTCCCTCTCCTGAATAAAATGCATGATGACATTTTCTAAGATATGAATGTCGTTGTATAAGCAAACGAAAGGGATTATGAAACAATTAGGACACTAAATCAACGTGCATACGATATAGCGGAACATGTAAATGAAAAAGAAAAATGCATTGTTGAAGCCATAGAAGGTCAAAGAAGCTAAGAAGTGGATTCAACATGCAAATATTGATGCCTCTTGCAAAACGGGACCGTCTAACAGATGTTGTTAGAATTAGTGGAGATTTTATTGACTGCAAACAAAATATGTATCCCTTACAATTTCCTAATTTGTGGAAACCAATATAAGTAATTTTGCCTGTTGCAAAATTACTTGTTTATCTTCATCTATTAATTCGTTGTCGAACTTGTGTAAATTTTGATAAAATTCTTCACCTTTGACCATATGTCTACAATCTTAGCCTTTACGTCTTCTTCAGTTTGATATTGTGGAACATCTAACTCAAAGTGAAACAACACTTTTAAGTGTTTCCATCATGATCCGTACATTAGATGTGGCAACATGAGGTTAACCATCTAATCCTCAATTATTACCGAAGATTGAAAAAGCGTGATATCTTCCTGTATACTCCATGGTTGTGTTTGATTTACTGTCATTTCGAACTTCTCAGGGTTCTACAATTCTGGAGTTCTAAAGGTTATACAATTCCAGTCTCTTATTTATAGTGGTTAATGTCGGCTTTTGGAATTTCATTCCAGACTGACATTTCGGAAGTAATATCAGTTATTAATGTATAGTCAAATCAATAATATATGTCCTAGATTCCTGACGAATATGAGTCACGAAAGCACGTTCTAGATACACATTCTGAACGTCACATTTTGGAGAGATAGATTTCAGACAACGCATTTCTGACACTTATTTCGGACATGGCATTTCAGACTATGAATATGTAGCTACCATGAATCATAAACGTAGAAATAAGTTGAGAATGAGTTCAGCTGAGTTTGGTTTTTGACATTGTGTAGAAGAAGATTGATATGTTTGTTAAGATATTTACCCGTTTTCTAGATGGCCCAGAGTTCCCTCTTCTGAATAAAATGCATGATGACATTTTCTAAGATATGAATGTTGTTGAAGAAGCAAACGAAAGGGATTATGAAATAATTAGGACACTAAATCAATGTGCATATGATATAGCGGAACAAGTAAATGAAAAAGAAAAATGCATTGTTGAAGCCATAGAAGGTCAAAGAAGCTAAGAAGTGGATTCAACATGCAAATATTGATGCCTCTTGCAGAACGGGACCGTCTAACAGATGTTGTTAGAATTAGTGGAGATTTTATATACTGCAAACAAAATATCTATCCCTTACAATTTTCTAATTTGTGGAAGCCAATATAAGTAATTTTGCCCGTTGCAAAATTACTTGTTTATCTTCATCCATTAATTCGTTGTCGAACTTGTGTAAATTTTGATAAAATTCTTCACCTTTGACCATATGTCTACAATCTTAGCCTTTACCTCTTCTTCTGTTCGATACCGTGGAACATCTAACTCAAAGTGAAACAACACTTTTAAGCGTTTCCATCATGATCCGTACATTAGATGTGGCAACATGAGGTTAACCATCTAATCCTCAATTGTTACCGAAGATTGAAAAAGCGTGATATCTTCTTGTATACTCCATGGTTGTGTTTGATTTATTGTCATTTTGAACTTCTCAAGGTTCTACAATTCTGGAGTTCTAAAGGTTCTACAATTCCAGTCTCTTATTTATAGTGGTTCATGCCGGATTTTGGAATTTCATTCCAGACTGACATTTCGGAAGTAATATCAGTCATTAATGTATAGTCATTCCTGACTAATTTGAGTCACGAAAGCACGTTCTAGATACACATTCTGAACGTCACATTTTGGAGAGATAGATTTCAGACAACGCATTTCTAACACTTATTTCGGACATGGCATTTCAGACTATGAATATGTAGCTACCATGAATCACAAACGTAGAAATAAGTTGAGAATGAGTTCAACTGAGTTATGTTTTTGACATTGTGTAGAAGAAGATTGATATGTTTGTTCAGATATTAACCCGTTTTCTGGATGGCCCAAATTTCCCTCTCCTGAATAAAATGCATGATGACATTTTCTAAGATATGAATGTCGTTGAAGAAGTAAACGAAAGGGATTATGAAACAATTAGGACACTAAATCAATGTGCATACGATATAGCGGAATAAGTAAATGAAAAAGAAAAATGTGTTGCTAAAGCCATAAAAGGTCAAAGAAGCTAAGTAGTGTATTCAACATGCAAATATTGATGCCTCATGCAGAACGGGACCCTCTAACAGATGTTGTTAGAATTAGTGGACATTTTATTGACTGCAAACAAAATATGTATCCCTTACAATTTCCTAATTTGTGGAAACCAATATAAGTAATTTTGCCCGTTGCAAAATAACTTGTTTATCTTCATCCATTAATTCGTTGTCGAACTTGTGTAAATTTTGTAAAAAATTCTTCACCTTTGACCATAAGTCTACAATCTTAGCCTTTACGTCTTCTTCAGTTCGATACTGTGGAACATCTAACTCAAAGTGAAACAACACTTTTAAGCGTTTCCATCATGATCCGTTCATTAGATGTGGCAGCATGAGGATAACGATATTATCCTCAATTATTACCCAAGATTGAAAAAGCGTGATATCTTCCAGTATACTCCATGGTTGTGTTTGATTTACTGTCATTTCGAACTTCTCAAGGTTCTACAATTCTGGAGTTCTAAAGGTTCTACAATTCCAGTCTCTTATTTATAGTGGTTCATGCCGGCTTTTGGAATTTCATTCCGAACTGACATTTCGGAAGTAATATCAGTCATTAATGTATAGTCAAATCAAAAATATATGTCATAGATTCCTGACGAATATGAGTCACGAAAGCATGTTCTAGATACACATTCTGAACGTCACATTTTGGAGAGATAGATTTCAGACAACGCATTTCTGACACTTATTTCGTACATGGCATTTCAGACTATGAATATGTAGCTACCATGAATCATAAACGTAGAAATAAGTTGAGAATGAGTTCAACTGAGTTTGGTTTTTGACATTGTGTAGAAGAAGATTGATATATTTGTTAAGATATTTACCCGTTTTCTGGATGGCCCAGATTTCCCTCTCCTGAATAAAATGCATGATGACATTTTCTAAGATATGAATGTCGTTGAAGAAGCAAACGAAAGGGATTATGAAACAATTAGGACACTAAATCAACGTGCATACGATATAGCGGAACATGTAAATGAAAAAGAAAAATGCATTGTTGAAGCCATAGAAGGTCAAAGAAGCTAAGAAGTGGATTCAACATGCAAATATTGATGCCTCTTGCAAAACGGGACCGTCTAACAGATGTTGTTAGAATTAGTGGAGATTTTATTGACTGCAAACAAAATATGTATCCCTTACAATTTCCTAATTTGTGGCAACCAATATATGTAATTTTGCCCGTTGCAAAATTACTTGTTTATCTTCATCTATTAATTCGTTGTCGAACTTGTGTAAATTTTGATAAAATTCTTCACCTTTGACCATATGTCTACAATCTTAGCCTTTACGTCTTCTTCAGTTTCATATTGTGGAACATCTAACTCAAAGTGAAACAACACTTTTAAGTGTTTCCATCATGATCCGTACTTTAGATGTGGCAACATGAGGTTAACCATCTAAACCTCAATTATTACCGAAGATTGAAAAAGCGTGATATCTTCCTGTATACTCCATGGTTGTGTTTGATTTACTGTCATTTCGAACTTCTCAGGGTTCTACAATTCTGGAGTTCTAAAGGTTCTACAATTCCAGTCTCTTATTTATAGTGGTTAATGCCGGCTTTTGGAATTTCATTCCAGACTGACATTTCGGAAGTAATATCAGTCATTAATGTATAGTCAAATCAATAATATATGTCCCAGATTCCTGACGAATATGAGTCACGAAAGCACGTTCTAGATACACATTCTGAACGTCACATTTTGGAGAGATAGATTTCAGACAACGCATTTCTGACACTTATTTCGGACATGGCATTTCAGACTATGAATATGTAGCTACCATGAATCATAAACGTAGAAATAAGTTGAGAATGAGTTCAACTGAGTTTGGTTTTTGACATTGTGTAGAAGAAGATTGATATGTTTGTTAAGATATTTACCCGTTTTCTAGATGGCCCAGAGTTCCCTCTCCTGAATAAAATGCATGATCACATTTTCTAAGATATGAATGTTGTTGAAGAAGCAAACGAAAGGGATTATGAAATAATTAGGACACTAAATCAATGTGCATATGATATAGCGGAACAAGTAAATGAAAAAGAAAAATGCATTGTTGAAGCCATAGAAGGTCAAAGAAGCTAAGAAGTGGATTCAACATGAAAATATTGATGCCTCTTACAGAACGGGACCGTCTAACAGATGTTGTTAGAATTAGTGGAGATTTTATTGACTGCAAACAAAATATCTATCCCTTACAATTTTCTAATTTGTGGAATCCAATATAAGTAATTTTGCCCGTTGCAAAATTACTTGTTTATCTTCATCCATTAATTCGTTGTCGAACTTGTGTAAATTTTGATAAAATTCTTCACCTTTGACCATATGTCTACAATCTTAGCCTTTACGTCTTCTTCAGTTCGATACCGTGGAACATCTAACTCAAAGTGAAACAACACTTTTAAGCGTTTCCATCATGATCCGTACATTAGATGTGGCAACATGAGGTTAACCATCTAATCCTCAATTGTTACCGAAGATTGAAAAAGCGTGATATCTTCATGTATACTCCATGGTTGTGTTTGATTTATTGTCATTTTGAACTTCTCAAGGTTCTACAATTCTGGAGTTCTAAAGGTTCTACAATTCCAGTCTCTTATTTATAGTGGTTCATGCCGGATTTTGGAATTTCATTCCAGACGGACATTTCGGAAGTAATATCAGTCATTAATGTATAGTCAAATCAATAATATATGTCATAGATTCCTGACGAATTTGAGTCACAAAAGCACGTTCTAGATACACATTCTGAACGTCACATTTTGGAGAGATAGATTTCAGACAACGCATTTCTGACACTTATTTCGGACATGGCATTTCAGACTATGAATATGTAGCTACCATCTTTCATAAACGTAGAAATAAGTTGAGAATGAGTTCAACTGAGTTTGGTTTTTGACATTGTGTAGAAGAAGATTGATATGTTTGTTAAGATATTTACCCGTTTTCTGGATGGCCCAGATTTCCCTCTCCTGAATAAAATGCATGATGACATTTTCTAAGATATGAATGTCGTTGAAGAAGCAAACGAAAGGGATTATGAAATAATTAGGACACTAAATCAACGTGCATACGATATAGCGGAACAAGTAAATGAAAAAGAAAAATGCATTGTTGAAGCCATAGAAGGTCAAAGAAGCTAAGAAGTGGATTCAACATGCAAATATTGATGCCTCTTGCAGAACGGGACAGTCTAACAGATGTTGTTAGAATTAGTGGAGATTTTATTGACTGCAAACAAAATATCTATCCCTTACAATTTTCTAATTTGTGGAAGCCAATATAAGTAATTTTGCCCGTTGCAAAATTACTTGTTTATCTTCATCCATTAATTTGTTGTCGAACTTGTGTAAATTTTGATAAAATTCTTCACCTTTGACCATATGTCTACAATCTTAGCCTTTACGACTTCTTCAGTTCGATACTGTGGAACATCTAACTCAAAGTGAAACAACACTTTTAAGCGTTTCCATCATGATCCATACATTAGATGTGGCAGCATGAGGATAACGATATTATCCTCAATTATTACCCAAGATTGAAAAAGCATGATATCTTCCAGTATACTCCATGGTTGTGTTTGATTTACTGTCATTTCGAACTTCTCAAGGTTCTACAATTCTGGAGTTCTAAAGGTTCTACAATTCCAGTCTCTTATTTATAGTGGTTCATGCCGACTTTTGGAATTTCATTCCGGACTGACATTTCGGAAGTAATATCAGTCATTAATGTATAGTCAAATCAAAAATATATGTCCTAGATTCCTGACGAATATGAGTCACCAAAGCACGTTCTAGATACACATTCTGAACGTCACATTTTGGAGTGATAGATTTCAGACAACGCATTTCTGACACTTATTTCGGACATGGCATTTCAGACTATGAATATGTAGCTACCATCTTTCATAAACGTAGAAATAAGTTGAGAATGAGTTCAACTGAGTTTGGTTTTTGACATTGTGTAGAAGAAGATTGATATGTTTGTTAAGATATTTACCCGTTTTCTGGATGGCCCAGATTTCCCTCTCCTGAATAAAATGCATGATGACATTTTCTAAGATATGAATGTCGTTGAAGAAGCAAATGAAAGGGATTATGAAACAATTAGGACACTAAATCAACGTGCATACGATATAGCAGAACAAGTAAATGAAAAAGAAAAATGCATTGTTGAAGCCATAGAAGGTCAAAGAAGCTAAGAAGTGGATTCAACATGCAAATATTGATGCCTCTTGCAGAACGGGACCGTCTAACAGATGTTGTTAGAATTAGTGGAGATTTTATTGACTACAAACAAAATATCTATCCCTTACAATTTTCTAATTTGTGGAAGCCAATATAAGTAATTTTGCCCGTTGCAAAATTACTTGTTTATCTTCATCCATTAATTTGTTGTCGAACTTGTGTAAATTTTTATAAAATTCTTCACCTTTGACCATATGTCTACAATCTTAGCCTTTACGTCTTCCTCAGTTCGATACTGTGGAACATCTAACTCAAAGTGAAACAACACTTTTAAGCGTTTCCATCATGATCCATACATTAGATGTGGCAGCATGAGGATAACGATATTATCCTCAATTATTACCCAAGATTGAAAAAGCGTGATATCTTCCAGTATACTCCATGGTTGTGTTTGATTTACTGTCATTTCGAACTTCTCAAGGTTCTACAATTCTGGAGATCTAAAGGTTCTACAATTCCAGTCTCTTATTTATAGTGGTTCATGCCGGCTTTTGGAATTTCATTCCAGACTGACATTTCGGAAGTAATATCAGTCATTAATGTATTGTCAAATCAATAATATATGTCCTAGATTCCTAACGAATATGAGTCACGAAAGCACGTTCTAGATACACATTCTGAACGTCACATTTTGGAGAGATAGATTTCAGACAACGCATTTCTGACACTTATTTCGGACATGGCATTTCAGACTATGAATATGTAGCTACCATCTTTCATAAACGTAGAAATAAGTTGAGAATGAGTTCAACTGAGTTTGGTTTTTGACATTGTGTAGAAGAAGATTGATATGTTTGTTAAGATATTTACCCGTTTTCTGGATGGCCCAGATTTCCCTCTCCTGAATAAAATGCATGATGACATTTTCTAAGATATGAATGTCGTTGAAGAAGCAAACGAAAGGGATTATGAAACAATCAGGACACTAAATCAACGTGCATACGATATAGCGGAACAAGTAAATGAAAAAGAAAAATGCATTGTTGAAGCCATAGAAGGTCAAAGAAGCTAAGAAGTGGATTCAACATGCAAATATTGATGCCTCTTGCAGAACGGGACCGTCTAACAGATGTTGTTAGAATTAGTGGAGATTTTATTGACTTCAAACAAAATATCTATCCCTTACAATTTTATAATTTGTGGAAGCCAATATAAATAATATTGCCCGTTGCAAAATTACTTGTTTATCTTCATCCATTAATTTGTTGTCGAACTTGTGTAAATTTTGATAAACTTCGTCACCTTTGACCATATGTCTACAATCTTAGCCTTTACGTCTTCTTCAGTTCGATACTGTGGAACATCTAACTCAAAGTGAAACAACACTTTTAAGCGTTTCCATCATGATCCATACATTAGATGTGGCAGCATGAGGATAACGATATTATCCTCAATTATTACCCAAGATTGAAAAAGAGTGATATCTTCCAGTATACTCCATGGTTGTGTTTGATTTACGGTCATTTCGAACTTCTCAAGGTTCTACAATTCTGGAGTTCTAAAGGTTGTACAATTCCAGTCTCTTATTTATAGTGGTTCATGCCGGCTTTTGGAATTTCATTCCAGACTGACATTTCGGAAGTAATATCAGTCATTAATGTATTGTCAAATCAATAATATATGTCCTAGATTCCTAACGAATATGAGTCACGAAAGCACGTTCTAGATACACATTCTGAACGTCACATTTTGGAGAGATAGATTTCAGACAACGCATTTCTGACACTTATTTCGGACATGGCATTTCAGACTATGAATATGTAGCTACCATCTTTCATAAACGTAGAAATAAGTTGAGAATGAGTTCAACTGAGTTTGGTTTTTGACATTGTGTAGAAGAAGATTGATATGTTTGTTAAGATATTTACCCGTTTTCTGGATGGCCCAGATTTCCCTCTCCTGAATAAAATGCATGATGACATTTTCTAAGATATGAATGTCGTTGAAGAAGCAAATTAAAGGGATTATGAAACAATTAGGACACTAAATCAACGTGCATACGATATAGCAGAACAAGTAAATGAAAAAGAAAAATGCATTGTTGAAGCCATAGAAGGTCAAAGAAGCTAAGAAGTGGATTCAACATGCAAATATTGATGCCTCTTGCAGAACGGGACCGTCTAACAGATGTTGTTAGAATTAGTGGAGATTTTATTGACTACAAACAAAATATCTATCCCTTACAATTTTCTAATTTGTGGAAGCCAATATAAGTAATTTTGCCCGTTGCAAAATTACTTGTTTATCTTCATCCATTAATTTGTTGTCGAACTTGTGTAAATTTTTATAAAATTCTTCACCTTTGACCATATGTCTACAATCTTAGCCTTTACGTCTTCCTCAGTTCGATACTGTGGAACATCTAACTCAAAGTGAAACAACACTTTTAAGCGTTTCCATCATGATCCATACATTAGATGTGGCAGCATGAGGATAACGATATTATCCTCAATTATTACCCAAGATTGAAAAAGCGTGATATCTTCCAGTATACTCCATGGTTGTGTTTGATTTACTGTCATTTCGAACTTCTCAAGGTTCTACAATTCTGGAGATCTAAAGGTTCTACGATTCCAGTCTCTTATTTATAGTGGTTCATGCCGGCTTTTGGAATTTCATTCCAGACTGACATTTCGGAAGTAATATCAGTCATTAATGTATTGTCAAATCAATAATATATGTCCTAGATTCCTAACGAATATGAGTCACGAAAGCACGTTCTAGATACACATTCTGAACGTCACATTTTGGAGAGATAGATTTCAGACAACGCATTTCTGACACTTATTTCGGACATGGCATTTCAGACTATGAATATGTAGCTACCATCTTTCATAAACGTAGAAATAAGTTGAGAATGAGTTCAACTGAGTTTGGTTTTTGACATTGTGTAGAAGAAGATTGATATGTTTGTTAAGATATTTACCCGTTTTCTGGATGGCCCAGATTTCCCTCTCCTGAATAAAATGCATGATGACATTTTCTAAGATATGAATGTCGTTGAAGAAGCAAACGAAAGGGATTATGAAACAATCAGGACACTAAATCAACGTGCATACGATATAGCGGAACAAGTAAATGAAAAAGAAAAATGCATTGTTGAAGCCATAGAAGGTCAAAGAAGCTAAGAAGTGGATTCAACATGCAAATATTGATGCCTCTTGCAGAACGGGACCGTCTAACAGATGTTGTTAGAATTAGTGGAGATTTTATTGACTTCAAACAAAATATCTATCCCTTACAATTTTATAATTTGTGGAAGCCAATATAAATAATATTGCCCGTTGCAAAATTACTTGTTTATCTTCATCCATTAATTTGTTGTCGAACTTGTGTAAATTTTGATAAAATTCGTCACCTTTGACCATATGTCTACAATCTTAGCCTTTACGTCTTCTTCAGTTCGATACTGTGGAACATCTAACTCAAAGTGAAACAACACTTTTAAGCGTTTCCATCATGATCCATACATTAGATGTGGCAGCATGAGGATAACGATATTATCCTCAATTATTACCCAAGATTGAAAAAGAGTGATATCTTCCAGTATACTCCATGGTTGTGTTTGATTTACGGTCATTTCGAACTTCTCAAGGTTCTACAATTCTGGAGTTCTAAAGGTTGTACAATTCCAGTCTCTTATTTATAGTGGTTCATGCCGGCTTTTGGAATTTCATTCCAGACTGACATTTCGGAAGTAATATCAGTCATTAATGTATTGTCAAATCAATAATATATGTCCTAGATTCCTAACGAATATGAGTCACGAAAGCACGTTCTAGATACACATTCTGAACGTCACATTTTGGAGAGATAGATTTCAGACAACGCATTTCTGACACTTATTTCGGACATGGCATTTCAGACTATGAATATGTAGCTACCATCTTTCATAAACGTAGAAATAAGTTGAGAATGAGTTCAACTGAGTTTGGTTTTTGACATTGTGTAGAAGAAGATTGATATGTTTGTTAAGATATTTACCCGTTTTCTGGATGGCCCGGATTTCCCTCTCCTGAATAAAATGCATGATGACATTTTCTAAGATATGAATGTCGTTGAAGAAGCAAACGAAAGGGATTATGAAACAATTAGGACACTAAATCAACGTGCATACGATATAGCGGAACAAGTAAATGAAAAAGAAAAATGCATTGTTGAAGCCATAGAAGGTCAAAGAAGCTAAGAAGTGGATTCAACATGCAAATATTGATGCCTCTTGCAGAACGGGACCGTCTAACAGATGTTGTTTGAATTAGTGGAGATTTTATTGACTGCAAACAAAATATCTATCCCTTACAATTTTATAATTTGTGGAAGCCAATATAAGTAATTTTGCCCGTTGCAAAATTACTTGTTTATCTTCATCCATTAATTTGTTGTCGAACTTGTGTAAATTTTTATAAAATTCTTCACCTTTGACCATATGTCTACAATCTTAGCCTTTACGTCTTCCTCAGTTCGATACTGTGGAACATCTAACTCAAAGTGAAACAACACTTTTAAGCGTTTTCATCATGATCCATACATTAGATGTGGCAGCATGAGGATAACGATATTATCCTCAATTATTACCCAAGATTGAAAAAGCGTGATATCTTCCAGTATACTCCATGGTTGTGTTTGATTTACTGTCATTTCGAACTTCTCAAGGTTCTACAATTCTGGAGATCTAAAGGTTCTACAATTCCAGTCTCTTATTTATAGTGGTTCATGCCGGCTTTTGGAATTTCATTCCAGACTGACATTTCGGAAGTAATATCAGTCATTAATGTATTGTCAAATCAATAATATATGTCCTAGATTCCTAACGAATATGAGTCACGAAAGCACGTTCTAGATTCACATTCTGAACGTCACATTTTGGAGAGATAGATTTCAGACAACGCATTTCTGACACTTATTTCGGACATGGCATTTCAGACTATGAATATGTAGCTACCATCTTTCATAAACGTAGAAATAAGTTGAGAATGAGTTCAACTGAGTTTGGTTTTTGACATTGTGTAGAAGAAGATTGATATGTTTGTTAAGATATTTACCCGTTTTCTGGATGGCCCGGATTTCCCTCTCCTGAATAAAATGCATGATGACATTTTCTAAGATATGAATGTCGTTGAAGAAGCAAACGAAAGGGATTATGAAACAATTAGGACACTAAATCAACGTGCATACGATATAGCGGAACAAGTAAATGAAAAAGAAAAATGCATTGTTGAAGCCATAGAAGGTCAAAGAAGCTAAGAAGTGGATTCAACATGCAAATATTGATGCCTCTTGCAGAACGGGACCGTCTAACAGATGTTGTTTGAATTAGTGGAGATTTTATTGACTGCAAAAAAAATATGTATCCCTTACAATTTCCTAATTTGTGGAAGCCAATATAAGTAATTTTGCCCGTTGCAAAATTACTTGTTTATCTTCATCCATTAATTCGTTGTCGAACTTGTGTAAATTTTGATAAAATTCTTCACCTTTGACCATATGTCTACAATCATAGCCTGTACGTCTTCTTCAGTTCGATATTGTGGAACATCTAACTCAAAGTGAAACAACACTTTTAAGCGTTTCCATCATGATCCGTACATTAGATGTGGCAACATGAGGTTAACCATCTAATCCTCAATTGTTACCGAAGATTGAAAAAGCGTGATATATTCCTGCATACTCCATGGTTGTGTTTGATTTACTGTCATTTCGAACTTCTCAAGGTTCTACAATTCTGGAGTTCTAAAGGTTCTACAATTCCAGTCTCTTATTTATAGTGGTTCATGCCGGCTTTTGGAATTTCATTCCAGACTGACATTTCGGAAGTAATATCAGTCAATAATGTATTGTCAAATCAATAATATATGTCATAGATTCCTGACGAATTTGAGTCACGAAAGCACGTTCTAGATACACATTTTGAACGTCACATTTTGGAGAGATAGATTTCAGACAACGCATTTCTAACACTTATTTCGGACATGGCATTTCAGACTATGAATATGTAGCTACCATCTTTCATAAACGTAGAAATAAGTTGAGAATGAGTTCAACTGAGTTTGGTTTTTGACATTGTGTAGAAGAAGATTGATATGTTTGTTAAGATATTTACCCGTTTTCTAGATGGCCCAAATTTCCCTCTCCTGAATAAAATGCATGATGACATTTTCTAAGATATGAATGTCGTAGAAGAAGCAAACGAAAGGGATTATGAAACAATTAGGACACTAAATCAACGTGCATACGATATAGCAGAACAAGTAAATGAAAAAGAAAAATGCATTGTTGAAGCCATAGAAGGTCAAAGAAGCTAAGAAGTGGATTCAACATGCAAATATTGATGCCTCTTGCAGAACGGGACCGTCTAACAGATGTTGTTAGAATTAGTGGAGATTTTATTGACTGCAAACAAAATATCTATCCCTTACAATTTTATAATTTGTGGAAGCCAATATAAGTAATTTTTCCCGTTGCAAAATTACTTGTTTATCTTCATCCATTAATTTGTTGTCGAACTTGTGTAAATTTTGATAAAATTCTTTACCTTTGACCATATGTCTACAATCTTAGCCTTTACGTCTTCTTCAGTTCGATACTGTGGAACATCTAACTCAAAGTGAAACAACACTTTTAAGCGTTTCCATCATGATCCATACATTAGATGTGGCAGCATGAGGATAACGATATTATCCTCAATTATTACCCAAGATTGAAAAAGCGTGATATCTTCCAGTATACTCCATGGTTGTGTTTGATTTACTGTCATTTCGAACTTCTCAAGGTTCTACAATTCTGGAGTTCTAAAGGTTCTACAATTCCAGTCTCTTATTTATAGTGGTTCATGCCGGCTTTTGGAATTTCATTCCAGACTGACATTTCGGAAGTAATATCAGTCATTAATGTATTGTCAAATCAATAATATATGTCCTAGATTCCTAACGAATATGAGTCACGAAAGCACGTTCTAGATTCACATTCTGAACGTCACATTTTGGAGAGATAGATTTCAGACAACGCATTTCTGACACTTATTTCGGACATGGCATTTCAGACTATGAATATGTAGCTACCATCTTTCATAAACGTAGAAATAAGTTGAGAATGAGTTCAACTGAGTTTGGTTTTTGACATTGTGTAGAAGAAGATTGATATGTTTGTTAAGATATTTACCCGTTTTCTGGATGGCCCGGATTTCCCTCTCCTGAATAAAATGCATGATGACATTTTCTAAGATATGAATGTCGTTGAAGAAGCAAACGAAAGGGATTATGAAACAATTAGGACACTAAATCAACGTGCATACGATATAGCGGAACAAGTAAATGAAAAAGAAAAATGCATTGTTGAAGCCATAGAAGGTCAAAGAAGCTAAGAAGTGGATTCAACATGCAAATATTGATGCCTCTTGCAGAACGGGACCGTCTAACAGATGTTGTTTGAATTAGTGGAGATTTTATTGACTGCAAAAAAAATATGTATCCCTTACAATTTCCTAATTTGTGGAAGCCAATATAAGTAATTTTGCCCGTTGCAAAATTACTTGTTTATCTTCATCCATTAATTCGTTGTCGAACTTGTGTAAATTTTGATAAAATTCTTCACCTTTGACCATATGTCTACAATCATAGCCTGTACGTCTTCTTCAGTTCGATATTGTGGAACATCTAACTCAAAGTGAAACAACACTTTTAAGCATTTCCATCATGATCCGTACATTAGATGTGGCAACATGAGGTTAACCATCTAATCCTCAATTGTTACCGAAGATTGAAAAAGCGTGATATATTCCTGCATACTCCATGGTTGTGTTTGATTTACTGTCATTTCGAACTTCTCAAGGTTCTACAATTCTGGAGTTCTAAAGGTTCTACAATTCCAGTCTCTTATTTATAGTGGTTCATGCCGGCTTTTGGAATTTCATTCCAGACTGACATTTCGGAAGTAATATCAGTCAATAATGTATTGTCAAATCAATAATATATGTCATAGATTCCTGACGAATTTGAGTCACGAAAGCACGTTCTAGATACACATTTTGAACGTCACATTTTGGAGAGATAGATTTCAGACAACGCATTTCTAACACTTATTTCGGACATGGCATTTCAGACTATGAATATGTAGCTACCATCTTTCATAAACGTAGAAATAAGTTGAGAATGAGTTCAACTGAGTTTGGTTTTTGACATTGTGTAGAAGAAGATTGATATGTTTGTTAAGATATTTACCCGTTTTCTGGATGGCCCAAATTTCCCTCTCCTGAATAAAATGCATGATGACATTTTCTAAGATATGAATGTCGTAGAAGAAGCAAACGAAAGGGATTATGAAACAATTAGGACACTAAATCAACGTGCATACGATATAGCAGAACAGGTAAATGAAAAAGAAAAATGCATTGTTGAAGCCATAGAAGGTCAAAGAAGCTAAGAAGTGGATTCAACATGCAAATATTGATGCCTCTTGCAGAACGGGACCGTCTAACAGATGTTGTTAGAATTAGTGGAGATTTTATTGACTGCAAACAAAATATCTATCCCTTACAATTTTATAATTTGTGGAAGCCAATATAAGTAATTTTGCCCGTTGCAAAATTACTTGTTTATCTTCATCCATTAATTTGTTGTCGAACTTGTGTAAATTTTGATAAAATTCTTTACCTTTGACCATATGTCTACAATCTTAGCCTTTACGTCTTCTTCAGTTCGATACTGTGGAACATCTAACTCAAAGTGAAACAACACTTTTAAGCGTTTCCATCATGATCCATACATTAGATGTGGCAGCATGAGGATAATGATATTATCCTCAATTATTACCCAAGATTGAAAAAGCGTGATATCTTCCAGTATACTCCATGGTTGTGTTTGATTTACTGTCATTTCGAACTTCTCAAGGTTCTACAATTCTGGAGTTCTAAAGGTTCTACAATTCCAGTCTCTTATTTATAGTGGTTCATGCCGGCTTTTGGAATTTCATTCCAGACTGACATTTCGGAAGTAATATCAGTCATTAATGTATTGTCAAATCAATAATATATGTCCTAGATTCCTAACGAATATGAGTCACGAAAGCACGTTCTAGATTCACATTCTGAACGTCACATTTTGGAGAGATAGATTTCAGACAACGCATTTCTGACACTTATTTCGGACATGGCATTTCAGACTATGAATATGTAGCTACCATCTTTCATAAACGTAGAAATAAGTTGAGAATGAGTTCAACTGAGTTTGGTTTTTGACATTGTGTAGAAGAAGATTGATATGTTTGTTAAGATATTTACCCGTTTTCTGGATGGCCCGGATTTCCCTCTCCTGAATAAAATGCATGATGACATTTTCTAAGATATGAATGTCGTTGAAGAAGCAAACGAAAGGGATTATGAAACAATTAGGACACTAAATCAACGTGCATACGATATAGCGGAACAAGTAAATGAAAAAGAAAAATGCATTGTTGAAGCCATAGAAGGTCAAAGAAGCTAAGAAGTGGATTCAACATGCAAATATTGATGCCTCTTGCAGAACGGGACCGTCTAACAGATGTTGTTTGAATTAGTGGAGATTTTATTGACTGCAAAAAAAATATGTATCCCTTACAATTTCCTAATTTGTGGAAGCCAATATAAGTAATTTTGCCCGTTGCAAAATTACTTGTTTATCTTCATCCATTAATTCGTTGTCGAACTTGTGTAAATTTTGATAAAATTCTTCACCTTTGACCATATGTCTACAATCATAGCCTGTACGTCTTCTTCAGTTCGATATTGTGGAACATCTAACTCAAAGTGAAACAACACTTTTAAGCGTTTCCATCATGATCCGTACATTAGATGTGGCAACATGAGGTTAACCATCTAATCCTCAATTGTTACCGAAGATTGAAAAAGCGTGATATATTCCTGCATACTCCATGGTTGTGTTTGATTTACTGTCATTTCGAACTTCTCAAGGTTCTACAATTCTGGAGTTCTAAAGGTTCTACAATTCCAGTCTCTTATTTATAGTGGTTCATGCCGGCTTTTGGAATTTCATTCCAGACTGACATTTCGGAAGTAATATCAGTCAATAATGTATTGTCAAATCAATAATATATGTCATAGATTCCTGACGAATTTGAGTCACGAAAGCACGTTCTAGATACACATTTTGAACGTCACATTTTGGAGAGATAGATTTCAGACAACGCATTTCTAACACTTATTTCGGACATGGCATTTCAGACTATGAATATGTAGCTACCATCTTTCATAAACGTAGAAATAAGTTGAGAATGAGTTCAACTGAGTTTGGTTTTTGACATTGTGTAGAAGAAGATTGATATGTTTGTTAAGATATTTACCCGTTTTCTGGATGGCCCAAATTTCCCTCTCCTGAATAAAATGCATGATGACATTTTCTAAGATATGAATGTCGTAGAAGAAGCAAACGAAAGGGATTATGAAACAATTAGGACACTAAATCAACGTGCATACGATATAGCAGAACAAGTAAATGAAAAAGAAAAATGCATTGTTGAAGCCATAGAAGGTCAAAGAAGCTAAGAAGTGGATTCAACATGCAAATATTGATGCCTCTTGCAGAACGGGACCGTCTAACAGATGTTGTTAGAATTAGTGGAGATTTTATTGACTGCAAACAAAATATCTATCCCTTACAATTTTATAATTTGTGGAAGCCAATATAAGTAATTTTGCCCGTTGCAAAATTACTTGTTTATCTTCATCCATTAATTTGTTGTCGAACTTGTGTAAATTTTGATAAAATTCTTTACCTTTGACCATATGTCTACAATCTTAGCCTTTACGTCTTCTTCAGTTCGATACTGTGGAACATCTAACTCAAAGTGAAACAACACTTTTAAGCGTTTCCATCATGATCCATACATTAGATGTGGCAGCATGAGGATAATGATATTATCCTCAATTATTACCCAAGATTGAAAAAGCGTGATATCTTCCAGTATACTCCATGGTTGTGTTTGATTTACTGTCATTTCGAACTTCTCAAGGTTCTACAATTCTGGAGTTCTAAAGGTTCTACAATTCCAGTCTCTTATTTATAGTGGTTCATGCCGGCTTTTGGAATTTCATTCCAGACTGACATTTCGGAAGTAATATCAGTCATTAATGTATTGTCAAATCAATAATATATGTCCTAGATTCCTAACGAATATGAGTCACGAAAGCACGTTCTAGATTCACATTCTGAACGTCACATTTTGGAGAGATAGATTTCAGACAACGCATTTCTGACACTTATTTCGGACATGGCATTTCAGACTATGAATATGTAGCTACCATCTTTCATAAACGTAGAAATAAGTTGAGAATGAGTTCAACTGAGTTTGGTTTTTGACATTGTGTAGAAGAAGATTGATATGTTTGTTAAGATATTTACCCGTTTTCTGGATGGCCCGGATTTCCCTCTCCTGAATAAAATGCATGATGACATTTTCTAAGATATGAATGTCGTTGAAGAAGCAAACGAAAGGGATTATGAAACAATTAGGACACTAAATCAACGTGCATACGATATAGCGGAACAAGTAAATGAAAAAGAAAAATGCATTGTTGAAGCCATAGAAGGTCAAAGAAGCTAAGAAGTGGATTCAACATGCAAATATTGATGCCTCTTGCAGAACGGGACCGTCTAACAGATGTTGTTTGAATTAGTGGAGATTTTATTGACTGCAAAAAGAATATGTATCCCTTACAATTTCCTAATTTGTGGAAGCCAATATAAGTAATTTTGCCCGTTGCAAAATTACTTGTTTATCTTCATCCATTAATTCGTTGTCGAACTTGTGTAAATTTTGATAAAATTCTTCACCTTTGACCATATGTCTACAATCATAGCCTGTACGTCTTCTTCAGTTCGATATTGTGGAACATCTAACTCAAAGTGAAACAACACTTTTAAGCGTTTCCATCATGATCCGTACATTAGATGTGGCAACATGAGGTTAACCATCTAATCCTCAATTGTTACCGAAGATTGAAAAAGCGTGATATATTCCTGCATACTCCATGGTTGTGTTTGATTTACTGTCATTTCGAACTTCTCAAGGTTCTACAATTCTGGAGTTCTAAAGGTTCTACAATTCCAGTCTCTTATTTATAGTGGTTCATGCCGGCTTTTGGAATTTCATTCCAGACTGACATTTCGGAAGTAATATCAGTCAATAATGTATTGTCAAATCAATAATATATGTCATAGATTCCTGACGAATTTGAGTCACGAAAGCACGTTCTAGATACACATTTTGAACGTCACATTTTGGAGAGATAGATTTCAGACAACGCATTTCTAACACTTATTTCGGACATGGCATTTCAGACTATGAATATGTAGCTACCATCTTTCATAAACGTAGAAATAAGTTGAGAATGAGTTCAACTGAGTTTGGTTTTTGACATTGTGTAGAAGAAGATTGATATGTTTGTTAAGATATTTACCCGTTTTCTGGATGGCCCAAATTTCCCTCTCCTGAATAAAATGCATGATGACATTTTCTAAGATATGAATGTCGTAGAAGAAGCAAACGAAAGGGATTATGAAACAATTAGGACACTAAATCAACGTGCATACGATATAGCAGAACAAGTAAATGAAAAAGAAAAATGCATTGTTGAAGCCATAGAAGGTCAAAGAAGCTAAGAAGTGGATTCAACATGCAAATATTGATGCCTCTTGCAGAACGGGACCGTCTAACAGATGTTGTTAGAATTAGTGGAGATTTTATTGACTGCAAACAAAATATCTATCCCTTACAATTTTATAATTTGTGGAAGCCAATATAAGTAATTTTGCCCGTTGCAAAATTACTTGTTTATCTTCATCCATTAATTTGTTGTCGAACTTGTGTAAATTTTGATAAAATTCTTTACCTTTGACCATATGTCTACAATCTTAGCCTTTACGTCTTCTTCAGTTCGATACTGTGGAACATCTAACTCAAAGTGAAACAACACTTTTAAGCGTTTCCATCATGATCCATACATTAGATGTGGCAGCATGAGGATAATGATATTATCCTCAATTATTACCCAAGATTGAAAAAGCGTGATATCTTCCAGTATACTCCATGGTTGTGTTTGATTTACTGTCATTTCGAACTTCTCAAGGTTCTACAATTCTGGAGTTCTAAAGGTTCTACAATTCCAGTCTCTTATTTATAGTGGTTCATGCCGGCTTTTGGAATTTCATTCCAGACTGACATTTCGGAAGTAATATCAGTCATTAATGTATTGTCAAATCAATAATATATGTCCTAGATTCCTGACGAATATGAGTCACGAAAGCACGTTCTAGATACACATTCTGAATGTCACATTTTGGAAAGATAGATTTCAGACAACGCATTTCTGACACTTATTTCAGACATGGCATTTCAGACTATGAATATGTAGCTACCATCTTTCATAAACGTAGAAATAAGTTGAGAATGAGTTCAACTGAGTTTGGTTATTGACATTGTGTAGAAGAAGATTGATATGTTTGTTAAGATATTTACCCGTTTTCTGGATGGCCCAGATTTCCCTCTCCTGAATAAAATGCATGATGACATTTTCTAAGATATGAATGTCGTTGAAGAAGCAAACGAAAGGGATTTTGAAACAATTAGGACACTAAATCAACGTGCATACGATATAGCGGAACATGTAAATGAAAAAGAAAAATGCATTGTTGAAGCCATAGAAGGTCAAAGAAGCTAAGAAGTGGATTCAACATGCAAATATTGATGCCTCTTGCAGAACGGGACCGTCTAACAGATGTTGTTAGAATTAGTGGAGATTTTATTGACTGCAAACAAAATATCTATCCCTTACAATTTTCTAATTTGTGGAAGCCAATATAAGTAATTTTACCCCATGCAAAATTACTTGTTTATCTTCATCCATTAATTTGTTGTCGAACTTGTGTAAATTTTGATAAAATTCTTCACCTTTGACCATATGTCTATAATCTTAGCCTTTACGTCTTCTTCAGTTCAATACTGTGGAACATCTAACTGAAAGTGAAACAACACTTTTAAGCGTTTTCATCATGATCCGTACATTAGATATGGCAGCATGAGGATAACGATATTATCCTCAATTATTACCCAAGATTGAAAAAGCGTGATATCTTCCAGTATACTCCATGGTTGTGTTTGATTTACTGTCATTTCGAACTTCTCAAGGTTCTACAATTTTGGAGTTCTAAAGGTTCTACAATTCCAGTCTCTTATTTATAGTGGTTCATGCCGGCTTTTGGAATTTCATTCCGGACTGACATTTCGGAAGTAATATCAGTCATTAATATATAGTCAAATCAAAAATATATGTCATAGATTCCTGACGAATATGAGTCACGAAAGCACGTTCTAGATACACATTCTGAACGTCACATTTTGGAGAGATAGATTTCAGACAACGCATTTCTGACACTTATTTCGGACATGGCATTTCAGACTATGAATATGTAGCTACCATGAATCATAAACGTAGAAATAAGTTGAGAATAAGTTCAACTGAGTTTGGTTTTTGACATTGTGTAGAAGCAGATTGATATGTTTGTTCAGATATTAACCCGTTTTCTGGATGGCCCAGATTTCCCTCTCCTAAATAAAATGCATGATGACATTTTCTAAGATATGAATGTTGTTGAAGAAGTGAATGAAAGGGATTATGAAACAATTAGGACACTAAATCAACGTGCATACGATATAGCGGAACAAGTAAATGAAAAGAAAAATGTGTTGTTAAATCCATAAAAGGTCAAAGAAGCTAAGAAGTGTATTCAACATGCAAATATTGATGCCTCTTGCAGAACGGGACCATCTAACAGATGTTGTTAGAATTAGTGGAGATTTTATTGAATGCAAACAAAATATGTATCCCTTACAATTTTGTAATTTGTGGAAACCAATATAAGTAATTTTGCCCGTTGCAAAATAACTTGTTTATCTTCATCCATTAATTAATTGTCGAACTTGTGTAAATTTTGATAAGACTCTTCACCTTTGACCATATGTCTACAATCATAGCCTTTACGTCTTCTTCAGTTCGATATTGTGGAACATCTAACTCAAAGTGAAACAACACTTTTAAGCGTTTCCATCTTGATCCGTACATTAGATGTGGCAACATGAGGTTAACCATCTAATCCTCAATTATTAACGAAGATTGAAAAAGCGTGATATATTCCTGCATACTCCATGGTTGTGTTTGATTTACTGTCATTTCGAACTTCTCAAGGTTCTACAATTTTGGAGTTCTAAAGGTTCTACAATTCCAGTCTCTTATTTATAGTGGTTCATGCCGGCTTTTGGAATTTCTTTCCAGACTGACATTTCGGAAGTAATATCAGTCATTAATGTATTGTCAAATCAATAATATATGTCATAGATTCCTGACGAATATGAGTCACGAAAGCACGTTCTAGATACACATTCTGAACGTCACATTTTGGAGAGATAGATTTCAGACAACGCATTTCTGACACTTATTTCGGACATGGCATTACAGACTATGAATATGTAGCTACCATGAATCATAAACGTAGAAATAAGTTGAGAATAAGTTCAACTGAGTTTGGTTTTTGACATTGTGTAGAAGCAGATTGATATGTTTGTTCAGATATTAACCCGTTTTCTGGATGGCCCAGATTTCCCTCTCCTAAATAAAATGCATGATGACATTTTCTAAGATATGAATGTTGTTGAAGAAGTGAATGAAAGGGATTATGAAACAATTAGGACACTAAATCAACGTGCATACGATATAGCGGAACAAGTAAATGAAAAGAAAAATGTGTTGTTAAATCCATAAAAGGTCAAAGAAGCTAAGAAGTGGATTCAACATGCAAATATTGATGCCTCTTGCAGAACGGGACCATCTAACAGATGTTGTTAGAATTAGTGGAGATTTTATTGAATGCAAACAAAATATGTATCCCTTACAATTTCCTAATTTGTGGAAACCAATATAAGTAATTTTGCCCGTTGCAAAATAACTTGTTTATCTTCATCCATTAATTAATTGTCGAACTTGTGTAAATTTTGATAAAACTCTTCACCTTTGACCATATGTCTACAATCATAGCCTTTACGTCTTCTTCAGTTCGATATTGTGGAACATCTAACTCAAAGTGAAACAACACTTTTAAGCGTTTCCATCAGGATCCGTACATTAGATGTGGCAACATGAGGTTAACCATCTAATCCTCAATTATTACCGAAGATTGAAAAAGCGTGATATATTCCTGCATACTCCATGGTTGTGTTTGATTTACTGTCATTTCGAACTTCTCAAGGTTCTACAATTTTGGAGTTCTAAAGGTTCTACAATTCCAGTCTCTTATTTATAGTGGTTCATGCCGGCTTTTGGAATTTCATTCCAGACTGACATTTCGGAAGTAATATCAGTCATTAATGTATTGTCAAATCAATAATATATGTCATAGATTCCTGATTAATATGAGTCACGAAAGCACGTTCTAGATACACATTCTGAACGTCACATTTTGGAGAGATAGATTTCAGACAACGCATTTCTGACACTTATTTCGGACATGGCATTTCAGACTATGAATATGTAGCTACCATGAATCATAAACGTAGAAATAAGTTGAGAATAAGTTCAACTGAGTTTGGTTTTTGACATTGTGTAGAAGAAGATTGATATGTTTGTTCAGATATTAACCCGTTTTCTGGATGGCCCAGATTTCCCTCTCCTGAATAAAATGCATGATGACATTTTCTAAGATATGAATGTTGTTGAAGAAGTAAATGAAAGGGATTATGAAACAATTAGGACACTAAATCAACGTGCATACGATATAGCAGAACAAGTAAATGAAAAAGAAAAATGTGTTGTTAAATCCATAAAACGTCAAAGAAGCTAAGAAGTGGATTCAACATGCAAATATTGATGCCTCGTGAAGAATGGGACCGTCTAATAGATGTTGTTAGAATTAGTGGAGATTTTATTGACTGCAAACAAAATATGTATCCCTTACAATTTCCTAATTTGTGAAAACAAATATAAGTAATTTTGCCCGTTGCAAAATAACTTGTTTATCTTCATCCATTATTTCGTTGTCGAACTTGTGTAAATTTTGATAAAATTCTTCACCTTTGACCATATGTCTACAATCTTAGCCTTTATGTCTTCTTCAGTTCAATACTGTGTAACATCTAACTCAAAGTGAAACAACACTTTTAAGCGTTTCCATCATGATTCGTACATTAGATGTGGCAGCATGAGGATAACCATATTATACTCAATTATTACCCAAGATTGAAAAGGCGTGATATCTTTCAGTATACTCCATGGTTTTGTCTGATTTACTGTCATTTCAACCTGCTCAAAGTTCTACAATTTTGGAGTTCTAAAGGTTCTACAATTCCAGTCTCTTATTTATAGTTGTTCATGCCGACTTTTGGAATTTCATTCCGGACTGACATTTCGGAAGTAATATCAGTCATTAATGTATAGTCAAATCAATAATATTTGTCATACATTCCTGACGAATATGAGTCACGAAAGCACGTTCTAGATACACATTCTGAACGTCACCTTCTGGAGAGATAGATTTTAGACAACGCATTTCTAACACTTATTCCCGACATGGCATTTCAGACTATGAATATGTAGCTACCATGAATCATAAACGTAGAAATAAGTTGAGAATGAGTTCAACTATGTTTGGTTTTTGACATTGTGTTGAAGAAGATTGATATGTTTGTTTAGATATTAACCCGTTTTCTGGATGGCCCAGATTTCCCACTTCTGAATGTCGTTGAAGAAGCAAACGAAAGGGATTATGAAACAATTGAGACACTAAATCAACGTGCATACGATATAGCAGAACAAGTAAATGAAAAAGAAAAATGTGTTGTTAAAGTCATAAAATGTCAAAGAAGCTAACAAGTGGATTCAACATGCAAATATTGATGCCTCTTGCAGAACGGGACCGTCTAATAGATGTTGTTAGAATTAATGGAGATTTTATTGACTGCAAACAAAATATGTATCCCTTACAATTTCCTAATTTGTGGAAACCAATATAAGTAATTTTTCCCGTTGCAAAATTACTTGTTTATCTTCATCCATTAATTCGTTGTCGAACTTGTGTAAATTTTGATAAAATTCTTCACCTTTGCCCATATGTCTACAATCTTAGCCTTTACGTCTTCTTCAGTTCTATACTGTGGAACATCTAACTCAAAGTGAAACAACTCTTTTAAGCGTTTCCATCATGATCCGTACATTAGATGTGGCAGCATGAGCATAACCATATTATCCTCAATTATTACCCAAGATTGAAAAAGCGTGATATCTTCTTGTATACTCCATGGTTGTGTTTGATTTTCTGTCATTTCGAACTTCTCAAGGTTCTACAACTCTAGAGTTCTAAAGATTCTACAATTCCAGTCTCTTATTTATAGTGGTTCATGCCGGCTTGTGGAATTTCATTCCGGACTGACATTTCGGAAGTAATATCAGTCATTATTGTATAGTCAAATCAAAAATATATGTCCTAGATTCTTGACGAATATGAGTCACGAAAGCACGTTCTAGATACACATTCTGAACGTCATATTTTAGAGAGATAGATTTCAGACAACGCATTTCTGACACTTATTTCGGACATGGCATTTCAGACTATGAATATCTAGCTACCATGAATCATAAACGTAGAAATAAGTTGATAATGAGTTCAACTGAGTTTGGTTTTTGACATTGTGTAGAAGAAGATTGATATGTTTGTTCAGATATTAACCCGTTTTCTGGATGGCCCAGATTTCCCTCTCCTGAATAAAATGCATGATGACATTTTCTAAGATATGAATGTTGTTGAAGAAGTAAACGAAAGGGATTATGAAACAATTAGGACACTAAATCAACGTGCATACGATATAGCAGAACAAGTAAATGAAAAAGAAAAATGTGTTGTTAAAGCCATAAAAGGTCAAAGAAGCTAAGAAGTGGATTCAACATGCAAATATTGATGCCTCGTGAAGAATGGGACCGTCTAATAGATGTTGTTAGAATTAGTGGAGATTTTATTGACTGCAAACAAAATATGTATCCCTTACAATTTCCTAATTTGTGAAAACAAATATAAGTAATTTTGCCCGTTGCAAAATAACTTGTTTATCTTCATCCATTATTTCGTTGTCGAACTTGTGTAAATTTTGATAAAACTTTTCACCTTTGACCATATGTCTACAATCTTAGCCTTTACGTCTTCTTCAGTTCGATACTGTGGAACATCTAACTCAAAGTGAAACAACACTTTTAAGCGTTTCCATCATGATCCATACATTAGATGTGGCAGCATGAGGATAATGATATTATCCTCAATTATTACCCAAGATTGAAAAAGCGTGATATCTTCCAGTATACTCCATGGTTGTGTTTGATTTACTGTCATTTCGAACTTCTCAAGGTTCTACAATTCTGGAGTTCTAAAGGTTCTACAATTCCAGTCTCTTATTTATAGTGGTTCATGCCGGCTTTTGGAATTTCATTCCAGACTGACATTTCGGAAGTAATATCAGTCATTAATGTATTGTCAAATCAATAATATATGTCCTAGATTCCAGACGAATATGAGTCACGAAAGCACGTTCTAGATACACATTCTGAATGTCACATTTTGGAAAGATAGATTTCAGACAACGCATTTCTGACACTTATTTCAGACATGGCATTTCAGACTATGAATATGTAGCTACCATCTTTCATAAACGTAGAAATAAGTTGAGAATGAGTTCAACTGAGTTTGGTTATTTACATTGTGTAGAAGAAGATTGATATGTTTGTTAAGATATTTACCCGTTTTCTGGATGGCCCAGATTTCCCTCTCCTGAATAAAATGCATGATGACATTTTCTAAGATATGAATGTCGTTGAAGAAGCAAACGAAAGGGATTTTGAAACAATTAGGACACTAAATCAACGTGCATACGATATAGCGGAACAAGTAAATGAAAAAGAAAAATGCATTGTTGAAGCCATAGAAGGTCAAAGAAGCTAAGAAGTGGATTCAACATGCAAATATTGATGCCTCTTGCAGAACGGGACCGTCTAACAGATGTTGTTAGAATTAGTGGAGATTTTATTGACTGCAAACTAAATATCTATCCCTTACAATTTTCTAATTTGTGGAAGCCAATATAACTAATTTTACCCCATGCAAAATTACTTGTTTATCTTCATCCATTAATTTGTTGTCGAACTTGTGTAAATTTTGATAAAATTCTTCACCTTTGACCATATGTCTATAATCTTAGCCTTTACGTCTTCTTCAGTTCAATACTGTGGAACATCTAACTGAAAGTGAAACAACACTTTTAAGCGTTTTCATCATGATCCGTACATTAGATATGGCAGCATGAGGATAACGATATTATCCTCAATTATTACCCAAGATTGAAAAAGCGTGATATCTTCCAGTATACTCCATGGTTGTGTTTGATTTACTGTCATTTCGAACTTCTCAAGGTTCTACAATTTTGGAGTTCTAAAGGTTCTACAATTCCAGTCTCTTATTTATAGTGGTTCATGCCGGCTTTTGGAATTTCATTCCGGACTGACATTTCGGAAGTAATATCAGTCATTAATATATAGTCAAATCAAAAATATATGTCATAGATTCCTGACGAATATGAGTCACGAAAGCACGTTCTAGATACACATTCTGAACGTCACATTTTGGAGAGATAGATTTCAGACAACGCATTTCTGACACTTATTTCGAACATGGCATTTCAGACTATGAATATGTAGCTACCATGAATCATAAACGTAGAAATAAGTTGAGAATAAGTTCAACTGAGTTTGGTTTTTGACATTGTGTAGAAGCAGATTGATATGTTTGTTCAGATATTAACCCGTTTTCTGGATGGCCTAGATTTCCCTCTCCTAAATAAAATGCATGATGACATTTTCTAAGATATGAATGTTGTTGAAGAAGTGAATGAAAGGGATTATGAAACAATTAGGACACTAAATCAACGTGCATACGATATAGCGGAACAAGTAAATGAAAAGAAAAATGTGTTGTTAAATCCATAAAAGGTCAAAGAAGCTAAGAAGTGGATTCAACATGCAAATATTGACGCCTCTTGCAGAACGGGACCATCTAACAGATGTTGTTAGAATTAGTGGAGATTTTATTGAATGCAAACAAAATATGTATCCCTTACAATTTCCTAATTTGTGGAAACCAATATAAGTAATTTTGCCCGTTGCAAAATAACTTGTTTATCTTCATCCATTAATTAATTGTCGAACTTGTGTAAATTTTGATAAAACTCTTCACCTTTGACCATATGTCTACAATCATAGCCTTTACGTCTTCTTTAGTTCGATATTGTGGAACATCTAACTCAATGTGAAACAACACTTTTAAGCGTTTCCATCATGATCCGTACATTAGATGTGGCAACATGAGGTTAACCATCTAATCCTCAATTATTACCGAAGATTGAAAAAGCGTGATATATTCCTGCATACTCCATGGTTGTGTTTGATTTACTGTCATTTCGAACTTCTCAAGGTTCTACAATTTTGGAGTTCTAAAGGTTCTACAATTCCAGTCTCTTATTTATAGTGGTTCATGCCGGCTTTTGGAATTTCATTCCAGACTGACATTTCGGAAGTAATATCAGTCATTAATGTATTGTCAAATCAATAATATATGTCATAGATTCCTGATGAATATGAGTCACGAAAGCACGTTCTAGATACACATTCTGAACGTCACATTTTGGAGAGATAGATTTCAGACAACGCATTTCTGACACTTATTTCGGACATGGCATTTCAGACTATGAATATGTAGCTACCATGAATCATAAACGTAGAAATAAGTTGAGAATAAGTTCAACTGAGTTTGGTTTTTGACATTGTGTAGAAGCAGATTGATATGTTTGTTCAGATATTAACCCGTTTTCTGGATGGCCCAGATTTCCCTCTCTTAAATAAAATGCATGATGACATTTTCTAAGATATGAATGTTGTTGAAGAAGTGAATGAAAGGGATTATGAAACAATTAGGACACTAAATCAACGTGCATACGATATAGCGGAACAAGTAAATGAAAAGAAAAATGTGTTGTTAAATCCATAAAAGGTCAAAGAAGCTAAGAAGTGGATTCAACATGCAAATATTGATGCCTCTTGCAGAACGGGACCGTCTAACAGATGTTGTTAGAATTAGTGGAGATTTTATTGACTGCAAACAAAATATCTATCCCTTACAATTTTATAATTTGTGGAAGCCAATATAAGTAATTTTGCCCGTTGCAAAATTACTTGTTTATCTTCATCCATTAATTTGTTGTCGAACTTGTGTAAATTTTGATAAAATTCTTCACCTTTGACCATATGTCTACAATCTTAGCCTTTACGTCTTCTTCAGTTCGATACTGTGGAACATCTAACTCAAAGTGAAATATCACTTTTAAGCGTTTCCATCATGATCCATACATTAGATGTGGCAGCATGAGGATAACGATATTATCCTCAATTATTACCCAAGATTGAAAAAGCGTGATATCTTCCAGTATACTCCATGGTTGTGTTTGATTTACTGTCATGTCGAGCTTCTCAAGGTTCTACAATTCTGGAGTTATAAAGTTTCTACAATTCCAGTCTCTTATTTATAGTGGTTCATGCCGGCTTTTGGAATTTCATTCCAGACTGACATTTCGGAAGTAATATCAGTCATTAATGTATTGTCAAATCAATAATATATGTCCTAGATTCCTGACGAATATGAGTCACGAAAGCACGTTCTAGATACACATTCTGAACGTCACATTTTGGAGAGATAGATTTCAGACAACGCATTTCTGACACTTATTTCGGACATGGCATTTCAGACTATGAATATGTAGCTACCATCTTTCATAAACGTAGAAATAAGTTGAGAATGAGTTCAACTGAGTTTGGTTATTTACATTGTGTAGAAGAAGATTGATATGTTTGTTAAGATATTTACCTGTTTTCTGGATGGCCCGGATTTCCCTCTCCTGAATAAAATGCATGATGACATTTTCTAAGATATGAATGTCGTTGAAGAAGCAAACGAAAGGGATTATGAAACAATTAGGACACTAAATCAACGTGCATACGATATAGCGGAACAAGTAAATGAAAAAGAAAAATGCATTGTTGAAGCCATAGAAGGTCAAAGAAGCTAAGAAGTGGATTCAACATGCAAATATTGATGCCTCTTGCAGAACGGGACCGTCTAACAGATGTTGTTAGAATTAGTGGAGATTTTATTGACTGCAAACAAAATATCTATCCCTTATAATTTTCTAATTTGTGGAAGCCAATATAAGTAATTTTTCCCGTTGCAAAATTACTTGTTTATCTTAATCCATTAATTCGTTGTCGAACTTGTGTAAATTTTGATAAAATTCTTCACCTTTGACCATATGTCTATAATCTTAGCCTTTACGTCTTCTTCAGTTCGATACTGTGGAACATCTAACTGAAAGTGAAACAACACTTTTAAGCGTTTTCATCATGATCCGTACATTAGATATGGCAGCATGAGGATAACGATATTATCCTCAATTATTACCCAAGATTGAAAAAGCGTGATATCTTCCAGTATACTCCATGGTTGTGTTTGATTTACTGTCATTTCGAACTTCTCAAGGTTCTACAATTTTGGAGTTCTAAAGGTTCTACAATTCCAGTCTCTTATTTATAGTGGTTCATGCCGGCTTTTGGAATTTCATTCCGGACTGACATTTCGGAAGTAATATCAGTCATTAATGTATTGTCAAATCAATAATATATGTCATAGATTCCTGACGAATATGAGTCACGAAAGCACGTTCTAGATACACATTCTGAACGTCACATTTTGGAGAGATAGATTTCAGACAACGCATTTCTGACACTTATTTCGGACATGGCATTTCAGACTATGAATATGTAGCTACCATGAATCATAAACGTAGAAATAAGTTGAGAATAAGTTCAACTGAGTTTGGTTTTTGACATTGTGTAGAAGCAGATTGATATGTTTGTTCAGATATTAACCCGTTTTCTGGATGGCCCAGATTTCCCTCTCCTAAATAAAATGCATGATGACATTTTCTAAGATATGAATGTTGTTGAAGAAGTGAATGAAAGGGATTATGAAACAATTAGGACACTAACTCAACGTGCATACGATATAGCGGAACAAGTAAATGAAAAGAAAAATGTGTTGTTAAATCCATAAAAGGTCAAAGAAGCTAAGAAGTGGATTCAACATGCAAATATTGACGCCTCTTGCAGAACGGGACCATCTAACAGATGTTGTTAGAATTAGTGGAGATTTTATTGAATGCAAACAAAATATGTATCCCTTACAATTTCCTAATTTGTGGAAACCAATATAAGTAATTTTGCCCGTTGCAAAATAACTTGTTTATCTTCATCCATTAATTAATTGTCGAACTTGTGTAAATTTTGATAAAACTCTTCACCTTTGACCATATGTCTACAATCATAGCCTTTACGTCTTCTTTAGTTCGATATTGTGGAACATCTAACTCAAAGTGAAACAACACTTTTAAGCGTTTCCATCATGATCCGTACATTAGATGTGGCAACATGAGGTTAACCATCTAATCCTCAATTATTACCGAAGATTGAAAAAGCGTGATATATTCCTGCATACTGCATGGTTGTGTTTGATTTACTGTCATTTCGAACTTCTCAAGGTTCTACAATTTTGGAGTTCTAAAGGTTCTACAATTCCAGTCTCTTATTTATAGTGGTTCATGCCGGCTTTTGGAATTTCATTCCAGACTGACATTTCGGAAGTAATATCAGTCATTAATGTATTGTCAAATCAATAATATATGTCATAGATTCCTGACGAATATGAGTCACGAAAGCACGTTCTAGATACACATTCTGAACGTCACATTTTGGAGAGATAGATTTCAGACAACGCATTTCTGACACTTATTTCGGACATGGCATTTCAGACTATGAATATGTAGCTACCATGAATCATAAACGTAGAAATAAGTTGAGAATAAGTTCAACTGAGTTTGGTTTTTGACATTGTGTAGAAGCAGATTGATATGTTTGTTCAGATATTAACCCGTTTTCTTGATGGCCCAGATTTCCCTCTCCTAAATAAAATGCATGATGACATTTTCTAAGATATAAATGTTGTTGAAGAAGTGAATGAAAGGGATTATGAAACAATTAGGACACTAACTCAACGTGCATACGATATAGCGGAACAAGTAAATGAAAAGAAAAATGTGTTGTTAAATCCATAAAAGGTCAAAGAAGCTAAGAAGTGGATTCAACATGCAAATATTGACGCCTCTTGCAGAACGGGACCATCTAACAGATGTTGTTAGAATTAGTGGAGATTTTATTGAATGCAAACAAAATATGTATCCCTTACAATTTCCTAATTTGTGGAAACCAATATAAGTAATTTTGCCCGTTGCAAAATAACTTGTTTATCTTCATCCATTAATTAATTGTCGAACTTGTGTAAATTTTGATAAAACTCTTCACCTTTGACCATATGTCTACAATCATAGCCTTTACGTCTTCTTTAGTTCGATATTGTGGAACATCTAACTCAAAGTGAAACAACACTTTTAAGCGTTTCCATCATGATCCGTACATTAGATGTGGCAACATGAGGTTAACCATCTAATCCTCAATTATTACCGAAGATTGAAAAAGCGTGATATATTCCTGCATACTCCATGGTTGTGTTTGATTTACTGTCATTTCGAACTTCTCAAGGTTCTACAATTTTGGAGTTCTAAAGGTTCTACAATTCCAGTCTCTTATTTATAGTGGTTCATGCCGGCTTTTAGAATTTCATTCCAGACTGACATTTCGGAAGTAATATCAGTCATTAATGTATTGTCAAATCAATAATATATGTCATAGATTCCTGACGAATATGAGTCACGAAAGCACGTTCTAGATACACATTCTGAACGTCACATTTTGGAGAGATAGATTTCAGACAACGCATTTCTGACACTTATTTCGGACATGGCATTTCAGACTATGAATATGTAGCTACCATGAATCATAAACGTAGAAATAAGTTGAGAATAAGTTCAACTGAGTTTGGTTTTTGACATTGTGTAGAAGCAGATTGATATGTTTGTTCAGATATTAACCCGTTTTCTGGATGGCCCAGATTTCCCTCTCCTAAATAAAATGCATGATGACATTTTCTAAGATATGAATGTTGTTGAAGAAGTGAATGAAAGGGATTATGAAACAATTAGGACACTAAATCAACGTGCATACGATATAGCGGAACAAGTAAATGAAAAGAAAAATGTGTTGTTAAATCCATAAAAGGTCAAAGAAGCTAAGAAGTGGATTCAACATGCAAATATTGACGCCTCTTGCAGAACGGGACCATCTAACAGATGTTGTTAGAATTAGTGGAGATTTTATTGAATGCAAACAAAATATGTATCCCTTACAATTTCCTAATTTGTGGAAACCAATATAAGTAATTTTGCCCGTTGCAAAATAACTTGTTTATCTTCATCCATTAATTAATTGTCGAACTTGTGTAAATTTTGATAAAACTCTTCACCTTTGACCATATGTCTACAATCATAGCCTTTACGTCTTCTTTAGTTCGATATTGTGGAACATCTAACTCAAAGTGAAACAACACTTTTAAGCGTTTCCATCATGATCCGTACATTAGATGTGGCAACATGAGGTTAACCATCTAATCCTCAATTATTACCGAAGATTGAAAAAGCGTGATATATTCCTGCATACTCCATGGTTGTGTTTGATTTACTGTCATTTCGAACTTCTCAAGGTTCTACAATTTTGGAGTTCTAAAGGTTCTACAATTCCAGTCTCTTATTTATAGTGGTTCATGCCGGCTTTTAGAATTTCATTCCAGACTGACATTTCGGAAGTAATATCAGTCATTAATGTATTGTCAAATCAATAATATATGTCATAGATTCCTGACGAATATGAGTCACGAAAGCACGTTCTAGATACACATTCTGAACGTCACATTTTGGAGAGATAGATTTCAGACAACGCATTTCTGACACTTATTTCGGACATGGCATTTCAGACTATGAATATGTAGCTACCATGAATCATAAACGTAGAAATAAGTTGAGAATAAGTTCAACTGAGTTTGGTTTTTGACATTGTGTAGAAGCAGATTGATATGTTTGTTCAGATATTAACCCGTTTTCTGGATGGCCCAGATTTCCCTCTCCTAAATAAAATGCATGATGACATTTTCTAAGATATGAATGTTGTTGAAGAAGTGAATGAAAGGGATTATGAAACAATTAGGACACTAAATCAACGTGCATACGATATAGCGGAACAAGTAAATGAAAAGAAAAATGTGTTGTTAAATCCATAAATGGTCAAAGAAGCTAAGAAGTGGATTCAACATGCAAATATTGATGCCTCTTGCAGAACGGGACCGTCTAACAGATGTTGTTAGAATTAGTGGAGATTTTATTGACTGCAAACAAAATATCTATCCCTTACAATTTTATAATTTGTGGAAGTCAATATAAGTAATTTTGCCCGTTGCAAAATTACTTGTTTATCTTCATCCATTAATTTGTTGTCGAACTTGTGTAAATTTTGATAAAACTCTTCACCTTTGACCATATGTCTACAATCATAGCCTTTACGTCTTCTTTAGTTCGATATTGTGGAACATCTAACTCAAAGTGAAACAACACTTTTAAGCGTTTCCATCATGATCCGTACATTAGATGTGGCAACATGAGGTTAACCATCTAATCCTCAATTATTACCGAAGATTGAAAAAGCGTGATATATTCCTGCATACTCCATGGTTGTGTTTGATTTACTGTCATTTCGAACTTCTCAAGGTTCTACAATTTTGGAGTTCTAAAGGTTCTACAATTCCAGTCTCTTATTTATAGTGGTTCATGCCGGCTTTTGGAATTTCATTCCAGACTGACATTTCTGAAGTAATATCAGTCATTAATGTATTGTCAAATCAATAATATATGTCATAGATTCCTGACGAATATGAGTCACGAAAGCACGTTCTAGATACACATTCTGAACGTCACATTTTGGAGAGATAGATTTCAGACAACGCATTTCTGACACTTATTTCGGACATGGCATTTCAGACTATGAATATGTAGCTACCATGAATCATAAACGTAGAAATAAGTTGAGAATAAGTTCAACTGAGTTTGGTTTTTGACATTGTGTAGAAGCAGATTGATATGTTTGTTCAGATATTAACCCGTTTTCTGGATGGCCCAGATTTCCCTCTCCTAAATAAAATGCATGATGACATTTTCTAAGATATGAATGTTGTTGAAGAAGTGAATGAAAGGGATTATGAAACAATTAGGACACTAAATCAACGTGCATACGATATAGCGGAACAAGTAAATGAAAAGAAAAATGTGTTGTTAAATCCATAAAAGGTCAAAGAAGCTAAGAAGTGGATTCAACATGCAAATATTGACGCCTCTTGCAGAACGGGACCATCTAACAGATGTTGTTAGAATTAGTGGAGATTTTATTGAATGCAAACAAAATATGTATCCCTTACAATTTCCTAATTTGTGGAAACCAATATAAGTAATTTTGCCCGTTGCAAAATAACTTGTTTATCTTCATCCATTAATTAATTGTCGAACTTGTGTAAATTTTGATAAAACTCTTCACCTTTGACCATATGTCTACAATCATAGCCTTTACGTCTTCTTTAGTTCGATATTGTGGAACATCTAACTCAAAGTGAAACAACACTTTTAAGCGTTTCCATCATGATCCGTACATTAGATGTGGCAACATGAGGTTAACCATCTAATCCTCAATTATTACCGAAGATTGAAAAAGCGTGATATATTCCTGCATACTCCATGGTTGTGTTTGATTTACTGTCATTTCGAACTTCTCAAGGTTCTACAATTTTGGAGTTCTAAAGGTTCTACAATTCCAGTCTCTTATTTATAGTGGTTCATGCCGGCTTTTAGAATTTCATTCCAGACTGACATTTCGGAAGTAATATCAGTCATTAATGTATTGTCAAATCAATAATATATGTCATAGATTCCTGACGAATATGAGTCACGAAAGCACGTTCTAGATACACATTCTGAACGTCACATTTTGGAGAGATAGATTTCAGACAACGCATTTCTGACACTTATTTCGGACATGGCATTTCAGACTATGAATATGTAGCTACCATGAATCATAAACGTAGAAATAAGTTGAGAATAAGTTCAACTGAGTTTGGTTTTTGACATTGTGTAGAAGCAGATTGATATGTTTGTTCAGATATTAACCCGTTTTCTGGATGGCCCAGATTTCCCTCTCCTAAATAAAATGCATGATGACATTTTCTAAGATATGAATGTTGTTGAAGAAGTGAATGAAAGGGATTATGAAACAATTAGGACACTAAATCAACGTGCATACGATATAGCGGAACAAGTAAATGAAAAGAAAAATGTGTTGTTAAATCCATAAATGGTCAAAGAAGCTAAGAAGTGGATTCAACATGCAAATATTGATGCCTCTTGCAGAACGGGACCGTCTAACAGATGTTGTTAGAATTAGTGGAGATTTTATTGACTGCAAACAAAATATCTATCCCTTACAATTTTATAATTTGTGGAAGTCAATATAAGTAATTTTGCCCGTTGCAAAATTACTTGTTTATCTTCATCCATTAATTTGTTGTCGAACTTGTGTAAATTTTGATAAAACTCTTCACCTTTGACCATATGTCTACAATCATAGCCTTTACGTCTTCTTTAGTTCGATATTGTGGAACATCTAACTCAAAGTGAAACAACACTTTTAAGCGTTTCCATCATGATCCGTACATTAGATGTGGCAACATGAGGTTAACCATCTAATCCTCAATTATTACCGAAGATTGAAAAAGCGTGATATATTCCTGCATACTCCATGGTTGTGTTTGATTTACTGTCATTTCGAACTTCTCAAGGTTCTACAATTTTGGAGTTCTAAAGGTTCTACAATTCCAGTCTCTTATTTATAGTGGTTCATGCCGGCTTTTGGAATTTCATTCCAGACTGACATTTCTGAAGTAATATCAGTCATTAATGTATTGTCAAATCAATAATATATGTCATAGATTCCTGACGAATATGAGTCACGAAAGCACGTTCTAGATACACATTCTGAACGTCACATTTTGGAGAGATAGATTTCAGACAACGCATTTCTGACACTTATTTCGGACATGGCATTTCAGACTATGAATATGTAGCTACCATGAATCATAAACGTAGAAATAAGTTGAGAATAAGTTCAACTGAGTTTGGTTTTTGACATTGTGTAGAAGCAGATTGATATGTTTGTTCAGATATTAACCCGTTTTCTTGATGGCCCAGATTTCCCTCTCCTAAATAAAATGCATGATGACATTTTCTAAGATATAAATGTTGTTGAAGAAGTGAATGAAAGGGATTATGAAACAATTAGGACACTAACTCAACGTGCATACGATATAGCGGAACAAGTAAATGAAAAGAAAAATGTGTTGTTAAATCCATAAAAGGTCAAAGAAGCTAAGAAGTGGATTCAACATGCAAATATTGACGCCTCTTGCAGAACGGGACCATCTAACAGATGTTGTTAGAATTAGTGGAGATTTTATTGAATGCAAACAAAATATGTATCCCTTACAATTTCCTAATTTGTGGAAACCAATATAAGTAATTTTGCCCGTTGCAAAATAACTTGTTTATCTTCATCCATTAATTAATTGTCGAACTTGTGTAAATTTTGATAAAACTCTTCACCTTTGACCATATGTCTACAATCATAGCCTTTACGTCTTCTTTAGTTCGATATTGTGGAACATCTAACTCAAAGTGAAACAACACTTTTAAGCGTTTCCATCATGATCCGTACATTAGATGTGGCAACATGAGGTTAACCATCTAATCCTCAATTATTACCGAAGATTGAAAAAGCGTGATATATTCCTGCATACTGCATGGTTGTGTTTGATTTACTGTCATTTCGAACTTCTCAAGGTTCTTAAATTTTGGAGTTCTAAAGGTTCTACAATTCCAGTCTCTTATTTATAGTGGTTCATGCCAGCTTTTAGAATTTCATTCCAGACTGACATTTCGGAAGTAATATCATTCATTAATGTATTGTCAAATCAATAATATATGTCATAGATTCCTGACGAATATGAGTCACGAAAGCACGTTCTAGATACACATTCTGAACGTCACATTTTGGAGAGATAGATTTCAGACAACGCATTTCTGACACTTATTTCGGACATGGCATTTCAGACTATGAATATGTAGCTACCATGAATCATAAACGTAGAAATAAGTTGAGAATAAGTTCAACTGAGTTTGGTTTTTGACATTGTGTAGAAGCAGATTGATATGTTTGTTCAGATATTAACCCGTTTTCTGGATGGCCCAGATTTCCCTCTCCTAAATAAAATGCATGATGACATTTTCTAAGATATGAATGTTGTTGAAGAAGTGAATGAAAGGGATTATGAAACAATTAGGACACTAAATCAACGTGCATACGATATAGCGGAACAAGTAAATGAAAAGAAAAATGTGTTGTTAAATCCATAAATGGTCAAAGAAGCTAAGAAGTGGATTCAACATGCAAATATTGATGCCTCTTGCAGAACGGGACCGTCTAACAGATGTTGTTAGAATTAGTGGAGATTTTATTGACTGCAAACAAAATATCTATCCCTTACAATTTTATAATTTGTGGAAGCCAATATAAGTAATTTTGCCCGTTGCAAAATTACTTGTTTATCTTCATCCATTAATTTGTTGTCGAACTTGTGTAAATTTTGATAAAATTCTTCACCTTTGACCATATGTCTACAATCTTAGCCTTTACGTCTTCTTCAGTTCGATACTGTGGAACATCTAACTCAAAGTGAAATATCACTTTTAAGCGTTTCCATCATGATCCATACATTAGATGTGGCAGCATGAGGATAACGATATTATCCTCAATTATTACCCAAGATTGAAAAAGCGTGATATCTTCCAGTATACTCCATGGTTGTGTTTGATTTACTGTCATTTCGAGCTTCTCAAGGTTCTACAATTCTGGAGTTATAAAGGTTCTACAATTCCAGTCTCTTATTTATAGTGGTTCTTGCCGGCTTTTGGAATTTCATTCCAGACTGACATTTCGGAAGTAATATCAGTCATTAATGTATTGTCAAATCAATAATATATGTCCTAGATTCCTGACGAATATGAGTCACGAAAGCACGTTCTAGATACACATTCTGAACGTCACATTTTGGAGAGATAGATTTCAGACAACGCATTTCTGACACTTATTTCGGACATGGCATTTCAGACTATGAATATGTAGCTAGCATCTTTCATAAACGTAGAAATAAGTTGAGAATGAGTTCAAGTGAGTTTGGTTTTTGACATTGTGTAGAAGAAGATTGATATGTTTGTTAAGATATTTACCCGTTTTCTGGATGGCCCGGATTTCCCTCTCCTGAATAAAATGCATGATGACATTTTCTAAGATATGAATGTCGTTGAAGAAGCAAACGAAAGGGATTATGAAACAATTAGGACACTAAATCAACGTGCATACGATATAGCGGAACAAGTAAATGAAAAAGAAAAATGCATTGTTGAAGCCATAGAAGGTCAAAGAAGCTAAGAAGTGGATTCAACATGCAAATATTGATGCCTCTTGCAGAACGGGACCGTCTAACAGATGTTGTTAGAATTAGTGGAGATTTTATTGACTTCAAACAAAATATCTATCCCTTACAATTTTCTAATTTGTGGAAGCCAATATAAGTAATTTTTCCCGTTGCAAAATTACTTGTTTATCTTCATCCATTAATTCGTTGTCGAACTTGTGTAAATTTTGATAAAATTCTTCACCTTTGACCATATGTCTATAATCTTAGCCTTTACGTCTTCTTCAGTTCGATACTGTGGAACATCTAACTGAAAGTGAAACAACACTTTTAAGCGTTTTCATCATGATCCGTACATTAGATATGGCAGCATGAGGATAACGATATTATCCTCAATTATTACCCAAGATTGAAAAAGCGTGATATCTTCTAGTATACTCCATGGTTGTGTTTGATTTACTGTCATTTCGAACTTCTCAAGGTTCTACAATTTTGGAGTTCTAAAGGTTCTACAATTCCAGTCTCTTATTTATAGTGGTTCATGCCGGCTTTTGGAATTTCATTCCGGACTGACATTTCGGAAGTAATATCAGTCATTAATATATAGTCAAATCAAAAATATATGTCATAGATTCCTGACGAATATGAGTCACGAAAGCACGTTCTAGATACACATTCTGAACGTCACATTTTGGAGAGATAGATTTCAGACAACGCATTTCTGACACTTATTTCGGACATGGCATTTCAGACTATGAATATGTAGCTACCATGAATCATAAACGTAGAAATAAGTTGAGAATAAGTTCAACTGAGTTTGGTTTTTGACATTGTGTAGAAGCAGATTGATATGTTTGTTCAGATATTAACCCGTTTTCTGGATGGCCCAGATTTCCCTCTCCTAAATAAAATGCATGATGACATTTTCTAAGATATGAATGTTGTTGAAGAAGTGAATGAAAGGGATTATGAAACAATTAGGACACTAAATCAACGTGCATACGATATAGCGGAACAAGTAAATGAAAAGAAAAATGTGTTGTTAAATCCATAAAAGGTCAAAGAAGCTAAGAAGTGGATTCAACATGCAAATATTGATGCCTCTTGCAGAACGGGACCATCTAACAGATGTTGTTAGAATTAGTGGAGATTTTATTGAATGCAAACAAAATATGTATCCCTTACAATTTCCTAATTTGTGGAAATCAATATAAGTAATTTTGCCCGTTGCAAAATAACTTGTTTATCTTCATCCATTAATTCATTGTCGAACTTGTGTAAATTTTGATAAAACTCTTCACCTTTGACCATATGTCTACAATCATAGCCTTTACGTCTTCTTCAGTTCGATATTGTGGAACATCTAACTCAAAGTGAAACAACACTTTTAAGCGTTTCCATCATGATCCGTACATTAGATGTGGCAACATGAGGTTAACCATCTAATCCTCAATTATTACCGAAGATTGAAAAAGCGTGATATATTCCTGCATACTCCATGGTTGTGTTTGATTTACTGTCATTTCGAACTTCTCAAGGTTCTACAATTCTGGAGTTCTAAAGGTTCTACAATTCCAGTCTCTTATTTATAGTGGTTCATGCCGGCTTTTGGAATTTCATTCCAGATTCACATTTCGGAAGTAATATCAGTCATTAATGTATTGTCAAATCAATAATATATGTCATAGATTCCTGACGAATTTGAGTCACGAAAGCACATTCTAGATACACATTTTGAACGTCACATTTTGGAGAGATAGATTTCAGACAACACATTTCTGACACTTATTTCGGACATGACATTTCAAACTATGAATATGTAGCTACCATCTTTCATAAACGTAGAAATAAGTTGAGAATGAGTTCAACTGAGTTTGGTTTTTGACATTGTGTAGAAGAAGATTGATATGTTTGTTAAGATATTTACCCGTTTTCTGGATGGCCCAGATTTCCCTCTCCTAAATAAAATGCATGATGACATTTTCTAAGATATGAAAGTCGTAGAAGAAGCAAACGAAAGGGATTATGAAACAATTAGGACACTAAATCAACGTGCATACGATATAGCGGAACAAGTAAATGAAAAAGAAAAATGCATTGTTGAAGCCATAGAAGGTCAAAGAAGCTAAGAAGTGGATTCAACATGCAAATATTGATGCCTCTTGCAGAACGGGACCGTCTAACAGATGTTGTTAGAATTAGTTGAGATTTTATTGACTGCAAATAAAATATCTATCCTTTACAATTTTATAATTTGTGGAAGCCAATATAAGTAATTTTGCCCGTTGCAAAATTACTTGTTTATCTTCATCCATTAATTTGTTGTCGAACTTGTGTAAATTTTGATAAAGTTCTTCACCTTTGACCATATGTCTATAATCTTAGCCTTTACGTCTTCTTCAGTTCGATACTGTGGAACATCTAACTGAAAGTGAAACAACACTTTTAAGCGTTTTCATCATGATCCGTACATTAGATATGGCAGCATGAGGATAACGATATTATCCTCAATTATTACCCAAGATTGAAAAAGCGTGATATCTTCCAGTATACTCCATGGTTGTGTTTGATTTACTGTCATTTCAAACTTCTCAAGGTTCTACAATTTTGGAGTTCTAAAGGTTCTACAATTCCAGTCTCCTATTTATAGTGGTTCATGCCGGCTTTTGGAATTTCATTCCGGACTGACATTTCGGAAGTAATATCAGTCATTAATATATAGTCAAATCAAAAATATATGTCATAGATTCCTGACGAATATGAGTCACGAAAGCACGTTCTAGATACACATTCTGAACGTCACATTTTGGAGAGATAGATTTCAGACAACGCATTTCTGACACTTATTTCGGACATGGCATTTCAGACTATGAATATGTAGCTACCATGAATCATAAACGTAGAAATAAGTTGAGAATGAGTTCAACTGAGTTTGGTTTTTGACATTGTGTAGAAGCAGATTGATATGTTTGTTCAGATATTAACCCGTTTTCTGGATGGCCCAGATTTCCCTCTCCTAAATAAAATGCATGATGACATTTTCTAAGATATGAATGTTGTTGAAGAAGTAAATGAAAGGGATTATGAAACTATTAGGACACTAAATCAACGTGCATACGATATAGCGGAACAAGTAAATGAAAAGAAAAATGTGTTGTTAAATCCATAAAAGGTCAAAGAAGCTAAGAAGTGGATTCAACATGCAAATATTGATGCCTCTTGCAGAACGGGACCATCTAACAGATGTTGTTAGAATTAGTGGAGATTTTATTGAATGCAAACAAAATATGTATCCCTTACAATTTCCTAATTTGTGGAAACCAATATAAGTAATTTTGCCCGTTGCAAAATAACTTGTTTATCTTCATCCATTAATTCATTGTCGAACTTGTGTAAATTTTGATAAAACTCTTCACCTTTGACCATATGTCTACAATCATAGCCTTTACGTCTTCTTCAGTTCGATATTGTGGAACATCTAACTCAAAGTGAAACAACACTTTTAAGCGTTTCCATCATGATCCGTACATTAGATGTCGCAACATGAGGTTAACCATCTAATCCTCAATTATTACCAAAGATTGAAAAAGCGTGATATATTCCTGCATACTCCATGGTTGTGTTTGATTTACTGTCATTTCGAACTTCTCAAGGTTCTACAATTCTGGAGTTCTAAAGGTTCTACAATTCCAGTCTCTTATTTATAGTGGTTCATGCCGGCTTTTGGAATTTCATTCCAGATTCACATTTCGGAAGTAATATCAGTCATTAATGTATTGTCAAATCAATAATATATGTCATAGATTCCTGACGAATTTGAGTCACGAAAGCACATTCTAGATACACATTTTGAACGTCACATTTTGGAGAGATAGATTTCAGACAACACATTTCTGACACTTATTTCGGACATGACATTTCAAACTATGAATATGTAGCTACCATCTTTCATAAACGTAGAAATAAGTTGAGAATGAGTTCAACTGAGTTTGGTTTTTGACATTGTGTAGAAGAAGATTGATATGTTTGTTAAGATATTTACCCGTTTTCTGGATGGCCCAGATTTCCCTCTCCTGAATAAAATGCATGATGACATTTTCTAAGATATGAAAGTCGTAGAAGAAGCAAACGAAAGGGATTATGAAACAATTAGGACACTAAATCAACGTGCATACGATATAGCGGAACAAGTAAATGAAAAAGAAAAATGCATTGTTGAAGCCATAGAAGGTCAAAGAAGCTAAGAAGTGGATTCAACATGCAAATATTGATGCCTCTTGCAGAACGGGACCGTCTAACAGATGTTGTTAGAATTAGTTGAGATTTTATTGACTGCAAATAAAATATCTATCCTTTACAATTTTATAATTTGTGGAAGCCAATATAAGTAATTTTGCCCGTTGCAAAATTACTTGTTTATCTTCATCCATTAATTTGTTGTCGAACTTATGTAAATTTTGATAAAGTTCTTCACCTTTGACCATATGTCTATAATCTTAGCCTTTACGTCTTCTTCAGTTCGATACTGTGGAACATCTAACTGAAAGTGAAACAACACTTTTAAGCGTTTTCATCATGATCCGTACATTAGATATGGCAGCATGAGGATAACGATATTATCCTCAATTATTACCCAAGATTGAAAAAGCGTGATATCTTCCAGTATACTCCATGGTTGTGTTTGATTTACTGTCATTTCAAACTTCTCAAGGTTCTACAATTTTGGAGTTCTAAAGGTTCTACAATTCCAGTCTCCTATTTATAGTGGTTCATGCCGGCTTTTGGAATTTCATTCCGGACTGACATTTCGGAAGTGATATCAGTCATTAATATATAGTCAAATCAAAAATATATGTCATAGATTCCTGACGAATATGAGTCACGAAAGCACGTTCTAGATACACATTCTGAACGTCACATTTTGGAGAGATAGATTTCAGACAACGCATTTCTGACACTTATTTCGGACATGGCATTTCAGACTATGAATATGTGGCTACCATGAATCATAAACGTAGAAATAAGTTGAGAATGAGTTCAACTGAGTTTGGTTTTTGACATTGTGTAGAAGCAGATTGATATGTTTGTTCCGATATTAACCCGTTTTCTGGATGGCCCAGATTTCCCTCTCCTAAATAAAATGCATGATGACATTTTCTAAGATATGAATGTTGTTGAAGAAGTAAATGAAAGGGATTATGAAACAATTAGGACACTAAATCAACGTGCATACGATATAGCGGAACAAGTAAATGAAAAGAAAAATGTGTTGTTAAATCCATAAAAGGTCAAAGAAGCTAAGAAGTGGATTCAACATGCAAATATTGATGCCTCTTGCAGAACGGGACCATCTAACAGATGTTGTTAGAATTAGTGGAGATTTTATTGAATGCAAACAAAATATGTATCCCTTACAATTTCCTAATTTGTGGAAACCAATATAAGTAATTTTGCCCGTTGCAAAATAACTTGTTTATCTTCATCCATTAATTCATTGTCGAACTTGTGTAAATTTTGATAAAACTCTTCACCTTTGACCATATGTCTACAATCATAGCCTTTACGTCTTCTTCAGTTCGATATTGTGGAACATCTAACTCAAAGTGAAACAACACTTTTAAGCGTTTCCATCATGATCCGTACATTAGATGTGGCAACATGAGGTTAACCATCTAATCCTCAGTTATTACCGAAGATTGAAAAAGCGTGATATATTCCTGCATACTCCATGGTTGTGTTTGATTTACTGTCATTTCGAACTTCTCAAGGTTCTACAATTCTGGAGTTCTAAAGGTTCTACAATTCCAGTCTCTTATTTATAGTGGTTCATGCCGGCTTTTGGAATTTCATTCCAGATTCACATTTCGGAAGTAATATCAGTCATTAATGTATTGTCAAATCAATAATATATGTCATAGATTCCTGACGAATTTGAGTCACGAAAGCACATTCTAGATACACATTTTGAACGTCACATTTTGGAGAGATAGATTTCAGACAATGCATTTCTGACACTTATTTCGGACATGACATTTCAAACTATGAATATGTAGCTACCATCTTTCATAAACATAGAAATAAGTTGAGAATGAGTTCAACTGAGTTTGGTTTTTGACATTGTGTAGAAGAAGATTGATATGTTTGTTTAGATATTAACCCATTTTCTGGATGGCCCAGATTTCCCACTCCTGAATAAAATGCATGATGACATTTTCTAAGATATGAATGTCGTTGAAGAAGCAAACGAAAGGGATTATGAAACAATTAAGACATGAAATCAACGTGCATACGATATAGCAGAACAAGTAAATGAAATAGAAAAATGCATTGTTAAAGTCATAAAATGTCAAACAAGTTAACAAGTGGATTCAACATGCAAATGTTGATGCCTCTTGCAGAACGGGACCGTCTAATAGATGTTGTTAGAATTAATGGAGATTTTATTGACTGCAAACAAAATATGTATCCCTTACAATTTCCTAATTTGTGGAAACCAATATAATTTTTGGAAACCAATATAAGTAATTTTTCCCGTTGCAAAATTACTTGTTTATCTTCATCCATTAATTCGTTGTCGAACTTGTGTAAATTTTGATAAAATTCTTCACCTTTGCCCATATGTCAATAATCTTTGCCTTTACGTCTTCTTCAGTTCTATACTGTGGAACATCTAACTCAAAGTGAAACAACAATTTTAAGCGTTTCCATCATGATCCATACATTAGATGTGGCAGCATGAGGATAACCATATTATCCTCAATTATTACCCAAGATTGAAAAAGCATGATATCTTCCTGTATACTCCATGGTTGTGTTTGATTTACTGTCATTTCGAACTTCTCAAGGTTCTACAATTCTGGAGTTCTAAGGGTTCTACAATTCCAGTCTCTTATTTATAGTGGTTCATGTCGGCTTGTGGAATTTCATTCCAGACTGACATTTCGGAAGTAATATCAGTCATTAATGTATAGTGAAATCAAAAATATATGTCCTAGATTCCTGACGAATATGAGTCACGAAAGCACGTTCTAGATACACATTCTGAACGTCACATTTTGGAGAGATAGATTTCAGACAACGCATTTCTGACACTTATTTCGGACATGGCATTTCAGACTATGAATATGTAGCTACCATGAATCATAAACGTAGAAATATGTGGAGAATGAGTTCAACTGAGTTTGGTTTTTGACATTGTGTAAAAGAAGATTGATATGTTTGTTAAGATATTCACCCGTTTTCTGGATGGCCCAGATTTCACTCTCCTGAATAAAATGCATGATGACATTTTCTAAGATATGAATGTCGTTGAAGAAGAAAACGAAAGGGATTATGAAACAATTAGGACACTAAATCAACGTGCATACGATATAGCGGAACAAGTAAATGAAAAAGAAAAATGCATTGTTGAAGCCATAGAAGGTCAAAGAAGCTAAGAAGTGGATTCAACATGCAAATATTGATGCCTCTTGCAGAACGGGACCGTCTAACAGATGTTGTTAGAATTAGTGGAGATTTTATTGACTGCAAACAAAATATCTATCCCTTACAATTTTCTAATTTGTGGAAGCCAATATAAGTAATTTTTCCCGTTGCAAAATTACTTGTTTGTCTACATCCATTAATTCGTTGTCGAACTTGTGTAAATTTTGATAAAATTCTTCACCTTTGACCATATGTCTACAATCTTAGCCTTTACGTCTTCTTCAGTTCGATACTGTAGAACATCTAACTCAAAGTGAAACAACACTTTTAAGCGTTTCCATCATGATCCGTACATTAGATGTGGCAGCATGAGGATAACGATATTATCCTTAATTATTACCCAAGATTGAAAAAGCGTGATATCTTCCAGTATACTCCATGGTTGTGTTTGATTTACTGTCATTTCGAACTTCTCAAGGTTCTACAATTCTGGAGTTCTAAAGGTTCTACAATTCCAGTCTCTTATTTATAGTGGTTCATGCCGGCTTTTGGAATTTCATTTCGGACTGACATTTCGGAAGTAATATCAGTGATTAATGTATAGTCAAATCAAAATATATGTCATAGATTCCTGAAGAATATGAGTCACGAAAGCACGATCTAGATACACATTCTGAACGTCACATTTTGGAGAGATAGATTTTAGACAACGCATTTCTGACACTTATTTCGGACATGGCATTTCAGACTATGAATATCTAGCTACCATGAATCATAAACGTAGAAATGAGTTGAGAATGAGTTCAACTGAGTTTGGTTTTTGACATTGTGTAGAAGAAGATTGATATGTTTGTTCAGATATTAACCCGTTTTCTGGATGGCCCATATTTCCCTCTCCTGAATAAAATGCATGATGACATTTTCTAAGATATGAATGTCGTTGAAGAAGCAAACGAAAGGGATTATGAAACAATTGAGACACTAAATCAACGTGCATACGATATAGCAGAACAAGTAAATGAAAAAGAAAAATGTGTTGTTAAAGTCATAAAATGTCAAAGAAGCTAACAAGTGGATTCAACATGCAAATATTGATGCCTCGTGAAGAATGGGACCGTCTAACAGATGTTGTTAGAATTAGTGGAGATTTTATTGACTGCAAACAAAATATGTATCCCTTACAATTTCCTAATTTGTGAAAACAAATATAAGTAATTTTGCCCGTTGCAAAATAACTTGTTTATCTTCATCCATTATTTCATTGTCGAACTTGTGTAAATTTTGATAAAATTCTTCACCTTTGACCATATGTCTACAATCTTAGCCTTTATGTGTTCTTCAGTTCAATACTGTGGAACATCTAACTCAAAGTGAAACAACACTTTTAAGCGTTTCCATCATGATTCGTACATTAGATGTGGCAGCATGAGGATAACCATATTATCCTCAATTATTACCCAAGATTGAAAAAGCGTGATATCTTTCAATATACTCCATGGTTGTGTCTGATTTACTGTCATTTCATCCTGCTCAAAGTTCTACAATTTTGGAGTTCTAAAGGTTCTACAATTCCAGTCTCTTATTTATAGTGGTTCATGCCGACTTTTGGAATTTCATTCCGGACTGACATTTCGGAAGTAATATCAGTCATTAATGTATAGTCAAATCAATAATATTTGTCATAGATTCCTGAGGATTATGAGTCACGAAAGCACGTTCTAGATACACATTCCGAACGTCACCTTCTGGAGAGATAGATTTTTTAGACAACGCATTTCTAACACTTATTCCCGACATGGCATTTCAGACTATGAATATGTAGCTACCATCTTTCATAAACGTAGAAATAAGTTGAGAATGAGTTCAACTATGTTTGGTTTTTGACATTGTGAAGAAGAAGATTGATATGTTTGTTTAGATATTAACCCGTTTTCTGGATGGCCCAGATTTCCCACTCCTGAATAAAATGCATGATGACATTTTCTAAGATATGAATGTCGTTGAAGAAGCAAACGAAAGGGATTATGAAACAATTGAGACACTAAATCAACGTGCATACGATATAGCAGAACAAGTAAATGAAAAAGAAAAATGTGTTGTTAAAGTCATAAAATGTCAAAGAAGCTAACAAGTGGATTCAACATGCAAATATTGATGCCTCTTGCAGAACGGGACCGTCTAATAGATGTTGTTAGAATTAATGGAGATTTTATTGACTGCAAACAAAATATGTATCCCTTACAATTTCCTAATTTGTGGAAACCAATATAAGTAATTTTTCCCGTTGCAAAATTACTTGTTTATCTTCATCCATTAATTCGTTGTCGAACTTGTGTAAATTTTGATAAAATTCTTCACCTTTGCCCATATGTCTATAATCTTTGCCTTTACGTCTTCTTCAGTTCTATACTGTGGAACATCTAACTCAAAGTGAAACGACAGTTTTAAGCGTTTCCATCATGATCCGTACATTAGATGTGGCAGCATGAGGATCACCATAATATCCTCAATTATTACCCAAGATTGAAAAAGCAAGATATCTTCCTGTATACTCCATGGTTGTGTTTGATTTACTGTCATTTCGAACTTCTCAAGGTTCTACAATTCTGGAGTTCTAAAGGTTCTACAATTCCAGTCTCTTATTTATAGTGGTTCATGTCGGCTTGTGGAATTTCATTCCAGACTGACATTTCGGAAGTAATATCAGTCATTAATGTATAGTCAAATAAAAAATATATGTCCTAGATTCCTGACGAATATGAGTCACGAAAGCACGTTCTAGATACACATTCTGAACGTCACATTTTGTAGAGATAGATTTCAGACAACGCATTTCTGACACTTATTTCGGACATGGCATTTCAGACTATGAATATGTAGCTACCATTAATCATAAACGTAGAAATATGTTGAGAATGAGTTCAACTGAGTTTGGTTTTTGACATTGTGTAGAAGAAGATTGATATGTTTGTTAAGATATTCACCCATTTTCTGGATGGCCCAGATTTCACTCTCCTGAATAAAATGCATGATGACATTTTCTAAGATATGAATGTCGTTGAAGAATAAAACGAAAGGGATTATGAAACAATTAGGACACTAAATCAACGTGCATACGATATAGCGGAACAAGTAAATGAAAAAGAAAAATGCATTGTTGAAGCCATAGAAGGTCAAAGAAGCTAAGAAGTGGATTCAACATGCAAATATTGATGCCTCTTGCAGAACGGGACCGTCTAACAGATGTTGTTAGAATTAGTGGAGATTTTATTGACTGCAAACAAAATATCTATCCCTTACAATTTTCTAATTTGTGGAAGCCAATATAAGTAATTTTGCCCGTTGCAAAATTACTTGTTTGTCTACATCCATTAATTCGTTGTCGAACTTGTGTAAATTTTGATAAAATTCTTCACCTTTGACCATATGTCTACAATCTTAGCCTTTACTTCTTCTTCAGTTCGATACTGTAGAACATCTAACTCAAAGTGAAACAACACTTTTAAGCGTTTCCATCATGATCCGTACATTAGATGTGGCAGCATGAGGATAACAATATTATCCTTAATTATTACCCAAGATTGAAAAAGCGTGATATCTTCCAGTATACTCCATGGTTGTGTTTGATTTACTGTCATTTCGAACTTCTCAAGGTTCTACAATTCTGGAGTTCTAAAGGTTCTACAATTCCAGTCTCTTATTTATAGTGGTTCATGCCTGCTTTTGGAATTTCATTTCGGACTGACATTTCGGAAGTAATATCAGTGATTAATGTATAGTCAAATCAAAAATATATGTCATAGATTCCTGAAGAATATGAGTCACGAAAGCACAATCTAGATACACATTCTGAACGTCACATTTTGGAGAGATAGATTTTAGACAACGCATTTCTGACACTTATTTCGGACATGGCATTTCAGACTATGAATATCTAGCTACCATGAATCATAAACGTAGAAATAAGTTGAGAATGAGTTCAACTGAGTTTGGTTTTTGACATTGTGTAGAAGAAGATAGATATGTTTGTTCAGATATTAACCCGTTTTCTGGATGGCCCAGATTTCCCTCTCCTGAATAAAATGCATGATGACATTTTCTAAGATATGAATGTTGTTGAAGAAGTAAACGAAAGGGATTATGAAACAATTAGGACACTAAATCAACGTGCATACGATATAGCAGAACAAGTAAATGAAAAAGAAAAATGTGTTGTTAAAGCCATCAAAGGTCAAAGAAGCTAAGAAGTGGATTCAACATGCAAATATTGATGCCTCGTGAAGAATGGGACCGTCTAATAGATGTTGTTAGAATTAGTGGAGATTTTATTGACTGCAAACAAAATATGTATCCCTTACAATTTCCTAATTTGTGAAAACAAATATAAGTAATTTTGCCCGTTGCAAAATAACTTGTTTATCTTCATCCATTATTTCGTTGTCGAACTTGTGTAAATTTTGATAAAATTCTTCACCTTTGACCATATGTCTACAATCTTAGCCTTTATGTCTTCTTCAGTTCAATACTGTGTAACATCTAACTCAAAGTGAAACAACACTTTTAAGCGTTTCCATCATGATTCGTACATTAGATGTGGCAGCATGAGGATAACCATATTATACTCAATTATTACCCAAGATTGAAAAGGCGTGATATCTTTCAGTATACTCCATGGTTGTGTCTGATTTACTGTCATTTCAACCTGCTCAAAGTTCTACAATTTTGGAGTTCTAAAGGTTCTACAATTCCAGTCTCTTATTTATAGTTGTTCATGCCGACTTTTGGAATTTCATTCCGGACTGACATTTCGGAAGTAATATCAGTCATTAATGTATAGTCAAATCAATAATATTTGTCATACATTCCTGACGAATATGAGTCACGAAAGCACGTTCTAGATACACATTCTGAACGTCACCTTCTGGAGAGATAGATTTTAGACAACGCATTTCTAACACTTATTCCCGACATGGCATTTCAGACTATGAATATGTAGCTACCATGAATCATAAACGTAGAAATAAGTTGAGAATGAGTTCAACTATGTTTGGTTTTTGACATTGTGTAGAAGAAGATTGATATGTTTGTTTAGATATTAACCCGTTTTCTGGATGGCCCAGATTTCCCACTTCTGAATGTCGTTGAAGAAGCAAACGAAAGGGATTATGAAACAATTGAGACACTAAATCAACGTGCATACGATATAGCAGAACAAGTAAATGAAAAAGAAAAATGTGTTGTTAAAGTCATAAAATGTCAAAGAAGCTAACAAGTGGATTCAACATGCAAATATTGATGCCTCTTGCAGAACGGGACCGTCTAATAGATGTTGTTAGAATTAATGGAGATTTTATTGACTGCAAACAAAATATGTATCCCTTACAATTTCCTAATTTGTGGAAACCAATATAAGTAATTTTTCCCGTTGCAAAATTACTTGTTTATCTTCATCCATTAATTCGTTGTCGAACTTGTGTAAATTTTTATAAAATTCTTCACCTTTGCCCATATGTCTACAATCTTAGCCTTTCCGTCTTCTTCAGTTCTATACTGTGGAACATCTAACTCAAAGTGAAACAACTCTTTTAAGCGTTTCCATCATGATCCGTACATTAGATGTGGCAGCATGAGCATAACCATATTATCCTCAATTATTACCCAAGATTGAAAAAGCGTGATATCTTCCTGTATACTCCATGGTTGTGTTTGATTTTCTGTCATTTCGAACTTCTCAAGGTTCTACAACTCTAGAGTTCTAAAGATTCTACAATTCCAGTCTCTTATTTATAGTGGTTCATGCCGGCTTGTGGAATTTCATTCCGGACTGACATTTCGGAAGTAATATCAGTCATTAATGTATAGTCAAATCAAAAATATATGTCTTAGATTCCTGACGAATATGAGTCACGGAAGCACGTTCTAGATACACATTCTGAACGTCACATTTTGGAGAGATAGATTTCAGACAACGCATTTCTGACACTTATTTCGGACATGGCATTTCAGACTATGAATATGTAGCTAGCATGAATTCTAAACGTAGAAATAAGTTGAGAATGAGTTCAACTGAGTTTGGTTTTTGACATTGTGAAGAAGAAGATTGATATGTTTGTTAAGATATTTACCCGTTTTCTGGATGGCCCAGATTTCACTCTCCTGAATAAAATGCATGATGACATTTTCTAAGATATGAATGTCGTTGAAGAAGAAAACGAAAGGGATTATGAAACAATTAGGACACTAAATCAACGTGCATACGATATAGCGGAACAAGTAAATGAAAAAGAAAAATGCATTGTTGAAGCCATAGAAGGTCAAAGAAGCTAAGAAATGGATTCAACATGCAAATATTGATGCCTCTTGCAGAACGGGACCGTCTAATAGATGTTGTTAGAATTAGTGGAGATTTTATTGACTGCAAACAAAATATCTATCCCTTACAATTTTCTAAGTTGTGGAAGCCAATATAAGTAATTTTGCCCGTTGCAAAATTACTTGTTTGTCTACATCCATTAATTCGTTGTCGAACTTGTGTAAATTTTGATAAAATTCTTCACCTTTGACCATATGTCTACAATCTTAGCCTTTACGTCTTCTTCAGTTCGATACTGTAGAACATCTAACTCAAAGTGAAACAACACTTTTAAGCGTTTCCATCATGATCCGTACATTAGATGTGGCAGCATGAGGATAACGATATTATCCTTAATTATTACCCAAGATTGAAAAAGCGTGATATCTTCCAGTATACTCCATGGTTGTGTTTGATTTACTGTCATTTCGAACTTCTCAAGGTTCTACAATTCTGGAGTTCTAAAGCTTCTACAATTCCAGTCTCTTATTTATAGTGGTTCATGTCGGCTTTTGGAATTTCATTTCGGACTGACATTTCGGAAGTAATATCAGTGATTAATGTATAGTCAAATCAAAAATATATGTCATAGATTCCTGAAGAATATGAGTCACGAAAGCACGATCTAGATACACATTCTGAACGTCACATTTTGGAGAGATAGATTTTAGACAACGCATTTCTGACACTTATTTCGGACATGGCATTTCAGACTATGAATATCTAGCTACCATGAATCATAAATGTAGAAATAAGTTGAGAATGAGTTCAACTGAGTTTGGTTTTTGACATTGTGTAGAAGAAGATTGATATGTTTGTTCAGATATTAACCCGTTTTCTGGATGGCCCAGATTTCCCTCTCCTGAATAAAATGCATGATGACATTTTCTAAGATATGAATGTTGTAGAAGAAGTAAACGAAAGGGATTATGAAACAATTAGGACACTAAATCAACGTGCATACGATATAGCAGAACAAGTAAATGAAAAAGAAAAATGTGTTGTTAAAGCCATAAAAGGTCAAAGAAGCTAAGAAGTGGATTCAACATGCAAATATTGATGCCTCGTGAAGAATGGGACCGTCTAATAGATGTTGTTAGAATTAGTGGAGATTTTATTGACTGCAAACAAAATATGTATCCCTTACAATTTCCTAATTTGTGAAAACAAATATAAGTAATTTTGCCCGTTGCAAAATAACTTGTTTATCTTCATCCATTATTTCGTTGTCGAACTTGTGTAAATTTTGATAAAATTCTTCACCTTTGACCATATGTCTACAATCTTAGCCTTTATGTCTTCTTCAGTTCAATACTGTGTAACATCTAACTCAAAGTGAAACAACACTTTTAAGCGTTTCCATCATGATTCGTACATTAGATGTGGCAGCATGAGGATAACCATATTATACTCAATTATTACCCAAGATTGAAAAAGCGTGATATCTTCTTGTATACTCCATGGTTGTGTTTGATTTACTGTCATTTCGAGCTTCTCAAGGTTCTACAATTCTGGAGTTCTAAAGGTTCTACAATTCCAGTCTCTTATTTATAGTGGTTCATGCCGGCTTTTGGAATTTCATTACGGACTGACATTTCGGAAGTAATATCAGTCATTAATGTATAGTCAAATAAAAAATATATGTCATAGATTCCAGACGAATATGAGTCACGAAAGCACGTTCTAGATACACATTTTGAACGTCACATTTTGGAGAGATCGATTTCAGACAACGCATTTCTGAGACTTATTTCGGACATGGCATTTCAGACTATGAATATGTAGCTACCATGAATCATAAACGTAGAAATAAGTTGAGAATGAGTTCAACTGAGTTTGGTTTTTGACATTGTGTAGAAGAAGATTGATATCTTTGTTAAGATATTTACCCGTTTTCTGGATGGCCCAGATTTCCCTCTCCTGAATAAAATGCATGATGACATTTTCTAAGATATGAATGTCGTTGAAGAAGCAAACGAAAGGGATTATGAAACAATTGAGACACTAAATCAACGTGCATACAATATAGCAGAACAAGTAAATGAAAAAGAAAAATGCATTGTTAAACTCATAAAAGGTCAAAGAAGCTAACAAGTGGATTCAACATGCAAAAATTGATGCCTCTTGTAGAACGGGACCGTCTAACAGATGTTGTTAGAATTAGTGGATATTTAATTGACTGCAAACAAAATATCTATCCCTTACAATTTTCTAATTTGTGGAAGCCAATATAAGTAATTTTGCCCGTTGCAAAATTACTAGTTTATCTTCATCCATTAATTCGTTGTCGAACTTGTGTAATTTTTGATAAAATTCTTCACCTTTGACCATATGTCTACAATCTTAGCCTTTAAGTCTTCTTCAGTTCAATACTGTGGAACATCTAACTCAAAGTGAAACAACACTTTTAAGCGTTTCCATCATGATCTGTACATTAGATGTGGCAGCGTGAGGATAACGATATTATCCTCAATTATTACCCAAGATTGAAAAAGCGTGATATCTTCCAGTATACTCCATGGTTATGTTTGATTTACTGTCATTTCGAACTTCTCAAGGTTCTACAATTCTGGAGTTCTAAAGGTTCTACAACTCCAGTCTCTTATTTATAGTGGTTCATGCCGGCTTTGGGAATTTCATTCCAGACTAACATTTCGGAAGTAATATCAGTCATTAATGTATAGTCAAATCAATAATATATGTCATAGATTCCTGACGAATTTGAGTCACGAAAGCACGTTCTAGATACACATTCTGAACGTCACATTTTGGAGAGATAGATTTCAGACAATGCATTTATGACACTTATTTCGGACATGGCATTTTAGACTATGAATATGTAGCTACCATCTTTCATAAACGTAGAAATAAGTTGAGAATGAGTCCAACTGAGTTTGGTTTTTGACATTGTGTAGAAGAAGATTGATATGTTTGTTAAGATATTTACCCGTTTTCTAGATGGCCCAGATTTCCCTCTCCTGAATAAAATGCATGATGACATTTTCAAAGATATGAATGTCGTTGAAGAAGCAAACGAAAGGGATTATGAAACAATTAGGACACTAAATCAACGTGCATACAATATAGCGGAACAAGTAAATGAAAAAGAAAAATGTGTTGTTAAAGCCATAAAAGGTCAAAGAAGTTAAGAAGTGGATTCAACATGCAAATATTGATGCCTCTTGAAGAATGGGACCGTCTAACAGATGTTGTTAGAATTAGTGGAGATTTTATTGACTGCAAACAAAATATGTATCCCTTACAATTTCCTAATTTATGGAAACCAATATAAGTAATTTTTCCCAATGCAAAATAACTTGTTTATCTTCATCCATTATTTCGTTGTTGAACTTGTGTAAATTTTGATAAAATTCTTCACCTTTGACCATATGTCTACAATCTTAGCCTTTACGTCTTCTTTAGTTCAATACTATGGAACATCTAACTCAAAGTGAAACAACACTTTTAAGCGTTTCCATCATGATTCGTACATTAGATGTGGCAGCATGAGGATAACCATATTATCCTCAATTATTACCCAAGATTGAAAAAGCATGATATCTTCCAGTATACTCCATGGTTGTGTCTGATTTACTGTCATTTCAAACTGCTCAAGGTTCTACAATTATGGAGTTCTAAAGGTACTATAATTCCAGTCTCTTATTTATAGTGGTTCATGCCGACTTTTGGAATTTCATTCCAGACTGACATTTCGGAAGTAATATCAGTCATTAATGTATAGTCAAATCAATAATATTTGTCATAGATTCCTGACGAATATGAGTCACGAAAGCAGGTTCTAGATACACTTTCTGAACGTCACATTCTGGAGAGATAGATTTCAGACAACGCATTTCTAACACTTATTCCGGACATGGCATTTCATACTATAAGTATCTAGCTACCATGAATCATAAACGTAGAAATAAGTTGAGAATGAGTTCAACTATGTTTAGTTTTTGACATTGTGTAGAAGAAGATTGATATGTTTGTTTAGATATTAACCCGTTTTCTGGATGGCCCAGATTTCCCACTCCTGAATAAAATGCATGATGACATTTTCTAAGATATGAATGTCGTTGAAGAAGCAAACGAAAGGGATTATGAAACAATTGAGACACTAAATCAACGTGCATACAATATAGCAGAACAAGTAAATGAAAAAGAAAAATGCATTGTTAAACTCATAAAAGGTCAAAGAAGCTAACAAGTGGATTCAACATGCAAATATTGATGCCTCTTGTAGAACGGGACCGTCTAACAGATGTTGTTAGAATTAATGGAGATTTTATTGACTGCAAACAAAATATCTATCCGTTACAATTTCCTAATTTGTGGAAACCAATATAATTTGTGGAAACCAATATAAGTAATTTTTCCCGTTGCAAAATTACTTGTTTATCTTCATCCATTAATTCGTTGTCGAACTTGTGTAAATTTTGATAAAATTCTTCACCTTTGCCCATATATCTACAATCTTAGCCTTTACATCTTCTTCAGTTCTATACTGTGGAACATCTAACTCAAAGTGAAACAACACTTTTAAGCGTTTCCATCATGATCCGTACATTAGATGTGGCAGCATGAGGATAACCATATTATCCTCAATTATTACCCAAGATTGAAAAAGTGTGCTATCTTCCTGTATACTCCATGGTTGTGTTTGATTTACTGTCATTTCGAGCTTCTCAAGGTTCTACAACTATGGAGTTCTAAAGGTTCTACTATTCCAGTCTCTTATTTATAGTGGTTCATGCCGGCTTTTGGAATTTCATTCCGGACTGACATTTCGGAAATAATATCAGTCATTAATGTATAGTCAAATCAAAAATATATGTCATAGATTCCTGACGAATATGAGTCACGAAAGCACGTTCTAGATACACATTTTGAACGTCACATTTTGGAGAGGTAGATTTCAGACAACGCATTTCTGACACTTATTTCGGACATGGCATTTCAGACTATGAATATGTAGCTACCATGAATCATAAACGTAGAAATAAGTTGAGAATGAGTTCAACTGAGTTTGGTTTTTGACATTGTGTAGAAGAAGATTGATATGTTTGTTAAGATATTTACCCGTTTTCTAGATGGCCCAGATTTCCCTCTCCTGAATAAAATGCATGATGACATTTTCTAAGATATGAATGTCGTTGAAGAAGCAAACGAAAGGGATTATGAAACAATTTGGACACTAAATCAACGTGCATGCGATATAGCGGAACAAGTAAATGAAAAAGAAAAATGTGTTGTTGAAGCCATAAAAGGTCAAAGAAGCTAAGAAGTGGATTCAACATGCAAAAATTGATGCCTCTTGTAGAACGGGACCGTCTAATAGATGTTGTTAGAATTAGTGGAGATTTTATTGACTGCAAACAAAATATGTATCCCTTACAATTTCCTAATTTGTGGAAACCAATATAAGTAATTTTGCACGTTGCAAAATAACTTGTTTATCTTCATCCATTAATTCATTGTCGAACTTGTGTAAATTTTGATAAAATTCTTCACCTTTGACCATATGCCTACAATCTTAGCCTTTACGTCTTCTTCAGTTCGATATTTTGGAACATCTAGCTCAAAGTGAAACAACACTTTTAAGCGTTTCCATCATGATCCGTACATTAGATGTGGCAACATGAGGTTAACTATCTAATCCTCAATTATTACCGAAGATTGAAAAAGCGTGATATCTTCTTGAATACTCCATTGTTGTGTTTGATTTACTGTCATTTCGAACTTCTCAAGGTTCTAAAATTCTGGAGTTCTAAAGGTTCTACAACTCCAGTCTCTTAATTATAGTGGTTCATGCCGGCTTTTGGAATTTCATTCCAGACTGACATTTCAGAAGTAATATCAGTCATTAATGTATAGTCAAATCAATAATATATGTCATAGATTCCTGACGAATTTGAGTCACGAAAGCACGTTCTAGATACACATTCTGAACGTCACATTTTGGAGAGATAGATTTCAGACAACGCATTTCTGACACTTATTTCGGACATGGCATTTCAGACTATGAATATGTAGCTACCATCTTTCATAAACGTAGAAATAGGTTGAGAATGAGTTCAACTGAGTTTGGTTTTTGACATTTTGTAGAAGAAGATTGATATGTTTGTTAAGATATTTACCCGTTTTCTAGATGGCCCAGATTTCCCTCTCCTGAATAAAATGCATGATGACATTTTCTAAGATATGACTGTCGTTGAAGAAGCAAACGAAAGGGATTATGAAACAATTAGGACACTAAATCAACGTGCATACAATATAGCGGAACAAGTAAATGAAAAAGAAAAATGTGTTGTTAAAGCCATAAAAGGTCAAAGAAGCTAAGAAGTGGATTCAACATGCAAATATTGATGCCTCTTGAAGAATGGGACCGTCTAACAGATGTTGTTAGAATTAGTGGAGATTTTATTGACTGCAAACAAAATATGTATCCCTTAAAATTTCCTAATTTATGGAAACCAATATAAGTAATTTTGCCCGTTGCAAAATAACTTGTTTATCTTCATCCATTATTTCGTTGTCGAACTTGTGTAAATTTTGATAAAATTCTTCACCTTTGACCATATGTCTACAATCTTAGCCTTTACGTCTTCTTCAGTTCAATACTGTGGAACATCTAACTCAAAGTGAAACAGCACTTATAAGCGTTTCCATCATGATTCGTACATTAGATGTGGCAGCATGAGGATAACCATATTATCCTCAATTATTTCCCAAGATTGAAAAAGCATGATATCTTCCAGTATACTCCATGGTTGTGTCTGATTTACTGTCATTTCAAACTGCTCAAGGTTCTACAATTATGGAGTTCTAAAGGTTCTATAATTCCAGTCTCTTATTTATAGTGGTTCATGCCGACTTTTGGAATTTCATTCCGGACTGACATTTCGGAAGTAATATCACTCATTAATGTATAGTCAAATCAATAATATTTGTCATAGATTCCTGACGAATATGAGTCACGAACGCACGTTCTAGATACACATTCTGAACGTCACATTCTGGAGAGATAGATTTCAGACAACGCATTTCTAACACTTATTCCGGACATGGCATTTCAGACTATGAATATGTAGCTACCATGAATCATAAACATAGAAATAAGTTGAGAATGAGTTCAACTATGTTTGGTTTTTGACATTGTGTAGAAGAGGATTGATATGTTTGTTTAGATATTAACCCGTTTTCTGGATGGCCCAGATTTCCCACTCCTGAATAAAATGCATGATGACATTTTCTAAGATATGAATGTCGTTGAAGAAGCAAACAAAAGGGATTATGAAACAATTGAGACACTAAATCAACGTGCATACGATATAGCAGAACAAGTAAATGAAAAAGAAAAATGCATTGTTAAACTCATAAAAGGTCAAAGAAGCTAACAAGTGGATTCAACATGCAAATATTGATGCCTCTTGTAGAACGGGACCGTCTAACAGATGTCGTTAGAATTAATGGAGATTTTATTGACTGCAAACAAAATATGTATCCCTTACAATTTCCTAATTTGTGGAAACCAATATAATTTGTGGAAACCAATATAAGTAATTTTTCCCGTTGCAAAATTACTTGTTTATCTTCATCCATTAATTCGTTGTCGAACTTGTGTAAATTTTGATAAAATTCTTCACCTTTGACCATATGTCTACAATCTTAGCATTTACGTCTTCTTCAGTTCAATACTGTGGAACATCTAACTCAAAGTGAAACAACACTTTTAAGCGTTTCCATCATGATCCGTACATTAGATGTGGCAGCATGAGGATAACCATATTATCCTCAATTATTACCCAAGATTGAAAAAGCGTGATATCTTCCACTATACTCCATGGTTGTGTCTGATTTACTGTCATTTCAAACTTCTCAAGGTTCTACAATTTTGGAGTTCTAAAGGTTCTACAATTCTAGTCTCTTATTTATATTGGTTCGTGCCGACTTTTGGAATTTCATTCCGGACTGACATTTCGGAAGTAATATCACTCATTAATGTATAGTCAAATCAATAATATTTGTCACAGATTCTTGACGAATATGAGTCACGATAGCACGTTCTAGATACTCATTCTGAACGTCACATTCTGGAGAGATAGATTTCAGACAACGCATTTCTAACACTTATTCCGGACATGGCATTTCAGACTATGAATATGTAGCTTCCATGAATCGTAAACGTAGAAATAAGTTGAGAATGAGTTCAACTATGTTTGGTTTTTGACATTGTGTAGAAGAAGATTGATATGTTTGTTTAGATACTAACCCGTTTTCTGGATGGCCCAGATTTCCCACTCCTGAATAAAATGCATGATGACATTTTCTAAGATATGAATGCCGTTGAAGAAGAAAACGAAAGGGATTATGAAACAATTGAGACACTAAATCAACGTGCATACGATATAGCAGAACAAGTAAATGAAAAATAAAAATGTGTTGTTAAAGTCATAAAAGGTCAAAGAAGCTAACAAGTGGATTCAATGTGCAAATATTGATGCCTCTTGCAGAACGGGACCGTCTAACAGATGTTGTTAGAATTAATGGAGATTTTATTGACTGCAAACAAAATATGTATCCCTTACAATTTCCTAATTTGTGGAAACCAATATAATTTGTGGAAACCAATATAAGTAATTTTTCCCGTTGCAAAATTACTTGTTTATCTTCATCCATTAATTCGTTGTCGAACTTGTGTAAATTTTGATAAAATTCTTCACCTTTGACCATATGTCTACAATCTTAGCCTTTACGTCTTCTTCAGTTCTACACTGTGGAACATCTAACTCAAAGTGAAACAACACTTTTAAGCGTTTCCATCATGATCCGTACATTAGATATGGCAGCACGAGGATAACCATATTATCCTCAATTATTACCCATGGTTGTGTCTGATTTACTGTCATTTCAAACTTCTCAAGGTTCTACAATTTTGGAGTTCTAAAGGTTCTACAATTTCAGTCTCTTATTTATAGTGGTTCATGCCGACTTTTGGAATTTCATTCCGGAATGACGTTTCGGAAGTAATATCAGTCATTAATGTATAGTCAAATCAATAATATTTGTCATAGATTCCTGACGAATATGAGTCACGAAAGCACGTTCTAGAAAAACATTGTGAACGTCACATTCTGGAGAGATAGATTTCAGACAACGCATTCTGACACTTATTCCGGACATGGCATTTCAGACTATGAATATGTCGCTACCATGAATCATAAACGTAGAAATAAGTTGAGAATCAGTTCAACTAAGTTTTGTTTTTGACATTGTGTAGAAGAAGATTGATATGTTTGTTTAGATATTAACCCGTTTTCTGGATGGCCCAGATTTCCCACTCCTGAATGAAGTGCATGATGACATTTTCTAAGATATGAATGTCGTTGAAGAAGCAAACGAAAGGGATTATGAAACAATTGGGACACTAAATCAACGTGCATACGATATAGCACAAGAAGTAAATGAAAAAGAAAAATGCGTTGTTAAAGTCATAAAAGGTCAATGAAGCTAACAAGTGGATTCAACATGCAAATATTGATGCCTCTTGCAGAACGGGACCGTCTAACAGATGTTGTTAGAATTAATTGAGATTTTATTGACTGCAAACAAAATATGTATCCCTTACAATTTCCTAATTTGTGGAAACCAATATAAGTAATTTTGCCCGTTGCAAAATTGCTTGTTTATCTTCATCCATTAATTCGTTGTCGAACTTGTGTAAATTTTGATAAAATTCTTTACCTTTGACAATATGTCTGCAATCTTAGCCTTTACGTCTTCTTCAGTTCGATACTGTGGAACATCTAACTCAAAGTGAAACAACACTTTTAAGCGTTTCCATCATGATCCGTACATTACATGTGGCAGCATGAGGATAACCTTATTATCCTCAATTATTACCCATGATTGAAAAAGCGTTATATCTTCCTGTATACTCCATGGTTGTGTTTGATTTACTGTCATTTCGAACTTCTCAAGGTTCTACAATTGTGGAGTTCTAAAGGCTCTACAATTCTAGTCTCTTATTTATAGTGGTTCATGCCGACTTTTGGAATTTCATTCCGGACTGACATTTCAGAAGTTATATCAATCATTAATGTATAGTCAAATCAATAATATTTTTCATAGATTCCTGACAAATATGACTCACGAAAGCACGTTCTAGAAAAACATTATGAACGTCACATTCTGGAGAGATAGATTTCAGACAATGCATTTCTGACACTTATTCCGAACATGGCATTTCAGACTATGAATATGTAGCTACCATGATTCATAAACGTAGAAATAAGTTGATAATGAGTTCAACTAAGTTTTGTTTTTGACATTGTGTAGGAGAAGATTGATATGTTTGTTCAGATATTAACCCGTTTTCTGGATGGCCCAGATTTCCCACTCCTGAATAAAATGCATGATGACGTTTTCTAAGATATAAATGTCGTTAAAGAAGCAAACGAAAGGGATTATGAAACAATTGGGACACTTAATCAACATGCATACGATAGAGCGGAACAAGCAAATGAAAAAGAAAAATGTGTTGTTAAAGCCATAAAAGGTTAAAGAAGCTAAGAAGTGGATTCAACAAGCAAATATTAATGCCTCTTGCAGAACGAGACCGTCTAACAGATGTTATTAGAATTAGTGGAGATTTTTTTGACTGCAAACAAAATATGTATCCCCTACAATTTCCTAATTTGTGGAAACCAATATAAGTATGTATTAAGATTCCTAACGATCTTTGTACTAACGTTAATGAAAAACATTATCATTTTAGATAACCCTACCGTTTCATTTACCTATTTAAGTTTCAAATGTCATTAAAATATTAAAATTTTATATTACGTTTCTAGGATAACCATGAACTTGCATCCGGCGCACACTAGCAATATCCACATGAATTTCAAACAATGTAACACCCAAAAAAACTAGTATGTCTTGAGACCCTCAAGAATTCTTATTTTTTATATTCGGTCCCTTGAGTACGTTGGGTAGACCGATGGGTACGCTTAGCATAATTTGCCTGATTGATTGTGGAGGAGCCTCGCATACGCTGGGCGTACGTGAGGGTACGTTGGGCGTACATATCAGAGGGTCAAAACCCTAAATCTCGTATGTGTTCCCTATTTAAATGTCTTTTAGCCTCTTAGACCAAACCCTATCAGTATCTTTAGCCCCATTTCGTCTGCCTACGGCTGAGTTAGTGTGTGAGTGAGAGTTGGAGCCTAAGAGGAGAGTTTTGGTTGTCATTTTGGAGTTCTTCCAATAAGGAGAGTTGTTAAGCAAGCTTGGATCAGTTGGGTGCTTCAAGAATCTGCTTTTGGGTCATCTTGCAAGGCTTTTGGAGGTAATGGGCTTCATTTTGGTTAATGGGCTGGTTGCATTCTGTGAATTGTGGTCTATTTATTTTGTTATGGGCAATGGATACTTTGGTTGGGCCTTATTGGACCAAGAGGCACATTGATAATTTTGGACTAGGATTTTGGGCCCATTAGCAAGGGAAGGATAATTGGGCCTCATGGAAGGATTTGGGATTGAGTTTTCCTTGATTAATTTAAGGTCCTAACATTGATTAATATCATTTGTCCAACACGGGAGATTGCAGATTGTTAAGAGAGCAGGTTTTTGTTCAGCAAGCTGAGGTGAGTCTTCTCACCATACCTATGGGTCTAAGGCACGAAGGCCGGCCCATTATGTGATTATGGTATATGTTTTAGACATTCTATGATCTTATATGATATGTGATTGTGTGTTTTTCATGAAGACCCCGGGGGGAGCCCGTGGCATTGGATGTAAGACCATGTGGGGTAGCTCATGGCAGTCCTAGGCAAAGACCATGTGGGGTAGCCCATGGCATTGGATGTAAGACCATGTGGGGTAGCTCATGGCAGTCCTAGGTAAAGACCATGTGGGGTAGCCCATGGCATTAGATGTAAGAGCATGTGGGGTAGCCCATGGCATTCTTGCAGTTTTATGTATGCATGGCTTATGTGATATGTGTGTAGTTTTAATTAGCTACTAGGATATGTGTATATGTGTGTGTGGTATGCTCTGCGGAACTCACTAAGCATTTCGATTACAGGTTGTTGATTTGTTTCAGGTACGTCTGAGCCCAAGGGCAAGATCAAGTCGTGATGGCGCGGCGTGCACTCTATCTCTTTTTTCACTGTTAGGGTTTAGGGACACTCTCATGATTTGAATAAGTTGTAATGAATGGTTGACTTGAAAACAATTATGTTCGGATTTCATGGTTTATGCAAATATGTTTTATTAATTAAAAGTGAAAATTTTCTTTAAAAATTTGGGTTGTTACAAGTTGGTATCAGAGCCTTGGTTTGAGGGATTCGGGCACACTCGCGATTGTGTCAGGACTCAAACTAAGGAAATGGTAAAATATATTTTAAAAGTAACTTAAAAGGGTTTTCAAAAGAAGTGAAAGATGAGAGTGCAACGCGCGTGATCACCCGAGCCAAGTAAGTAGTTCCCTAATATGTTAGCCATGTTATACTGATATTTGAACCTTGTTGATTATATGGAACTTGCTATGTGTATGCTTTTAAAATTGCATTCGGTTAGGAGCTTATAGCCTCGGAATGATTGATTTGGCCTTACTTCCTGTTCCTTGTTTGGTTGTGGTCGTAGGGTAGAATCTTTTATTCAAAAGTCTATTTGATGCTTTCTGTGTACAATTTGCATGCACAAAGGCAACCTGTTATGATACGTCTGATTGATATGAGTAGAGGAAATCTTAGGATAGCCTAAGATTGATGTATGCAGTAATTGTGCGATATGGTTTGGTTGTGGGACGAATTGGAGTTATCGGGTAAAGTAGTGAGGAAAGGTACAGGTAGGTGTAGAAGGTAGTATTGGGCCCATACTACTGGAAGCACATGACCTATACTCGAAGCACTGTTAGATCTGACGGCTTCAAGGAGGACCGGTGTGAGAAGATCCCTTATATGGAAATCCTGATCATTGTGATTTATAATATTTCAGTTCAGCATGGTGGTGACACAATTTGGAGCGGGAGGATCAGGACTAGGGTCTGGATCCGAGGCGGGATCAAGAGACACTACTGATATCATCGATGAGAGGCTGCGCGAGCTCATTGCAGCTGAGGTTACCAGGGGTATCCTTGACGCGACCCCGGTCATTTTTGGGACGGTCAAGGAGGGCATTATGGAGATGAAGGAGGGACTCAGATCCTTCAAGGCTGAGATGGCGGCGGGTCAGATTGGGGCCCGAACTCCCTCATTTCAGGAGTTCAAGGCATGTAGGGCGCTAGAGTTTTTCGGGGCTAGGGACCCCATTGTTAGACGATGCTGGGTGGTGGATATCAAGAACGCCCAACGTATGAGTTCCATCCTGGATGCGGCAAAGGTTGGGTTTGCTTCTGTTGGATTAGGTGTCTAAGTTCATAACTATTTCTGGAATGTACTTGACCCGATTAGCATGGTCAATTTGGGTTGCATGGCATTGCAACACTTTGATAGACTAAATGAGAGAAAGGACATTTAAGGATTATTAATATATTATAAGTTATAATATATTAATAATATTATTTAATTAGTTTTGATCAAAGAATTAATTTGGAATTAATTAAGTGATCAAAAGGAGAGTAATTAAATATATGGGGTTGATTGTGTAAATCATCTATTCTTGTACAGTGGGAGAATGGTCCATGGTTTGTATGGATTAGGTTAAAACCCATAAGGTGCTCCATGGATAATCCATGGAGGTTACAAACCCATGGATAATCATGGCGGAGATGTCATGGGCCGAGTTTGTTCGGCGGTTTGATTTGGAGTTTGAAGCACCTATTGAGGTGCAGCGTCTAGTGAGGGAGTTTCATGACTTGCAGCAGACCACCGAGATTGTGGTGGAGATTACTGCCAAGTTTCGGGAACGAGCTTTGTTGATCCCACAATATGCTACCGATGATGAGATGAGGTGGACTCGATATCATTCCATGTTGAGGGATGATATTTGGGAGTTTGTGAGCTATACGGGGTGCAAGAACCTAAATGAGATGGTGGAGAAGGCCCGTGAGAGGGAGATGGAGTTAGATACTTGCATGAAGCGTAAGACTGAGTAGGCGCAGGTAGCAGGGGGCAGGCTAAGAAGCCTAAGACCTCTAATTCTTCGGGTAGGGGTCAACAGGGTCGAGGTCGGTGTGCGAAGTGCGGGAGGTTTCATAGTGGGGCGTGTCGGATGATTGGAATATCAGGATGTTACTCGTATGGTCAGTAGGGTCATGTGAGCAAGGATTGCCCCAAGAAGGGCCTGATATGTTTGCACAGCAACCAGACCGGCCATAAAAAGGCCGACTGTCCGAGGTTGCAGGGAGGAGGAGGAGAAGTGGTGGTGCCTACACCCGCCACACTAAGGATCACTGATGGCCGCTCCGCTAAGGCGGATACGCCGGCAGTGAGGAGTCATGCGTTTCAGCTGACAACCGAGGAAGCTCGGTTCATGGCAGACGTTCTGTTATTCTCTTCTCATTATGATTTGTTTGACTTATGTATATATATTTTGCTCGTATAGGGATCTTTTTGGTCAATGGTATGTAGGCGCATGTCATGTCTGACTCGGGTGCTACCCAATCGTTCGTATCTCTTGCGCTTAGTAAGAAATTCAAGGACACGCTGGGGACCTTCAATTCCCCGCTCGAGGTAGTGATTGTGGATGACCGCACCATGAGTGCTGCAAGGGTGTATCGGGAATGTGTCATCAATTTGCTTGGAGAGAGGTTTTGTGTCGACCTAGTCCCGAGACCGTTGCGAGGGCTGAAGGTGATTGTCGGGATGGATTGGTTGGGGGCCAATGGGGCCATGATTGATTGCGAGCACCAGTTGGTCAGGGTTTAAACCCCAAGTGGGGGGGAATGGTTATTCATGGTGAGAGGGCCTTGTAGGGACCGACCCTCTACTCGGATGCGAGGGCTCGGAGGTTTTTACAGCAGGGTTGCATGGGATTTCTTGCTTATATCTCGGATATGAGAGTAGAGACCACCACAGATGTGGGTAGTGTACCAGTTGTACAGGATTTTCGAGATGTTTTCCCTGAAGAGCTACCAGGGGTGCCTCTGGAGAGACAGGTGGAGTTTCGTATCGACTTGGTGCCCGGTGCCGCTCCAATAGCAAAGGCAGCATATCGGTTGGGACCACCAGAGATGCAGGAGTTATCTACGTAGCTTTAGGAGCTGCTAGACTGTGGGTTCATTCGTCCGAGCAGTTCCCCGTGGGGAGCACCGATCCTTTTTGTGAAAAAGAAGGACAAATCTGATAGGATGTGCATCAATTATAGGGAACTGAACAAACTGACGGTGAAGAACCGTTATCCGTTGCCAAGGATCGGTGATTTGTTTGATCAGCTTCAAGTTGCGTCTTAGTTTTCCAAGATAGATCTTCGGTTTGGGTATCATCAGATAAGGATATACCAAAGACGACTTTCAAGACTCGGTATGGGAACTATGAGTTTGTGGTGATGTCGTTTGGACTCACCAATGCCCCAGCAGGGTTCATGGACCTCATGAACAGAGTGTGTAGGTTGATGTTGGATCAGTCGGTGATTTTCTTTATCGATGATATTCTGGTCTACTCTAAGACCATGGAGCAGCACGAGCAGCATTTGAGGGAGGTATTAGAGACCCTGAGGGTGAAGAAACATTATGCGAAGTTCTCCAAGTGTGAATTATGGCTGCGGGAAGTATATTTTTTAGGGGATGTCATCAATCAGGAGGGTATTTCGGTTGATCGAGCCAAGGTTGAGGTTGTGATGCGGTGGGAAGTACCGAGGAATACATTAGAGATTCGTAGTTTCTTGGGCTTAGCAGGCTACTATCGGAGATTTATCCAGGACTTCTCCAAGATTTTCGTGCCTCATACCCGCTTGACCAAGAAAAATGTGACTTTTCGGTAGGGTGTTGATCAGTAGATGGCTTTTGAGACCCTGAGACGGAGGTTATGCGAGGCTCCGATTCTAGTACTACTTGAGGGGTTAGAGGATTTGGTGGTGTATTGTGATGCATCGACCTCAGGGTTACATGTGGTACTGATATAGAGGGGGCATGTGATAGCTGACGCCTCGAGGCAGTTTGAAGCCTCATGAGGTGAATTACCCCACTCATGACCTGCAATTAGGGGCAGTGGTGCTTGCCCTTAAGATTTGGAGGCACTATTTATATGGAGTGCGGTTCACTATCTATTCCGATCACAAGAGTCTGAAGTATTTGATGGATCAGCAGAACCTCAACATGCGTTAGAGGAGGTGGCTTGATGTGCTGAAGGATTATGATTGTCAGATTCTATACCACCCAGGGAAGGCCAATGTGGTGACCGATGCATTGAGCCGCAAGATAGTGGGGTCCCCGATTAGGGACATTTGTATGAGGATGACTGTGATTTCTCCTTTATTGGATATGATCAGGGAGGACCAGGTTGAGGGGCCGAAGAAAGAGAACTGGAGGATAGAGAAGATACGGGGGCAGTATCCTTTCTTTGTTAAGGATAGTCGCAGACTTTTGACACAGTGTTGTCGAGTATGGGTACCGGTGACAGGGGGATTGAGGCAGAGGCTACTAGAGGAAGCGCACAAGTCCAAGTTCTCTATACACCCAGGGAATTCGAAAATCTATAGGGACTTGAGGCTAAGCTATTGGTGGTCGTGCATGAAGCAAGAGATCGCCTAGTTCGCGGAGCAGTGCTTGGCCAGCAGGAACGTCAAGGCTGAGCATCAGCAACCTCATGGCAAGGTTCAGCCACTACCCATTCCCATGTGGAAGTGGGAAGAGATCACCATGGATTTCATCACAAAGTTGCCTAGAACGGCGAGGGGAGTGGACGCTATATGGGTGATCGTGGACAGGCTGACGAAGAGTGCCCACCTTATTCCGATTTCCGAGAGCATATGTAACATCCAAAAACCCAGGTATACCTTGTGAACCCTAATCTTTGAGAAATTATCCATATTGGTACTTGATCAGAAAAGGGTGCTAGACGGGTACAAGGGGTGTACTAGAGTGTACACTCAGCGTACTCGTGCATGTGTTGATCGCGGAGGGCCACCTAGTACGCCGGGCATACCAGGCGCAGATTGTAACCCTAATATTAAGTGAGTACATTATTTAAAGAACGTTATGGCCTCCTTGTGGCCACCATTTCTAGAGACTTATCCTCCCCAAAACCCTAAATCTCATTCTTGTAGCAAGAGAGTGCCTTTGAGAGCTTGTGGCTGTGTTCTTGAGCATTAGAAATGGAAAGGAAGCTTTGGAGAATAAGGAGTTAGAGCCAAGCTCTTGGATTTGAGCTTAGCAGTGAGAGACGCTTCATTTGGAGGTAAAAAGCTCCAAGATTTCCTACTCTTTTGTTTGTGTTCATGTGTGGAGTGTTTTAGGGTTTTTGTCCCTAAAGTTGATGGCTTTATGAGTTGATAAGCCCCTAAAATCCGAGATCTGTCCCTTGTGAGCTTATTTTGTGTTATAGGGCCATAAAAATATAATCTTGGTCATTAAGAGCTGACCATGCATGAGTTATGAGTCTTTTAAGGAAGGAGATGGCATGATTTGGGGGTTGGTGAACTCTTCAGCCATGCAAAGGCTTAAAGTCACTGACTTTATGGATTAAGAGGCATTAGAGTAACTAGATCTGGGATTTGAGCTTTTGTCTTAGCCGATTCAGACCAAAAAACACGAGAAGTGTGGAACTAGGAGTTAGGCTGGGCGTAATCCTAGTACGCACAGCGTAGGGGTCGAGTTCCCTGTTTCTGGATTGCCACGGGGTACGCCCCGTGTACAGAGACGGTACGCGTCGCGTACTCCCTGCTGTTGACTTTTGTTGACTTTTAGGGTTTGGTCAAGATTGAGGACTATTGGGCATTAAAGGGCTAAAAGGGTCTTTTACCCTTCTGTGATTTTCAGAAGGATTAGTCTAACTTCTTGAGGGCCAATATTAATTAGGGATAATTATTATGTGTTAGGTGGGAACTAGACCCAGGAGTGGAGATCAAGATCCCGATTGCGAGATTTTCGTTCATTAGCTTACAAGGTGAGTATTCTCAGTATACTTACCTGGAGTGGTAAACCTTATGTGTGACCAGAGGGTCTTATGTGCATGAACTGTGTAATGAGATATGCTGCTATTGATGGGTTTTGGTCATAAGAACATCCTATGTGCTCATACAAACCCTAATGCTTGGATCTAGGTTTCTCTATTGTACATGCAAGTTATCCAAGACTATAAACCCTAATTCTAGCATAAAAGTAATCATATTAACATAAGAATGGGTTTAAGATATTACCTTGATTGTTATGTAGCAATAACAATCTCAAATCCTTCTTGTATTGACTTTAGAAAGCTTAGAGTCACAAATGTCACTCCTCTAATGGTTCACAAACACCATAAGCAAGAGGATGAAGAGGAAAGAGGATGGAGGCTGCCCAAAAACGTGTGAAACCCTAGAACAAAGCTTAGCCACGTTTTTGGCCCTTAAGGGATCTATATATAGGAGGCTATTAGGGTTATCTAACAAGGAAACCCTAATTTGGATGCTTAAGCCCTAAGCAACCCATGGACTCCTTTAATTAAGGCCTTGGACGATTTCCTTATGGGTTTCCCCATAGAATTTGTCCACTCCTTAATATAAGACAATCCATGGCCCAAATTGCAATTATCTTATAATTACAATTCCAGTCCCTTAAGTTTAATTAATCTCTTTTAGTCACAAAACTAATTACCAATTAATTATTGACTAATATTAATTAAACAATATGATTTCTCCTTTAATATATTATTCTCATAATATATTAATAAATCATATTTAATCCTTTTCTCTCCATAATTCATCCTATCAAGTTGCTTTGGTGAAGGAAACCCAAAAGGACCATGCACCATCGAGTCAAGTACATACCAAAATAGTTATGGACTTAGACACTAATCCAACAGTCTCCCACTTGGATAAGTCTAATAACTATTATGCATATGACTTCAGATCTTGATCTGCAATCGTAGCTTTCCAAAGCCGCTGTCAACTCTGATCCTATCAGATACGCGTGTCCTTAGATAAGGGATCATATACTCCTCCATTCTAGATATCGTATGAGACATGATTTCTAATCATTCACTTTGTACTATTTCTCGACTTCCGATTTATGACGACTGACTAATTGAACAAATCAAATTAGCCCTAGCCCAGCCGAGCATTTACGTTTGTCATCACTAAATCATCGAGGGGCCCAAAGATATCGCTTTTATCCTTCTTTGGATAAAAGGAACGGATAAACTTTGATTCAATGCTCGCCTACACTCACTCACCGAATCACACACAACAATATGTTTTATGACACCAAGTTACTGGTGCGTTTACATATTATCAATGTGCAACCGATTTGCAAGATACAACTCACACATCTCGGTTTCAAGAATATAAGATGTTATCGTCTCACCAATCACTCGTGATACAATCCATGGAGTGATCCAAGTGAGCGTGGGTTTAATCCAATGCTCAAATCATATTCATAAGCACTCATGAACGTTGCAGCAAACATTTGCTTATGTCTAATACTCTTTTAGACAATCCACACACCAATTCACGACAGTCTTTATTCATACCTACTTCCAACGTATGAATGACTGTGGCCCGTTCGAATAATTTGACTGTTCTTAACCAATTAAATTATTCAGGAACTCAAAACATGCAAAGTGAAACACAAGAATAATACTAATCCCATATGGCCTCAAACCTTTGAGCATAAATAAAACACCTTTTATTTATCAGCATATCGATTACTCATTATTTGTCGTGTCGGGTAATCAACTTCTTACTTGAATTATTACACTTGTCCCATGCTCCTAGCATGCACATAATGTTTACCTATGGTTCTTACTTTTTGAAATAGATCACATTGAACACATTTCCAATCATACTCATTTCACAACTCCAAATCCTTTTCCATAAGTGAAAGAATATCAAATTCTTGCCACTTATAGAATATGCTAGATTCTAACATTTTATGCAATGATCCTTTCGTAATATCACTGCACCAAAGTCACAAAGACTATTGCGAATGATATTACAAAGTTTTCTATCGGAGATTGTTACAATACAATTTCTTAGATATGATGTCTCTCACTCAAAGAACATTCCTTTGAACATCCTTTTGCATAAAAGTTTCTAATCTACACATAGATTTTCACTATTCAATTCCCAATATGGACACGTTTCCATATTTTTCATATGACAACTCATTCTTAATAGAATCTTATATATTCATAATAATGTTGATATGGTCCATCCAATATCATACTTCCAACTACTCACAAGCGACCAATCCTCGGCGAACTTTGGATTGTCCTTTGATAGTTGTTTAATTATCTTAGTCAAAACCGATTCTTGTCCTTTTTCCCTCTAAATGCGCTAGACATTTGGAAAATTTTAGAATGGTCAAATATTATTGCCTATGCAATCGATCCTATACCCAAAGTGTATGGGACACAATGCATAATGTCTTACATAAAGATTTGATACTTCATCAATCTTCTGCCATAATATTTTATTTGCTATGTTCTCAAATTTTGAATTGTGAAGAGGAATGCCGTAATCATAATCAAAAATTGAGAACACACTATGTTTCCTTGACTAAATTATTAACATTCCACAACCTAAGCCTTTAGATTTGAAATGAAGCATAATATTCTTTCTCCCTTAATTATAGCAAAACAACTATTCCATCCTTACAACTTTGCAAAGAATGAATCTTGTTTTCTATAATTAATATTGCCAAGTTGAAATACTTTCCATAATAATCATAACTTTTATGCTCCCACTTTCATGATGATTATTATAAACATAACACTTATGCTCCCACTAGCTTTGACATGTCTTTAGAAACATCTTAACTTTCAGCCAAACAATACTTATTGAATTTCTTAAGTTCATGTTTCTAATACTTAGTGCTTTGATAACCTTTTATTAAGGCTTTTGCACTTATACACCTTTGCCTTATATAGTTCATATGTGTGTCTAAACAATTAAGACTAATTGCCAAACCTCACAATTCAAATCATGGAACGCGATACCGTAACCATGATCGAATTCGAGAATGCAATTTTACAATCACTATCTTCTTAAAATCTTTCTTAGTGAAAGCATTTCCTCACACTCATTTTCATGAAGGAGGAAATCTTATGACACTTATATTTAAACGGTTTATTTGTTCCTATCCATGTGAATTTTTCAAAACCAAAGTTTACGACAAATTCAAACTCATATGGATCGAACTTTCTTAATCTCGATTTCTTGCCTTATGGTAGCACAGCTGCCCACCATGTCTTCCAAGTAGTTAAGCAGCTCACCTTTTTTTATCAATGTACTTTCCATTGATCAAGGTCCTTGCCTTTTATGCATTCAAATGAGAACTCATGGGACTTACATGCATAATTAACTCGATTGGACTGGCACAGAAACAAAATAATGTCAACACGATAGGTTGTAAACCTCAACTCGTGTGCTAGTGATGATCGATAAGGTTTATTTGATTTGTTCTTGAAACCTTTCAAGACCATTAATACTCCCACTTACTCCTTGACATATAAGATTCTCTTGTCAATAACCATTTCTTGACAAACAAATATTCAAGAGTTAGCGTAGTTTTTATCAAAACATTTCATAAATTGGTCCTAGTTGGTCTTTGTCTTATCCAAGACATCACAACTTTTCCATATTTGATGAATTCTATAAACCTTCTTAATACTTATCACTCAATGTCACAATCTTAACTCTAAGACTTGTTTTGGAACGAAGTATGATTTACTTCTTGATTTAACCATTTCTTCAATTCTTGATTCCTCTTCTTAGACATACAATTGTACTAAGACTCACTTAGAGGATCAACTGAGATATGGTTCTTAATCATTAAGACCTATCATAAAGCATAAAAGGTATTCTCCCTTCTTCTTAGAATGGAGAAACTTTTATCTTTCTGCCCACTTGATTCTTCATATTCGTTCTGCTATTGATTTAAACTTTTTCAATCAATTCAAAATTACAATTAATCTTGTAAGTATAATCATATTTACTAAACCTTTAGTAAATCATGACGAATATTTTGTTATTCTTATGGTGGACTTGATCAACACGCAACTTTGTGTACTCGATCTCCTAGTCCTTCACTTGACACTTTGTCAATGAATTAGTCTAATTTCCAAATATGAAATTTCTCATTCATCGTGCAACCAAGTTGCATGATTCCAAGTTTCTGTCCAATTGAAACTTGGGCGATGAGAAACTCTCCTTATTTGGTAAATTCTCGATATTTCCATAAACAACATAATTAAGAATCAAATCCATTATTTCTAATATTAGAAATATTCAAACATCAATTTTCATGCATGGCATTGCAAGCATAAATAAATAATATAAAATCAAATTTTATTTTATTGCGGAAAAAATTTGTCCTTACAATGCAATTCATTGAAAAACTATGCTAATACATATTTCTAATTCTAACTCTAAGTAGTAGCTTAAGAATTTAATCTCCAAGTAATGCGATCGAAATCCATTCCTTCACGGTTAGATTCTGCTCACTTCTTCCCTTAAGCTTCCTTTCTTTTTTTCAATCCTACAAAACATCAATTGTAATCTTATCACATTATGTATTAAGAATCTAGAATAGAAGCTTAAAAGAGTTAGTCAATGGATTTTACCTAAAGCAGAGCCATACGTTTTGACTCTCCCATCTCTGAGATCTCTTAGGTAAATAGGGCAGCTTCATCTCCAATGCCCCTTCTCTTGGCAATAAAAGCAAATTGACTCTCTTGGAACAGAACATGGAACTACTTCAGACATTGCCTTTCTCTTATGATCAAACTTCTTGATCATAGCATGTCTTTCATTGCCATTGTCTATATCCACAGAGGTCTTGAAGGCAGATTCACCAATCAACTTTGCTTTTCTATTGCGCCAAACCATAGCTGATTCAGCAGCAATAAGCATATAAGTGAGATCTATAAGGGTCACGTCGCAGTTCATCATATAGTATTCTCTTACGAACTCACTATATGAGTTAGGAAGTGACTGAAGAACCCAGTCAACAGCCATCTCCTCACAGACAACGGATCCCAACATTCTTAACCTATCAATGTGTTACCTCATCCCTAGGACGTGTGCACACACCGACTTTCCTTCTTTATGTTTACTTGCCAAAAGGGCTTGAGTGAGCTTGAACTTTTCAAGCCTTCGAACTTGTGGGTTAGGGAGAATAATTGGAGAAGGTGGAGGAAGTGAAGCATGATTTCTTGTTCCTCGATCGAGTCGTGGAATACCATCTTCATGTGGAATGCTTGTTCCACGGGATTTGGGAAGACCATAGTTGTCGAACTTTGACATCTACAAAAATGGGAGAAAACAAATTCAAGTTAGTTGATTTATTGAGTCCTTAGTAAATCACCCAAATGAGATACTAAGGCTAGGACCCAACACAATATTCTACAACTCGGGAGAGGGATGTCGTAACCCAAATTGCAGAACATTTAAAGGTAAGTGAATGACGATTCACTAATCTCCACCATGAAAAACGAAAAAGAAATTTAGGTTTTAAATCTATGAAAACTCCTAGATCCTATGAGATTCATTGAACATTTCAATGGCATGTTTAAATCTCGATATGCCCCTCTTGTTTGTGACTGGGATGTCGAGGATCACAAAGCGGGTGTGAATAACCATGCAAACTACATGGTGCCCCCACACGTTACAGTCACCTATTCGATGTGCCGGTAAACCACACATGCTCCACCGAACAATTGAGTCACCCTTTGCTACCTTTGCTGAGAACCATTTAGTGTGTCGGTAAACCACACACGCTCCACTAACGTCTTCGCAAGGGCACAAAGTGTAATTTAATGGAATTGCATCAATTCACTTTTGCCTAAGTAACTAAGATTGGGAATTTTTAAAAAAAAAACATTTAGTTACTTTTGTATTTCATTATACTTATAATAGAAGGTTTTGTCCCATCCTACCCGTTCGGCTAACGACCCTCCACTAGTCAAGAGTACGGTGGGTAAGAGTGGATACCCATTCAATCGCCATTTTATAGGCAATTTCCTTAAACACCCCTTATAGACCATCTTCGTGAATGAGGCCTACTAACGGTAAGACCGACTTTTACTCATACATATATATAATGTTAGACTTTTAATGTTATATATAGTATAGGGTGTATTTTATACTTTTAAAATATTAGGTGGTCAAATTTAACAATTATACTTTTAATTCAATTAAATTGTAAACCAAAACTTTTATGGATTTATTGAACCTCTTTTAATTATACACCTTAATTAATTAATAAAACCATAAGGGTGTGATTTGAACGTTTTCAAAACAATACTAGGGTTTTAGAATTTAACATTCCTAATTAAACTCTTAATCAACTTTTAAATTCCAAAACTTGAGGGAAAGTTTTGAAACATTTCAAAACATTAGGGTTTAGAATTTAAATATACATCAAAATTAAACTATTAATCAAAATTTAAATTCCAAAACTTGAGGGCAAGTTTAGAAACCTTTTCAAAACATTAGGGTTTCAACTATTTAAATTTCAAAACAACAAAACTTTTGGGTTCAAATTTAAACTATAAAACCTAAGGGGGGAAAATATGAAACATTTCATAACACAAGGTTCAAATAAAAAATAACCTAAATTAACATTTAATCACATAATTATCCATATTTGATTTATTTAATGATTTCTTGCAAAACAATTTACCAATTTAATCAAAATACTTAGTCAATTATCACATAAGGAAACAAATATTTTATTAATTGATAAATATCTTCAATTAGATCAAGAATATAGTCAAAAATATCATAAAATCGGATTTATATTGATCTAATATGATAAAGGCAAGTATCTCAAAGATAAACAGCAAGAAATCCTGAAAATAGCTCCATCTAACGCTCGAACTCGCCGAGTACCACACTGTACTCGCTGAGTTGAGGCCTACTCGCTGAGTACACTGTGGTACTCGCCGAGTTCATCAGCCAGGAAGCCCAAAAATCGATTTTTCAACTTGAATAAACACATAATGCATCAATACAATAGAAACCAATCAAGGCTCTGATACAACTAATGGGTTTTGGTCATAAGAACATCCTATGTGCTCATACAAACCCTAATGCTTGGATCTAGGTTTCTCTATTGTACATGCAAGTTATCCAAGACTATAAACACTAATTCTAGCATACAAGTAATCATATTAACATAAGAATGGGTTTAAGATATTACCTTGATTGTTATGTAGCAATAACAATCCCAAATCCTTCTTGTATTGACTTTAGAAAGCTTAGAGTCACAAATGTCAGTCCTCTAATGGTTCACAAACACCATAAGCAAGAGGATGAAGAAGAGAGAGGATGGAGGCTGCCCAAAAACGTGTGAAACCCTAGAACAAAGCTTAGCCACGTTTTTGGCCCTTAAGGGATCTATATATAGGAGGCTATTAGGGTTATCTAACAAGGAAACCCTAATTTGGATGCTTAACCCCTAAGCAACCCATGGACTCCTTTAATTAAGGCCTTGGACGATTTCCTTATGGGTTTCCCCATAGAATTCGTCCACTCCTTAATATAAGACAATACATGGCCCAAATTGCAATTATCTTATAATTACAATTCCAGTCCCTTAAGTTTAATTAATCTCTTTTAGTCACAAAACTAATTACCAATTAATTATTGACTAATATTAATTAAAAAATATGATTTCTCCTTTAATATATTATTCTCATAATATATTAATAAATCATATTTAATCCTTTTCTCTCCATAATTCATCCTATCAAGTTGCTTTGGTGAAGGCAACCCAAAAGGACCATGCACCATCGGGTCAAGTACATACCAAAATAGTTATGGACTTAGACACTAATCCAACAGCTATTTACTTGTGTTATGTTTTATGAGTATTATATTGTGATGTTGAGTTGAGAAACTGGAGGTTCCATATGAGTTGTGGGACCAGAGGGTCCCACTAAGACACATTTGACCAGACGGTCTAACTGAGTTATAGTCTCGAGTGGCTAATGTGTTGTGTGTGGTATTTTGGGGAACTCACTAAGCTTTTATGCTTACCGTGTTATGCGTTATGTGTTTCAGGAAGTTCCGAGGATCGTGGCAAGGCACCGACATGATTGTACACATCGGCAGGAGATTGTTTTATGATTCTGGGATTGTGTTTTCTTTTGTTGACATTTGAGACATATGTGTTTTTGAGAATTATAATACAAGTTCTTTTATGTGATATGATGCATGCTAGAGAGTAGGCTAGGTGATACATATATTAGGACTAGGGTGGACTGATTTGTGATGCCTTAGCCTAGGGACTTCTGCTATTAGTGTTTAACTTGAGTATGAGTACCTAGCAGGTGAGAGCCAATGAAAAGATTACTGTGAGAGTAGCTTGTGAGGCATAGAGTACTTGTAAATTAGGATCCGAGGAGGATGACTCAGGGTGAACACTGATGCGATGTGGAAGGTAGTATTGGGTTTGTACTACTGGAAGCACCGGATCAGTGAGCGGACCAAGTAAGAATCCTAGGGATGCTAAGGAACAAGTAGGGATGGGTTATCGAGTGTGAGTATGCTCGAGCGAGTCTCTGATGATATTGTGTTGTGTTTCAAAGACATCATGGTGGGGACACGCCACAACCCTCGGAGCAGTGGGAGTAGCAATGAGGAGATACGGAGGATGATCCACGAGGAGGTGCCTGCAGCTATCCGAGCAGAGATTCCGGAGATGTTTGGGTCTATCAATACACCTTGATTCAGACATCTGACGAGCAATACGCTGCTATTACTAAGGCTACTATTGTCGCGACCACTACAGTCGTCGCCGCTGCTAGGGCACAGGGAGGTGACTCGTTGCTGTTCTGAGAGCTCAGCAACATGAATCCACCAGAGTTTGATAGGACGCAGTATCTGATTACTACTATGAGGTGGATCTCCGATGTCGAGGGGTGTTTTTATATGTGTTCTTGTCCCGACCATTTGAGAGTTTGGTTTGCGCTGAACCAGCTTCGCTTGGGATTGAAGGACTGGTGGAAGTTTGCGACAGCTGGCTTCACCACTACAGATCATGCTGCAGTGACACGGGAGAGGTTTGTTCAGATGTTTCGAGACGAGTATGTTCCCCCGGTGGAGAGGCAACATTTGGCGCAGGAGTTTCGGTCTCTCAGACAGAAGACAGAGTCAGAGATTGAGATCTCAAGGATGTTCCATGAGTGGACGATGTTTTTCCCCGAACACGTGTCCACTGAGCAGCCACGTGTGAGTCGATATCTGAGCATATTGAAGAGGGAAATACGAGATTTCGTGGCGACCTCGTCGTACCATACATTGGCCGAGCTCCAGGCCAATGCCAGGAGAAGGAGATTGAGCTTGAGCTTCAGACTAGGGAGGATGAGGAGGAGTCCTGGGGGAGGGACTGGAGGCCAGTGTAGTCGCAACCGGCGACGAAGCGGGCTCAGCCCACTGATTCCAGAGTTGGAGGCCAGAAGGGCCGCACTTGTGGCAAGTGCGGCAAGAGTCACGAGGGTTCTTGCCGATCGGCAATCTGTTACAAATGCGGAAAGGAGGGGCACATGGCAAAGGATTGCCCCAAGGGATTCTCGGTTTGCTTTCATTGCAACCAGACCGGCCACCGGAAGGCCGAGTGCCCCCAGCTAGTGAAGGGACCAGTGCAGGGATATGCACCAACTTTTGTGCGTGCTTCTGAGAGCCAGCCAGGGAAGGCCGAGATGATGAAGGCTCGTGGGAAAGCCTTTCAGTTGACAATAGAGGAGGTCCTCGCAGCGCCCGATGTCGTGGCTGCTATGTATTATTTTATTTATTTATGCTGAGTTTGAGATATTATGCTTATATTGTGATATGCTTAGGTACTTTCCTTGTGAATTATGTACCTGTTTTGGTATTATTTGACTCGGGTGCGATTCGATCTTTCGTGTCATCGTGGGCATAGGTAGAGTTTCGCATCGATCAAGTTTTGGGTGCGGTGCCTATTTCCAAGGCACCTTATCGCCTTGCGCCACCGGAGATGCAGGAGTTATCCTCGCAGCTTCAGGATCTATTGGGGAAGGGATTAATCTGACCGAGTAGCTCGCCGTGGGGATCACCGATCCTTTTTGGCGAGAGAAAGGATGGTTCACACCAGATGTGCATTGATTACCGGGACTTGAACAAGTTGATGGTCAAGAACCGTTATCCACTACCGAGGATCGATGATTTGTTCGATTAGTTGCAAGGAGCTTCTTGGTTCTCCAAGATAGACTTGAGGTCGGGATATCACCAGATGAGAGTACGAGATGAGGATATCCAGAAGACGGCGTTTAGGACTTGTTATGGGCATTACGAGTTCGTGGTGATGCCTTTTGGGCTCACCAATGCACCAGCAACGTTCGTGGATCTCATGAACCGAGTATGCAGACCGATGTTGGATCGATCGGTGATTGTGTTCATCGACGATATTCTGGTGTATTCGAGATCCAGGGAGCAACATGAGGAGCATCTGTGACATCCCCTAATTTCTCAGCCAGAAAAAGACCGATTTAATTTATGCTTTTTAAAATAAAATCAGAGAAATCTTTTTAAAATATGTTGCGGAATTGGTCCCCAAAACAAAACATGATAAAAGTTTATCAAAACCTTCTTTAAGAAATCTATAGTTTCATTTCATATAAAAACCTCGGGATGTCATGTTTCGATACAGATCAAAAGCATAAACAAGACATTATGAGCCTTTCAACAGTTATTTACAACTACTGGCCTATAATCCAAAAATCCCTCATCGTCCTCCGACTATGCTTGGGGTCCACTACCTATAACATAAAAAGTTGAGTGGGTCAAGCTTGGGAACCTAGTGATCATATAGGGTTTTCATCCCACAATAATAATAAACTTATTAAGTTCATCAATCAACAATAACCCTGATTACCCGTTCCCGTTATCCTCACTTTACGTCCCTAAACACTTATCACAAGGGACCTAGCCTAAAGAATATCATCGAAATGGACACTACTACTAAGGGGTTTCCTCAACCATACATGTCCTAAAGGCAACCATGAGGGGGATGGAGTACAGCGAATGAACACTCTTAGTTCATTACACCTACAGGTTGCGGGTCTGCCAGTGTTCCACTGGACTGTCTAGAAAGTCCGTGGTCGTCATCCAAACTCCGCTAGATGATTGGATCTCAAATCACATCGAGGCCTCTCATCACTTTAATTTTATCACACATCACTATCTACCCATGTTTTATCCAACATATTTGTAAATAAAAATACATATACAGTTTAAAACTTGTGTAAAACATCAATTCAACAGTCACCTCAGTTAAACAATTAATATAATTACACGTAGCATGTATTTCATGTAAAATACCTCATATCTAGGTGTAAGATGAAGTTGACTATACACTCACTTGATTTGATGATAATCGGGCAGCAATTCATTTCCTAAAACGATTGTTTCTAATAAAACCAAGAGTTTTATTGAGAAACCGGGCTCTGCAAACGTCGGGCTTCGAAACCGAAAAGATAAATTTTCCAGGCTTCTCGGGCACTTCATGGAGTATTCCGGGGTTTATAATCGATACCGGGTCTTTGGGGGATGCTAAGATGAAGAAAAGATGAAGAAGGGGGCTAAATATGGCAAAATTCCAAATCTAACCGGGAAGGCTCGCATACCCCTTGTAATTATAGGGGTCCGAAGTCGGCTTTGTGGTGGGTTCCGCAGGTGGCTGCACGTGCGAAGGCCTCGGTGGCAGTTGCTGATTGGACCGAGGTCTACTGGTCCATCTGCGAGGCTCGGAGGCTAGGCGGTGCGAGGCTCGGTCCAGCTGCGAGATTCGGATTGGGCCTCCCTTCGGTCGAATCAGAATCTGACACGCAGCTATGTTCATGCGAGGGAAAGTGACACATGGTTTCACATGACTCACCAATTTCGGACACATGGCACTCTTTCAGCGAAGGTGACGTGGCAAAAACGTGACTATGCGAATTTTCTCGATTTTCGCGCCAAAACTTCTAAAATCCGTAATTTTCGCATACGAGCTCCGTTTTTGATGTTTTTTATATGGACGCGTAGGTAAAATTACGCTCTACAACTTTCGTTTAGACTCCGTCAGCTAATTTTGACTTTAATTTTTATATTATTATTTTTAGCAGACCGGGACAGGAAATCCGTTAAAATTTCATAACTTCTTCATCCGACGTCCGTTTTCGTAAAAAAATTTACCGTTATGCTACTAATGAGGAGACCTTCAATTATCGTTTAGGCCGTGTCGGCTAAAAATCACTTGATCTAAAATTCGAGTTTTTAGCTGTCTATTGCTAAGCTGAAAATTTGAAAAATCATAACTTCCTCATACGAAGTCAGATTTGGGCGTTCTTTTTATACATACTCTCGGTTTAACGAACACTACGAGTTTCGTTTAGATCACTAAGGCTAAAAAGTATTTTATCAAAAACTCATTTTTTACGACATTCAGCACCATACCGGTTTTGTCGCGAAACTTCGACAGGTCATAACTTCTTCGTTATAACTCAGATTTTGGTATTCTTTATATCCTCGTGATCCTTGTTTCGACCACTACAACTTTATGTAATGATATCGGCTTTATGTCACACTTTTATTTTGGCGCTTATTTTTATTTTTAATTAATTAAACCCTAATAATTAAGCATAAAACACATAATTCACATAATATTCACATTATTCCTTTTCATTTCTTCAAAATTAGTTACAAAGGTTAACCTAGACTATAACGTCAATATTAATGCCTAGCCTAGAAATACGGGCATTACAATTCTCTCCCCCTTAGGATGATTCCGTCCCCAGAATCATACATTAGTAAACAAATGCGGGCAACGACTCATCATGTCACTCTCCGTTTCCCAGGTGAGATTTGGCCCATTCGTATGTTTGCAACACACAAGCACTAAATCGACCATCTTGCGTCGCAACTTCTTAGTCTTACGGTCAACGATTGCCTCAGGTTCTTCAATCAGCCTCTTGTTTTCATCCAACCTTAATTCAGAAATGGGAATTATGTCGGGCACATCTCCCATAAACTTTAATTTTGACGCTTATTTTTATTTTTAATTAATTAAACCCTAATAATTAAGCATAAAACCCATAATTCACATAATTCCTTTTCATTTCTTCAAAATGAGTTACAAAGGTTAACTTAGACTATAACGTCATTATTAATGTCTGGCCTAGAAACACGGGCGTTACAATTCTCTTCCCCTTAGGATGATTCCGTCCCCGGAATCACACATTAGTAAACAAATGCGGGTAGTGACTCGTCATGCCACTCTCCGTTTCCCAGGTGAGATTTGGCACATTCGTATGTTTCCAACGCACAAGCACTAAATCGACCATCTTGTGTCGCAACTTCTTAGTCTTATGGTCAACGATTGTCTCAGGTTCTTCAATCAACCTCTTGTTTTCATCCAACCTTAATTCAGAAATGGGAATTATGTCGGGCACATCTCCCGTAAACTCTCTCAAATAACACACATAAAAGGTGTAATGAATACCCTCCAATTCTTCCTGTAATTCTAGTTTGTAAGCTTGATTCCCAATCTTCTGAAGAACTTTGAATGGTTCAATAAACCTTGGACTCAACTTTCCTCATTTCCTGAATCTTATAAGTCCCTTCCACGGTGAGACTTTAAGCAAAACCGAATCCCCAACTTCGAAGGTCATCGGTCGTCTTTTCTTGTCAGCATAGCTCTTTTGACGATCTTGAGCCGCTAACACGCTTTCCCTAATCACTTTCAACTTCTCAGCAGTCTCATGGACTATCTCGGGGCCCATAAACTCCTTTTCCCCAACTTCCAACCAACATGACAGCGTTCGACACTTTTCTCCATACAAAGCGTAATAAGGTGCCATCTTGATACTTGAGTGGAAACTATTATTATAGGAAAATTCTACCAGATGTAAGTGTTCATCCCAGTTTCCTTGGAATTCTAGGGTACATGCTCTCAACATATCCTCCAATGTTTGAATCGTCCGTTCGCTTTGCCCATCGGTTTGTGGATAGTAAGTTGTACTCAAACACAACTTGGTACGCAATTCCTCTTATAGACTCCTCCAAAACCTTGAGATAAAACGGATGTCACGATCGGATACAATCGTTAACGGAACACCGTGAAGCCTCACAGTTTCCTTCACGTAAGAATTTGCAAGTTTATCCATAGACCATTTCTCGTTGGCACCTATGAAATGCGCACTCTTAGTGAAGCGATCAACGACCACCCAAATCATGTCGTGACCGTTCCTTGTTCTGGGCAGTTTAGTCACAAAATCCATGGTGATGTCTTCCCATTTACCCATGGGTACGGGTAAAGGTTCGAAACAACGATACAGTTTCTGATGTTGTGCCTTAACCCTAGCACAAGTTACACACTCGGCCACATACTTAGCAACATCGAGCTTCATCATCGGCCACCAATAATAGGATTTTAGATCCCTATACATTTTTGTACTGCCGGGATGAATCTAGTACATGGTCTTTTGAGCTTCTTATGACAACCCGAAATTTCTGTTCTGTACAACCCTTCAATTCAATAGAAGTCAAAACAGTTGCTGTATTTTTTCAGACTTTTTGGAATAAGTTTGAGTATTTCAGAATCTACACTTTAAGTGATATCAGGAGAGAGGATGCCCTAGGGTTATTGTGCAACACTGTTATTCCAAAATTCCAAGAAATTTGAGTTTGCTGCCAGAATAAAATATTTTCAGCCAAAAACCCTAAGTTTGGGAGTATATATATGAGAATTAGTCATTATTTACACTTTTTCCAAATCTCAAGATCCAATTCAAAATTCTCTCTCAAGTATCATCCAAAAGTTTTTAGAGATCTTCGATCTAGTAAGTGTTTCTAGCCTTCTTAAGTTATTATATGACTTAATCTAGTGTTTTAACACACTTCTAACCGTGAAATCATTCCAAAAGGGTCAATCTTCAATTTACACCAAGAACACCAAGAACACACACTTGTGTTCTTGGCCTTTTGGACCTTTTCGAGCTTCTAACTTGTAAGTGCTTCTATCCTAGAGTCTTACAAGCTTTGTTACACTTCTATACCTCAAGAAATCATCCAATAACAACAAGATCAAAGGTGTTTACGGTCCAAGAACACCTTGGACCGTAAACCCTATTTAGGGTGCCAATGTGTGCCCTAGCTTATCCTAAGCCTTGGTGACTAGTTTAGACCCCTTCCTTGATGTGTTTAGGACTTGAAAACGTCAAAGGACCTTAGATTATATGTGTTTACGACCGTAAACACATGGAATAGTTGTCCATGGGGCGTAAACTACATATAGGGGTGATTTGATGCCACAAACACTTCCATAGGCTTGTACTTCAATGTAGAAATGCTTCTAAGGCTTCAAAACACAAAATGGTCAAAGAAGTATGAGTTTACGGCCGTAAACTCAAGGGTTTACGATCGTAAACTCAATGGTTATGGTCTTTAGGGAGTAAACTCATATTAGGGGTTCCCTTGAACCCTAAGCTCAATAGCTTTGTCCTACAACACTTAGATGCACTCCTTAGCACTTATAACACTTATATAAAGTGTTTAACATGACTTAGGATGTCTTAACTTTGTTATTTAATTGTTTAAAGGCTAATTGGTTACATATATGTGATATTATATGTTAACTAGGATCATAGAGTGTGTACAGGTCTTCACTTGACACCTAGCATCCTATACAGCCCGTTCAATCCCAACCACTTGCTACAGGTGAGTTCATACCCCTTAATCAATGGTTTAAATGTTTTTAAATGCTTTTATGGGGGGATACAAGTTGAATCATGCTAGTTATTATATCAATCACATGTGATTAATAAGCAGCATACAAATGGATTTACTACTCTTTTGGCTGTTTTACCAAACCGTTTACTTCAATTGGTTTTCCAAAACATTTTACTCAGTTAAAACTCTTTGTTAAAATGTCTTACATACTGAGTGTATCTTTTCAAACCTTGTTACATTTGTGATTCAAAACAAATGTTTTCCTTATACTTTACACTGTTCTTATCCAACAAACTGCTTTCAAATCGTTTTACAATTTGACATCAAATCATCCTTTCTTAGATACTAAACTTTTCAATGGTTTTAAAAAACTTCTTTTATGCTTTTATATTGTCAATTGCATGCCTATATATGTATAGTTACATAAGTAATGTTTAAAGTACTTAGGAAGGTTAGCTCGCTTTACCTCCTTTTCCTCGTTGGGATGTGGCGTTAGGGCATCGGTTATCCGTCCGAAGGTCGTCTAAATATTAGTTGTATATTATGTATACATATATAGACATAATAGTTCTACTAGTTAATTCAATACCCTTGGGTAGCAAGGGTATACTTTCATGCTCATATGTACCAGTTATATTGCCAGTAAGCTACCATATGGGTAGTTTAGGAAGTTACTAATACTATTACTAGAACGCGAAATCATACAATGAGTCAGTTCATTCATGAGTCAATACTTGCTAGATAGAGAGAGCACACTTTACAGCTAGCACACACGGTACATTACTATACATGATAGATAGAGAGAGTGCACATTATAGCTAGCATACGCAGAATATTACAGTACATTACTATACATGCTAGATAGGGAGAGAACACATTACAGATAGCACACGCAGAACATTACAGTACATACAGGCTACACAGAGAAAGAATACACTTTACAGTCAGCACATTCATTACATAGACATTCATGCAGTTATGTGAACCACTAAATGGGTCTTGGCACTTCCTGCCATGACCGTTTTTGTATCCCGAATCTCCTTAATTGGGGAGCATATGAGTTTGCGTATAGATCAATACTCGAGTGACTATCCTACACCTTGTCGCTCGCTACAGTGGGACTTGCAAGTCTACGGGTGCCAAATGTCATTTCTTACGGCGTGTTTCATCGTCGTTTTACTAGAGTCGGTAGCAGGATACAGGTCGATCACATGTTACTTTAAATTACAATAGATTTAAGGTAGTTAGTACGGTTGTAGTTATTTGATACTACACTATAGTACTATTTCATTTTCCCATTACATTCACTTCGTGAACATTCACACGATGCACTGGTAATGTAGAAACTATATTTTTGGTTAATGATAGTCAGATTTGGGAAAATACACACTCTTCCAAGAGACACACACAAATACTAGATGCCTTGGTAGAAGGCTACTTTCAGTAGGAAGCATAGGGCTTTCTAGGATGTTCAAAACGTTTTCATACTTATACTTCATATACTTACAAATACTTACATTCCATATACATACAAATACTTGCATACAAATTCAGACACTAAAATACTTATGTTGCCACCAGCTTTAAAGCTGATACTCTCTTTCAAAATAACTTGTATCGTCAGGTCAACAGTAGACAGGTACCGATTCAAGGTTTAGAGAAGATGGAGTTCGTTCAAGACTCATCTTACATTTTGATTTATACTTTAGTGTCTATTAGACATATCAGAACACTTGTATTAAAATTATATTATTAATGCAATGGATGATGTTGTTGCTTGTTTACTACTATTCATTGTTGTGATACTGTACATGACGTCCTCCGCCCCAGAACTTTTCCGCCGTTCATGGTTTTGGGGTGTGACAGATTGGTATCAGAGCATTGTTTATAGTGAATTAAGTATATCAACCCATAAAAGATATACAGACTATAAATACAATGGGATTAAAATACTCTGACCAAGAGTTTATACTTTAAATAATAAAATATTTAATTAAGTATACGTGCTTGCATTCATACTAAAATCAGTGTCACTAGGACAGTACAAAAGAATTACGATTATTGGGCAACACAAGTGGACTTGGATACATATAGTCAAAACTGGGAAGATATAGCCTGATCAACTATATTATCCGAGGGTTGACTAGAATGTTCCTAAGTGTAGTTGTGTGGTTGCAACAAGTCTAAAATCTTACCAACAATACCACAATGAGAACAATAGAACATAAACCTATAATACTATAGGGTTATTTGGTGTAGCTATAAGTACTTTATACTTGGGAACTAAAAAGGATCTTCATTACTAAGTTGATAGTTGCTAAGTGGATACACTAAGGCTATATGTAACTAGGATGTTATAGACTTAGAATCTGTGAAAATTTTGCTTTACCCCTAATCTTTGTGATTTTGGAGTTAAGGTCACTTATTCAAAGGCCTATCCTGTTTTGATTTCATATAACTGGTATGCACTTCACAAATAGTGATGTAACTAATGAAGATTTTCTAAATAATTATGTAGATAGTTTGTCTAATAATTATTTTCTTACCCCAATTCTCGCGTAGATAACATGGCTGGACTCCATCCCCACGGCAACCCGTACCTTCCGAATGAAGTCATTGATGGATGGTTTGGAGAACAACCAGAGAATGATCATCTGATCCCTTTGAATGATCACCATGGTGAAGACCTTTCGGATGGTGCTAACTCCGAACCCGAGGTTGATAACCTACCCCAGGCAGCTCCCTTTCCAAATCCTAACCCTCGTCCGACCTTTCATGGCCCGACGCCTCCGTGGGTAGAATGCTTGGAAACATGGAGCCAAGTACAAGATCAGCCCATGCCATTTAATGGTGACCGAAGCTTTTATGACCTGAGCAATGGGGGCTCAGCAGACAGAATCCTGCCAATCCTGATCCGCAGAGTGGCTCGAAATTAGATTCAAGGCAGGACAGCCCTACATCAGATCACAGAAGTTGTCGCCAATGCGAGAATGCATACCCTCCGCACCATTCGCCTGGAAGATGCTCGTGAGAGATCTGAGAGAAACCATGAAAGCCTACTGCAAGCACTGGCTGAATCACAAGCCGAAGTCATAGAGCTCCGAGTACGCCAGAGGGTGTACGAAAGACACCTACTTGATGTGGAACGCCAACTGGCTGAACTGAGAGTTCATCAAAGGGATGACCGTCACCAGTAGTAGATGCTTTACTTTATTTTTCCTTGTTGAAAGGAATCGTTTTTCTGTCTAAGCCCGATGTGGCATTTTCTATTAAACTATCTTGTATTGTAAGTACTTTAGTTAGGTCTTTATGCTGTCAAGGACTTTCTACTTTGGATATGATGTAAGACCTTTTACAAGGTAATTTTTCCCGAACTTTTACATCATGAATATCAAAGATATTGACAGTCGGTTAACTTCTGTGTCATTCTTTGTTCAAATACTATCATCATGCTATCATGGAGTCTATTTGAAACCCACTCTAGTCGAGTTATTGAGCTAGGGCATTCTAGGTCAGGGATAATTTCGAATTCTTTTTCAAGGGTTGGATCATGTTATTTACCAACCAATGGTACCCTGTTTTAGATGTGAAGCGTCATAAGACCATGCTACGAACTTACTTCTATTATATTCTAGGATTGCATCATAGGGATGTAGGTCAAACCTTCACGAACATACTTCTACTCTGTACTAGGACTGAATCATAGGGATGTAGGTCAAACTTTCGGGAACATACTCTTATTATTTACTTGAGCAATCAAAGTACATCTAGGGTCAACCAAAATCGCTCACAAAATCCTTATCTTTCGTGTTACAGAACCATGTCGGCATCCGGAAATAGTCAGCCGAACAACGAAACCCCTGCCTTTCCTATGGACACCGCTACTTTCCAAGCCGCAGTTACAGCTGTCGTGACAGCTGTCCTTGCAAACCGTAGCGCTATCAACGCAAGCAATGCTGACAAAGGGGTTGAAAATCCTGATAGTAGTATCAATCCAGGAAGTCGTCAAACGATAACAGTCACAGGCTCGCAAATCCGAAAAGTAGAGAACAGTAAACGAAAGCGCCAAGCCCAGAAAGAACGCAAGCGATCCCAAAAAACTTGCCATACAACAACAACAAGTGGAAACCCTTGCCATCCCAGTACCGAGCAGACCATACGAAGGAAAACTCCCGAAGTGTGATATGTGTAGTTTTCACCATCATGGGGCTTTCCATGAAATGCAATGTTGCAATTGCCTAAGAATAGGGCACCATGCTCGTAGCTGTGGAGTACCGGCACAACCCATCACTCAAGCCCCTGACATCAGAGTCAACTAGGCTTACGATGGTGGTGTTAAAACTAGACCCTATGAAAGAAAAGTGTCAGAGTGGATGAATAAAGAGAACACTCGTGTCCACGTAACTCCTACTCGACACTTCACTTCCACCACCAATGTTGGTGCTATCCATGTATGTCACCAATGCGGTGAAATTGGGCACCTCAAGAAGGATTGTCCTATAGCAAAGAAATCGGGTGCAGGTGGGAAGATTCGCAGGATCACAGTTGCAGGAGAAACTACGTAAGACCTTCGTTAGAGTATCTAAGGCGTTCGTTGTAACATACTTATAAACCATCCAAAACTAGTGCAACTAGAGTCGTATCTTTTGCGAGATCCCGTCAGTAAAGGGATGCTCGTTCCGTGTATACTTGTCTTTTGTAGTATACCTTGTTCGCAACAATAGTCTTGTAGTAAGTCTAAAGTACTATAACTCTTGTAAAGATTGCACTGTTGTGTTTTGTCTGTAACGCTTTATGTTCAAATCTAATGTCTTAAATTCCCATATGATTCCGACATTATCCTACAACTAGATTCAATGTGATCCGCAAAATACCAGCTTCATACGTACATCTCTTTCTCCGTAAGCGTCTTTTTAACAAAGCCGTCATGACAGAGCTCGAAAGTACTCCTGCTTAGAGTACCTCATGTTTCTTTTCTTTTCCGAAGAAATCCCCGAAGTACCACTCGTACAGTACGTCATGTTCAATCCAAGGATCCATACGGTTGATCTATCGCTGATGAATGTATACATAGGGGTGATATATAATCAAGGTTCTACAGGTTTAGAATTGATGATTCCACTTTAACTTCTTTTCCTCGTTGGGATGTGAATGTAAAGAAGAATCATTTATTCGACTATCTTTTCAATCTTAATTATATATGACTCGTATACACAAGATTGTAATCGTTGAACCATGTATGAGTTCTAATATGAACTTCAGGACGGAGACTGCCCAAGACTACGAGTGATCGCATCGCCATGTGAACAAACTTAGAACCCAGTACGACTCCTGTAACTAGATCTCCCTACAGTCTAATCACCCACAGAAATACAAGAACAATCCGGACAACTTAGAAAACTACTCAGCAATAGAAATTGAAGGCCAGGCTTCTCACCCTGGAGAGCTCCGGTCTTATTCTCCCAGAAGTAGACAGATTGTATCATATGTACCTCGACTATCGAGGACTCCGTCAAGATTTCCATTTTAAATCATTATCTTTGCCTCGCATGAATGTGTGGGCTAATAAAACGCAAGGAACGAATTTCCTTTCAGAAATGGACCTGGGATCCGAATATCACCAGTTTCGAGTGTTAGCGAAGGATGTCCCGAAGACTACCTTCCGAACTCGATGCGGACACTTCGACTCCATAGTGATACCCCTCGGATAGGACTAATACGCCCGTAGTATTCATGAGCTTAATGAATAGGGTACGCCATTCTTACTTGGATGAGTTCGTCATTCTCTTTGTAAATGACTTACTTATCTACTCTCGTACTAAGAAGGAAATCATAAAGAGCATCTACAACAAGCCATGGAAACAAGGCGACTAGAGCAGCTTTGCACGAAATTCTCTAAAACACGAGTTTGGAATTGAAGAGTTAAATTCCTAAGACACACTATTAGTGATATGGAAATCCTTGAGTACTCTTGCAATTTATCAAAACCGTTGAGAATTTGTCGGCACTTAAGACGCTAACAGAAATTCACCAAATTCTAGGTCTTGCAGACCTACTATCGTAGTTCAGTTAGAACTCCTCGCAAATTACGGAAACCCTTACGACTTTGACCCAGCAGGGAGTGGCCCTTGACTAGGAAGATAAGCAAGAAAAAGAAACCTTGAAATTCCAAGTGAGAGACCAAATTCTTTAGGAAATCTCACTCTGTGAATGGCTTTATACGCTTCGGAAAGCGTGGAGAGCTAAATTCAAGATAGTTAGGACCTCCGAGATTTTTACCCAAATTGGCCCTCTAACTCATAAACCTAACCTGCATCGCGAACTCAGTGACGTACATTCTACCCTTCACGTCTCGAACTTGTAAAAAGTATCCATCCGACGAGACTCTTGAAATCCCACTCGAAGAAATCGAGTCCCACAAGAGCCTCACCGGGGTGGAAGAACCGTAGTGACCAAGTGAAGGTTCGCTGAGATGCCAACCAGGGACCTGAATTCACTTGGGAGCGCGAGAATCAATCGCTTAGGAAGTATCCCCATTTCTTGGCTCAATTATTCATGCCTACTTCCTTACCTAAATTCTAATTTCGGGACGAAATTCCTTCTAACGGGGGAATGATGTGACAACCTGAAATTTCTATTCTGTACAACACTTTAATTCAATAGAAGTCAGAACAGTTGCTGTAAATTTTTAGACTTTCTGGAATAAGTTTGAGTATTTCAGAATTTACACTTTAAGTGATATCAGGAGAGACGGTGCCCTAGGGTTATTGTGCAACACTGTTATTCCAAAACTCCAAGAAATTTGAGTTTGCTGCCAGAATGAAATATTTTCAGCCAAAAACCCTAAGTTTGGGAGTATATATATATATGAGAATTAGTCATTATTTACACTTTTTCCAAATCTCAAGATCCAATTCAAAATTCTCTCTCAAGTATCATCCAAAAGTTTTTAGAGATCTTCGATCTAGTAAGTGTTTCTAGCCTTCTTAAGTTATTATATGACTTAATCTAGTGTTTTAACACACTTCTAACCGTGAAATCATTCCAAAAGGGTCAATCTTCAATTTACACCAAGAACACCAAGAACACACACTTGTGTTCTTGGCCTTTTGGACCTTTTCGAGCTTCTAACTTGTAAGTGCTTCTATCCTAGAGTCTTACAAGCTTTTTTACACTTCTATACCTCAAGAAATCATCCAATAACACCAAGATCAAAGGTGTTTACGGTCCAAGAACACCTTGGACCATAAACCCTATTTAGGGTGCCAATGTGTGCCCTAGCTTATCCTAAGCCTTGGTAACTAGTTTAGACCCCTTCCTTGATGTGTTTAGGACTTGAAAACGTCAAAGGACCTTAGATTATATGTGTTTACAACCGTAAACACATGGAATAGTTGTCCATGGGGCGTAAACTACATATAGGGGTGATTTGATGCCACAAACACTTCCATAGGCTTATACTTCAATGTAGAAATGCTTCTAAGGCTTCAAAACACAAAATGGTCAAAGAAGTATGAGTTTACGGCCATAAACTCAAGGGTTTATGATCGTAAACTCAATGGTTATGGTCTTTAGGGAGTAAACTCATATTAGGGGTTCCCTTGAACCCTAAGCTCAATAGCTTTGTCCTACAACACTTAGATGCACTCCTTAGCACTTATAACACTTATATAAAGTGTTTAACATGACTTAGGATGTCTTAACTTTGTTATTTAATTGTTTAAAGGCTAATTGGTTACATATATGTGATATTATATGTTAACTAGGATCATAGAGTGTGTACAGGTCTTCACTTGACACCTAGCATCCTATACAGCCCGTTCAATCCCAACCACTTGCTACAGGTGAGTTCATACCCCTTAATCAATGGTTTAAATGTTTTTAAATGCTTTTATGGGGGGATACAAGTTCAATCATGCTAGTTATTATATCAATCACATGTGATTAATAAGCAGCATACAAATGGATTTACTACTCTTTTGGCTGTTTTACCAAACAGTTTACTTCAATTGGTTTTCCAAAACATTTTACTCAGTTAAAACTCTTTGTTAAATTGTCTTACATAATGAGTGTATCTTTTCAAACCTTGTTACATTTGTGATTCAAAACAAATTTTTTCCTTATACCAAACAGTTTACTTCAATTGGTTTTCCAAAACATTTCAAATCGTTTTACAATTTGACATCAAATCATCCTTTCTTAGATACTAAACTTTTCAATGGTTTTAAAAAACTTCTTTTATGCTTTTATATTGTCAATTGCATGCCTATATATGTATAGTTACATAAGTAATGTTTAAAGTACTTAGGAAGGTTAGCTCGCTTTACCTCCTTTTCCTCGTTGGGATGTGGCGTTAGGGCATCGGTTATCCGTCCGAAGGTCGTCTAAATATTAGTTGTATATTATGTATACATATATGAACATAAAAGTTCTACTAGTTAATTCAATACCCTTGGGTAGCAAGGGTATACTTTCATGCTCATACGTACCAGTTATATTGCTAGTAAGCTACCATATGGGTAATTTAGGAAGTTACTAATACTATTACTAGAACGCAAAATGATACAATGAGTCAATACTTGCTAGATAGAGAGAGCACACTTTACAGCTAGCACACACGGTACATTACTATACATGCTAGATAGAGAGAGTGCACATTATAGCTAGCATACGCAGAATATTACAGTACATTACTATACATGCTAGATAGGGAGAGAACACATTACAGATAGCACAAGCAGAACATTATAGTACATACAGGCTAGACAGAGAAAGAATACACTTTACAGTCAGCACATTCATTACATAGACATTCATGCAGTTATGTGAACCATTAAACGGGTCATGGCACTTCCTGCCATAACCGTTTTTGTATCCCGAATCTCCTTAATTGGGGAGCGTATGAGTTTGCGTATAGATCTATACTGGATTGACTATCCTACACCTTTCTGCTCGCTACAGTGGGACTTGCAAGTCTACTGGTGCCAAATGTCATCTCTTACGGCGTCTTACATCGTCGTTTTACTAGAGTCGGTAGGAGGATACAGGTCGATCACATGTTACTTTAAATTACGATAGATTTAAGGTAGTTAGTACGGTTGTAGTTATTTGATACTACATTATAGTACTATTTCATTTTCCCATTACATTCACTTCGTGAACATTCACACAATGCACGGTAATGTAGAAACTATATTTTTGGTTAATGATAGTCATATTTGGGAAAATACACACTCTTCCAAGAGACACACACAGATACTAGATGCCTTGGTAGAAGGCTACTTTCAGTAGGAAGCATAAGGCTTTCTAGGATGTTCAAAACGTTTTCATACTTATAGAGGTCCGAAGTCGGCAAATTTTGACTTTAATTTTTATATTATTAATTTTAATAGTCCGGGATAGGAAATCCGTTAAAAATTCATAACTTCTTCATTCGACGTCCGTTTTTTTCAGAATTTTTACCGTTGTGCTACTAATGACGAGACCTTCAATTCTCGTATAGGTCGTCTCGGCTAAAAATCACTCGATCTAATATTCGAGTTTTTAGCTTTCTACTACTAAGCTAAAACTTCGAAAAATCATAACTTCCTCATACAAAGTCAGATTTGGGCGTTCTTTTTATACATACCCTCGGTATAACGAACACTACGAGTTTCGTTTAGATCACTAAGGCTAAAAAGTAGTTTATCAAAAACTCACTTTTTACGACATTCAGCATTGTGTCGGTTTTGTCGCGAAACTTCGACAGGTCATAACTTCTTATTTATAACTCGGATTTTGGTATTCTTTATATCCCCGTAATCCTTGTTTCGACCACTACAACTTAATGTAAAGATATCGACTTTATCTCACACTTTAATTTTGACGCTTATTTTTATTCTTAATTAATTAAACCCTAATAATTAAGCATAAAACACATAATTCACATAATATTCGCATAATTCCTTTTCATTTCTTCAAAATGAGTTACAAAGTTTAACCTAGACTATAACGTCAATATTAATGCCTAGCCTAGAAACACGGGCATTACAACATCTGAGGGAGATTCTTGGGGTATTGAGATCGGAGAGGCTTTATGCCAAGTTCTCCAAGTGTGAATTCTGGTTACGAGAGGTCCAGTTTTTGGGACATCTCGTTAATCAGAATGGGATATTGTTCAATCCGGCCAAGATTGAGGTTGTTATGAGATGGGAGGTGCCGAGATCCCCCACAAAGATCAGGAGTTTTCTAAGGTTGGTCGGCTACTATCGGAGATTTATCAGGGATTTCTCCAGGATTGTCGTTCCGCTAACCAGATTGACCCGGAAGGGCGCTGCTTTTACTTGGGTTCTCGAGCAGCAGACCTCGTTTGATACTCATCAATAGAGATTATGTGAAGCCCTGGTGTTTGCCCTTCCGGAAGGAATGGAGGATTTTGTGGTTTACTGTGATGCGTCTATATCGGGGTTCGGTGCGGTACTTATGCATAGAGGGCACATTATAGCATATGTGTCGAGGCAGATGAAGCCTCATGAGACGAGGTATACCACTCACGATTTGGAGTTAGGGGTAGTGGTGTTCGCCCTCAAGATATTGCGTCATTATTTGTATGGGGTTCGGTGTACCATATACGCAGAGCACAAGAGTTTGAAGTATATGATGGATCAGCCCAACCTGAACATGTGCCAGAGGAGATGGTTAGATGTGGTAAAGGATTATGACTGTGAGATCTTATACCACTCGGACAATGCTAACGTGGTAGCCGATGCTCTAAGCCGCAGGGCGGAGAGTGCCCCAATTCGAGATATATGCATGATGACAATGGTGATGACTCCAGTATTGGATACCATCCGAGAGGCCTAGGCAGAGGCTGTGAGACCAGAGAACCGCAAGAGAGAGCAGGTAATTAGGCAGGTGTCTAAGTTTGTTACTGATAGCCAAGGGGTTATGACCTTTCACGGTCGGGTTTGGGTGTCGTTTATGGGCGGGGAACGTAACATATTGATGGAGGTGGTGCACAGATCGAGATTCTCGATCCATCCCGGGGCCACTAAGATGCATTTGGATCTAAAGAGAGATTACTGGTGGCCGTGTATCTCGAGGGATGTTGCGTGGGTTGTAGAAAGGTGCTTGACTTGTCGTCGTGTTAAGGCCCAACACTAGCGTCTGCATGGATAGTTGCAGCCGCTAGAGGTTCCCCAATGGAAGTGGGAACAGATTTCTATGGATTTCATCACCAAATTTCCAAGGACCGCAAGGGGTGTTGATGCATTTTGGGTGATTGTGGATCGGCTGACGAAGAGCGCTCACTTCCTTGCTATCAGTGAGAGCTCTTCTATAGAGAGGCTGGCAGAGACATGCGTGAGAGAGGTGGTGTCTCGGCATGGAGTGCCGATCTCGATTGTGTCAGACAGAGATGTGCTCACTTCCTGGTTCTGGAAGAAGTTTAATGAGGAGTTGGGTACGAGATTGCACTTCAGTACTGCTTATCACCCATAGACAGACGGACAGAGTGAGCGGAGGATACAGGCGCTCGAGGACATGCTTCGAGCATGTGTTATGGACTTCGGTGGAAGTTGGGACACATACCTACCTTTGGCTGAGTTTTCGTACAACAACAGCCACCATTCGAGTATTGGTATGCCTCCCTTTGAGCTTTTATATGGGAGGAGGTGTCGGACCCCCATCTGTTGGGGAGAGGTAGGGCAGCGAGTGATGAGTAGCACTGAGATATTGCTAAAGACGACTGAGCAGATACAACAGGTCAGACAGAGGTTACCGACAGCCCAGATCGCCAAAAGAATTACGCAGATAGGCGTTGATCCGATCTCGAGTTCCAGGTTGGAGACTTTGTACTCCTGAAGATGTCTCCTTGGAAAGAAGTGATCCGATTCAGGAATAGGGGCAAGCTGGGGCCCCGATACATTGGTCCTTTCAGGGTGACCACGAGAGTGGGCAAGGTAGCATACCGTTTGGAGCTACATTAGGACTTGATTCAGATCCATAACACCTTCCACGTATCCCAGTTGAGGAAGTGTGTGGTCGAAGAGACGACAGTGGTACCACTAAAGGATATTCAGGTGGATGCAGACCTGAATTAAATCGAAAGACCGATCGCGATTTTAGATCGAAAGGTGAAGGTTTTGAGAACCAGGAGGTGTCTTTGGTCCAAGTTCAGTGGCAGCATTGGAGAGGGTCCGAGACGACTTGGGCATTGGAGTCTAAGATGCGGGAGCAGCATCCAGAGTTTTTTGCGGAGCATGACTTTGGGGGCGAAGTCTAATTCTAGTGGGGGAGAATTGTAACATCCAAAAATCTAGGTATACCTTATGAACCCTAATCTTTGAGAAATTGTCCATATTGGTCCTTGATAAGAAAACGGTGGTAGATGGGTACACGGGGCGTACTAGAGTGTACAATCAGCGTACTCATGCGCGTGTTGATCATGGACGGCCGCCTAGTACGCCGGGACTACCAAGGTGTAGGCGGGGCGTACCAGGCCCAGATTGTAACCCTAATACTAAGTGAGTCCCCTATTTAAAGAACGTTATGGCCTCCTTGTGGCCATCATTTCTAGAGACTTATCCTCCCCAAAACCCTAAATCTCGTTCTTGTAGCAAGAGAGTGCCTTTGAGAGCTTGTGGGTGTGTTCTTGAGCATTACAAGTGGAAATGAATCTTTGGAGAAGAAGGAGTTAGAGCCTAAGCTCTTGGATCTAAGCTTAGCAGTGAGAGAAGCTTCAATTGGAGGTAAAAAAACTCCAAGCTTTCCTACTCTTTTGTTTGTGTTCATGTGTGGGGTGTTTTAGTGTTTTTGTCCCCAAAGTTGATTGCTTTATGAGTTGATAAGCCCTAGAACCTGAGATCTATCCCTTGTGAGCTTATTTTGTGTTATAGAGCCATAAAAATCTAATCTTGGTCGTTAAGAGCTGACCATGCATAAGTTATGAGTCTTTTAAGGAAGGAAATGGCATGATTTGGGGGTTGGTGACCTTTACAGCCATGCAAAGGCTTAAAGTCACTGACTTTATGGATTAAGAGGCATTAGAGTAACTAGATTTGGGATTTGAGCTTTTGTCTTAGCCGATTCAGACCAAAAACCACGAGAAGTGTGAAACTGGGACTTATGCTGGGCGTAATCCCAGTACGCGCAGTGTAGGGGTCAAGTTACCCATTTCTAGATAGCCACAAGGTACGCCCTGCATACAGAGCTGGTACGCGCCACGTACTCCCTGCTGTTGAATTTTGTTGACTTTTAGGGTTTGGTCAAGATTGAGGACTATTGGGCATTGGAGGGGTAAAATGGTCTTTTACTCTTCTGTGATTTGTAAAAGGATTAGTCTAGCTTCTTGAGGGCCAATATTAATTAGGGATAATTGTTATGTGTTAGGCGAGAGCTAGACCCTGGAGTAGAGATCAAGATCCCGATTGCAAGATTTTCATTCATTAGCTTACGAGGTGAGTATTCTCACTATACTTACCTAGAGTGGTAAACCTTATGTGTGACCAAAGGGTCTTATGTGCATGAACTGTGTAATGAGATATCTTGTTATTTACTTGTGTGATGTTTTATGAGTATTATATTGTGATGCTGAGTTGAGAAACCGGAGGGTCCATATGAGTTGTGGGACTAGACGATCCCACTGAGACACATTTGAACAGAGGGTCTAAGTGAGTTATAGCCTCGAGTGGCTAATGTGTTGTATGTGGTATTTTGGGGAACTCACTAAGCTTTTATGCTTACCGTGTTATGTGTTATGTGTTTCAGGTAGTTCCGAGGATCGCTGCAAGGCACCGACATGATTCTACACATCGGCAGGAGATTGTTTTATGATTTTGGGATTGTGTTTTCTTTTGTTGAAATTTGATACATATGTGTTTTTGAGAATTATGATACGAGTTCTATTGTGTTAAAAATGAAAAAGCTTTAAAATCTTTATCTTGACCACTTCCATCATTGGCGGATTCATCCTCCATTAATATTTTGTGCATACAAGTGGAGGGACTCAAACCTTTGATATATATAATCGTCCAACCCATTGCGCACTCAGCTACATTTCATTACGGCATACCACCCTCGGACCAATGGTCAGAGTGAGAGGACGATCGAGATGCTGGAGGATAAGCTCCAGGCATGCGTACTGGATTTTGGAGGGAGTTCGGATACATATCTCTCGTTAGCAGAGTTCTCGTACAACAATAGTTATCATGCTAGTATTGACTGAGCCCCATTCGAGTTGTTATATGGTCGTAGGTGCAGGACCCCAGTGTGTTGGGAAAAGGTTGGGCATCGGGTGATAGGTAGCACTGAGGTAGTGCTAAAGACTACCGGATGGATCCAGCAGGTGCGCGACCGGTTGTGAGTTATGTAGAGCCGCCAGAAAAGTTTTGTTGACCGCGGCGTTTGGATCTCGATTTTGAGGTGGGGGATTTTGTATTACTGAAGGTGTCACCTTGGAAGGGGATTATCAGGTTTTGGAAGAGGGGTTAGTTGGGGCCTCGGTTCATAGGCCCATTCAGGATTACGGCACGAGTGGGCAAGGTGGCATATCGTTTGGAGCTGCCAGAGGAGCTTAGTTAGATTCAGAACACCTTCCACGTGTCTCAGCTTCAGAAGTGTTTTGCTGACGAGTCCGTTGTCGTCTCCTTGGATGACATTCAGGTAGATGGGAGCCTGAATTATGTCGAGAAGCCGGTCGCAATCTTAGATAGGAAGACGAAGGGCCTTTGACGCAAAGAAGGGAAGTTGGTAAAGGTGCAATGGCAGCATCCGAAGGGCTCCGAATGGACTTAGGAGCCGAAGGAGGAGATGCGGGAGCATTACCCCGAACTATTCATAGTTGCGGACTTCGAGGACGAATTCTGGTTCAAGTGGGGGAGAGTGGTAACACCCAAAAAAACTGGTATGTCTTGAGACCCTCAAGAATTCTTATTTTTGCATATTTGGTCCATTGAGTACGTTGGACGTACCTATGGGTACACATAGCGTACTCTATCTGATTGATCGTGGAGGACTTGTTCACTATTTAAACATCTTTTGGCCTCTTAGACCAAACCCTATCAGTCTCTTTAGCCCCATTCGTCTTCCTATAGCTGAGTTAGTGTGCGAGTGAGAGTTGGAGCCTAAGAAGAGAGTTTTGGTGGTCATTTTGGAGTTCTTCCAAGAAGGAGAGTTGTTAAGCAAGCTTGGATCAGTTGGGTGCTTTAAGAATCTACTTTTGAGTTATCTTGCAAGGCTTCTGGAGGTAAAAATCTTGTACCTTTCCATTTAAATCTTTATATCTAGCTAGAGTTTTTTAGTTTGGTCCCTTTGTTGGAATTTAGACCTCTTTTGGTGAGTTAAGCAACTCCATGAGAGGAGAATGGTAGATCTAAGGTCCCTTGATCGTTTTGAAGTATAAAAATGGACTCTTGGTGGAAGTATTGGTGTCATGCATGAGTTAAGGACCTTGGAAAGGTCTTAATGAAGGTTTTGGGTGTATGTGAGGCATGCAAAGGCATAAAGTTGGCAACTTTATTGGTGGTTGTCAAGGCCAACAAAATAAATACCCTAAATATTACACACTAGAATAGTGTATAGTGGTAAAGGGATCATATCCACAGAGATTGGTTCAATTTAAATCTCTATGTAAATCTTTTTGTAAAATACTTGCAAAATAAAATTAAAAGTAAAAAGGGGGGATGTGTTTAATTCTTTTCAATTGTTTGACAAAATTAAAACTAGCTAGAATGAAAACATGACAAGTAAACAAGTAGAAGATTGACTTAAATTCAATGAAGTAGAATTGGTTGATTTTGGGGTACACCTCATGGATGATATGATTGACTTATCATTAGACTTAATGGAATAACACTTGTGAATTGGTTTAACTTGGCTATAGCAAATTATAAGCACAAATTGCCTCAACTCTTCTTAGAAATTATAATGGTTAGAGGAGCTCTTAACACATTTCCTTAATTGAAGTCACAAAATCAATGAAGCATAAAATCTGGTGAAAATCAATTAGCTTTAAGTTGTAAGAGTTACTAAGTCCAAAAGATAATCAAATGCTTACATTATCATTATGGAGGGAACATTTCCATGGTCTGAATGAAATGAAAACAAACATATAAAACATTTGTTGCTTACTAATTTGAAGGTCCATTACTTAACCAAGAAATTAGTCAACAAAAACAAGCACTCATTCATCCAAGCTCATGATCAAAGATAAATAAACATAACAATATGTTTAACTAGAAAACATTTCCATAGACTTCAAACACAATGTAATGATAAGTCTTCAAAGCAAATAATCATCCAAGGGTTAAACCCTAATCAACCAAGTGAAAGTTTAGCCAAGCATGGCCAAAGTAAAAGAAAAGCAATATAGTTTAGTGGTACGACACATTGTCTTAGATGCAAGATGGAAGGAAATTACACTATTCTTCCAAAAATTCTTCAAATCTTCCAAGGCTTTTTGAGAGAGAATATGGTGGATGTTCTTCAAGTCCTCTCCCAATAATGGCTCCAATCTTTAGCAAAAGGGAGCTGATTTCCGGATTCAAAAAGGTGCCAAAAGCCACCCACCAAACTTCCACAAATAGAGTCAACAAGTCAAACCCGGAATCAGCTCAGCACTATTCACGTGGACCGCGTATGAGTCCACACGGACCGTGTGGATCACGCTGAATGTGAGACTTGGGCCATTTAACATGCATTCTAGCCCAATATTCAATTCTTCAACTTCAGCCCACAATCATAACTCTTTAGAGCCCATTTGTGCCATTCCAAAGCCTTCTAATGATTGACCCAATACTCTTTCAATTTTCTTGTAGCTCAATTCCGCGTCGCCTCATCATCATCCTTGCTCACAAATTAAGTCCAAATTGATTTCTTCTTTATGCAAGCAACAAGCCCAATCGCACCACTCCAAATCCACAAGCAAACCGCAAGCCTCCATAAGTCCCGCATCCTTCTAAGCCACCAATGACAAAAAGTCTTTGATAAATCCTGCAAATAAACTCAAAAGACTGGAAAAGACCCGGTAAAGGAGAAAAATAGCAAAAAGAGAAAATATGCATGATGATTAACTAAAATGAAACGGTTTTAACTAAAAATAAACTACAGAAAGAAGTAATAAAATGAAGCTATCAAATCACCCCAAGCTTGAACCTTACTTGTCCTCAAGTAAGACAAGGCTAAAATGAACTTGGGACGAACTACCCAAAAATAAAAAGCATGGATAGAACCATGGAACCTGTTCAAAGTTAGTCAACATGGTCAGAATTGACCTCGCTGCTATTTCACAACTTTTTCATCCGATGACAATGGAACCATAAACCACAGCAGGACAACTCCTCTAGGTGAGTAAGGAGGGATGGTCAGTCGTAGCCTCAATCAAACATGCATACAATGAAGAACATCTGTAGTAGGGAGCAAGCAACTGGATGGGCTCGGGTGGAGATCTTCTTTAAGTGCACACTCTGATCTCAAGTTTGCCGGTTTCTCTCATGTGTAACTAGGTTTAATCGCTCAGGCACCGTTATAAGAATCGGCTCACTTAGTGTTGGCCCAAACCTCCCGTAGTATCCGACTCAACAGTCTCCCTAACATCACCACTTTTCGAAAAACAGCTCGATCTATATACAATAAAACTGGCCTATACAAATGAATATCAAACGCTGGGTGACCAAGATGTTGGAAAATGTGTTCAACAATTGAATATATATATATATATATATATATATATATATATATATATATATATATATATTGTTTAACTAGACTTGAAGGTAATGTAATAACAATCAAAAATTTTAACAAGAAAACCCTTTGACTCAAATTTTGGTTCCCAAAAGTGTGTAAGTGGAACCAAAAGGGTAGTAATATAATCTGAATGGTCTAAGTGTAAAAATGACCATGTGTGGAGCATAAAGATGTAATGTAAGCTCCTTTTCAAACTTGTGATTTTTCAAAAATGATGAAATGTCCAAATGTGGATTAAAAGACTCTCTAAAATCCTAAGAAAATCGCAAAAAGATATGGTGATGTAAAGAGACCGGATATGGATTCTACTCGGGGACAAGCACCAGTGCTTCATCCTAATGGTTCAAACATGATCAAGTGTGATCCTCTCGGCGGTAGTGACCGCAAGGCTAAGACATCCATTGCTATAGTGTATCCTACAGTCGTTAGTATTGTATGCATAATTATTCATGAAAACTACCTGGACATGACCACTTACCCCTTTAAGCTACCGGCATCTGATCCCAAGTATGAAATCCCAAACTGCAACTAGTGGTCCCGGTTTGATGGGTGAGATAGCAACAAGATCCTGGACCAATAATGATACATTAACTATGAACCTGTTCCATGGCATCTAAGAGAGGTGAGAATAAACAGAAAACAAAAATGCATGAATGCTAATGCCCTAAGCTAAATGCCATGCAAAAATAAAAGATGAAAAAGAAGAAAATAAAATCTTTTTTTTAAAGAATGAATGCAATTTTTACTAAAATGCTATGCAACCTAATTAAAATGCATGATAAATTAAAAGGAAAAAGGAATACCCCACCCCAAGATTAGAAATAAGCATTGTCCTCAATGCTTGGGGAGAGGCAAAAGTACCTAAACCAGGGGATCAGGAGGAGGATACAAGTATTGGAGGTAGGGGTAAGGGTAAGGTGGAGGGGGATAAGGATGGGTGGGTGGAGGGTATGGATAGGGAGGCGGAAGTGGGATGTTCTCAAAATGGTTTTGGGATTGGTGCCACCCCCACATATAGTGCATTTGTTGGGACATGATTTGGTTTGAGATACAAAGAGCCTCGAACCGCTCGGAAAAAAATTGGGGGGAGCGGGTAGTACCTGGGAGGGGCTTGTGGTTGGGCGTGCTGTGGACCATGGGTGGGCTCATCGTCGGGCTCGTCATCATCTTGATCCTGGAGCACATACTCATTGACTGACTGAGTGATGGTCCTCACGAGTCTCCACTGAGTGCGATCGTGGAAGGTGAAGTTGGTGATTCAAGGGTCCGGAAAAACGAAATACCCGACCCCTTGAGGACAATACCATGTGAAGCTGCTCCTGTTCCTATGACGGATGTGGTGCATGTTTATGAGAGCGCGCTCATCCAAAAGATTTTTGTTGTCAATAGGCTGGTATTCGTCTGGGAGCTCGATGTCAAGACCGCGAGCCAAAAGTGTGACAAATCCCCCAATGCAAATATCACCAGACGTTTTAGATCTCATGTGTACGCATTTATGGAAAAAAGAATGAAGCAAAGTCCAGGATTGGTGACCTGTCACGCCTCGTCATACACCAAAGGAAGAAGAGCTCATTTTTGGTGACCTGGCCTGCTTCTTTGCGGGCAAAAACTGTACACACCAAGATGTGATGGGCAATGTGGAGGCATGGGTGGATGATAGAGGTTGCTTTATCCCGACCGGCACACGAAAAGATAACCCCGGTGATTTCCGTCCAAAAGGTCTCGTGACTGAACTCAGCAGGTAGGACGTCAAAAACTGTGGATGTGTTCGAAGAAGGCAAGCCCAAGATGTCGTTTATCGTTGCAAAATCAATGTACCTTCGGTCCCCTAGAAGTTGGAATGCGGCTTTCTTTTTTTCGCTATCGTACTCTCAATAAACAAGAAACTCTCTAGTGGGGAGCTCGTAAGTGTGCGCCATGAGGTTGAGAAGGTTTTCCCACCCAATGTTATGGAACAATTGGGTGACCCCTTCAAGAACCCCTAACGATATGAGTGTGGGCTTGCACACGAACTTGATGGATGCAACCTTTCTAGGCAAGCTCTTCTTATAGTTTTCAGCTGCCTTGGCATCCCGAAATCTTGGGATATCGAGAGCATCGCTTTGATTTCTAGCCGGGGCCTTGCCTCGGGCAGCAGTCAGACGCTTCCTAGATGTGGACATGGACTTTTTGAACGAAAAATAACCACTACACAAACCACAATTTCAACAAATGATATGTCAATCCAAATCACCAACTAACTCTCTATAGACTTCTAAAGCAATTCAACAATCAAAGCAATAAATAATTCCTAAACTCATTTGATGCAATAGCATATGAACGGACATGCATCTTGATCAATTAAAATAAAGGAAAGAAAGTACCCGTTTTTGTTGAAAGTTCAAAATTTGCATGCGGAAATTCGAGATTTGAAAATCTTGCAACTCTCCACCCCAAGCTTTAAGCTTTGTTCAATATCCCAGGAGAAGCAATTTACCGTGAAAACCCGACAAAACCGGTAATGGCTTGAAATTCCAGTGAAATTTTCTGGCAACCTTTGGGAGATATTTGTGGTGGGGTTTGTAGCCTTGTCCAAGAGGAGTACAATGGTGGTGTCGGAATCGCGAGAGGTAGCCAGAGCTGGCCGGTGGTGGTGGCGCCCCGAGATACAACAACAGATTGAACCGGTTTTTTAGTGGGGTTTGTAGAGCTCGGAAATTGGAGAAGAATGGCAGTGGTCTCGCGAAATTCCGACCAGCAGTTTGACGGGAAACTGAGTTTTAGTGGAGAAGGAAGTGCACTAATGGAGGTTAAGAGAGAAGAATGGAGAAGAAGAAGGGAAGAAAGGGCTGGCTGGTGAATAAGGGGGGGTTTAATTCGCGATCAAACCTGGTCAAAACTGGGTCAATGTTGGTCAACAGCTCACGCGGACACGTCTGCGAGTACACACGGTCTGTTTTAATAAACACGCTGACGGACCTTGGAGTACACGCGGTTCGTGTGAATTGCCCTGAAACTCTTTTGTTTGCTGATAATGGACGCGGACACTTCGAGGGATAATACGCGGTCTATGTGAGTAAACATGCGGACGGAACCTTGAGTACACACGGTCCGCGTGAGTTCTTTTGCCAATTTTCTCAATTTTAGCTCTTTGACCAATACGAACACCGAGTCCTCAAATCCAACATTCTTTTACCGCATGAAGGAAGAAGAATAGAAGTTAAATACAAAAATGGATCATCTACGACATTTATTCGGAACTAGGAAAGACGAAAACTTTTAGTTTTCAAAAAATGCCCCTCTTTAACGTCTTTGGCGAGACATGCTTCCCTCTTGATTTCAGTACACCGGGGCATCCAATTGGATGACATCTAAGACATTTGCGTTAAAACCTTCATAGAAAGGTTTCAATCGATGCCCATTGACTTTAAAGATTTGCCCCGTTTCTTCACTTTGAATTTCAACCGCTCCATGCTCAAAGACTTTTAGCACAACAAACGGACCTATCCATCTTGGCCTCAACTTTCCAGGAAATGATTTCAATCGTGAATGATAAAGCAAAACCCTATGTCCCGGCTCGAAATGTTGCGGGTAATGGTCTTGTCATGGAAAAGCTTTGTCCTTTCCTTGTAAGTTCTTGAGTTTTCATAGGAGTCATTTCTCAACTCCTCCAACTCTTGGAGTTGAAGCTTCCTATGCCTTCCCGCCTCATCGATGTTGAATTTGCATTGTTTGACCGCCCAAAATGCACGGTGTTCCAATTCCATGGGAAGATGACATGGTTTTCCAAAGACCAACCTAAACGAGGACATTCCTATCGGGGTCTTGTACGTGGTCCGATAGGCCCACAAGGCATCATCAAGCCTTGAACTCCAGTCTTTTCTTGAGGGATTCAATGTTTTCTCAAGTATACATTTCACTTCACGATTCGAAACCTCCGCTTGACCATTCGTTTGAGGGTGATAGGCTGTTGAAACACGGTGGGTCACATTGTACTTCTTCAATAAAGGCTCCATCATCTTGTTACAAAAATGCGTCCCTCGATCACTAATCAAAGCCCTAGGCACACCAAATCTCACAAAAACATTAGACTTTAAAAACTCGATAACCGTTTTGGCATCGTCCGATCTTGTGGCTTTGGCCTCAACCCATTTAGAAACATAGTCAACCGCGAGCAAAATATAAACGTTGCCAAATGAGACGGGAAATGGGCCCATGAAATCAATCCCCCATACGTCGAAAATTTCACAAACAAGGATTGGGTTTTGGGTCATTTGGTTCTATTGTGAAATGTTTTCCGTCCTTTGGCACCGTTCACAACTTTTTAAAAACAAGTAACAATCGCATGACATGGTTAGCCAAAATAATCCACACGTAAGGACCTTTCTCAAAGTCTAGCTAGGTCCGAAGTGTCCCCCACAAGCAAATTCATGACAGAATTGCAAAATGGATCGGTGCACTTGTTGGGGTACACATCGCCTAATGATTTGATCGGGGCAATGTTTCCACAAATAGGGTTCATCCCACACATAGTATTTTGCATAACTTTTCAACTTGTCATTTTGGGCACGTGTGAATGTGTCGGGATACCTCTTTGTGACCAAAAAGTTAACGATATCGGCATACCAAGGAGTAGATTGAGTGAGGGAAAAGAGATGCTCATCCGGAAACTCGTCCCGCAACGGGAGAGGAGTTTCATTTGAAGTGATCCGACTTAGATGATCGGCAACAAGGTTCTCGAATCTGCTTTTGTCCCGAATTTCCAAATCAAATTCTTGTAACAATAAAATCCACCGGATGAAACTAGGCTTTGCATCTTTCTTCGTCATCAAGTACTTAAGTGCTGCGTGATCCGAATACACTATGACCTTGGTACCAAGTAGGTATTTTCTAAATTTCTCCAAGGCGAACACTATGGCCAATAGCTCCTTCTCCAAAGTAGAGTAGTTGCTTTAAGCATTGTCTAATGTCATTGATGCATAGTAGATCACGTGGGAGGCCCTCCCACTCTTTTGACCCAAAACGGTGCCTATTTCATAGTTGCTTGCATCACACATAATATCTAATGGGATATCCTAATTTGGTGCTTGCATGATGGGTGCGGATGTGAGCAACTCTTTGAGCTTGTCGAAAGCTTCTTTTCACGCCTCGTTGAACTCGAAATCAACATCCTTTTGCAAGAGTTGGCACATTGGTCTTGTTATTTTTGAAAAGTCCTTGACAAATCGTCAATAGAAACCTTCATGGCCCAAAAAAGAACGAACTTCTCAAATACAAGTCGGGTAAGGTAAGCTTTGAATAACATCTATCTTGGCCTTATCTACCTCAATTCCTTTCTTTGACATAATGTGACCCAAAATAAGACCTTGACTCACCATAAAATAACATTTGGCAAAGTTTAAAACCAAATTCGTTTCAATGCATCTTTTTAAAATTTTGGTGAGATTGGTCAAAAACTCTTGAAAGGAGTTTCCATATACCGTAAAGTCATCCATGAAAACTTCAATTATATTTTCAACATATTCCGAAAAGATACTAACCATACAATGTTGCAAAGTGTTCGGGGCGTTACACAATCCAAATGGCATTCTATGGTATGCAAAAGTGCCAAATGGACATGTAAAATTTGTCTTTTCTTGGTCTTCCGGTGCCACCGGGATTTGGTGAAAACCGGAATACCCGTCGAGACAACAATAGTGCGATTTTCCGACCAACCTTTCTAACATTTGGTCAATGAAAGGTAATGGAAAATCATCTTTTTGTGTGCTTGCATAGAGTTTACGGTAGTCAATACATACTCTCCACCCGTTTTGCACACGGATGGGGACCATCATGCCTTTGTTGTTCTCGACCACCGTGATTCCCGTCTTTTTTGGAACGACTTGCACCGGGCTCGCCCACTTGCTATCCGAGATTGGATAGATCATTCCCACATCTAGGAGCTTTAAAATCTTTATCTTGACCACTTCCATCATTGGCGGATTCATCCTCCATTAATATTTTGTGCATACAAGTGGAGGGACTCAAACCTTTGATATCTATAATCGTCCAACCCATTGCCACTTTATGTTCCCTCAACACCTTGAGGACTTGTTCTTCTTCACACTTGGTTAAGTGAGTTGAAATGATAACCGGAAGAGTCTCGTTGTCTCCCAAGTACGCATACTTCAAATGTTAAGGAAGGACCTTCAATTCTAATTTCGGCGGTTGGACAAGGGAGGGCAGCAATCTCATGTGAGTTTGAGGTAATTCAATTTGCTTCACACTAAATTGGGTGGTATTCTTGATCTCCAAATTATTGACTAATCTTACAATTTCAGGGTCTAGCGAGTAGAGCTTCAACTTCTTGGCTAATTTCGCACAATCAAACCCCTTGCTCAAAACCATCTCCAATATGTCATCATTAGACAACTCGAACTGTTCTTGAGTTAATGGTTCGACAACATCTATAAAGCACAAAGATGAAACATCACTAGGATACCTCATAGCATCATGAATGTTAAAACTTATTGTTTCACCATCAAATTCCATTTTTAAGCTTCCCACATACACATCAATCTTTGTTCTAGTCGTCTTCAAGAATGGTCTCCCAAGTAAGATTATACCCGATTTTGAGGATACTTGTTCATCTAGGTCAATCACATAGAAATTCGTCCAGAAGACCAATTGGTTGACTTGCACTAGGACATCTTCCAAAAGACCTCTAGGAAAGACACTTGATTTATCCGCAAGAGAGATTATGACACCGGTTTCACTGAAGGGTCCAACATTCAATGATTCATACATCGAATATGGCATGACATTGATAGAGGCACCAAGATCAAGCATAACACTACTAAAAGTGACATCTCCAATGTTGCAAGGGACCATGAGCGTCCAGGGATCTTTACACTTGGGTGGAAGCTTCCTTTGTAAAACCGCGGATGCATTTTCGTTTATCGAGATTTTCTCATTTCCTTTTAACTTTCTCTTGTAGGTGCAAAGCTCCTTCAAGAATTTTACATATCTCGTAATTTGTTTGATTGCATCAAGTAAAGGAATGTTTACTTCCACCTTTTGGAAGGTGTCCGAAATCTCTTTCTCCTCTATATTCTTCTTTGAAGTTGCAAGTCGGGAAGGGATCGGTGGTTGAGTGGCTATTGGTGTCACTAGAGGGATAGTCTTCATTGGGGCTCCGACTTGTGCATCGTTCTTGATTATAGGTTCTTCAATGGGAATGATCTCTATTTCTTCCTCTTCTTCCCTTGGCTTCTTCTTTGAACTACTTTCTCTGGCATGTTTGCCACTTCTCAAGGTCACCACATTAACATTTGGGTTCTTTTTGGTTTGAGAAAGGAGTTTACCACGGGATTCCAACTTTCTTATGGATGTAACTATATCTCCCATTTGCGATTCAAGGTTAGATATACTAGTTCTTGTCTCTTTTTGGAATTGTTGGGTGCTTGTGGCTAGGGATTTGACGATATCTTCGAGAGATATTCCGGAGCTACTTGGTTGAGATTGAGGAGGTTGTTGATGATGATGTGGGGGTGCGGTTTGGATTGATAGTGTGTTTGTGGATGTCGGTAATGAGGTTGTGGTGGCGGATAGGATGATCTAACCAATGCATTTTGAGGCAATGGTCTTGGGTTGTAGCTCATGTTGAGATTTGGCTTCCAACTTGAATTGTAAGCATTTTGGTAACCGGATGGCTTGTTGTGGTAATTTTGGAACTCTCACGTGGCATTCACATGTTCCGCATCTTCTTGGAGAATGGGACACATATCCGTAGGGTGTCCCATTGTTGCACATATCCCACAAACCATCACTTGTGGAGTTTGTCCCAAGGCTAGCTTTTGAACAACGGAGGTTAAGTCTTTGATTTGAGACTCTAGGTTCGATGATCCCACTTCACTGACTTTTTGTTGTGTGTCTCTTTTCATGTATTGGCGCAGGCCAAAGTGTTGGAATTCATGGCTATGGTGTTGAAAAGTTGTCTTATATGTTGTGGAGTTTTACTAAAGACATCACCACCACTTGAGGCATCAACTAGTCTTCTCTCCATTGGAAACAATCCCTCATAAAATTGTTGAATGAGGAGTTGTTCCGGAATTTGGTGTTGATGGCAACTATAACACAAGTTATTGAACCTCTCCTAATAATCATTAAAAGTCTCATTTTGACCTTGGTAGATTCCACAAATCTCATGCCTAAGACTTGAGACTCTTGAAGCAGGATAGAATTTATCAAGAATAGCTATTGCCATGTTGGTCCATGAATTGATCGACCCCGGAGGAAGATAAAATAACCAATCCTTTGCTCTATCAGCCAATGAAAAGGGGAATGCCCTTAGCTTGATTTGGTCATCGGTTGACCCTTGTGGCTTCATGCTAGTGCAAATAATGTGGAACATCTTCAAGTGCTTATGCGGATCTTCGTTCTCCAATCCATGAAAAGTTGGGAGGTGATGGACTAAACTTGACTTCAACTCCGAATCTCCTTCCAAAACAAGGTAATTAATACCGGTTGGAGTTTGTGTAACACCGGTCTCCATCATTTGCCTCAAAGTTCTTTCGGGAACTTCTCCTCCGTCCACCATTTCAATTGGTTCAATAATGGATGGATTTTTTTGTAGTGGTGGTGTTTCGGGAATTTTTTGGCGAGGGTCGGGACTAGAATCGGGTTTCGTATCACTTGATGAAGCGGGTTCAACCTCCAGATCCCCGTGAAGATTAGAAGTTTCACCACGGTTAATTCGCTTTTCCTTCACCAAACGACTTGCTTCTTTTTTTATTTCTGGGTTGTAAATCAAGTCATTTGTACGCTGAGATCTGGGCATAGAGAAACAAATTGATTAAAAATAAACCAATCCCCGGCAACGGTGCCAAAAATTGGTGGTTGTCGAGGCCAACAAAATAAATACCCTAAATATTACACACTATAATAGTGTATAGTGGTAAAGGGATCGAATCCACGGAGATTGGTTCAATTTAAATCTCTATGTAAATCTCTTTGTAAAATACTTGCAAAATAAAATTAAAAGTAAAAAGGGAGGGTGTTTAATTCTTTGCGATTGTTTGACAAAATTAAAACTAGCTAGAATGAAAACATGACAAGTAAACAAGTAAAAGATTGACTTAAATTCAATGAAGTAGAGTGGTTGATTTTGGGGTACACCTCATGGATGATATGATTGACTTATCATTAAACTTAATGGAATAACACTTGTGAATTGGTTTAACTTGGCTATAGAAAATTATACGCACAAATTGCCTCAACTCTTCTTAGAAATTAAAATGGTTAGAGGAGCTCTTAACACATTTCCTTAATTGAAGTCACAAAATCAATGAAGCATAAAATCTTGTGAAAATCAATTAGCTTTAAGTTGTAAGAGTTACCAAGTCCAAAAGATAATCAAATGCTTACATTATCATTATGGAGGTAGCATTTCCATGGTCTAAATGAAATGAAAACAAACATATAAACTATTTGTTTCTTACTAATTTGAAGGTCCATTACTTAACCAAGAAATTAGTCAACAAAAACAAGAATTCATTCATCCAAGCTCATGATCAACGATAAATAAACATAACAAGATGTTTAACTAGAAAACATTTCCATAAACTTCAAACACAATGTAATGATAAGTCTTCAAAGCAAATAATCATCCAAGGGTTAAACCCTAATCAACCAAATGAACGTTTAGCCAAGCATGGCCAAAGTAATATAAAAGCAATATAGTTTAGTGGTACGAAACATTGTCTTAGATGCAAGATGGAAGGAAATTACAGTATTCTTCCAAAAATTCTTCAAATCTTCCAAGGCTTTTTGTGATTGTGTGTTTTTCATGAAGACCCTGGGGGAGCACGTGGTATTGGACGTAAGACCATGTGGGGTAGCCCATATCAGTCCTAGGCAAAGACCATGTGGGGTAGCCCATGGCATTAGAGGTAAGACCATGTGGGGTAGTCCATGGCAGTCCTAGGTAAGGACCGTGTAGGGTAACCCATGGCATTGGATGTAAGACCATGTGGGGTAGCCCATGGCATTCTTGCAGTTTTATGTATGCATGAATTATGTGATATGTGTGTAGTTTTAGTTAGCTACTAGGATATGTGTATATGTGGTGTGTGGTATGCTCTGGGGAACTCACTAAGTATTTCGCTTACAGGTTGTTCATTTGTTTCAGGTACATCTGAGCCCAAGGGCAAGGGCAAGGCGTGATGGCGCTACGTGCACTCTATCTCTTTTTTCACTGTTAGGGTTTGGGGACACTCTGATGACTTGAATAAGTTTTAATGAATTATTGACTTGAAAACCATTATGTTGGGATTTCATAGTTTATGCAAATATGTTTTATTAATTAAAAGTGAAAAATTTCTTTAAAAATTTGGGTTGTTACAAACAATTCAATGTAGGTTTCAATTAATTTGAACCCATTATCTATCAATTGGACTCGATATTCTATTGTTGGAATTGTTCTATGTGCTTCTTCGATGAGGTTTATTGTGTTCACAAACTGTAGTATATCTCCATACATCATAATGAGGAGCATTTTCATATTATACAACGCTAGTTTTCTCCGATCCTCGGCCACAAAAGGCGGTAATAGGATTTCCAATATCACCATTCGTTCTTTCGCACGTTGATAATCACGAATGAACTCTAATTCAGTCGTATCAAGAAGACGTCATTGCTCTTCTTTAAGACGTAGTATATCATATTCTATTGGAAACTAATCCTCTTTTATCGAGTCACTGACATATGCATTAAAAAAAACTTGCATAAACGTATCCAACAATAAAACCAACTTGCTAAAAAATAACCATAAAAATATAATGACATTGTAATTAGTCTATAATAACAAGTTTGTCTAAACTTGCTTCAGTCCAATCTTTTAGAGTTCTATTTGATTTCAATTTACGCTTTAACACCCTTTTCTAATTTCTTTGTTAATTTTATAGATGTCTTTGCTAATTTATTTTTTATTTTAATTTCTAAATCAACATCCTGGTTTGTTATATGCAAAAATAAAAACCAACAACATTTTAATACACATTGCCATAAAATCAACCACTTTAACAAAATTTTAATCGCTTTTCCCTTTATTAGGTGCAAATATGAAAGCTCCTGTAAATGGAATATAAATTCTTCATCCGTAAAGCCCACCTTTTTAACAATTAGGGGTGCAAAAGAGCCGATTCAGGTCAGGCTCGATGCTCGGGCTCGTTTACGTTATACGAGGCTCAAGCTCGAGCTTGGCTCGATTCGAGCTTTCTTGTATTGAGCTCGGCTCAAGCTCATAAATAATTATACAAGCTCAGATCGGGCTCAGGCTCGACTCATTTTTCGTTCGACGTGCCTAAATAAGCTTACACTCGGCTCGATCTCTTTAAAAAGCTCGTTTATAAATACCATGAATTTCTAATTCCCCAAATATATTTTTATTTTAATATATAAAAATAATAATAAATTATATTATATAAAAACTCTTTTAGGCTCGCGAGCCTAATCGAGCTTAGTGTCATAGGCTCGAGCTCGAGTTTGTTTAATAAACAAGCTTAATATTAAGCTCAAGCTCGGCTCGGGCTCGTTTAAAATCGGTTTCCAATCGAGCTCTTAACGACCCGATCTCGAGTAACTCACGAGTAACTTTGCTTGTTTGCACCCCTATTAACAACATCCATGCAAAATCGTTTTTGGACTAATAATGGTTATTAAACATTGTAAGACACCAAAACAATTAATAATTAATTGTCATTCCAGCTTCTTCTTCCGGAACATCATTCCAGACCAAGTTCTTCGTATTCCGGAACATCATTCTGTACCAAGATCTTCAAATTCCAGGCCTAAAAATGTAGCACCTAGTTCCTGGTATGTATTTTATTTAAGTATTTTTGCATTTTTGGAATGGGACTCGGCAAGTTGAAGACCCAACTCGTCGAGTAAAAGCGGATTTGATATGGGATTTAAATGACGGACTCGTCGAGTTGGCTTCCAGACTCGACGAGTAGACTCTGACTGGACAAAACCCTTATCTAAGGGTTTGCACCCTATTTAAGCATCTCATCCAGCCACCCTCCGTCCCTATTGCTTCCAAACCCCCCCCCCCCACCCACCCATAACAAACCCTAACCGTTTGTGTAAAGAGCTAAGGCATTTGTGGTGCTTTTTGGTGATTTTGAACTCAAAGAAGAAGGAAAATCCTAGAGGAATCAAGAGAAGACCAAGGGAGTTCAAGTTTGTGCACCATTTGCAGTTCCCAGAAGGTATAAAGTTGATACCTTGCTTGTTCATTTGCTAGATCCCTTTTGGGGAGATTTAGGGCTTTTATATGCCATTTTTGGTAACCAACCATGATTGCTTGCATGGTTGGGGGTTGAGGATTTGGATCTAGGTCGATGAAGGAGTTACAAGGCAGAAAAGGACTACTTTTGCACCCATAGAAGCCCTCATGCAACTTAAGAGTCTCTTTTAGAGCCTTTTAGGCTCAAAGTCCCATGCATGCACGTAAAGTTCGTAACTTTACGTGCTAGATCGAGTTTAGGGACCTAGATATATCATTTGGACAAGAATTGTGCACCATAAATCGAAGAAATAGACTTGGATAGTATCGACTCGGCGAGTCGTTCTTGGGACTCGACGAGTCCGAGATTAGACTCCCCTTTTCTGTTATGGTTCAAAGATACCCAGTTGAGTGTTAGAAAGGTTTTAGAGGGTCCAGGGGAGTGACCCAAACGTATTGGGATGATCCATAATCCTGGAGTTCATAGGACTCGGCGAGTGCATGAGCCGACTCGGCGAGTCCATGGCAATCTCCCAACATTTGAAGATGAACTCGACGAGTTGTTCTTACAACTCGGCGAGTCTAGGACAGGACTGGTTCATAGGATGAGGATAAACTCGGTGAGTTTTTCATTTAACTCGGCGAGTCGGATGAAGGATCCTTTGATAATTTATATAAAAGGAGAACTCATCGAGTCATTGCTAAAATCGACGAGTAGAGACGTGGATGAGGACAGTTAAAGGGTTAGGGACTCAACAAGTTGGTGGCCCAACTCGACGAGTCAGGTCAACTGGAAGTTGACTTTGACTTGGACTTGGTCAGGGGTAAAATGATCATTTTACCCTAAGAATAGATATCAGGCTCTGATTAAGTGTTTTGTGGGGATTATAGCCGGAAGATTTCCGGAGCAGCAGTAGACAGAGATTTCTCGTGCAGATTATTAGCAGCTACTCGTTCGAGGTGAGTTACCTTCCATTAGGTGTGGGTCTATGGCCAAAATGTGGGCCCACCAACAAGGGTATTTGGTAGATAATTGTCTTTGTGATAGTTATCTTTGTATGGTTACATGCTTTGGTCATGAGATATGCCTGTGTGATATGTTATGTGTGTTAATGGTAATGGTGGGGATTAGTCTTTCCCTGACATCGGTCTTTAGGATCAAGGGGGTAGGTCAGTACCCAGTTATGCCTGACTGTATGATTATATTTTGTTATTGTATGATAATGGTAGGGGGTGAAATAGTCCCCAGTTGAAAGATACCGATGATAGTTACCGGTTGAAAGATACCGATGACAGATACCGATTGAAAGATACCGATGACAATTATCGGTTGAAAGATACCGATGATATTATATGGTATGTGGTATGATGGGGGAACTCACTAAGCTTTGTGCTTACAGTTTCTGTTTTGGTTTCAAGTACCTCTTCGTCTAAGGGGAAGTAGTCGGCGGTGTAGCAGTGCATCACACATGATTTCCGCAATGAGCTTCTGGGATTGTACTCTGATTTCCATCACTTATGATGTTATGATTTTGAGACACGACATTGTGGTTTAAACCTGATGTAATATTGACAATGATTTGGTAACATATTTTATGACTTGCTTAAATAAAAAAATGAAATTTTTGGCCTCAAATTTTGGGATGTTACAAGTTGGTATATGAGCCCTGGTTTTAGGGATTCGGACACACCCTCGGGGGTGTCTGGACTCAAACCGAGGGATTAAAAGATTTTTACAAAGAAACTGATTTCCTATAATCTAAATTAAGGCATTTCGAGAAAGAACAAGGTGTGTTCACACCTTGTTCATCATTTTCTAAGTCAAAAACTAACTTCGTAAACTCTGAGAGTTTAAAAAATGTGTATAGTTTATTCATCATTTGTATTATGACTTTTAGAAGTCTCTAACTTATGTGAAAGTGTTCATAATCACAGACTGGTCCCAGTTCGTTTCTGAAATGATAGGCAGTTTTGTAAAATCACCATAAATCGTAGAAAATTCGAATGGAGATGTGAAAGTAGTCATTTTAAAGGTATAAACCTGAAATACTTGCATATGAAACTGTTTTGAAAGATATTAATTTTATGTTGGGTAAAACAGTTCGTGAACAGGTCATAACTTTTCTGTTGTAATCTATCAAGTTCAGTTTTGAATATGTTTTGGTGTTTTAGCTTGGATTCCCCCCTGAAAACAGAAGCAAACTAGAAAATGTAGGGGTATGACATCACCTTATGTGATTCCTTGAAGGATGGAAGGTTGAAGATGATGAGTTTCAAGTCTAGAACGCTTGATGAACACTCGAAGTTTTTGGATGATCCTAAGAAGGATTTTTGGTGTTAAGATATGAGTCGATGATCCAAGAGTGTTATGAAATGATGGGATAACACTTGAGTTTAGATGAAATACTTACCAAAAGTGCAGTAGCAACTCAAGAGCACTTGCACAAAGTGGTGGGAAGTAGAGAGAAAATGAGGTTCTCTTGATGGTTTGAGAATTGTATAAGTTTGAAGATGACCAAAGTAAATCAAGAAATCCTCCAGGGATTTCTTTATAAAGAAGGTTGCCGAAGCAAGTTGTAAAGATGAAAGGATGTTTGCATTGGTTTGTGTGATGTGGATACGGTTGGGCTAATAAGGAAGTGACACAAGGAGGCAAGTGGGCACACTTGACCCACTTGTGGTGTAGAACACTCTTCTTATTATAAAATAATGATTTTTAATTAAAAATCCTTGAAAAATAATTAAAATAAGAGTCTGGGGATTAAAAATGCTAAAAATATGAATTTGGTGAAAAAATCCCGTCAAAAACGGGCTTAGGAAGCGAAAGTGGTCGAAAACCGGGCAATATGGACCGAACCTACGAGGTTCGGCTCTAAGAGGGTGAGAACCGAGAGGGGAGAAGCAAGGAACCGAGAGGAAGAGAAGGGACCGAAGGTGCGAGGGGGAGGGACCTAAGGTCCGAGGTCTCAGTTTGGTCTGTTGAGCTTCGGTCCGACAAGGGTGCTTCGCTTCTGACATGCTCGCTTCTGACAAGTTCAGTTCCTAAGAAGGGTTTCGGCTCCTAAGAGGTTCGGTTCCTAAGAGGTTCGGCCCTAATTAGCCATTTTTCGATATAACTCTCTGTTTCAAGCGGTTTTGGCCAAGTTAAGGGTCGGGATGACTAAAAAAAAGTTGAGAGAGATCTGGGAGAGATTTCACATACTTGGAGAGATTTCACTTACTCAGAGAGATTTGGGAGAGATTTCATATACTTGAAGATATTCAGGAGAGATTTCACATACTTAGAGAGATTTGGGAGAGACTTCACATACTTGGAGAGATTTAGGAGAGATTTCACATACTTGGAGAGATTTAGGAGAGATTTCACATACTTGGAGAAATTTCACATACTTAGAGAGATTTGGGAGCGATTTCACATACTTAGAAAGATTTGGGAGAGATTTAATCTTAGTTATTATTATCACATAATCTCGTAATGCAAGGTTCGTGAACCCCGTTATACTTCGTTTATGATTGTTTTAAGTCTCAGAGAGGGTCCTTAGTCGTGTTTTGAAGCATTTAACTCCCTTTTTAGGGTTTTTACATTGTTAAAACTTAGAATATATGGAACACTTGAATCCTTGACATATAAATGCCCATTTTATACATAGAATTACTTTTAGCATACAAGTACTAATTAAGTTTGATTTGTTGATTTTGATTTTGACTTTGACTTGTTGACTTTTAATTTAACGGTTGTCATAGGTATGGATTAGCTAAGCCCCAATGGGGTAGTGGTTGACTGCGCGTAGCAGTTAGTGCAGATCAGGACCCCAAGTGGGGGAGAGCTGGTGATTCAGGGCGAGAGGCCACAGCAATGACCGACTTTATGTTCAGCAGCGAGATCTAGGCGCTACTTTCAGCAGGGTTGCGCGGGATTCGTCGCCTATGTTATGGATACATGGGAAACGGGTGAGGCGACGGTGGGCGATGTGCCCGTGGTACGAGAGTTTGCGGATGTATTCCCTGAGGAGTTGCCTGGGATACCTCTGGAGAGGCAGATAGAGTTCAGGATCGACCTAGTCCCTGGTGCGGCACCAATAGCTAAGGCACCATATCGGTTGGCTCCTCATGAGATGCAGGAGTTGTCTACGCAGTTGCAGGAGTTGCTAGATAAGGGATTCATTAGACCGAGCAGTTCACCCTGGGGAGCCTTGATTCTGTTTGTGAAGAAGAAGGACGGGTCGCATTGGATGTGTATAGACTATCGGTAGTTGAACAAGGTAATGGTGAAAACCATTACCCACTTCCGAGGATTGATGACATCTTTGACCAGCTACAGGCAGCATCTTGGTTCTCAATGATTGATCTGCGTTCAAGATATCATCAGATGAGGGTCAGAGAGGAGGATGTACAGAAGACTGCGTTCCAGACACGCTATGCCCACTATGAGTTCGTGGTGATGTCTTTCGGGCTCACCAATGCTCCTGCCGCGTTCATGGATCTCATAAACTGCGTGTGCACACCGATGTTGGATCAGTCTATGATAGTTTTCATCGATGACATCTTGGTTTATTCCAAGACGCGAGAGCAGCATGAGGAGCACTTGCAGGAGGTTCTGGGTACATTGAGGAGGGAGAACTTATATGCTAAGTTCTCCAAGTGTGAGTTCTGGTTGCGCAAGGTGCAGTTTCTTGGGCACCTTGTCAATCAGAACGGGGTTTCGGTTGACCCGGTCAAGGTGGAGGCCGTGATGAGGTGGGAGGTTCCGAGGTCTCCATCCGAGATTCGGAGCTTCCTGGACCTGGCAGGCTACTATCGGAGGTTCATTCATGACTTTTCCAAGATAGTCGTGCCCCTGACCAGGCTGACGAGGAAAGTCGTGGTCTTTCGTTGGGGGCCTGAGGAGCAAGCCGCATTCGAGACATTGAGACAGAGATTGTGCGAGGCGCCAATCTTATCTCTGCTTGATGGCATGGAGGATTTTTTTGGTATATTGCGATGTGTCCATCTCAGGATTGGGCGCAATATTGATGCAGACGGGGCATGTTATTACATACGCTTCAAGGCAGCTGAAGCCTCACGAGGCGAACTATCCAACGCATGATTTGGAGTTGGGGGCTGTTGTGTTCACCCTCAAGATTTGGCGTCATTACCTTTATATGGTTCGTTGTACCATTTACATGGACCACAAGAGCTTGAGGTATCTCATAGACCAACCAAATATGAATATGAGGCAGCGTCGGTGGCTTGATGTGGTGAAAGATTATGATTGTGAGATCCTCTACCACCTGGGAAAGGCCAATGTTGTGGCCGACGCGCTTAGCCACAAGGCAGCGCCGATCAGGGATATTTGTATGAGGATGACGACAGTGACTCTGCTATTGGAGCGGATTCGGGAGGCCCAGCAGGAGGCCATGAAGTAGGAACATCGGAAGAGCGAGCGAATCATGGGTCAGGTTTCCTCCTTCCACTATGATAGTCGGGGATTGTTGACTTTGCACCGAAGGGTGTGCGTCCCATATCATGGAGGCGTGCGTCAGACGTTGATGGAAGAGGCACACAAATCCAGGTTCTCTATTCATCCCGGGGCGACGAAGATGTATAGGGATCTTCGTCTTGACTATTGGTGGCCCTTTATGAAGAGGGACGTGGCTTGGTTTGTGGAGAGGTGTCTGACATACAGAAAGGTCAAGGCTGAGCACAAGAGACCTCACGACAAGGTCCAGCCATTGGATATCTCACTGTGAAAATGGGAAGATATTACGATGGATTTTATCACGAAGCTTCCCAGGACCGCGCGAGGCATAGATTCGATCTGGGTCATCGTCGATCGATTGACCAAGAGCGCCCATTTTATTCCGATTCAAGAGAGTATTTCGGCCGAAAGGTTGGACGATATCTACATCAGGGAGGTGGTGGAGAGGCACGGGGTGCCAGTTTTGGTGATTTCAGACAGGGATGTACGGTTCACTTCCAGGTTTTGGAAGAAGTTTCATGACGAGCTGGGTACTCGTGTGCATTTTAGCACCGCCTTTCACCCGCAACCAGATGGTCAGAGTGAGCGGACCATCCATACCTTGGAGGACATGCTGCGTGCATGTGTTCTAGACTTCGGAGGTAATTGGGATACTTACCTTCCATTGGCAGAGTTCTCCTATAGAAATAGTTATCATCAAAGCATCGACTGTCCTCCTTTCGAGATGTTGTTTGGGAGGAAGTGCAGGACCCCCGATATGTTGGGGAGAAGTTGGGCAACGGGTCATGGGGAGTACCAAAGTGGTACTCAAGACTATGGAGAGGATCCAACAGGTCCGGAGCAGGCTTCAGATTGCTCAGAGTCGGCAGAAAAGTTATGCTGACAAGCGCCGATCAGACCTGGAGTTCCAGGTCGGGGATATGGTTCTCCTGAAGGTGTCGCCATGGAAGGGCGTCATCCGATTCAGGAAACGAGGCAAGTTGGGTCCTAGGTATATCGGACCCTTCAGGGTTTTAGCACGGGTGGGCAAGGTGGCGTATAAGTTGGATCTGCCAGCCGAACTCAGTCAGATCCACAGCACTTTCCACGTCTCCCAGCTGCGGAAGTGCCTGGTGGACGACACAACAGTGGTGCCCTTAGAGGATATTTAGGTCAATGACAGCCTGAATTACATTGAGCGGCTTGTGGCGATCCTTGACCGGAAGTCGAAGGATCTGAGGAACAACAGGGTCGAGCTGGTGAAGGTGCAAGGGCAGCACCGGAAGGGCTTAGAATGGACTTGGGAGCCGGTGGATGAGATCATGGAGCATTACCAATGACTTTTTCAGGAACGAGCAGCAGACTTCGAGGACAGATTCTAAAATAAGTGGGGGATATTTGTAGCACCTGGTTCGTGGTATGTATTTTATTTAAGTATTTTTGCATTTTTGGCATGGGACTCGGCGAGTTGAAGGCCCAAGTCGTCGAGTAGAAGCGGATTTCATACGAGATTTAAATGACGGACTCGTCGATTTGGCTTCCAGACTTGACGAGTAGAGTCTGACTAGACAAAACCCAAATCTAATGCTTTGCACCCTATTTAAGCATCTTATCCAACCACCCTCCATCCCTATTGCTTCCAGAACCCCCCCCCCCCCATAACAAACCCTAACCGTTTGTGTAAAGAGCTAAGGCATTTGTGGTGCTTTTTAGTGATTTTGAACTCAAAGAAGAAGGAAAATCCTAGAGGAATCAAGAGAAAACCAAAGGAGTTCAAGTTTGTGCACCATTTGCAGTTCCCAGAAGGTATAAAGTCGATACCTTGCTTGTTCACTTGCTACATCCCTTTTTTGGGAGATTTGGGGCTTTTATAAGCCATTTTTGGTAACCAACCATGATTGCAAGCATGGTTGGAGGTTAAGGCTTTGGATCTAGGTCCATGAAGGAGTTACAAGGCAGAAAAGGACTGCTTTTGCACCCATAGAAGCCCCCATGCAACTTAAGAGTCTCTTTTAGAGCCTTTTAGGCTCAAAGTCCCATGCATGCACGTAAAGTTCGTAACTTTACATGGTAGATCGAGTTTAGGGACCTAGATATATCATTTGGACAAGAGTTGTACACCACAAATCGAAGAAATAGACTTGGATAGTATCGATTGGGCCAGGGGAGTGACCCAACCGTATTGGGATGAGACATAGTCCTGTAGTTCGTAGGACTCAGCGAGTGCATGAGCCGACTTGGCGAGTCCAAGACAATCTCCCAACATTTGAAGATGAATTCAACGACTTGTTCTTACAACTCGGCGAGTCTAGGACAGGACTGGTTCATAGGATGAGGATAAACTCGGTGAGTTTTTCATACAACTCGGCGAGTCGGATGAAGGATCCTTCGATGATTTATATAGAAGGAGAACTCGTCGAGTCATTGCTAAACTCGACGAGTAGAGACGTGGATGAGGATAGTTAAAGGGTTAGGGACTCGATGAGTTGGCGGCCCAACTCGGCGAGTCAGGTCAACTGGAAGTTGACTTTGACTTTAACTTTGACTTGGACTTGGTCAGGGGTAAAAATGGTCATTTTACCCTAAGAATAGATATCAGATTCTGATTAAGTGTTTTGTGGGGATTATAGCCGGAGGATTTCTGAAGCAGCAGTAGACAGAAATTTCCCGCGCAGATTATTAGCAGCTACTCGTGCGAGGTGAGTTACCTTCCAGTAGGGTTGGGTCTAAGGCCACAATATCTGCCCACCAACAAGGGTATTTGGTAGATAATTGTCTTTTTGATAGTTATCTTGGTATGGTTACATACTTTGGTCATGAGATATGCTTGTGTGATATGTTATGTGTGTTAATGGTAATGGTAGGGATTAGTCTTTCCCTGACATCGGTCTTTAGGATCGAGGGGGTAGGTTAGTACCCAGTTATGCCTGACTGTATGATTATATTTTGTTATTGTATGATAATGGTAGGAGGTGAAATAGTCCCCAGTTACCGGTTGAAAGATATCGATGACAGATATCGGTTGAAAGATACCGTTGCCAATTACCGATTGAAAGATACCGATGATATTATATGGTATCTGGTATGACAACAGAACTCACTAAGCTTTGTGCTTACAGTTTCAATTTTGGTTTCAGGTAGCTCTTCGTCTAAGGGGAAGGAGCCGGCGGTGTAGCAGTGCATCACACATTCACACATGATTTCCGCAATGAGCTTCTGGGATTGTACTCTGATTTCCATCACTTATGATGTTATGATTTTAAGACACGACATTGTGGTTTAAACCTGATGTAATATTGACAACGTTTTGGTAACATATTTTATGACTTGCTTAAATAAAAAAAATGAAATTTTTTGCAACAAATTTTGGGATGTTACAACAGAACCTTTCGGAATTCCCTAGAAAACATAGTTTTAGACTAAAAAACGGTCATAAACACACTATAAGATCCTAACATGCACCTTATAAATGTACAACAAAAAAATACAAATAATGGATATTCTTGACTCATTCTTCGTATTTTGGAGTGTTCATCGCATTCTGAAATACTATAATTGTTTAAAAATTCAAATGCGAGTAATTTAAAGAGTACAACTCACTTGTTTTTACGAATCCATATTGAAAATTGATCTGAAATGCAAGTAAAACGAACTTCGAAATTGCAAAATCCGGAACGCGTATTTCGGATTTTTGTATGCCGCACCTATATATATATATATATATATATATATATATATATATATATATATATATATATATATATATATATATAAGCATATCAGTAATATCTTGAATTTTAAGAGGTATAAGTTACAAAGCTTTTTGTACAAATCAATTATACATAAATAAATCATTAATACTTGTCAAATGTTTGAAGCCTTCAATTAAGAAAGGTTATTAAGAAATTTAATTTTGATCAAATTGACAATTTTAAAATATTAAATTAATATATATATATATATATATATATATATATATATATATATATATATATATATATATATATAATTAATTTATATTTCTTAAATTAAACACCGATATTAATGAATTTACATCAAATGTATAAATAGACAATATAAATGTAAGGTCTAAACATAGATATTTTATTGAAAAGTGGTAATTTTTTTATACATAATAACTAATAAAAATTTAATAATTATTTCCTCATGATAAATTTATTTCCTAAAATAATTGTTTATCATTGTCGTTTTGTGTAGACATACATCTTCTATATATATATATATATATATATATATATATATATATATATATATATATATATATATATATATATATATATATATATATATATATATTAAACATAGTCATCATCTTTTGAAATTTAAGACGTATAACATTAGGTACAATCATTTAATGCTAATCTCCTCAAAAGACTAATAACTAATCCTCACGTAAGATAACAAAAACCATCATGGAAAGAAGATCATGAATTTCTTGTAATATTATTAATTTTACTGTTATTTTAACATTAAAACAATCTTATATATTTCACGTTTTCATTTTTTTAACATCGTAAAGACCATTTATATCTAACTTATTTTAAAAATATGAATATGCTATATTAAAAAAATATTACGAGTTTATGACACTATAATTATTATACGGGATGAGATAAACAATCTTCTTTTTTCTTTGTTTCTATGAAACCCATTTTTTAGGAGGGAATTACTACTAATTGATTTTGTTATTGCATCTTCTTTAACAAAATTTAATAATTAACTTTTTGAAAAACTCCAAAAAATTATGTCGAGATTAGCTTTTTATGAAAAAATATAGAATATGTTATGTATATTATGCAAGCTTTTATATAAGACTAATGATGTAAACTTTTGTAGAAAAATATTTCTTTAATGTTATTCTTATTTTGAGGTTGTAGATTTTATATATTCTATTCTATTATATTAAACATATTCATTATTTCTTAAAATTTAAGAGATATAAAAATTATAACATTAGGTACAATCATTTAATGTTTATCTCCTCAAAAAGACTAATAATTAATCCTTACCAAAGATAACAAAAACCCATCATGGAAAGAAGACCAGGAATTGATTTGAAATCCCATATCATCCTCATTTCCTAAGTTTTTCTTCTATAAAAAATTACTATCTTCATCTCTTCCTGTGTAGCCTCTAGAATTACGCAAAAATATGCAGGCATAACAATGGTTTAGACGTCGACATCATATCGGTTGCTTTCTCTTCTCAAAAGTAAGCTTTTTCCCTGTAAAACATGTAGTTTTGCTTTTGTTGAAGTTTTAGTTTTGATAACCTGCAGCCTAATTAACAGGACGACATCATCAAGCGATTGATATCTTTTTCTATGGTTGTATGTTGATTTAGGAAACATGCACCCTCTCAGAAAACTCGCAACATCAGACGGATTCCTACACCATTCTTAGAAGAGTCAAAGTTGAAGATTCAAAATTTAAAATCATATTTTTGCATCTCCCCTTTCTCACGGCTATGCAATTGTAAACAATTTATAGTTTTTGTTGCAAATATGTTTCCTCTCTTTCTAAAACCAAAGGTCTTATTCAACTTACTGTGGAGGTATATAAGTCGTAGGAGGTGACAAAGATGAAGCCCATTCTCTGCCACTCACACCCTTGACCACAGATCTGGTACCTTCTCCCCACAAACTTCTCTGTCTATTTTTATAAAGTTTCATTAATTTCGATTTTTTCCCTGTTGTTTTTTGATTTTAACTATGGATTTGTAGGTTAAAGGAAAAGGTTATAGGGAAGACAAATCTATTTCTCTCTATTTTCGAACTTCATTATGATTTAAGCTATATTTTTCTTCTTTAATTCATTCTAGACTTTAGGATGTAATTATCTTTGATAAGGGGCCAAGAAATGTGTTCAATGGATCGACGCCAAGCAACAATAAAGAGGAGAAGAAATTGTTGGCCTGTTAAGCCATAAAGAAAAGAGATTGATGCTTCAGATAGGTGCTTGATCAAGTGAAAGGTTCGATTCTACTACAACTTTGATTGTTTCACTATGGGGGAGGGGGGGACTCTCCATTTTTGTTGTAGTTAGTTGATTTTTTAGAGGCATGGTTTAACCTTTTGCAGGGAGCAGGTTGGCCTTGCTTTGCAGCACTAAAAATGGTTTATTTTTGGTGTTCAACCTAAGGTTTCTCACTTAAATGGTTTGAGGATTTGTACTATTTTATACAGCTTTAATAATTTTTTTAGTTTTTGACTAATTTTGGTGTTAATTCTGTAGATTATATTTGACTTTCTGCATCTTTGGTGACGTCCAGTCATATCTCTATCTAAAGCCTTTAACTTTGGTTGTTGATTTGTTACCTAAGCCTATTATAAATAATTTGAAGATACAATCTGGAGGTACAATTTTTTTATGTAATATACTATGTGAATTGATTCTATTTATTTGTTTACTAACCAGAAAATCCAATCCCCACAACATTTTCTCTACCTCCTGTACTCTGTTGCAATCCCTCACCCAACTTTGTTTCCTAGAAACCCTAACAACAAAATCCCACATCCACCAACAACTAGGACCTCAAATTTGTCATTGCTCCACAGCCACCACCATCGATCTTTTATATGAAAACCTAGACGATGCCACTGCTCCTCAGTCGTGTTTAACCTTTTAATGTCGTATGCCTAGATGATGGTTTGTTATCTTTATATTCATATACAATGTTGGTTGAAATGATCCAAACACCTACCTAGAAATTATCCGTTGAAATAACTATCTAACACAAAACAGTCCGCCAAAAGACCATAAGGAACTACCTCACACCTAAATGAAACTAATTGCCGCATTAAAACTATCTTCCGAAACAAACTATTTGCACCTGTTGCTAGGCGCGGGTAAACGGCTAGTGTGTTTGTGTGTGTGTGTGTGTGTGTGTGTGTGTGTGTGTGTGTGTATATATATATATATATATATATATATATAGGTTTAGGTTATTGTATTCTAACTAATTATTGTGTGGATGTAAGAATAATTGTGGACCAATCATTTTAGTTATTTTAAGAAATTGATTAATACATATTATTGAATTAAAGATAATTGAAAAATATCATCCAAATTCATTGTAAGGGTATTTTAGTCAAATAACATAATTTTAAAAAAAGAAAAATTGTAGATTTTAGGGAACAGTTAATTCTCTAAACTTAAAAGTTTTGATTTTTCATGATAATAATTATATTAATTCGGATATTCTAAAAGAATGTATTCATATTATCTTGAAAAACCATTCTATTTTGACATAATACTATAAACATATACTATCAAAATTAATATTTTTTAATGAATATAAATTTTATATGAAACGGATTTTTATATTTTAGAATCAAAAACTAAATTCATTCTTAAAAGATACAACTATGAACATAAATTACATTCATTCTGAAAGAATATGACTAATGATGGTTAACAATTACATTGATTCTTAAAGGAATAAAATTGAGAATGGTTAAAAAGAAAATAAAAACATTGAAATCAAAGTAAAATACTAATACATTCTGAGAGAATATTGTTGTTAATCCATTCTAACTGAATAAAAATCCATTATGAATGAATAGCAAATCCATTCTGTAAGAATACAAAGTCCTTATCATGCTGGTGGTTTCACATCACTATATAAATGAATCCTTCCCTGTTAAATTGTCACACCCCAAAACCAAGAACGGCGGAAACGTTCTGGGGCGGAGGACGTCATGTACAGTATCAGAACACAGTATAATAGTAAACAAGTAAACAACATCATCCATTGCATTAAATAGATAATTTTAATACAAGTGCGTTTTGTAGTACATAAGACACCAAAATATGAATCAAAATAAAGATGAGTCTTGTATGCGCTCCATCTTCTCAAAAGCTGGCATCGGTACCTGTCTACTGATGACCTGAGAATACAAGTTGTTTTGAAAAAGTTTATCAGCATTAGAGCTGGTGAGTTCATAAGTATTTAGTGTCTATGTTTGTATCAAAATGATTGAAACGGCGTTTGATGTACAAATTTGTAAACGTTTGTAGTAAAAGTATGTGAATGTTTGTAAGTGTTTGCAAAAGTTTGTAATCCCTAGAAAATCCTATATTTTATACTAAAAGTAGCCTTCTACCAAGGCACAACTGTTTTGTATGTTTGTTTCTTGTAAAAGTGTGTAATTTTCCCAAGTGTAACTATCATTATCAATGTATAGTTTGTACATTAATGTTTAAGTGAAGTAATCACCAAATAAATGTAAAGGGTAAATTAATGTAGTACTATAGTGTTGTATTATAGGAACTACTGTTGTACTAACTACCTTAAACCGGATTTATATCAAGGTATTATGTGACTAATTGTACCATACTATCGACTGGGAAACACGCCAATATAAGTTGTCAAAAGGTATGACATTTGGCACCCGAAGACCTGTAGGTCCCGCTGTAGCTAGCAGCAAGGTGTAGGATAGTCAATCTAGTATAGATCTATACACAAACTCACGCTCTCCCTCCAGGAGATTTTGGCTACAACTCGGCCATGACAATGAAGGCATGCTCCGATACAGTGGATCACATTTATATTAAAGTATACTTGTATAGGTAATGTATTTTTTCTCATCATAATATCGTTGTATATGTTCTCATCATAGTATCGTTGTATATGTTCTCAACATAGTATAGTTGTATATGTTCTCATCCTAGTATAGTTGTATATGTTCTCATCCTAGTATAGTTGTATATGTTCTCATAGTAATAAGTAATGACTCATGAATGAACTGACTCTTGTAAGCTTCATTGAACTAGAAGTAGTAAGTAGTATAACCCTAAACTATACCTATTATAGTTTATTAGTAGACTTGTTTGTATGACTGAATGCACTGAACTGAGATAAAAGTCTTTATATCTATACATATATACATAATATATAACTAAGGATTCAACGACACTCGGAAAAACAACCGGGTACTTTAAGACCACAACCAAACAAGGACAGGAAGTAAAGTGGGTTACCTCTCCTAAGTCCTTCAAACCTTATTTATATAACTATATATGCAGTAGACATGGTTTTAACAATATATAAGTTTAAAAACTATAAAAGAAAGGTTTAGTATTCAAAAGTGAATTTGATAAAGAGTTTGACATGTAAAATAGTTTGATAAACAGTCTGAAGTCATTTGTTTGGTAAAACAGTTTAAAGTATGATAAATCCATTTGTATGCTAGTTATTAATCACATGTGATTGATCTAATAACTAACATGATTCAAATTGTATCCCCCCCATAAAGCATTTAAAAACATTAAAAAAACATTTCAAAGGTTAATTAAGGGGGTATGAACTCACCTGTGGTGAGTGGTTTGGATGAACGAATGGTATAGGATGCTAAGTGTCAAGTGAAGACTTGAGCACACACACGGATCCTATTTATCATATAATAACACATATATGTATCCAATTAGTCATTTAACAATTAATTAACCTAGTTAAAACACCCTATGACATGGAAAAACACTTTGATTCAAGTGCTAGAAGTACCAAGGGTTGCATCTAAGGGTTGTATAGCTACCGAATGGGGCTTTCGGTCCAAGTGGTATTCGGCCCTAATGACCTTTCGGTCATGGAGGTTTTCGGTCCAAATGACCTTTCGGTCATGGAGGTTTTTGGTCTAAGGAGATTCAACCGAAATCTCCTCCATTCTTGTAAAAATGATGTTCTTCAAGGAGCCTTGCTTAATGGGATCGGTCTCTAGGGTTCATGCTTAGCCTTAGGAAGGGTTTAAGGCCATTTTTCACCCTTCATGAGGGTTTTCGGTCTAAGGAGATTAACTAGACCGAAAACTCCTCTTTTTCATGGATGATTGCCGATTTCAAGTCCTAAATCAAGTATTCTTAATAGGTAACAAGTATAGGAGATAGATACTTACAATATGGAAGCAAAGAAGGTGTTTTCGGCCCAAAACACTAGTGTGTATTCTTGGTGTTCTCGGTGTAACTAAGAAGACTTGAAGATCTACACAAATGGCATGATTTCATGGATGAAATCATGTAAAAACACTTGAATATGGAAGGAATCAACTAGATAGGGTAAGAAACACTTACATTTTAAAGATTTAGAAGGAAAAATCAGATGATACTTGAGAGGATTTCGGTTCTTGTTCTTGAAAGAGTGAAAAAGTGAAAAATATGGCTAACTGTCATATATATACTTACGGGGGTTTTCGGTCCAAACACCATTTGGGCCGAAATCTCCTAACTCTTGGAGTTTTTGCGAAAATGATGCACAATGAACCTAGGGGCATCCTCTCTCCTGTTATTCTTTGAAGTACTAAGCTTTAAAACACTTAAACTGACTCCAAGAAGCTTAATAGATAGAAGGAAACAGTTCTGATTTCTATTGAAGTGAATGATTGTTCAGAATAGAAATTTCAGGTTGTCACATAAATGAATCCTAACAAGATCCAAGAAAGTATTGATATCTGAACAGCAAAATTATGATTCACTCTGTCTTTATCTCCTTGACAACGGGAATGGAATCCTATACACTACAAATCCTTTATCTATTGAACATTATGTGAATCCTGAAAAAAAAATCTTTGTGAAGACTTCTGGTGGGTTCTTCATCAGACAAAAAATGGCATCGCGAATTGTCCAACAAAGTCTCATCTAGATGAACTGGAAACAACAAGGATGCTTCATGTGTTCAAGGTTGTTCTAATGTGGCTTGCCCAATAGAATAGAATTGTGTTAACAAACAAAAAATTATTTGTTCAATCACACTCAACAAATTTTGATTAGGTGAAATGAAAAGAGATGATTTGATATTATCACAGATTTGATTGTGGATATAAATAAGCTACCTTTACTGGAATAATGGCATGATACAACAATGGCAGCAGATTCGGGAGGCTAAACAGGGCGGATACACGGATCTCTTCCTTCACCAACTCCACCTGATCATTATTATCAATCAAAACTTTCTTCATCGCATAAGTTCCATCCTCTGGATATCAAATTAATTCATAACTAGAACGAAATCAACAGATGCAATGCAGTTACTTTGAACCCCTAGAAATGGAATCTCAAAATCAGGGATTTCTATTTACCGGAGATGTGAGAGGGGTCTTTGAACTTCTTAGAGGTGTCACTGGTGGAAGCGCCAGTGAAGGCCTTCCTAACAAGGAAGACGTACGCAAACCTACCATCACCGAGTTCGCGGACGATCTTGAAGCGGTCGTCGTTGAACCAAACGTTAGTGCCTCCGTTAACGACATCGTATAGGGCGCTTAATCTTGATCCTTTGTCAAAGAACACACTATAGACGCAGAGAGAGAGAGAGAGAGAGAGAGAGAGAGAGAGAGAGAAAGAAAGAGGCTAGGAAGGAGAACCAAATTGTGTTTGTGTTTGTGTAGTCAATTAGGGTTTTAAGCTTGCCTAAATTAAAGAGATTAATTAATTAATTATTTAATTACCTAAACAAATTAATAGGTAAGATTATAAATTTACCTTTACTTAGGTTTGACAAAACTGCAAAAATGGTCCCTGTGGTTTTTCATTTTATATGATTACGGTTCAAACGTTTGAAAAGTTGCAGAGTTTGTCATTTTCAACAAGTTTTGTTGTGGTTTTGGTCCCACATCCGTTAAGATCCTTAAAATGACAATTTTACCCCGAGGGGCCATTTTCACAGTTTTGTCTTTTATTATACTATAAGTATCATTTTTGCATATATTCTTTTTTATTTTAATGAAGTATTATACATTAATAGATATTTTTTTAATATATAATATTATATATTAATAAATATTTTTTATTAAATTATTATATATTAATAGATATTTTAGTTGATTTTAAAAAAATTATTGGAGTAATTCTTTTTTATTAAATTATTATATATCAATACATATAGTTTTTAATATATAATATTTATATCATAATAAATATTATATTATTGGATTATTAATTTTTTAGTTAATTTTTATAATTTTTAATTATTTTTTATTGTATTATTACTTTTAATTTATTATTTTCTTCATATATTAAATGTAGTTTTATTGGATTATAAATTTATTTCAGTTAATTATTTTTTAAAATTTTTTTGTCAAAGTAATTCTTTTTTATTGAATTATTATATATCAGTACATATAGTTTTTAATATATAATATTTATATCATAATAAATATTATATTATGGGATTATTACATATTACAAAACATTATTTTATTGGATTATTAATTTCTTTTAGTTAACTCTTTTTATAATTTCTTTTTGTTGGAGCAATTCTTTTTTATTAGATTATTATATATCAACAAATATTATTTTTAATATACAATACTTACATCATAATAAATAATACATTATTGGATAATTAATTTTTGTAATTTGTTTTTTTGAATTATTAATTTATTGAAATATTACTTTTAATTTATTATTTTTTTAATATAAATATTATCTTATTGGATTATTATTTTATTTTGAATGTATACTATTAATTGTTTTTTATTTTATTAGTTTCACCACAAAGTAGCCGAAATACGTAAAAGTGTAGCTTATCATCGTCAAAAATTAGCAAGATCTAGGGTTGTTCAGTATTTGGATAAAACCGAAGTGTCCAATTGGACAATTCGGATTGGACTATTTGGTTCGGATATTTGGATTTTTCGATTGGTTTTTGATAAAACCGAATTATTATTTTGGATTTCAGATTGGTTATGGTTTATAAAATAAGAACCGAATAGTCCAAAAAAACCGAATAACAGTTTATTATTTATTTATTTTTAATATATATCTATAAGTATTTATTAATTTTGTAATTTATTTTTTGAAATAGGTTCAAAAAGTTTCACCTAATAAAATATATTAATATGCATTTTCTCTCAAAAGTTTTTTATCCATAAAATATTAAAATATAATATAGCTTCTTAATAGTTGTTTATAAATTTCAAATCGTAACTAAATAATTTGTTTTTGCTTCTTGTCTAAAATTCAGTAATATTATAATTATGTCATTTTAAAATGTTTTAGTTTTTAAAAATCGAATTATAAAAACCGATCCAACTGAATTGTAATTGGATCGGATCAGATCGGATTTGAATTTAGTTTGGACTATTCGGATCCATGTACTAAAAACCGAAATCAATTTGGATTCACTTGATTGGATTGAATCAAACCAACCCATCCAAACGAACATCCCTAGCAGGATCACCTCCAAACACCTTCATCGGAGGTTCAATAGATACCATACCCTATTCCACCCATCGTTGTTGGTAGCCACCTACGACAACCTCTTCATAATCCACTGGAATCCTTCATATCTCACATAATGCGCAACAAACCCCGATAACATTCATAAGTGGTGGTGGTGACCGAGTGATGGTGGTACTATTTTCCCAATGGTTTCTCACTGTAAGCTAGATGAAATGAAAGTGTTTGTGTAACATCCGGGATTTCAGGTATATTAATTATTCTTTTTATTTTGAGTTTTCTAGAAGAACTCGGCGAGTTGGTGCGTAGACTCGCCGAGTTGAGACGCGATTTCTCACCCGGATTGATGCCCGGACTCGGCTAGTCGCCTTGCTAGACTCAGCGAGTCTGCGCTGTTTAATGAAACCCTAATTTCTCGGGTTTGGGGCATATTTAAAGGGCCTTATGGCCGTCATTTGCGCTCATCAGTCCCCAGAGTGAAACCCAAGAGCATTTGAGCGATTCAAGTGAGGGAAGGAGCCATTATTGATCTTGGAGTTATTGCCTAGCAAGGAAAGAGGAGATCTAGCCAAGAGGAAGCAAGAGAGGGGTGGATTCCTGAAGAACTGAGGTCCAGGACATCACAACTGAGGTACAATTCCGAATCATTCTCTGTTATTATGATGTTCATGTAGATTTAGGGCTTTTGAACCCATTTGTGGTTGGATCTAGTGTCCTCATGGTCCCTTAGCGAGTTAAGGTCCTGGATCTGGACCCATAGAGGTCCAGAGCACCTCTTTACCAAAGCTTTTTATGCATCCATGGAGGTTTTGGCTTGGGATCAATGTATTTGAAGCTAAAACTCCATTCATGAGCTATTCAATACTTATTGAGCACCAAGACTTGGACTTTACGTGGTTAATAAGCTTAAGGAGAGTGGATCTATGAGTTAGTGAAGTGGATCTGACCTCAGAAGGTCGTTTGGGGTTGTGCATGGAATGTACTCGTCGAGTCCATTCCCAGACTCGGCGAGTTGGTGCGGGTTGTTCAATGATTACGAACCAGGGGTTGAGTAACCGAGTCGGGTGAGTGACTCGGTGAGTCGGAAGAGATTCAGAGGGATCGGGTTCCCGTAGGGACTCGGCGAGTCCACGCTAGACTCGGCGAGTCGGGTCGACCGTTGACTGTTGACCGTTGACCAGAGTTGACTGGTTTGACTTCATGGTATTAGTCAGCCAGAGTCAAGGTAGTATTAAGTAGAAATATGCTTGTGTTGTAGGAGGACGATAGCTCAGGAGATCGAGCACTAGTGGTTATGAGATTTACGAGTTACCGAGATACGCGAGGTGAGTCTTCTCACAATACATTACCTTGAGTGGTGTTTCGAGTTGACCAGAGGGTCTTATGTGCTATGTATGTGATTATGTGTTGTCTTAGAGATTTCGTGCTATGTGTTATTTGTATGATGTATGATTATATAGATCGGGCCGGAGGTCCCAACGATTCTGACCAGGCCAGAGGGCCCAATGAGCTATGATTGGACCGGAGGGTCCGACGAGCTGCGAGACTGGAGGGTCCCGCTGAGACATCTAGACCGGAGGGTCGGATTTAGCCTTGAGTGGCGTATTCGTGGTATGTGGTATTTTGGGAACTCACTAAGCATTTATGCTTACAGTTGTTGTGTTTAATGTCTCAGGTACCAGCGAGGACCGTGGGAAGGCGACGGCTTGACACGTACACACACCGATGGAGTTTATTATGTGTAGAGATCTTGGAATTTGTTTTGAAAACAATATTGATTATGGATTTGAAATTGTGATGTGATACATTTTGTGATTTTGAAAACGAAAAATTATTTTGAAAATTTTTGGTGTTACAAGTTGGTATCAGAGCCTTGGTTTGAGGGATTCGGATACACTTTCGGGCGTATTTTAACTCAAACCGAGGATTTGAGAAATTTTCAAATAAAACTAAAATTTTCTAAAAAGAAAAAGAGGTTTTGGAAACAAGCAGAGTGGAAGGTGTGTACGGTCAGCCAGCGCCCGAACGGTGAATCCCCAAAATACCCTTACATTATATGTTATGAGTTATGAGATATTATGTTGTGCATGTTAGAGAGGCTAGGTATTCCTATTAGGGCTAGAGTGGGCCTGATTTGTGATGCCTTAGCTTAGGAGATCGTTGCTGCTGTGAGATACTTTGAGAGGGAGTAGGTAGCAGTGAGGAGCTCATGAGAGGGCTATTGAGGGTAGCTAGCGCATAGCGAGAGTAGAGTATTTGCGATATGGGATCCTAGGAGGAGGACTTGGGTTGTATATCGATTCTGTGTGGACGATAGTATTGGGCCCGTACTATTGAAGACACTGGATTGGTGCGCAGTCCAAGTGAGAATCCTTAGGGTACCAGAAGTTGAGGATGATTGAGTTATCGAGTGTGAGTATACTCGAGAGTTTCCCTAATATTCCTTATGTTGTATTTCAGAGGTTGATCATGGTCGGGACACGCCATACCACCGGGAGCAGTGGGGTGAGTGATGAGGAGATCCGTCGGATCATCCATGAGGAGGTGGCTGCTGCCATCAGATCCGAGATTCCGGAGATGTTTGGGTCTATTAAGACCACACTGATCGAGACGTTTGACGAGCGTTACGCTGCTTTGACAGATGTTGTTGTTGCTGCAGCCACAGCGGCTGTTGCTGCTGCGAGACCCTAGGGTGGTGATTTGTTGCTGTACCGAGAGTTCAGCAACACGAAACCGCCAGAGTTCGATGGTACACAGGATCTGATCGCCGCTATGAGGTGGATCTCATACATAGAGGGGTGTTTCTATATGTTCTCGTGTCCGAAGCACTTGAGGGTGCGGTTTGCACTCAACCAGCTTCGCTTGGGGGCGAAGGACTGGTGGAAGTTTGTAACAGTGAGCTATTCGACAGCTGAGCTGACTGCAGCGACCTGGGAGAGGTTTACTGTGATGTTTTGTGACGAGTATGTTCCCCAGGTGAAGAGGGAACGTTTAGCCCAGGAGTTTCTGACCCTCAAGCAGGGGACTGAGTCGGTGACAGTGATTACGAGGATGTTTCATGAGCGGGCGTTGTTTTGCCCGGAACTGGTGTCCACTGAGCAGGCTCGTATGAGCCGTTATCTGAGTATACTGAGGAGGGACATCTATGAGTTCATGGCGAACTCGACTTACCAGACCTTTGCCGAGCTCCAGGAAAATGCTCGGAAGAGGGAGATTGAGCTTGAGACACAAGCGAGGGAGGAGACCAAGTCTCAGAGGGGTGATCAGCGACCGGCACAGTCGCAGCCAGCCGCCAAGCGGGCAAAGCCCGCTGATTCGAGGACGGGTAGTTCGAGGGGCCCCACTTGTGGGAAGTGCGGCAAGAGCCATGATGGGTCGTGCAAGACTGGGGTATGCTACAAGTGTGGGAAGGAAGGACATTTCGCGAGGGATTGTCCTAAGGGGTTCTTGGTTTGCTTTCATTGCAACCAGATCGGCCATCGGAAGGCCGAGTGCCCCCAGCTTCAGAGGTCAGCGCAGGGATCTGCACCTGCGATTCGAGCTACTGAGACCCGGCCAGTGAAGGCCGAAGCGCCGAAGGCTAGGGGAAGAGCCTTCCAGTTGACTACGGAGGAGGTCTGCGCAGTGCCTGACGTCGTGGCGGGTATGTATTCTTATTCTATTTTATGTTGAGTTTATGCTATTGTAATTTCTATATGTTATGCGTAGGTACTTTTCTTGTGAGTTCTGTACCTGCATTAGTGTTGTTCGACTCGGGTGCGAGTCGGTCGTTCGTATCTGTGACTTTTAGTCGGCACATTACTATTCCGAGGGAAGCATTGAGTCGACCTCTGCAGGTTTCCATAGCCGATGAGCGTAAGGTGTGTGCTACCGAGGTGATACGTGGATGCGTACCGGAGATCTTCGGGGTGAAGTTTCTGATTGATTTGGTACCGATTGCCATGAGGGATGTTTATGTTATAGTGGGCATGGATTGGTTGAGCCGTTTCGGGGCTGTCATAGATTGCGAGCGTCAATTGGTGACGATCCGAGATCCTAGTGGGGGAGTGCTGACAGTTTATGGCGAGGGGACTCGTGGTGGTTCAGTCTTCTGTTCGGCTGCCAGAGCGAGGCGGAGTTTGCAGCAGGGCTGCAAGGGGTTCGTAGCCTATGTGACGGATATGCGAGAGGCCGTTGGGAGGCCAAGTTCAGTGGATGATGTGCCGATAGTGCGTGAGTTCCCGGACGTGTTCCCCGAGGAGTTGCCGGGTGTGCCTCCCGAGAGGCAGGTGGAGTTTCGTATCGATTTGATTCCCGGGGCTGCGCCTATCGCTAAGGCGCCATATCGCCTAGCGCCGCCAGAGATGCAGGAGTTATCCTCACAGCTACAAGAGCTATTGGGGAAAGGGTTCATCCGTCCCAGTAGCTCTCCCTGGGGAGCGCCGATCCTTTTTGTCAAGAAAAAGGATGGTTCACACAGGATGTGCATTGATTACCGGGAGTTGAACAAGTTGACGGTCAAGAACTATTATCCATTACCGAGGATCGACGATCTATTCGATCAGTTGCAGGGGGCGTCTTGGTTCTCCAAGATAGACCTGAGGTCGGGGTATCATCAGATGAGAGTTCAAGATGAGGATATCTCGAAGACGGCGTTTAGGACTCGTTACGGGCATTACGAGTTCGTGGTGATGCCATTCGGGCTCACCAATGCACCAGCGGCATTCATGGATCTCATGAACAGGGTGTGTAGGCCGATGTTGGATCGTTCGGTAATTGTATTCATTGATGACATCCTGGTGTATTCGAGGACCAGAAAGCAGCATGAGGAACATTTGAGGGAGCTTGGAGTTCTGAGAGCGGAGAGGCTTTTCGCCAAATTCTCCAAGTGCGATTTTTGGTTACGGGAGGTCTAGTTCTTTGGGCATCTCGTTAACCAGAATGGGATTTTGGTTGAACCAGCCAAGATTGAGGCTGTGATGAGTTGGGAGGTGCCGAGGTCACCTACGGAGATCAGGAGCTTCTTAGGGCTGGCAGGCTACTATCGGAGATTTATCAGAGATTTCTCCAAGATCGTCGTGCCACTTACCAAGTTGACCCGGAAGGGTGTTACTTTCTCATGGGGTCCAGAGCAGCAGACCTCGTTTGAGACCCTTCGCCAGAGATTGTGCGAAGCTCCTGTGCTCGCACTAATGGAAGGGATGAAGGATTTCGTGGTGTACTGTGATGCATCGATATCGGGGTTGGGAGCGGTGTTGATGCAGAGAGGGCATGTGATCGCGTATGCATCGAGGCAGTTAAAGCCTCATGAGACGAGATATCCCACCCACGATCTGGAGTTGGGGGCTGTGGTGTTCGCCCTCAAGATCTGGCGTCACTATCTGTATGGGGTTCGGTGTACGATATACACGGACCACAAGAGCTTGAAGTACTTGATGGATCAGCCCAACCTGAACATGCGGCAGAGGAGATGGTTGGATGTGGTAAAGGATTATGATTACGAGATCCTGTACCACCCGGGCAAGGCTAATGTGGTAGCCGACGCCCTGATTCGTAGGGCAAAGGGTGCCCCGATGCGAGATATCTGTATGAGGTTGACGGTGATGACTCCGGTATTGGATACCATCAGAGGGGCCCAGGCCGAGGCAGTGAGACCGGAGAACCGTAAGAGAGAACGAGTTATCGGGCAGGTGTCGGGGTTTGTTACTGATAGACGCGGGCTTATGACCTTCCAGGGTCGGATTTGGGTACCGTTTGTGGACGGGACGCGTACTATCTTGATGGAAGAGGCGCACAGATCGAAGTTTTCGATCCATCCTGGGGCCACTAAGATGTATCTAGATCTGAAGAGGGAGTATTGGTGGCCCTGCATGAAGAGGGATGTGGTGTGGTTCGTTGAGAGATGCCTAACCTGTCGTAGGGTTAAGGCCGAGCACCAGAAACCGCATGGTAAGTTGCAACCACTTGAGATTCTGGAGTGGAAGTGGGAGCAAATATCCATGGATTTCATCACCAAATTGCCGAGAACGGCAAGGGGTGTCGATGCGATTTGGGTGATAATGGACCGATTGACGAAGAGCGCCCACTTTCTCGCTATTAGTGAGGGTTCTTCTGCGGAGAGGTTGGCAGAGCTATACGTGAGGGAGGTGGTATCGCGGCATGGATTACCCATCTCGATCGTGTCAAACCGAGATGTGCGTTTCACTTCCAGATTCTGGAGGAAATTTCCCGAGGGGTTGGGTACGAGGTTGCATTTTAGTACCGCATACCACCCACAGACTGACGGGCAGAGTGAGCGGACGATTCAGACACTCGAGGACATGCTCCGAGCATGTGTGTTGGATTTCGGCGGGAGCTGGGACGCGTATTTTCCCTTGGCGGAGTTTTCCTACAACAACAGCCATCATTCGAGCATCGGTATGCCACCCTTTGAGCTGTTGTATGGGAGGAGGTTTCGTACCCCTATCTGCTGGGGTGAGGTGGGGCAACGCGTGATGGGTAGTACAGAGATAGTGCTTCAGACGACAGAGCAAATCCAGCAGGTCAGGGAGAGGTTGTTGACCACTCAGAGTCGCTAGAAGAGTTATGCAGATAGACGACGAACCGAGCTCGAGTTCAAGGTCGGTGATTATGTTCTTCTGAAGGTATCTCCTTGGAAAGGAGTGATCCGATTCAGGAAGAGGGGCAAGCTAGGGCCCCGGTATATTGGGTCGTTTAGAGTGATCGCGAGGGTGGGCAGGGTGGCATATCGCTTGGAGCTACCCGCGGAATTGGAGCGGATTCATAATACCTTCCATGTGTCTCAGTTGAGGAAGTGTATAGCCGACGAGTCGGCGGTAGTGCTGTTAGAGGACATTCAGGTGGATGCGAGCCTGAACTACGCGGAGAGACCAGTTGCGATTGTGGATCGAAAGATCAAGGTTCTGAGGAACAAGGAGGTGCCTCTGGTACAAGTTCAGTGGCAACATCGGAAGGGATCCGAGTTGACCTGGGAGCCAGAGCGGGAGATGCGGGAGCAGCATCCGGAGCTATTTCAGGAATGAGACTTCGAGGGTGAAGTCGGAATCAAGTGGGGGAGAATTGTAACATCCGGGATTTCAGGTATATTAATTATTCTTTTTATTTTGAGTTTTGTAGAAGAACTCGGCGAGTTGGTGCGTAGACTCGCCGAGTTGAGACGCGATTTCTCACCCGGATTGATGCCCGGACTCGGCGAGTCGCCTTGGTAGACTCGGCGAGTCTGCGCTGTTTAATGAAACCCTAATTTCTCGGGTTTGGGGCATATTTAAAGGGCCTTATGGCCGCCATCTGCGCTCATCAGTCCCCAGAGTGAAACCCTAGAGCATTTGAGCGATTCAAGTGAGGGAAGGATCCATTATTGATCTTGGAGTTATTGCCTAGCAAGGAAAGAGGAGATCTAGCCAAGAGGAAGCAAGAGAGGGGTGGATTCCTGAAGAACTGAGGTACAGGACATCACAACTGAGGTACAATTCCGAATCATTCTCTGTTATTGTGATGTTCATGTAGATTTAGGGCTTTTGAACCCATTTGTGGCTAGATCTAGTGTCCTCATGGTCCCTTAGCGAGTTAAGGTCCTGGATCTGGACCCATAGAGGTCCAGAGCACCTCTTTACTAAAGCTTTTTATGCATCCATGGAGGTTTTGGGTTGGGATCAATGTATTTGAGACTAAAACACCATTCATGAGCTATTCGATGCTTATTGAGCACCAAGACTTGGACTTTACGTGGTTAATAAGCTTAAGGAGAGTGGATCTATGAGTTAGTGAAGCGGATCTGACCTCAGAAGGTCGTTTGGGGTTGTGCATGGAATGTACTCGCCGAGTCCATTCCCAGACTCGGCGAGTTGGTGCGGGTTGTTCAGTGATTACGAACCAGGGGTTGAGTAACCGAGTCGGGTGAGTGACTCGGTGAGTCGGAAGAGATTCAGAGGGATCGGGTTCCCGTAGGGTCTTGGCGAGTCCACGCTAGACTCGGCAAGTCGGGTCGACCGTTGACCGTTGACCAGAGTTGACTGGTTTGACTTCGTGGTATTAGTCAGCCAGAGTCAAGGTAGTATTAAGTAGAAATATGCTTGTGTTGTAGGAGGACGATAGCTCGGGAGATCGAGCACTAGTGGTTACGAGATTTACGAGTTACCGAGATACGCGAGGTGAGTCTTCTTACTATACATTACCTTGAGTGGTGTTTTGAGTTGACCAGAGGGTCTTATGTGCTATGTATGCGATTATGTATTGTCTTAGAGATTTCGTGATATGTGTTATTTATATGTTGTATGATTATATAGACCGGGCCGGAGGGCCCAACGATTCTGACCGAGCCGGAGGGCCCAATGAGCTATGACTGGACCGGAGGGTCCGACGAGCTGCGGGACTGGAGGGTCCCGCTGAGACATCTAGACCGGAGGGTCGGATTTAGCCTTGAGTGGCGTATTCGTGGTATGTGGTATTTTGGGAACTCACTAAGCATTTATGCTTACAGTTGTTGTGTTTGATGTCTCAGGTACCAGCGAGGACCATGGGAAGGCGACGGCTTGACACGTACACACACCGATGGAGTTTATTATGTGTAGAGATCTTGAGATTTGTTTTGAAAACAATATTGATTATGGATTTGAAATTGTGATGTGATACATTTTGTGATTTTGAAAACAAAAAATTATTTTGAAAATTTTCGGTGTTACAGTTTGGCAACGATCATAACGATTTCGATGATGAGAGACGACGATTTTACGTATCTCATGACTTTGTGGTGGAACTAATAAAATTAACAAGAACTATTATGATAATCCGATAAAATAATATTCAATATATGAAGAAAATAATAAATTAAAATTAATAATCCAATAAAAAATAATTTAAAAAAAAAAAAGAAATTACAAAAACTAACTAAAAGATAATAATAATCCAATAATATAATATTTATTATTATATAAATATTATATATTAAAAACTATGTGTATTGATATATAATAATTCAATAAAAAATAATTACTTCGACAATTTTTTTTAAAAAAGAATTAACTAAAATAAATTAATAATCTAATAAAACAATATTTAGTATATGAAGAAAATAATAAATTAAAAGAAATAAACCAATAAAAATAATTTTAAAAAAATTAACTAAAAGAAATTAATAATCCAATAATATAATATTTATTATGATATAAATATTATATATTAAAAACTATATGTATTGATATGTAATAACTCAATAAAAAGAATTACTCTAACAAAAAAATTAAAAAAAAATCAACTATATCAAATTAATAATCCAATAAAACAATATTTATTAATATATAATATTATATATTAAAAATAATATTCATTAATATATAATACTTCAATAAAATAGAAAAGAATGTATGTAAAAATGGTCCTTATGGTATGGTGAAAGACAAAACTGCGAAAATGGTCTCTGAAGGTAAATTTGTCATTTTAAAAAAGTTAACAGCCAACTAGTTAAACTTAACGGATGAAGGACCAAAAGCACAATAAAACTTGTTGAAAAGAACAAATCTGCAACTTTTCAAACGTTTGGACCGTATCCACATAAAATAAAAAAACCACACAGAAGGACTCATTTTGTACCAAGTGGTCAATTTGCATAAAAAATGTTACTATTACTAAAATAACATTAAAAAATGATTAGTTTATTCATTTTTATTAATGATGTATATAAAAATTAATCTTTAGATGTCATCTAATCGGCAACACCTAAAAATTAATTGGCGACATATTATTTTATATTATCGATATTAATAGATTTTTTTTTAAGATGATAATAAATTATAATTTTGTTTCGTTAAATAATTAAAATAATGCGACATAAGTTAATTAAATTATAATTTTAAAACTTCTTGATATGTCACTTCCAAAAAAGACACATCCCTTTACATACTTGAAGACTTGAAGTTTATTACTATTATTTATTATTTTATTAAAATCCCATTATTCCCTCCCCCCTGCTTATATATTCTCAGTGATAACAACAGCAAGCAGCTTCTTCTTTAAACAGAGTCTCATGGGTCGCCATTCTTGCTGTGTCAAGCAAAAGCTTAGAAAAGGATTATGGTCTCCTGAAGAAGATGACAAGCTTCTGAAATACATTACAAGATTTGGTGTTGGTTGCTGGAGTTCTGTTCCTAAACATGCTGGTTTTTACCTCTTTCTCTTCTCTTCTGTTTCAGGGGTCGTTTTCTGATGCGAATTGCAGGGAAAAAGGCCCGTTTTGGTTATTTATACCTGTCTTCTCCAAATAAAACCCAAAGTCTTTTTATTTATTTATTTCGAATTGCAATAAAATATGTCGGGTTTTTATCCTTAATCAGAGTCTTTTCTCAATCCCAATACAAAAGACCAGTTTGTCGATTCTTGATCTTCCCTTGTTGCTATGGAAAAAGTGTTCTCTTCCCTCTTTGTTACAGAAAAAATCGAGTCTTTTCATTGCAAACTGTAAAAGTGGACATGGTTTTCATTGTTTTTCTGTGTATATTTGTATGTATTGATTTAAAGTTGGAAACTTTTTGACTTTTTTCCCGAATCTTGAACGAAAAGCAGGATTGCAAAGATGTGGGAAGAGTTGTAGGCTTCGATGGATAAACTACTTGAGGCCCGATCTTAAAAGAGGAATGTTTTCTCAACAAGAAGAAGAGCTTATACTCAATCTTCATCAAGTTCTTGGCAATCGGTAATAAAATTCGACTTCAAAAACATCCGATTCTTTCATTTCACAAAATGAGTGTGAAGTGTCCATTTTTTTTCTTGAATCTTGTTTTAAAATTGTGCTAAAATGGGTTCCAGGTGGGCTCAAATTGCTGCACAATTGCCAGGAAGAACAGATAACGAGATCAAGAACTTCTGGAATTCGTGTCTAAAGAAGAAACTGATAAAACAAGGGATTGATCCAAACACCCACAAGCCAATCACCGACAACGAGGATGTTAAAGACAAAAAGATTGAATTTTTCGATAAAAAGTCCGATTTTTTTCCAAATTCATCATCATCAATGCCAATGACAGCTGAATTTGAGCAGTCTTTCCACATCAACAATGGTGGATTAATGTCATCAATGGGAACAAGCTCAATACGCGACACTTTCTTAACCAAATCAGTTTGTGATCCTTTGTTCTTGGTGGAATTCCAATCGGGAATCGATCCAATAAGCTACAACTCAAATCTTTTAGCTCAATACCAAACAACCTACGAAACGTCATTACCAAATTTAGCAAATTTTGATCACCGGAGCACCGCCACCGCCACCGCCACCGACTTTTCCGATCATTCAGGATCAAGCACCACCGGAAATAGTTCAAACATGAACACAACAAGAAGCCTATCTGCAGGGTTTGAACAGATGACATTTGAAGGGGAAATGTTTCAATTGAATGGGGTTAATGTCAAATCTGAAGAAGGATGTGTAGGTCAATGGCAACATCATATGCATATGCATGATGTACAAGTCAACAATGCATCAGATTTCAATATCTACCAAATGGGGTCATACCCTGATGTCTTTCATCAGATATGAATATGATTGATCTATGTAAATTTCAATACACCATTTATTTTTTTTATATACCCGAGTAACGCACGGGTACATAATTGGTTTTATAATATGCGGGTTTGCTCGAAGGTATAATAATTTTGTTTTTGTTTTCGTTTTTTTATTTTATTTTATTTTATTTTTTTGGTTTTCCTTATAGAGATATAACCAAGGCTTTGTAAAGTTTTCTTTGCTTTTTGTTGGATTGTTCGAAAGGGTGGGTACAAGTACAACATTTTCATGTGGTTTTGGCCGAATAAGACGTATATTGAAGTGTCAATTCTCCATGTCGTACGCATTTTATTTTAATTTTTTCAATTATGTATTTAAAGTTGTTGGGTTTTAGACTTTTAGTGTCCTTGATGAATATAACTTATGTTCAATGATTCTTTTGATACGTGTTATGAAACAATATGATACACCTATATAGAGATTCGGTTCATGGCCATCTACTTAGTGTATTTGCTTGTCAAAGTATTGATTTGATATGGATGTTGTTTAAGGTTCTTTAACTTCATTGGTAAACGCTTTTTACTCGTATATTTTATAGGGTACGGAAATATATATAAAAGAAGATTCAAAAATGTAGGTGGGCCCACACTTTGAGCAATTTGGGCATATATATTTTTAGAGAGGAGGGATGTCCAAGTTTCCTCATGTGGAGAAAGAGTTATCAAAATATACTAATTGACAATAAGTTAAAGAAGTCGTAACTCAAATAATTGAACTCATATTCGCTATTTTTCTAGTTTCTTGAACATCAAAAAAGAAAACAACAGTAAAAGTTTTCTTGAATCTTGAAAATTCTTGACTATGACATGAACAACATATCTTTGGGGTTACATGGAACTGTTGAAGACGATAGAGTCTGACATGACCATATCTAAACCTTAAACATTCTTTCTTAGAAGGCGTCAAGAGGAAGAGGATGAAGAAGGTGTCAAGAGGATGAAGAAGGCGTCAAGAGGAAGAGGTCAAACCCTCCTGAGATACCTCAATCTATGAATCTTTAGGAAATTTTTATTTCCATTACAAGGAAACGGGACACATGAGGCGAAGTTGTCCAACATATCTTAAGGAGCTACATTAGCTCAAAGCCAAAGAGGCTCTTAGTTCAAGATTATTTGTAACTTCATAGCACTTTTACTTCTAACTCAGAGTATTTGAAACATGATATGGTATTAAAATTTGTACTATTATACAAGGACTAAAGTGAAGAAGAGAATTAAGATGCAAGAGCTTGATGATCTAGACAATAAGCAAGCTGATGTTGACAATACGATTGGAAATTATAAACTCATTCTCTATAGTGTTAATCTATGGTTTATTGAATTGTTTTTGCATGATATGGCAAAATACATTATTTCATTTTATGCTTTGTAAAGATGGATTTGACTTGTATTATGAAAATAGTTATACTATTGTTTATAAAATGTGCTCTTTATTTTAAAGCAAACTTTCGTCATGACATTTATGAAACTACTAACTAGTATAACATAAGAAGTAATAATATTTCAATCTATAATATCGAGTAGACTATATCTAAAGATGGTTTCGATAAGACATATATATTTGGCATTTTCCAATTGGTCATATAAACAAGAAACACATCACAAAACTCCAAGAAGATAGGATTTTAAAATTATTTGTCCAAAAGTCTTATGATGAATGAGAATCTTGTTTATCAAAAAAGATAACCAAAGCACCATTCATAAGAAATTATGAGTGTGGCAAGATTCTATTGGATCATGTGCACATTGATGTATGTGCACCGTTCAGGTCGACCATGAGACATATAAAAGATACATTCTTACCTTTAATCACAATTTCGGCAGACATGATTATGTTTATTTAATTAAAAATAAGTCTAAGACCTTTGAGGTGTTCATTACATTCCAAAACAAAGTAGAAAACTAATTGTATAAAATGATTAAGATTCTCATATCTGGTAGGGGTGATGAGTATCTTAGTCAAGAAATTTACAATCATTTAAGGAATTGTATAGTTATATCATAACTAACTACATCCATGACACCGCAACATAACAATGTAGTTGAGATGAGAACCGGACCATTCTAGATATAGTTTGGTCCATGATTAGTTGCACTACGCTTCCGATCATCTTTTGGGGTTATTCCTTGAAAAATGGTACAACAATCCTAAACCTTATACCAACGACCAAGGTTTCGAAAACACACTCTGAATATATAAATGGTAATGTTCCATCACTAACATATTTAAATGTATGGGGTTGATAGTGTCACACCCCCGAACCAGACGGCGGAAACGTCTGAGGGCTATTGTGACTCAATTGAATACCATCACAATGAATATACATGAATCATAACATCATTCATCACCATGCATTGAAATATTACAACCGGTATTGTTTACATTCAGTACATTGTTTCAAAACATTACAATTCCAAAACATAAACCGTTCGATATTATTTAAACAAACATCATGACATAATTGGACACATTTTTCTTCGATTTACCTATTACCTGAGAATACAAGTATTTTGGAAAACGTCAACATATGAAATGTTGGTGAGTTCATAAGTAAGGTTTGAAAAGAAATGATTTGTATAGTTTTGAAACCCTTAGAAAATCCGATATTTTCTAAAAAAATGTTGTATATGAGAAAAAGTGTGAAGATCCGTAAGTATGCTTGTTGATTATTATAAACGTGAATAAATGTTAGACTTTGTATGTATATCCCATAATCAAGAGTGTTGAATTTCCCAGGGAAAACCCGATGTTTTCCCAATACATCAAATTACGTGGCTTAGTTAGTATTATTCCGATACGACATTGTTTTCTATAATTCCAGGTGACATTGGATTAACTATGGGTTGTGAGTCGTTATAATCACGCATTAATGAAATGACTAGTTTGCAACTATACAAAGGATCCCTTAGGCGTCGTCCGTACAACTCACTTAATCCAACCACCCTGACTTCTCATAGCCCCACAACCGAGGAGAAAAGAGGGTGCGAAACCCCCGTTATTTCCATAAGTCATTCAAGGCTATCGTGAATGCGAAAGGCACTTGGCCCGACTCGCATTTAACTTCTCGACTTTGCTAGCAGTACCAAAGGACCCTTTGGGCCCAACAGCACAATAAAGCTATTGAAAGTCCTTTTACACAGAATTAGGTCATATAAGGCCCAATAACATGTAAGTGCGTTCCCTTCGGGCCTAAAGATCATGTCATTGGGCTAGCTAGGCCCAACAAACACGATTTGAAACTTTCGAGCCCAAAGATCGTGTATTGACTTCACGTAAACTTCCGCGTGTGTATTGAAGTGTCATTGTTTATTGATTTTTGATTCGTTATTGATTCGAGACCGAATCAATTCGTTTGGTAACGATTTTTGGTGTTGAAGGTGTATTTATTATTACGTTTCGCCGGTAGACGTAGTACTCGTATTTTTATTTTAAGGGATCCATTGTTTTAAGAATGTGAGTTTATCTTCTTAAGCCCTTCCTCGGATAAAATTTAAACTTTTAACCCTTTGAGTATAAAAGAATTTCCGGTTTAGTCCTTAAACTATTTTTCTTGATACTTTAGTATCAAAACTTATTGGAAAGACATTTTTAGCACAATTTATTTGATAAACAGCTTAAGTCCTTCAAAAATGAATTTTTTTCGGTTGAAACCTCCATTTTCGCAACTTTTACAATTTTGACCCAAAATGGAAATTTTTTGCATCTTTGGTCCCTTTTTAATTGGAAAAGCATTTTTGACCCTTGAAATAGATTTGGTACGCTAGTATTCCCCTGTTTTACATAAATGTGCAGTTTCAGCCCCTCCAACTCAAAATTTTCGCAATTTGGGGCTTTATTGGGCCAAAAAGCCCATCTTGGCCCATTATGTTTAAATTTCACATTTTTAACCCTTCAAAAGTGTTCATATTCAGAAAATACATATTAGAAACTGTTTAGTCTCATCTCAACCTTCAGAATCTATATTTTGTCGTTTTGGGCCCCTTAGTTTTGTATTTTAGCATTTTGAGCCCAAAAATGGGTTTTAAGTCCAAAAATGTTCATATTAACCAACTTGGTTATTTTTTTCTAGACTTGATTAGTGTGAAATGGTATAAGTTATACTTATTTCATTCATCATATTATAGATCTCGGTTTTTAGGTTCTTTTGGCTAGTATAAACATCACAATCACATAAGACCATACATATAAGCATAAAAATCACACAAGGCATACATATACTCATAGATCTACACATTTGCTTGTATTCTCCCCCACAAAACTTATAAAAACCTAAAAAGAGGGGGTATGAAGCTCACCTTTGGGTGTGATTTCGGTTTTTGGAAGAAAATGAGAAGAATTTCGGCCTTAGCAACCTTCCTTGGAAGATTTCGAACTTGAATGCTTCTAAGGTGCTAGATCATAAGTTTGAATGAATTAAGAGATGATTTTTGAATGAAATGAAATAGCTAGCTTGTGGATCTAAGCAATATCTTACCTTAGATGATGATTTTTATGGAAGAAATCCCTTGAACACCTCTTAGATCTCGAAATTATGGAGAAGAAATAAGAGAGTTTCTTGAGAGAATTGTGAGTGAATTATGTGTGTGTGCTTGGATTCGGCCGAGAGCAAGAGAGAGAGAGGAGAAGAGAAGTGCTTGCATGGGAAGATGAGATTGCATGGATGTTTGAAGTGCAAAAGCTTAGATATCCTCCATATAAAAATGAGGTGGCAAGCAAAGTCAACCCTTCTTGGGTTTGTAGTTTGGGCCGAGAGATAGAGAAGAGAGATGGAGATTTGGCCCTTTTATGTTTAAGTCCATAATATGGAGCCCAAGTTAATGGTTTTCGCCCCATTGGCCCTTTTTGAGTAATTCACGGCCCAAATAAATATAAATATGATTCTTATGGCCCATTAGGGCTAATTAGGTTAGTTATGGCCCATTAGGGCTAATTAGGTTAGTTATGGCCCATTGAGGTCCATTAAGGTGTTTTATTTCATTCTAGGCCCAATATGGCCCAAAATGTTAAAATGAATGAAAGTGGGTCCAATTAGAGCCCATTTAAGAGTTCTAAGCCCAAGATGGTCAAATTGGAAGCTTATTGGTCCATTGGGCCCAATAGGGAAGTCCTAGTCCAAAATGGACTTAAACAAGAACTTCTAGGGTTTCCAATTGCTTATTGACTACTTGAAATGCTTGTAAGAGGTGTTTGATTGAAATTCTGTTGTTATAGAGTATGCATCATACATGCTCTCATGTCTTTGATTCATAATTTAGCTTAAGTGTTGTAGTTACAAGGCACAAAAATTTCTAGTTGTGACAGATAGGGTTATGTTCCTTGTGAAGCTTAAGACAAATTAGAACCCATATCAGAGAAGGGTTATTTTGTTGGATATCCTACCAGGTCCTTTAGATATTACTTTTATAAACTTTCTGAGAACAAAATATTTGTTGATCGAAGGGAAGTCTTACTTAAAAGAGAGTTAATATTCAATGAGTCTAGTAGGATCTATGTTGATATTAAAGAAATTCAAGAGTTAATCAAAAAGAACCTGATGTTAGAACTAGTTCTAAAAGGTTATAAAAATTGTTGAGCCTCTTGAAATAGTAACTGAGGAACCTGAAGTAGAACCACCTCTTATAAGTCGATCTGATAAAGTACATCATGCATCGACAAGATACAATTTACTAATATCTGATGATGATGAATCTATGGTAGATCTTGATGAACTTACCAACTGTCAGGAGGCTATAGCTAACCTTGAGTATCCTAATTGGAAGGAGGCTATGGAAAGAAAAAATGAATTCCATGTAAGATAATCTAATATGAGACTTGGTTGATCAATCCCATGATTATAAAACAAATAGGTGCGAATGGATCTTCATAAAGACGACATACAAGGATGATAAGTTACAGAAATACAAAGTCAGACTTATGGAAAATGATTACATGAAAAATCATGGTGTACACTATGATGAACTTTTTCACCAATGACTAGTTAAAGTCTATTAGGATACTAATTGTCATAGTAGCATGTTAGGACTGTGAAATATAGAAATAGATGCAAAATGTTTTTTTAAATGAAGATTTTACTAAGTATGTGTTTATGACAAGATTTGAGGGTTTTATATAGTATAAGAATACTAATGTAACGTCCCAAAAATTAAGACTAAAAATTTCGATTTTTAAATTAATAAAACCAATATCCAAAAAAACATCATAAAAACCAATGTAAATCAGAGTGTATAAATAAACATCCCAATACATCAGAGTAATATAAATGCGAAACAATGTGGTGTGTGCACTACAATCATCCCAGACTCTTCCCCTTCGAACCAGAAGTACCTGAAACATACACTGGAAATCGTAAGCACAAAGCTTAGTAAGTTCCCTAAAATACCACATACCATACATAACAAACATATAATGGGCCTCCTCCGCCATCGGGCCCCGCATGACATCGAGCCCCGCTCGGGACATATCTGTCAGTCATCAGTCCTCTTCTGGAATCGGGCCCTGCCCGGTATACATACAAACATATAAACACATGCAAAAATTACAAAAGATAAATAACATACAATATAAATATCAAGCAACGCCCCACAAACATATCATAAAACATACATGCAGAGTCACACAGACAACTACCATTCTAATCATAATAAACCATGGGCCGATATTTGTGCCTTCGACCCGCTAAACACAATAAGGAAACTCACCTTAAACTACTGAATCTCTCAGATAGAATCTCGTTCTGCTAATCTGGAAAATCTCCGCGCTAACACCATCAAACAATACCGTATTAATAATTGGGTCTTAACCCATAAACAAGAATCTAAATCACTTGCCATTATCCACGGTAAAAGACCATTTTACCCTTCCTTACTTGGCCCAAAACCAAGGCCCGGTCTATTAACACCAAAAAGCCTAATAGTGGCCCATCTTCCTAAATGGGCCTAAAACCCATCATGGGCCTAAATGACACCCAAGGCTCCAAATGGGCCCAAGCATAGAAACTAGTGGCCCATTAAGGCCGAAAAGCCCAAAACAGCACCTCACGTCGTGACCAATCCTTGGTCACATCATGAGACGTGGCTGATCTGAATCCAGGACTCACTACTGACTCAAACGACTCAGTGGGGACAGTGACTCATGCTCATGTGGTGAGACCTTATGTCTCACATCGTGAGAACGGTCTAAAGCCAAAACCACCTTTTCAACGTTCTTAATGCATTCAGCCCTTAAATTCACCCCTTCCAGAAGTTAAAGGGGAACCTAATGGTCCATAAAAATGCTTACTTTATGGACATGCATGCAACATGCATGTCCCTTCATTATTTTAGGTCGAAAGTGCAAATATGGCCTCAAGTCCTCATACAAGCTCTAATACTCCACCAAATCCCAGATCTGAATGATATAAGAATCAAAGTACCATTTGAATCCATAAATTTGTTAACTTTATGGATATACTCTACTCTAATCAAGCCAAAACATAATAAAATGGTCTGAAACCTAGATCTAGCCATGAAATGGAGTAAAGCTTGAGTTGTGATACTTCCAATGGTCTAAACAAGATGAGAGTTTATGATGATGAAGCTCCAAATAAACTTCCTTCCCAAGATGCTTCTTCTTCTCTCCTTTTCCTTCCTTTCCACAAGCAAAATACCAAATAACTCAAGGTGACACGAAATTTAGGGTTTCTAAAGGCTTAGAGGGTGAGAGAGGCTAAGGATGGGTAACCCTAGCTCTCATTCCCTTAAATACCCATAAACTAGTGTTTGGGGGTCATTAAGCCATGCTCACGTCGTGAGACCTTATGTATCATATCGTGAGACTCCAAAAATGTGGGTCAACAGGTCATTGGTCACTCACGACGTGATCCCCAATATCTCATGTCTTGAGAACCCTCAAAATGAAAAAATGAATGAATTTAGTACCTTAGGGTTCCGGATGTTACAATTGTCCCCTACTTGAATCAAACTTCGTCTTCTAAGCCCGTTGCCCCAAGTAACTTTGGGCAGTGCTCCGGTATATTGTCCTTCGGCTCTTACGTCCATTCTGAACCCTTGCGGTGCTGCCAATGAACTTTCACTAACTCAACAACCTTGTTCGTCAAGGTTTTCGTCTTCCTGTCAAGAATCGCCACCGGTCTTTTGATATAATTCAGGCGATCATCCACCTAAATATCCTCCAATGGAACCACCGCGGAATCATCGACCAAACATTTCCCCAGCTGAGAGACACAAAACGTGCTATGGATCTGACTAAGATCCTTGGGAAGATCCAAGTGATAAGCAACCCAGCCCACTCAGGCCAAAACCCTAAAGGGACCGATGTACCTGGGGACCAACTTGCCCTCTTCCTGAATCGGATGACACATTTCCAAGGTGACACCTTTAGGAGGACCATACCCCCAACTTGGAACTTTAGGTCTGACCTTTGCTTGTTAACATAGCTCTTCTACCGACTCTAGGCTGTCTGGAGTCTACTCCGAACCTACTAAATCAACTCGGTAGTCTTGAGTACCACTTCAGTACTCCCCATAACTCGCTGGCTGACCTCACCCCAACATATCGGGGTCCTACATCTCCTTTCATAGAGCATATTAAACGAAGGTTGATCGATGCTGGCGTGATAGCTGTTGTTATACCAAAATTCCGCTAACAAAAGATATGTATACCAACTCCCACCGATATCCAATACACACACAAAGCATATCCTCCAAGGTCTGGATAGTCTACTCGCTCTGTCCGTCAGTCTACGGGTGGAAAGTCGTGCTGAAATGTAGGCGAGTACCCAACTCCTCATGAAACTTCTTACAAAACCTGGAAGTAAACCGAACATTCCTATCTGAAACCATAGAAATCGGCACCCCATGTCCTGCCACAACCTCCCTAATGTATATCTCGGTCAACTTCTCCGTAGAGATACTCTCCTGAATCAGAATAAAATGCGTGCTCTTGGTCAATCAATCCACGATGACCCAAATCGAATCCACTCCGCACACTGTCCGAGGAAACTTCCTAATGAAATCCATGGTAATCTCCTCCCATTTCCAAACGGGGATGTCTAACGGTTGCATCTTGTCGTGAGGGTGCTGTTGCTCGACTTTGACTTTCCTGCAAGTCAACCACCTCTCCAAATACCAAGCTACATCACACTTCATGCAGAGCCACCAATTATCAGGACAGAGATCTCTATACATCTGTGTCACCCTCAGATGAATGGAGAATCTTAATTTGTACGCCTCCTCCATCAGAACCTGATGCGTAACTCCCCAATAAGGAACCCACACTCACCGATGGAGAGTCAATAACCCCCAGATATCATAATTGATGGAAGCCACCTAATCCACTATATGCTCACTCTTTCGGTGTTCTTCCTTCATAGCCTCAACTTGAGCCTCTCGAATCTGCTCCAAGAGTGAAGTAATCACAGTCATCCTCATACAAATATCCCTAATCAGAGCTGCGACCGCCTTGCAGTTAAGAGCATTGACCACCATATTGGCCTTCCCCGGATGGTAAAGGATCTCACAATCATAATCCTTCACCACGTCCAACCACTGGCACTGCCTCATGTTCAGATTCGGATGATCCATCAAATACCCAGGTTCTTCTGATCCGTGTAAATAGTATAGCGGACCCCATAGAGGTAATTTCGGTAAATTTTGAGGGCGTAAACCACTCTCCCAGCTCTAAATCATGCGTCGGGTAATTTACCTAATGAGGCTTCAGCTGCCTCAAAGCGTAAGCAATCACGCAACCACTCTGCATCAGAACTACACCTAGACCCGTGATCGATGCATCACAGTAAACCACGAAATCCTTGATACCCTCTGGCAGAGTCAAAATCAATGCCTCACACAATCTCTATCTCTAGATCTCAAAAGTTGCATGTTGCTCAGGCCCCTAGTGAAAAGTGGCAGTCTTTTTCGTCAATCGAGTCAGAGGAACCGCTATCTTGGATAAATCCTAAATGAACCTCCGATAGTAATCTTCCAATCCAAAGAATCCCTGAATATCAGATGGAGACTTCGGAACCTCCCACCTCATCATGGTTGCGACCTTGGCCAAATCGACCAGAATACCGTTTTGGTTGACAAGGTGCCCTAGAAACTACACCTTGTGCAACCAGAACTCACACTTGGAGAACTTCACATAAAGTCTCTCCCTCCTTGGAGTCTACAATACCTCCCTCAAGTGCTCCTCATGCAGCTCCTGGGTCTTGGAATAGACCAAGATGTCATCAATGAATACAATCACAGACCGTTCCAGCATCGGCCTGCATACGCGGTTCATGAGGTCTATGAACACGGCTGGATCATTGGTTAGCCAAAAGGGAATCAGAACAAACTCATAATGACCATAACAAGTCTGAAAGGTTGTCTTCTGCACATTCTCCTCTGTTACCCTCGTCTGATGATAACCCGAACGAAGATCAATCTTGGAAAACCAAGATGCACCCTCAAGCTAGTCAAACCAATTATCAATCATCTGGAGTGGATAACAGTTCTTCACCATTATCTTATTCAGCTCCCAATATTCAATACACATCCGATACGACCCATCCTTTTTCTTCACAAATAGGATCGGTGCTCGCCATGGCAAACTGTTCGGTCAAATAAACCCCTTGCTAATAGCTCTTGTAGCTGTGTAGACAACTCCTGCATCTTTGGAGGAGCTAACCGATATGGTGCCTTGGCTATTGGAGCCACAACCAGAACCAAGTCAATCCTAAACTCCACCTGCCTCTCCGGAGGCACCCCAGGCATATCCTCTGGGAACACATCATCCATAGTCGGCGTATCCTTGTCTCGAGTGTCCATAATATATGTGACATATTCGGAATAACCCTGATCAAGATAGTATATGCCTCAAGCTGCTGAACATAGAATCATCCCTTGTTGAGCTCTCTCCCTGAACCACTAACTCTCCCCCACTCATGGTTCGAATACGTACCAACTGATGCTCACAATCAATCACCGTCCCATTGGGGCTCAACCAATCAATTCCTACAATGACCTTATTCCCGCGCAAAGGAATGGGAACCAAATCAATTGGATACTACTCACTGAACATCTCAAGAACACAATCCTGATGAACGCTCGATACCCAAACAGTTCGATCATCCGCAATCTCAACCTCTAAGGGGAAATCCTGCTCCCATGGAGCTCCAAAAAACCTCTTGCCAAGCGCAAGCGATAGAAAAGATTGGATAGCCCCCCAATCAAATATATAAATGCAGAGATATCGTTTACGAGGAACAATCCTAAAATAAAACACATAAATATAAGCAGGCAATTCAATATAAATAAAGAGATAAGGAGAAGATACATACCTGTCACCACATCAGGTGCTGCGGGAGCCTCCTCGGCCATCAGAGGAAAAACCCTCTTCACCACAGGTGTATCCGCCTTGCCCTGGTGACCATCAGTAATATGTAGAGTCGTTGGAGCGGGTGCTACCATTGGTCTTGTTGTTGCCATACTCGGACAATTGGCCTTCTTGTGGACCCTCTGCTTGCAATGGAAGAAAATCAGATCAGATATCGGGGTGGTGGTGGTAGTAGCAGTGCAATCCTTGCTAATATGACTCGTCCGACCGCACTTGAAGCAACCATAACCACCCACCCTGGATGCCTCATCGTGTGTCTTTCCGCACTTGCCACAGCGGCTCTGGGCCTACTGGCCTCTCAGTCTCGAATCAAATGCCTTGGGCTCTTTCCCGAACCCCCTAAAACCTGAGCCTGATCAGACTTCCTCTTCCTCTCCATCTCTAAATATGGAAACCCTAATTTTTATGGTGTGACTCATATTTAAGCACATTTACGGCCTCATTTCATCCACCTTATCTGCCTCCATCCCTCTCATACGTCCTTGCAAACCTAGTTTCACCTTGAGGAGCCTTTTCAAGCTTAGAGTGTGTATTTTGGTGCCTTATAAGAAGAAGGAAGGAAGACAAGCTCATCTTGAAGGAAAGAAATACTTTGATCTAGGATTTCTACATCATTTGCAACCTTCTTAAGGTAAAAAGCTTACAACTTTGTCCCTCTAACATATAGATCTAGTTTTGGATGTCTTTATGGAGTTTCTTGGTCCCAAAAGGTTAGATCTTGGACATGGCATGTTCTAGATCTTTGAGATTTCCTTGCAGACCATAAGAAGGGTCTTAAGTCATGAAAATGGGTTCCAAATGGTTACTTTTGCTTCATGCATCATTTAGAAGGTCTTGATGGAATAATACATTTGCTAAGTCATAAAGTTGGAGACTTTATGATTCCTAAGAGTATTTTAGCCATGGATCTGAAGATTGGATGTAAGAGCTTAATCCATTAAGCTCTGAATGAAATTTTTATATTTTCGAGGGTACGCCCCTCGCACTCGGGGTACACCTTGCATACGAGGTCAACCACCCCGATGATGGTCAACCTGTGAGGCTTCATGTACGCCCAACATACCTCCGAAGTGCGCCCCACATATGCACCCTGAGTTGACTCGGTTGGGTTGACTCAGTTGACCTACTTGGTTAGACCAGTTGAAACATCCAAAAATACGACCCAAAAATTTTGTTCAATGGCTCACCCAAATTCCTCACTCCTGAATCTTGCAATCGGCAGTTCTTCTACTCTCAATTTTCAGATTCCCTCCATCAGCATCAAACTCGATCGTGACATACGTATATTGTGCAGTCATCGATAAATAAAACAAAAAACCGATTTCCATTCATAGACAAGAAGGGTGATGGCCCCTAAAAATCAGAATAAATCAACTCAAATGGTGTTTGTGATGCAATGTGAGAAGTGGGGAGAGGGAAGCGATGACTCTTTGCTAATTGACATGATTCACAAACATTCGGGAATTTATTGGACACAACAAGAAGCTTAAACAAAGAAACTAAATGACGCAAAAGTTGTTCATGTGGGTGAGCAAGTCATTGATTCCAGCCATAAAGAGATGTCCGAACACCAGAGAGAGCATGACAGAAGGCTGCTTATTGTTGCTGGAGTGAGGAATGTGATATAAGCCATGCTTAGTGTCCCCGGAGAGCATGGTTTGACCCTGAAAATTCTTGACAGCACAATAAGTAGGCCAAAATTCCACAAAAGCATTATTGTCATGAGTTAATTTAGAGATACTAAGAAGGTTTTTGATAAGTTTTGGAACAAAAAGAACATTAGGAAGTTTCAGGGGACGCAATTTACATGAGCCCATATGAGAAATAAAAAGGTTTTTACCATTGCCAACTTGGAGTTTATCATCTCCTGTATATTCAGTAGCACCATGAAGTTTGTTCACATCTGGAGTGACATGATCAGTTGCTCCTGTATCAAAGTACCAGGAGGGATCTAAAACAGTAGAAGATGAACCAGATTGAACCAGGTGAGCTTGGCGAGACTGATTATGTGGGTTAGCCTTGCAGGAAGGGTAGTCAGCTTGATTATTCCGCTACCAGCAGTCAATGGCTTCATGGCCTGGTTTGCTACAAAGTTGACACATTGGTCGTCGTCTGCGATTGGCATTGTTGCGGTTGGGAGAGGAAAGAGGACCGGTATTGGAGGAATTAACCTTTCTTGGAGACAAGCGATTTGTAGAGTAAGCATATGCAACAGAGGTAGCAGATAGCGATTGGGTATTTGGTTGGGGTAGAAGAGCACCTTGACGAGTAATCTCATGTTCCAAACGAGCCTCTTCTTGAAGTAGAAGACCAGCGAGATCATCAACTGAGATAGGATCAGGTCGCAGCATGACAGCAGTGTAGAATGGACCATAAGAGGAGTCGAGGCCAGACAAGATGTGACCAACAAGGTCCTCTTCAGATATTAGGCACTCTCAGATATGGTAGATTTAAGCTAGAGGATGACAAAACGGTCCCGTTTCTTCCACATGGTGAATTCAGCATTGGGTTCGGTGGTGGTAGCACCTTTATCATCAGTAACAGAAGTGGTTGCCCGTTCCAGTACTGAAGCGGAATACCGGTCTCTGGCATACACAACAGTTGAACTCTTATGGTTGAAACAACTCATTATTGATCTTCATGCTCCTATCACTCAGCCTCCACTATTACTTTGTGACAATGTCGGAGCAATCTTCATGGGCAAGAACCCGGTAATCAGCACCGGGTCCAAGCACATAGCATTGGATTTTCATTTGATTCGTGAACAGATAGAATCTGGAGCTCTAAAAATCTGTCATGTTTCTTCTGGACTAGTTGGCTGATGTATTTACTAAACCACTTCCAAAGGATCGACTCTCTCTTCTTCGTTCCAAGCTTCAAGTTCGACCCGTCCTTGAGCTTGCGGGGGGCTAACAACGTGTAAAATACTTCCGTTATTGTAGGAGTTCTATTGATTTAGTCTATTCTATTTTCCTAGTCTTCTTTATGTAGTTGAGTTGTGCCGTATATTTCTCATTCATCTTTGTATTTATACCAATGTATTATATTGTATCAAATACAGTGAAATTGAATCTTTGTTAGCCTTTACAATATATATATATATATATATATATATATATATATATATATATATATATATATATATATATATATATATGCGCCTGTGCATTAGTGTTTTCATTTTACTAATTTAAAACAAAAAATAGGATAATAAATGAAATATGAGTCTCCACGTTTTCCCCCATTAAATCCTTGCTTTTACAATTATGTCTTGGTTCATTTTATTTTTTTCGTCTCCCCAAATATATCATTGTTTTCTGAAATGTTTATAAAATATAAGTGATCCTGACACAATAAACGCAAGAACAATTAGTGAACATAAATCTTAATCAAATACGTATGCAGTACACTTGTTTAGCCATACGACAATACACAAGACTGAGGTCTGTACAAATCTAAATTACCAACCCTGTTAAGTTTAAATGTCGTGGTGTACCTTGATCATCAAAACGGATAACAAAGGTTAAAAAGATGCACACGAAAGAGCGACGTCGTTCTAGTCATGAAAGAAGATAATGACATACTTCAAGTATGCAAATTAAATGATTCTTAAATAGTAAAATCCAAAACAAACCAAGCTTCCCTATTTGCCTTAATAAGTTCACCAACAAATAGGCCTACAAGAACCAAAAGTTTTTACTCAAGTTGTTGGGAGCATAATAGCCTAAGGTAAACAAAGTCATCCCTTCATTATACTTCAACTATTTTAAAAGTAACAAGCCAGCCCACCCAATAATAATCACTTTAATTCAACACTTAATGACACAAAAAAAAAAGGATGCTTCCTAAATCAAAACCTTTTCCTTGGTAAACGGTTGGTACTTACTCATGATAACCTAACGATAAGGGATTCTTTGGTAAATCACATTGAATAACTAAATGGTTTCAACCTTTTAATAGTAAATATAAGGTAATGTTGTTTAACCTTGTAGAAACAGTTCTAAGGATTTTGATTCGTTCAGAGGATGTATCAAATGTCTTGAATATCGATCGATTCAGAGATGTTATCTGATTGGTTCTATTCATAACTATTTTTAATCATTTTTTCAAAAAACAATGTAATTTTAACCAATAAAAATACCTTAAAAACTATATAAAATGTCTAAATGGTAAAATGGGATGTCCTTTAGCCAGGCCCAAAGATATTATACTTAAAATAATGAAATTCTGCACCCATAATAAAATGTAAAAGCATTCTTTCGGATTTCACAAATTAGAAAAAAAAAAGAAACAAATATATAAAAATCTTGAAATTTGAAATTAGGGCCCAAAAGAGGAAGAATCTTGGACCTGACATCGGCATGGCCCTATAATTTTGTTTGGTTCAAAAGTTATGATTGTATGACAAATTAATAAAAAGAGTTTCTAGTTTCTACATTTTTACGGTCTATTTATAAATGAACCAAATGTTTAATTTGTTCCATGTCGATTTCTTGAATTTTTTCTAGAAACAACCAAAACATGGAGTTTTAAAACTTCACGAAACTCATTTGATTATAAATATAATTTGGCTTTAAAGAACAATAATGAATCACTTTAAAGTTTTGCCATTAAATGGATAATTAAAAGATGCATCATAAAGGGTAAAATATTTATCTATTTCTTTCATTTTGTTATTTAATTATTCATTAAAAAGGTCAAAACTTGCAGTAAGTTGAAGAGCCCAATTTGATTTGAATCATCTTTTTTTCACATTGGAGTTCAATAATTGTACTCATCTGTTTGAGGAGCAATGTATTTGACAATAACAACAGGCAACCTGAAGAACATAACTCAGTTGAAAGCAACTGCATTTATTTATTGTTTTCCATTTTGGGAATTTGAACAAATTACCAAGTGAAAAGAGGTTGTTCCAAATAAGGGTTTGATAAGAAAAGATTCTAAAACAAGTCGAATCTTGAAATCTTGAAAAGATAGTTCACCACCCGTATATAGATGTCTTTAAAGCGAAAGAGACATTTGTTTAGTGAAAAACGTCACTGAAAATGATTCACAAAACACGTTTATGATGTAAGAAGAGTAAGATCAAGAAGACAGATAATGTACTTATATAGACATAATTGACATGAAACGAACCTCCAACAAGAGTCTTTTAGGCTGGTTTTAGTTTCTTAACAAAGAAAGAATAACATCATTATCCACTTCTTTTTTGCCTTAGAGTTAGGGTTTAGGAAACATTTATTACAAAAGGGTCAGGGTGATCCTATTCTCGAGTTTTTTTAAGAAAGGAAAATTTGGGTTTTTGAGTTTTTTTGAAGGATGGGAAAGAAATGAAATTGAAGTAAAGTAATTAAAATCTTTTTTCCCTAAAAAAATGATTGAGAAGGCATTTCTCATCAATTTCCTTTCATTTCCTTCCTCTCATGTTTAAACTTGAAAACGGGGTGTTAACATTCACCAAAGAAAAGGCTCCAACTGTTTCTAGAAAGTTCCAAGAGTCGTGTGTTTTATATTGTTCATTATGGAACATTCATTACAATAAATGAATTGGATGAGGAGGCATCATTATACACATATAGTGTTTATTTTGAAATTGTAGAAAGAACTAAAAGCTTCTTGTGTCTAGAGTTTCGGTTGAGACTTCGTATTGACACTAAGCAAAAGTTGTGAGCACAACCAGAACATTGGTTATTGTTTCTTGTTTTAAGGTTCGAGTAAAGACTCAACTCAAAAACAAATGATTCTAGTTCAAGATTAAGTTTTTATAGCTTTTCTAGGGTTATTTCCAACGATAAATACAAAAAATTACACTTTTTCTCTCATCTATATCGGTCACACACTTCAATTTTAATATATACCAAGCACCAAACAAACTGTCATTTCATGTAGGTAGCCTTAAAGGCATCCAAAAGATCACAAATTCGAATCCTACAAACACTCATCAATCATTACAATTTACAAGTCTCTGAAAATGTACAATGACTCCATGAAACATCATGGTACATAAGCCGGCTTATTATGTGTTCGAACACCGGGTTGATACAAATTCAGATGGTGCATTGCTTTCGCGAAAAGCTCTCTCATGTCTGGATACTGAGTCAAAACAGATCGAGCACCACCTTCAATGACACTCAACACTCTAGCTTCTTCAAGAACGTTACTATTACCCACATGTAATGCAAGATAACACAAGAGTTTAAGCCCAAGAACTTGAATCTTGATATCATCACTACTTTTCAAGAAGCCCATTATACGAGGAACCCCATTGAACTCCAAAATCGCCTTCGAGTGTTCCACACAGTTGAAGTTGTCAGGGCAAACGAATTTCGTCAATGTCATCACGGTTTCGTTAGTGACGTCACTGACTTCGTGGTCTAGCTTTGAAACTAGAGGTCCAAGTATTCGAGTCTCTTTAGCAGGAAAGGTTCGAGCCAGTGAACCAATTGTCGTTATGGCTGGAACCACCAGCTCCGGGTTGGGTTCATGGTTCAGGACTCGTAGAAGCTGGTCCAATAGGGTTCTTGCAGCTGGCAAATTGGGTTTGAACACTTGACGTCTTAACTCGGCGTTTGACTCGGCAACTGCGGTCAACTCGGTGACTGTCGTTAAGCAATTTATCTGTAGTTGTTGGTTTTCGTGTTGGATGAGTTTTGCTAAACAAATTAATGCTTTTGTTTCGGTGATCTTCTTAGTGTTCGATAAACTCCCTTTAGATAATGTCCATAATGCCCTCGCGCAACTTATCTTGAGATCGAGTTTTTCTTCGGGTGAAGCGACGTCGGTTTCTTTCTTGTAGTTGAAAGATAACGAAGAACTGAAATGGTATTGGTACCCAGAAGTGGTGATTATGTCATCCAGAACGACGTCGTTTGCTAAGAATGTGACGATTGGTCTCGTCACATTCTCCCTTCCGAATTCCTCCTGTACCAATGGATCAATTTCTGCCATTTTTGACAACAGATTGATCACATTTGTTCGAACAACTACGGATGTGGAATCGTTAAGAACTTGAACAATGGTGGGAATAGCCATGGATCGAACAAAAGCGGAGATTTTTTCTCCATCGGTTGCTAAAGCGTGGAGCGTGGCAGCGGCGGCAATTTGGGACTCCGGTGACGCTCCTTCTTTTAGTAGTTTAAGAAGCGGCGGGATTCCGTCTTCTTCAATGATCATCTTCTTGTTCCGGTCGTTGTCACCGGCTAATGATCCGAGGGAATTTGCAGCGTCGACTCGGACTTTGAGTTGTGTGGAATGGTGGACGGTGGCAATGTTGGACCAAACCCAGGCGAGTACAGGGTCGTTGCTGGCAATGGGAGGGAGGGAAGGGTTTACACCGGCGTTGTCATCCGGAACAAAAACGGAAAGGAGCCATTTGATATCGGCGATGGAAGACTCCAGAAGACTCGACACTTTCCGGACATCCGCAGCGGTGGTGATAGCAAAGACCTGACGGAGGATGCCGCTTCGTTGCTTACACTTGCGAACAAGCGTCTGGGCTCGTTCAAGATTCAAGGAGAGATTGGAGAAGATGGAGCGGAGAGGGCGGTCGTAAAATGTGGTGGAGGAGGAGGTAACGAGTCGAGCGGTGGAACGGAGGAGGTGGGCGAGTTGGGCGGCGAGTGTGGCGAGGTCGGAACAGTCGAGCTTTGAAGGTTGAAGGTCTTTAACGGATTTGACGAGTCTGTCAGCTAGTAGAATTTGGAGGGCGAGTTGTTGTTGGATGGATTTGTGGTGTTGCGCCATGGCGGTGGGCGGGAGGACAGACGGTGTCACGGTGGGGATTGAGGAGTGTTTGGCATTATTGTAGCAGGGGCGGAGGTAGTATGAGGATGACTACAACTAGACTAGTTCGACTGTTTACGAATACGACTAGGGAAATATTTTATGGTTGTGGTTGCGAAGAGGAGAGAGAATAAGTGATAAGTGATGTGTTTTTTTCCAACACACTCACACGTAAGAAATTTCTACTTTCACATGACCTTTCTGTGACCAAACCAATAATTTTGATTGAATGTGAAGATGATTTTGCAGTGTAAACGAGACTCCGTCCAGTCCGTCAAACCTAGACATTAATGGGTTTAGCTATCTATGTTGGTTAATTGTCGTATCTCTAGTCTCTAGTCTCTAGTCTATATATATAAAACCAACCACGTCAACCACCCACAACTAAAATCAAACAAAAAACTAAATCTATATCACATGTATATTATATCAGATAACAAACAAAGATATCTAAATTTAAAAGTAATTTTCAAAGCAACCAATATCAATACAAAGAGAAAAAGAAAAAGTAGCCAAAAAAAGGAGACGAAGTTAGAAGAAAAAATATCCTATAATATTACAAAGTAAACCGATACGGATATTTTACGCTTAAATAATAAAAAAAGAATGATGATTGTTTAGTGGACTAGTCTAAAACCAAGGGACTACTTTTAAAACGATTGACCTTAAGCAACAAGTAAAAAAAAAAAAAAAGTAGGGTAAAGGAGCATATGCTTTTCCTATAGTGGTATATAGTGGGCCATATTATTATCGACTACATAATTAGATATTTTGAAGATATAAAGAGAGTGATACCTAATAGCAATAGTGAGGTGTCGGAGATATGACCAAAAAGTCCAGTGTGACACGTGATGACTAACTACACTTATGAACCAGCTTTGAATTTCATCGGTCGTGGTCCAAACTTATATTAAACAAAAAAATGATAGTACGTACCAAAGGAAACATATGAAATGAAGTGAAATGGAGACTGGGTCAAATTCATAGCACAACCAACCAAAGTATAATATAATAATAGATCATACAAACTTCAACTACATACATCAAAGCTTGGCAATCAAAGCATTTGAAACAGACTTGGTTGCAACGCCAACGCCTTCTTTAGCTTCATTGTCTTTCACATCCATCTCACACGCTCCTGGAGGGACGTCAACCGCTGGTGAGCAGTTGAAGAATCCATGTGGCTGCATCCAAATATATTTATTTTGTATTTAGAAAAAAATAAATATAACACAAATGGATGTTGGATGTACCCACAGTGTTTGGTAGGGTAGCAGTGACAGGGAGAGGGACCATGGTCAGGGTCAGGGTCAGAGGGATTACGTGGGAATCTTGGGTAAAACAGACAAGTAAAAAAAACAAAAAGTACTCATAAAGGGATTATGATATTGATGGATTGAGAATTGAGATAAGTTATAATAAGTAGATGATTACCTGAAGCATAAAACCAATGTGTTCCACTGGCATAACAGGCCAGTCTTCTAACCTAGGAACATGAGTGATCCCAAATACATACCTGCACATGAAGGATGGTGATGGTGAAATTCGAAGGAAATAAATAAATAAATAAATATATGTTGACTGACCAAAGTACGATATCAGTTTCCTCAAGAGAACGATTTTGCTTGACCCATGAGGCTAAGCCTTCACCAACACGTGGATTCTGATTAGGAAACTCTCCTCCAGGAAAATTCTCATCAAGTGCATACGGTGTAACCCAAAGATTATGTTTAAGAAATTCAGCCCTTCTCAAAAACTTAGCCTCTGAACCTGCTAATGGCAAGCAATTTGAACCTGGTACCAGCTTATACCCTGTCAGCTGCCCCGTCCTATTCACAGTCCGAGTGTTTCTAATCTACATACACATACACATTTCAGCAATAATCTACAAAAAGTTTTTTATATATATATAAATAATTCTTTTAAAAGGGAAAAGATGCTTACAATCCAATGACGAGCAGATAACTGATTGCAATCACGCATAGCTTCATTTTCAGTTTTAAGTAAAGTTTCTTCGGTGTAGAATGCATTATTATGGACGTTATCTTTCCCAGATTCTTCAACTTTCACATTAACTTCAACAACCTGAAGTGAACAAACAAAACACAATAAGGGTCTGTTTTGGTAAGGTGGAGTGGAATCACATTTCACAAACAAATGGAATGGATCATTACGTTCCATTATCCTGTTTGGTTGGTTTGAACTTTGAACTTTGAATGAATCACAGTATATACCTGGTTATATGCTTCTCCAGGCTTGCAATCAACAGCCATATCCATACGAGCAACAAAAAAGTGTTGATGAACTGGCGCATACAACCCTGGTGCAATTGTTGTCCCATATTTTCTAACTTCCCCAGGCTGCAATGCTCCTAAACTCAAAATCCCTGTAAGTTTAACTTCAGCTTCAATCTTTCCATCCTGCAAACAAAACCATACAATACACCATCATTTAAATAACTGAAATTTCATAATTAGGTTTTGAAATCATGTAGTATATAAATAATTAAATATAATTAACTCACCTGGTAAAAGTGCCAATAGAAACCATATTCATAGTTGGCAACAGTACATATAAATGACACTGTAAGACGCCGAGATCTTCGTACTTCCGCTAAGCCAGTTCTCCAGTCTTGATGCTTCCACAGGATTCCATGATCCTCTTCATGCATACATACACAATTTTCAATTGTTTCAACACCTCCAGTGAAGTTTGTAAAATGTGCATCAAAGTACTTGATATAACCTAGGCAATCACATCCCTGTAAAAAAAAACAATACTCTTTAAGCATACTCACACGTTACAGTTACAGTTACCTAAAATTTAAAAACATAAATGAGCAAACCTTTTTAAGAGAATGAGCATTTTTTCCAAGACCATCTTCACCTGCATCAAACGCGTTCTTTCTGTAATGTGGATCGTTTGGATCACCATAAGGAACAACCATTTCAACAAAGCTCAATCTATGAGCAATTGGTCTTCTACCTCTGCTTCCATCAACATATGCAACCGAGTGTATCACTAATCCCTCCCTTGGAGTAAACCCAATACGAAAGTTCCACTATCAACAAAAAAAAAAAGTAATTTTTAACATATATGTTTTACTAATGCGATTTTTGTATGGATAATTTCACTACCTTTTGCCACTCAACATATTGGCCATTAACACGGAAGCTGGGCCCATCGGGCTGAAGAATTTGTAAGGGCTTTACATCGCTTCGGTCAACGCCACCTCGTGTATGAGCAGGAGTGTAGTTTCTTAAAGGATCAGCAGGTGGCAATGGGACAAGTTTTCGGTCTTCAAAGTCGATGACAACCATGTTTTGCATGTCAACTAGAATATAGATTCCTTCAACGGGTCGAGCGTATCCGTTTTCCATTGGGCTATCACTTTCAGTCCTACAGAAGATAAGTGGTTTTGCTAATCTTCTGCTAGGAGCATCTGCTTCACTATGATAACCAACACACCAAGCATCAACCATCACAAGATCCATATCTTCAATACCCCTCTTCTTCATAGCTTCTTGAAAGGGAAAGTACTCTTTCACAACAGCTTCACATTCAGCATATTCAACAGCATCCTGTGATGGATAGATAATCATGAGGGCATCAGTAAAGTTAAATCTTTTTTTTCGATTTATATAAGAGAAAGAATGGGGAGTAGAGTAGAGTACCATGGGAGGCTGAACATCTTGAATTGTTCTTGAAGAAACGACTTTCCCTCTATGATGTCCACCACGAGTTGTTGCATGTACTTCGGATAATTCAACAATCCATATGCTTGTTTCGTTTGATTTTTTATTGTAGACAACAAGTCTAGCTCTCCTTGGGGGAAGCTTACTAGGTATTACAGCACCACCTTTGCTTCTGGGTAGTAGAGAAGGTTGGAAAGGTGGAAAGAAATATGCATCTGCAAGTGCAACAACACTTTTATCTGGTTCTGATAGAACCACCTCCACAAACCGCATACCATCTCTGACCTGAAAAAGAAAATTCAAACACACAATTAGTATGTCATCATTCATCATGATTAAGATGATTTGAGTGTTAACAGCATAATCCCAATTAATACCTCAGGTGTCGCTCCAGCTGCCCTGACAGTTGCTACTGCTACTTTGATTTCAGCAGCAGATAATGGGTCCAATGGATGGCTTGTTTGAGCCCGTGTGAGGATTTGGATTCCTGTAAGAGTAGAGCATGAATTTGTCAAACTGCAAGTGGCAAAAGATTTGGAGGCCAAATAAAAAAAAGATCTTGAATGACCATCTTACAACTTATAATAATGTTGCTTATCATTACTTTCACTGTGATAGCTAAAAGCAAAACACATGGATTACTTATGAAGTAAGTAGGCAACTATAATGAATCATGATCTCTTTTGCATATGTAAAGTTAAGGGTATAATGTATTCTAGATAAGCCACAGCTCTCGAATTCATCATCTTGTAGAATGTAGCTCTTAAATACCGAGCTAATCTACAACCATCCTTCTTCTTCCTAAAACAGACATCTACTCTTGTACTTTCAATTAACTCTAGGATTTAACTCTTTCTATAAAGAGATTGGCTGACATAAGGTTTAACTTCAGGATTCGGCAAAGACAATTCATATACGATCAAACAAAGGTCACGAATCAACGATAGAAGACAGATAGCAGACAATTTTTCATTAGCAGATACCAAAACTTAAAGTGATATTGTCTAATACGCTCATACAACAATATTCACAGTTGTGTGTATCTATCGCGAAACTACACATATGGTAATATCCGTAAAGATAGATTTATCGGTGTTACTATACATATATGCGTATACAAGCACATGCAACAAAACTAGAGATAAATCCCTAAATACGCATATAGATATTTCTAAATGCCGAATATATAAGATTCGACATATACATCAATGCAAACAAAGATATAGATTACCTTTAGAGGAAGCGGAAGGATCGGTAGTATTGATCAAGGTAGCGATTGATGTATTCTTGATCGGCGTCTTCTGATCGTTGTTGTGCCAGTTTTCGACAACAACGACGTCAGCGGAAACCGCCTGACGGTGGATCGGAAGTGAATCATCGGTAGAATGCGACGCCTTTTGCGAAGTTGAGGCCATTGTAGGGGGTTAGCAAGCTCACCAAATCCACCGTAGTAATTGCAGTGTGTACAATCTACTGACATACAGAAGCAATTCTCTCTGTGTATAATAATGATCCCACTCACTCTATCTCCCCTGACGTTAGCCTCTTCAACTGGATCAATGGATTTCGATTACAGTGTAGGAATCTGTGGATAATGAGATATCACAGCAGGAGGAGGATGAGAAGAAGAGGGAAGTAGGGCTTGTGGTTTTTTATGAATCTAAAACAGAATTTACGGAGAAGGGGAGATATATATGAAGGTGGAGAAGTAGCAGATGAAGACTGCTGATCTCACGTGACAAGAGGGGTTAAGAGGGTGTTGGAGTTGAGTATTGAATTCTTTTTGATATTATGATTACGATCATTTAAATTTTTTAATGTTTAGATAAACAGATTCTGATTTTAATTATTATCTGTTGAATATATGTTGCAAAATTGATTATGTAATACTTAATTTTAGGAACAGATAATCACCTAAAAAAAATTGTAAAAGATAATCTTTATATATGTTTATGTTGCATAAAATAAATAAAAAATCGTTTGTGTATTTGATAAATTGTGATTATTATGAAAGCTAATACATAAAAGACAGAAAAAAATTATCATCCTTGCATATTATTTGAATTTAAATTTAATTTTTTGTATTTTAATTGTTTAGTTAATGGGTGTTCAGTATATGTTGTAAAGTTGATTATGTGATAATATTTAGGAACAGATAATTAACTATAGAAAAAAAAACTGTAAAAGATAACTGTTATATATGTTTATATTTGCATAAAAATGTAACAATTAAATAATAAATTGTTAGTATTTGATAAATTATGATTATTATGAAAGCTAATAGATAAACGACTAAAATTATCATCTCACATAATATTTGAATTTAAATTTAATTATTTTGTTTGTCACCTGTAATAATTTAGATTATTATTAAAGTTTTTTAAAACATTTAAGCAAACTGTAACACCTGATTTCAAGTATGAATTTTTATGTTTTAATCTTGCAAGTTTTTGAGTGGACATGGCGAAAAAGGATCACCACGACGTGGCAGAGCAGCATGAATCGCATATTTCATTAAGTCACCACGACGTGGTCATGCATTGGTCATGACGTGGTGACGATAGGGTTCAAAACCCTAGATTTCGGGCCTGGAGTTCTATTTAAAGGATGTGATATGTAGGATTTGTCCATCCTTAGCATCCATCACTCTTCTATGTGTATAAGATCAAATCCTAACCTCCTTTCAAGCTTTTTGAGCTCATTTTGGTGATTTGGTTACCTTTGAAGGGAAAAAAAAAGAAGTTTTCTAATGCAAGGATCCATCAAGCAACCCATCTCCACCTTTATGATCATCTTCTGGACCATTGTAAGTCTTCAAGGCTTGATCTTTTTGGTTTATTTCTAGTAGATCTAGGAAAGTTAGAGTATTATGGTCTAGTGTGGAAGTTGGAATGAATGGGTCTGACAAAGTTAGCAACTTTATCGCTCATCAAGCTCCCCTAGAGTATTATATCTTATGGATCTAGAAGTTGAAAGTGTTTTCAAAACCATACATGATATTTAGGTCATTTTCTTACCTTTTGACCTAGTTTGAGTGGAGGACATGCATGGGTCATGCATGTCCACAAAGTTTGGATTTTTATGAACATTTAGGGTCCCAAGAAGCTTTCTTGAAAGTATAAACAAAGGACTTAACGAATTTAGAGCTTAATCTATTAAGTTGTCTCCAATCATAAATCACGGCACAACATGTTGCTCATCACAATGTAGTGAGAGGGTTCCTACGGTTGTTTTGTCGTGTTGCTGCCACAACGTGGTGACATGCTTGCCACGACATGGTGGCAAAGTTGGTCGCGACTGTTTTATTGGGAATAGCCACGATGTGGGTAGCAGTTGGCAACGACATGTTGACCATAGTCGTTGACTTTTTGACATGGTTGTCCTTATGACTCTTGCATGTGTGTTGAGCGGGGCTCGTTATGTATGTTGGGTGAGGCCCGTATTCGTATGTGGTATTTGGGGAACTCACTAAGCTTTGTGATTATGGTTTTTTGTTTAAATGTTTTAAGTGTTTATGTTCTAGGGCGTGTTTGGCAAAAGTAGTTGGAAGCTGGAAGCGGGTAGCTGGTAGCGGATAGTAGGTAGCGGGTAGCGTGTAGCGGGTAGCTGGTAGCAGGAAGCTGTAACTTTTATTTGTTATATGAGTGTTTGGCAAAAGTAGCTGGAAGCTTTTGAAATATATGAAATTACATAAAAGGACAACTGATTAAAAATAAATAAATATATAAATGTATTTTTAAGGGTAATTACGGAAATTAATTTCAAAAGCTCAGTAGCGTTTTGTTAAACGCTACATGAAGTAGCTTTTAGATTTGGAGCGTTTTGTTTAAACTAAAAGCTAAACGTTCGTACTACCAAACGACATTTTTTGTTTAAACTATAGCGTTTTGTTACAAGCTGAAAGCTAAAAGCTTCCAAACGCTTCCAAAAGTTCTGTGTCAAACACACCCCTATAAATGGAAGTCCGACTTGATCGCATTGCATCCCCTAGAGTTTTCCGCATTATTTATTTTATAACTTTACTCTAATGTTTTGAGAATATAATATACTCTGATTATCTTTTGAATGACTGAATGGATGATTTTTGGTTGTTGGAAAAAGGAATTTTTACCTTATATATTTGGGACGTTTTTACAAACCATAATCGAACATAATATATATATATATATATATATATATATATATATATATATATATATATATATATATACAGAGAGAGAGAGAGAGAGAGAGAGAGAGGTTCAGGTTCATTTGAGATCATTCTAATTTTGTGAGACCGTAAGACCAAATCTAAAAATAATTTTAAAATGCAAAATAAATGGAAAAATCCAAAAATTCTTTTTTTAAATATTATTTTCGGAACTTGAATTAACTAAAAAAATAAAAATAAAAATAAAAAAAATCCTGTTTTTTTTTAAAAAATATGTGAAATATTCTAATAGAATATTACACTGTACATATTCTAAAAAATAATTTTAAAATGAAAAATAAATGGAAAAATCTAAAAATTCTTTTCTTAAATATTATTTTCGAAACTTGAATTAACTAAAAAAAATAAAAAAATCCCGTTTTTTTTTAAAATACGTGAAATATTCTAATAGAATATTACACTGTACATATTCTAAAAAATAATTTTAAAATGCAAAATAAATGGAAAAATCCAAAAACTCTTTTTTTAAATATTATTTTCGGAACTTGAATTAACTAAAAATAAATAAAAAAATGCGTCTCACGGTCTCACAAAATATAGGTGGTCTCAAATGAACCTAACCTTATATATATATATATATATATATATATATATATATATATATATATATATATATATATATATATATATATATATGGTTAGGTTCGTGTGAGACGGTCTAATTTGTGAGACCGTGAGACGTAATCCTAGCCACTCATTTAGTAGATAAAACAAAAGCATTTTTTAAAATGCAAAATAATTGAAAATTTTCGAAAAAAAATATTATTTTCGGAATATATATTTTCCAAAAAAAAATAAAAAATAAATACAAAAAAAATACATTTTTTTACATATTTTAGTAGAATATTTAGAATATTCTACATATCTGACAAATCTAATAGAATATTCTAAACATTCTAAAAATCATATTAGAAATGTACAATGTAATATTCTATTAGAATATTTCACGTATTTTTCAAAAAAAAAAAACGGTAATTTTTTTTATTTTATTTTTTATTTTTTTAGGTAAATAAAGTTCAGAAAATAATAATTAAAAATAGGATTTTTAGATTTTTCCTTTTATTTTGCATTTTAAAATTATTTTTAGATTTGGTATCACGGTCTCACAAAATTAGCATGGTCTTAAATGGTTTTAAATGAACCTGAGCCTATATATATATATATATATATATATATATATATATATATATATATATATATATATATATATATATATATATATTAGTTTATAACCCGTGGGAACCACGGTTATAAAATTAATTAAACTTTTATAGTAAAAATTCAAAATTATTAATCAATTATTTTAAATAAATTATTAATTTAAAAGATATTTTTTTAGTTATGCGAAATTATAATCGTTGATTCAAATAAATATGTAAAATTAATTTTTAATATATATTAGACATTTTTTATTTGTGAATTAATGAAAACATTAATATAAAATTTAAATTTTAAAATAGAGAAGAAATACATTGACAAATAGCATCACATTAATGAGGAGATATAAAAAATTTAAAATGAAGAACTAATATATTGACAAGTGGCAACACATTAATTAAGATGTCTAATATGATGACACATGGCAAAATAACTACTCTTTTATTAGTATATATATATATATATATATATATATATATATATATATATATATATATATATATATATATATATATATATATATATATATATATATATATATATATATATATACACACTTAGCTGTCATTATTTGTCTTTAACTACGTGTAGTTAGTATTAAAATATAACAACAAATTTTGTCAAGATACTCTTAAATGTTATTCTTTCATGAAATTTAAATCTTTAAACTTGCAAGATGAAATTGAAAAATAATTTAGATTTATTAATATATAGCTATTTTAGTTATATAAAAACAATAATAGTATATCAATAATATATCATTGCCGTATTAATCGCATATGTTCCAGGTTCACCCAAATGAAACGGTGTGCCTTGTGCCGGTGTATCGAAACAGGTGGATTAAAGGCTTGAAGCCTCTTCTTTTCAGCTACTTTTGCTTCTTTTTTAAAAGTTCACATCATTTAGAACTAAAAAAACATTTTTTTCATCAGCATTCTAATTCAACTGTACATGTTCATTGTATATGGATATTATTTGTTGTTTATCATGTATGTAGTTTTTCTCTATATGAATTCAACGGCACATATTCATTGTATATGAATATTATTTGCTGTTTATCATGTATGTAGTTTTTCGCTATATGAGCATAAAAAAGTTTAGATAACTTAAACTTGATGATGTATGTATAATTTAACGATTTAACCAATATTTAAATTTTACATAGCAAGCGAAACTTTTAGAATATTAATAAAGAAAAAAAATTATAATTTGTAAATCAAATTATATTTTACATTTATTGTATGATATTATATACTTATAGCTTAAACGGAATCGAGTCAAACATGATTGTAAAACCCCAAAAACGCTACGATGTATCACTTCATTTGATGGCGCGGAATCTCAATCAAATTAATTAGACAAGACGAAATAAAGAATAAGAACACAATGGTTAATCTTCAATGCACACTATTATTGAATAGTTTGGTACATAAGATTCTTGATTACACTTGGTTCTCTCTTGTTTCTCTCCAAATCACGTTCTTAGCTTATGTCAGCACCCAAAAACGTCCATCTCTCTCTACAAGGCTCAAATGACACTATTTATACCTTGACCTAATAACCAAGGCCCAACCCAAAACCCAAACAAAACAATATTAAGTCTAACCGAAATCACATGTGATTTCGGTCCAAACAACACCAAAACATGGTGGTTTCGGTCTTAGACCAAGAACTCTTATATTTTATGAAAAACAATGTATAAACCACAATTTATGACCTAAAAATCTCCCCCTTGGTTTATAGTTTTCTTTTCTTATGTCCTAACAATCTCCTACTGGGTTTGTAGCTTTCTTTTCTTTTCAATCTTCACTTTGTGCTTGACTTCAGTTTTTATCTTCAGTTTCTTCACAACTTCAAGATGAACATATGAATTTATGCATGAATGACTTTATCTTGAACAGTTGGACTTCTTTTAAAGATATGACTTTGAATGCACATTGGGCATATGAGGCATCTTGTAAAGGTTCTTGAAAATTAGCACTTTCAGCTTTAAAATACTTCAGAGAAAATAACAGAGAGACCGATTCTTCTGGATCATTTCAGCAAGTTCATAGATAGCAGCAAATTGATTGAGGAGGGTTCAATGCAACTTGTCACATAATCTCAAGTACAATTTCACCTTGCTTCTGGGGTTGAAAGACTGAATGTTGAAAAATAATCTTCACTTCTTGTTCCTTCGAATGAGTATTCTTTAATGATCACCGATGCGCCTTGAAAAGTAATCATGACTAAAAAGTCCATGTGGATCACAGAATCATAAAGACCCTTCTCACCATAGTTGTTCAAGGACCCAGCCTTGGCTCAGATGGAGACTTATCGCAGTATATGTGTGAACGTGGAGGAACGCACTGCGATTTGTTGAGTATCGGAGAACTACTCATGGCTATTTTGATGTTAGCCCATGCATATTCGTGATCAAAGATCTCAATGCAGCTTTTCAAGTTAACATGTTAACTTGGCCCTTGGTGAGACATTCAGCGATATATGTTTCCCTGTTGGGTGAATCGCCCTGGTGTCATGACAGTTCTTAATTAAAGAAAGTTGACAAGACCAATTTGACAATTTGTATAGTTTTAGACTTCCAATTCCTTAAATACGACAATTCTTAGAAAGAAACTGCCTAACTGACATTCTGTATAGTGTCACACCAGGTATGAACCATTATCCGTCAATTTCATGGGTGAAAATATCGAGAACATTAAAATGTTCACCGTCAATTCAGAAATGGATGGATTATGGATTTTGGGTTTCACTTAGAATCATGGTGATAGTGACTTCCATGATCATAAACACATAATTTTTGGTAACCGTCAGCCAAGTTGTTTTATACTTGAACCTCAAGGGGTACCGGTACGTGGAAGCGATCTAATGGAGAAAATTTAGATATGTGTGAAGAATGGTTGGGTGTTTCACATTAGTCATGGTGAAAATGACTTTTGATCATTAACATTTGATGTGAAGACTCCTATTAATACTGGTACATGTCACAATATGGAAGAGTCTATCACTCGCATTTGAATCCTCCGTCAATTCCTTTCCAAGTTTCTTCTCCTTGCTTAGAAAATTTCGATACAATCTCCTTGAGTCTCTTCTTCTTAAGAATTTACATTTCAAGACAAAAGAAATTTTGAGATAAAAACAAAAGTAAAAATAAACTTAACACACAATAGAAATCACTAATAAATAAAAGTAAAAATAAAATACGCTCAGCTCAAAAACTATATTTTTGGATTTTTTTTTTCTGAGAAAGAATTAAAACAGAAATAAATATATTTTTGGATTTTTGATTTTTATAAAATTTTTAATTCTCCCTCTAAATTTGTGCATAAAGGAAAGATATGAACAAATTTATCAAAACCAAAAATAAAATACAAAATATACAAAACAAAAACTTTAGGGATCAAAAGTTGTCAGACAATTTAACTTGCCTTTTATCACTAAATCTCATATCATTTCCCAAAAACACTTACAAAAGAAGACATCTTTTTGACTTTTTGATTTTCTATTTTTTAAATTTTTAATTTTTAATTTTTAATTTCTCCCCCTTAATTTGTGCATGGGGAAGAAATGAATAAATACGCAAATTTAAACAAACAAAAAATAAAATTTTGTCTTTAAAACGAATCATTTGAATAAAACTCATGAGTATCGAAAGAATTCAAAACTGTAAGTCAGCAATTGAAGACGCATCCAGATGACTTGATAACAGCAAGCAAATGCAGTAGCATATTCATCCTTAGTTGTGTTTCAATTCTGGAACGAAGTAAGCAAACTCAAAATTCAACACGCCGTTACGTGCGATCCCCATTTGTGATCTCTTCCTTCTTCCTTTCCTAAAAAGGACACATACTCTCAATTTAAGTTCTGAACATTGTACAGTTGAAAGATGTCCCCTATCATGTGCTTGGAGCAGCCACTATCAACAAACTAACGTCTGATGATATTCCTCCATAGCTGCTCCAGCACATAGTGCGGGATTAATTGCCATTTGGAACCCATTCCATTTTGAAGCTCGGTTGACCATTATCATCTACACAAGGTACTCTCTCCCATGACATATCCTGTTTATCAGATACAGAAGATGAAGAAATGCTAGAATCATTAGATGATTTGGGAGTGTGAACCTTTCGTACCCATCTGTAGTCGGGTTTAACCTATTTCCTGTTTGATCGGATGGATGCCTCAGCACTTGCTTTGGAACTTGAAATCGACCGCCGAGATGACTTCAAACTAACTGATCTTCATTTAACTGAACCATCTTTTGAATTTGGCTTCTTGTGCGACATTCCATTCTTGTCCTTAGGAGTTTGATTCTTCGCCTTTTTGTGTTCCAGTCACCATTGCGTGAATGTGACCTCCAAGGATTTCTTTTGGAGAATCTCCCTCTTAGCACGTTCTTCCAACCATGTTGGTAGTAAAGAACATATAAACGATGTGGGCAGTTTTTGTCAATCTCTGATACCAATTGTAAAACCCCAAAAACGCTATGATGTATCAATCGGATTCACTTGATGGTGCGGAATCCCAATCAAGTGAATTAGACAAGACAAAATATAGAATAAGAACACAATGGTTAATCTTCAATGCACACTATTATTGTGTCACACCCCCGAACCGGAACGGCGGAAACATCCGGGGGTTGGATGACTTCATCTTGTAATATCATCACAGTGTAAGTAATTGAATCAAGACAACATCATCATCACACATAAAATAATATAACCGTCATTGTTTACATCAGTGTGTTGGATTGGAAATTACATTCCCAAAATATAAGTGTCTGATGATAACAAAAATACAACAAAATCCATGAGTTCTTGAAGACTAACCCGCTTAACGATTTTCTGAGAATACAAGTTATTTTGAAGACAGTCAACATATATAATGTTGGTGAGTTCATAAGCGTATTTGTATGAAAAGTTTGTATCACTTTATAAACACCAGAAAATCCGATATTTTCTGTAAAAATGGTTTGAACGTTTTGTATCAAATCTTGTATTTAAGAATGTATGTTTTCTGTTTGAAAATATATAAAGAGAGTATTCAAGGAACATCCTATATTTTCTGTTGTAAGTAGAAGGTAATGTATAATCTAAGTTTCCCAGAAAATCCTATATTTTCTGTTTGTAAAAGTGTTGTAGTCTTAAAAACCCTAAGACCGTAAATTGGTGTTTGTATAGTATTGTAACTGCAGACATATATATGTATTCCGTAAATTTTACAGTGGAGTTAGTTTCTATGTGAGTCATTATAATCATGCTTGATATGACTGATCTTCCTGTCATGACGTTTTTCAGGCGTCACTTGTTTAATTAAGGTAAGACATTTGTCACCTTAGACTGGCCTAGTCTAGCTGTAGCGAACAACTCAGATGCGGGGATGTCAACCCCGCATAGATCTATACACAAACTCTTGCTCTCCCTCTAGGAGACTCTGGTGATAACTACAATACTGGAGGTTGTACACTAGGTAGGTACGAATGAAAGAATGTCTCACAAGAACCTTAACTATGTTTACGCAAATATTGTAACACACTATTTAATGTTATAAATAACGTTTTCGTGCATGTATTTAGGTTACAAGGCCCAATGTGTATGTACATGAATGAATGAGGCCCAATAAGTATGAAATGAGTATACAAGGTTCGTCGAGCATGTAGATGGGTTAACAAGGCCCAATAAACATGTAAGGAGTATACAAGAACTATCAAGCATGTAAATGGGTCACTAAGGCCCAATAAACATTTAATGAAAGTATCAGGCCCAATAAGCATGTAAATGTGTCACACCCCCGAACCAGACGACGGAAACGTCCGGGGGCTTGTGCGTGACTTCATCTTGTAATATCATTACAGTGAATATAAATGAAACATAACATCATCATTACCACGCATAATATAATACAACTTCCATTGTTTACATCAAGTATAATCTTTTAAATAACATGACCAAAACATTCAATGTATGATGTTTGACAGTACACAAAACAAAATCCCCTATTCTTGTTGATTCTTCTGCTTAACGATTCCATGAGAATACAAGTTATTTTGAAAACGTCAACATATATAATGTTGGTGAGTTCATAAGTATATTTGAGAAAAGGATTTGTATAACTTTGTAATCACAAGAAAATCCTGTATTTTCTTAAAGTAGTTTGGTATGTTTATGTCTGATCTTGTATTAATGCATGTGTGTTATTGTTTAATAGAATGTCAAAAGTGATTGAAGAGAATGTAAATAGAATGTCCCCAGACAACCCGACGTTGCCCGTAAAAGAAGAATAGTTAATGCTGCTGTACCAACACCGAGGTGGGGGTAACAGTGTGAGTAAGTTTCTGAGTAATACAATCATAAAAGAAAATAGATAATGTTGCCGTACCAACACCGAGGTGGGGTACCAGTGTGAGTAAGTTTTCGAGTAATCCAATCATAAAAGAAAATAGATAATGATGTCGTACCAACACCGAGGTGGGGGTACCAGTGTGAGTAAGTTTCTGAGTAATCCAACATAAAAGAAAATAGTCTTCCGCAAACTTCCTAAAATTAATTCCTCTAAGTGAGCTGTCATAACCATACTAAATAATGAAAATTTCGCATGTCTTGGCGTTAGTGAACGCCGACTGAAAAATAGAATAAGGTTATAGTCACCCTAGACCGATGTAGTCTAACTGTAGCGAACAACTCAGGTGTGGGGTGTCATCCCCGTATAGATCTATACACAAAACCCCGCTTTCCTACCAGGAAACTCTGATTATAAATAACTACAGGCTACGATTGTACACTTATATGTGCCAACCGACATGTCTCACTAGATCCTTAATCGAATTTACGTGAAGATAAATGTATAAAACTCATTCCAGGCCCAACGAACCATGTAAGTGGGCCACTAGGGCATCGCTAAACATGTGAATCGTTTTAAGACCTAATAGGAATGAGATTTATATAACATGGGCCCAAAATATATGTAAAAGGACAATTAAGGCCCATTTCACATGTAAGGTATTTATAGGCCCAAATAGCACGCAAATAGTATACAAAACCTATCAAGCATATAAATGGGCCACTAAGGCCCAATAACCTAGACAATGATCAAAATTAATTTGTTTGTTAGTTTATTGTTGGTTTTGGTTCAAGTATTCACTAAAACAACATAAAATGCTCACTTTTTTTTAAAATGACGTTTTTAGCCCATTAAGCCAAAAATTTACAATTAAGGCCCAAATTTTGTAAAAATAACACTTTAGTCCCCATTTTGTTCAAAACTTGTGTTTATGACTAGTTTGTGGTAAAAATAACATTTTAAACCCACTTTTATCAAAAATATCATTTTTGGCTTGGTTTTTGTGAAAATACACATTTTTCTGGTTTTGGGGTTTTCTGACCTAGTTGTTAGAAAATTTGTAGAAAAATCATCGTAAGTCGAAATTTGGATCCGTAAATTCTGGAAGTTTGGAAATTTTGTATACTTTGTTCACAATTTTTCTCATGATTTTTAATGGCTTCTAACAAGTGTGAAATTTCTCACCTTCACAGGCTGGTCCGAAATTATTTCAAATCTGATAGGCAGTTTTGTAAAATTCGCCAAAAATTGTAGAAAAATCGTATGAAAACGTGAGAGTATCATTTTAAAGGTATAAACCTGAAATGTTTTCATGTAAAATAGTTTTGAAAAATATTATTATTAAGGTGGTCAAAACAGTTCGAGATTGGACCAAAACTTTTCTGTCAATGGCTGAATTTTTAGTTTAGTTTATAGATCATTGAACACAACACTCAATTTTGCTATTTTAAGTGTATAAATCTCAGATCTACTAGTTTACGTGTATTATATGTGATAACACATAATTTTCTCAAGGTTTTCACGTAGATCCAAGTGATAAACTTAATATTCTTATCATATTTTTAGATTTATGAAGTAAATAGCACATAATCAACAAATAAGTTATCGAAAACACACATATTCATGCATATACACATAGATCTACATAAAGCAATTTGTATTCTCTCCCAAAACCATGTAAAAATCGAAAATAAGGGGTATGAACTCACTTTTCTTTGTTGTTCTTGGTTTGAAGAAGAAATGGTAGGGGGTGATGTGATTCTCGGCCCTAACAAGCTCCTTGAAGGAGTTTTCGAATTCTATGAAGTTTAAGAGTATAGATCATGAAATATTATGAGTTAAGAAGAGATTTTTGAAGTAATCAAGAAACTAAACCATAGATCCAAGTATGAACTTACCAAAAATGATGATCTTAGTGAAAAACTTCTTGGAAATGCCCACAATCTCGAAAAATTTTAGAGAAGGATGAAGGGTTCTTGAGAGAGTTTGAAAGAAAGAAATGGAGGTGGTGTTGTGGGGTGTTTTGGCCGAAGATAGAAGAAAGGGAGGGGAAAGGCTTTGCCTTGATATATGGGAGGTAAATCTTGCATGCCTAGATACATGGAAGACAATGCATGGATGTCTTCCATGTAATTATGAGGTGTCACTTAACCCTTAATTCTTCATTAATCTTTTTTTTATAAATATATATATTGGGCCGAGAATTGGGCTAAAGAGAATGAAGAGGAAATGGTTTGGGCTTCCTTGGCTTAGTTTGAATTTATGAAGCCCAATTGATATTTTTTCGGCCCAATGGAAACATTTATGGCCCAATAAGGCCTAGTTGGGATAAAAGAGCCGTTTTAGGGTTTCTAGGCCCAAAATAGTCAAATTGGAATCTTATTGGTCCATTAGGCCTGATGAGTTGAAAAACTCTTTGATCGTTTAGATCTTAAACAGATTAATCAGAATAATGTAAACAGAAATATCAAACACAAGAATGAATCAAAATACGTCGAATGATTCAATAGATTCAAGCCTCAGCAGAGCTCGACAAAGAACTTCCGTTGTAGAGGCCTTTAGGATTACAATTGATAAAAAGTATTTGTTGTGTATGATCGACTCTAAAAATATTACGTACTAAGATGCATGCAAGCATCTATAAATACTAAACCCTAGAAAATAACTCACGGATGGACAGGCTCAATCCGGAAAAAAATTGGACTAATGAACGAGCCCAAGACGCAACACATATCGAACCCTACAATCTCCCCCTTTGCGTCAATTGGAGCGAGACTCTACTTCGGCTTGTTGGGTCCAGCTGCAGGAACTTTCTTTGTGGTTTCGAACAGACGAGGAATGAGGGCAAGGATGGTTTGTTTGAAGCGAATGTACCACTGGATCATATCATCGAAGTATTTCTTGTCATCATCAGAATTATGCTTGCATCGATTGATGATCCCCAGAACATGTTCCAAGAACGCAGTGGTGTATAGGTGCTTGTCTGCCAAGGCGAACTGGCATTTTTGGCCTTCGTTCCTTGTGAACATGACTGAGTTCCGCTTTGGGTCGATCCTCCCCATCTGCATTTTATTCAGATCGCTTGCAGAGTCTACTGGGGAGATGGTGGGCTTTTTCTTGAAAATACTTGCGATCTCCTGATCCATCTTGGCGACCTCCATAATGTAGCAGACTAACATCCTTTTGAAGTGATCTATGATTGGCCCATATTCAGCTTCGTTGGTGAGGAGGATGTTGTGCAGGATGATCCAATCATGTGGATTCAGGTTAGGAAGATCAGCAAGTGAAATAGCATGTTCTGTTTTAGCAGACCCCCTCAGCACTTTGAACCGAACATTTGTGAAGTTTCCCTCCCGAAAGGGTTTGAGGACCCGAACGTTTATGATCTTCTGAGCACTCCATGTCTGATATTGAGGCTGAGCAGACCTCAGATAGAATTCAACGAGCTCCCTATCAACCTTTGGGTGAGGATGAGGGACATCAACAACATGGGAGAATGCGTGAAATATGAAGGCCTTTCGGGTCAAGGGCATGTCAAACTGAGAGTCGACAGAATTGACCCTATCCAAGGAAATCACCGGTTCGAGTTTTTCGACTCTCAAGGAGATCATGAGCCTCCTTCATTTTTCTTTCGTTCGCCTCTGCCTCTCTGGCAACACGAGCACTCATGTCTGAATCCTTTTCCCGACTTTGTTTCTTCAAGAGATCAACAATGGTCTCTTTGTCATCATCGCCATCACTGTCTTCAAGAATCTTTTTCCCTTTATCTTTAGCACCTGAACCTGAAGCTTGACCTATTGTTGGAGGTTTGGTTGTTTTAGTTGATGTAGAAGTAGGAGGCGGTTGAGATTGATTTCCGTCCTTTGACACACCTTCTCCCCCTTGTTTTGGATAGGCCACGTAAGCAGGAAGCCCTTCAATTTTGCTTAACAGGGCAAGGGCAGGAGAAAGCTTCTCATGAAGAGTTTGTCGTACTGAGTAGTTAAGAATCGGATCATGCGCTTCAAGAATGTTGGAGAGAGCACCGTGGACATCCGAAACACAACTTATAATGACAGCTCACTCAGATCGAAGAGAGTTAACTTCCTTTTCTGACTGGGAAAGTTGAAGACTCTTGACCTTTAGAGTAGTGGTTTTGCGAGCAAGAGCATCCATCACGGAGTTCTCTGAAGCGAGATCTTCTTGCAGCTTTGTCAAGCGCTCCTCAACAGTCGCCTGGAAGGTTTTATTGTCAGCGACAAGAGACTGATGAAGACTGGAAAAGAATTGCTGTTCTGATTCGAATAAAGTTGCCAGCTTCTCGACAAGAGAGTCAACCTTCGCTGCATTGGATTCAACGGCCCCCTGTAAAGACTGTAAGAGATTGTTAGCATCGACAAATAGTTTTTCGACTTTTTCGGTCGCAGCAACACACGCCTTGGTAGATGCGTCGATAGCAGCAGTGGCGGAGTTGAATGAGGCTTCATGTGCCTTGGTGAACGAATCAACTAGCCCCTGAATGGAAGCCTCTGAGATATTGGACCGAGAAGAAGAGGAGGAAGCGATGAGACTGTCGATTTTCTCATGAAGTTCCTTGAGATGCTTTTTAGTGACAGGAGCATCATCGTCATCATCACTTTGAACCTGGTACGAACTAAAGTAGACAGAGTCAAAAGTCATGTCTTCTCCTCCAAGAAAAGTCTCGTCATCTGCTGAGTGATTAGGAGATGAAGGCGAAGGTGGAGGTTCGGTTGTGGGAGTAAGTTCGGGTGTCGAAGTATGTTCAGTGGCGGATGTGTGTTTGGGTGCTGAAGTATGAGCCCCCGTATCAGATACGTTGGTTCGAACTCCAGTGGTGGTTGTTGTCATAGCTTCTGAGAAAATAGGAAGTGGTACAGGGATAGAGGTGGGTAGTATATGAGTAGTGGAGGTTATGGGGGGAATGGAAATAGAGATGGAGATTGGGGGAGGAGAGATAGGTGTAGTTGAAATGGGTACCGCAGGTGAAGGCGAACGGGGAGGAGTGTCACCTCGAAGCGACTCCTCTGAGTCTGAGCTCTCATCCTCTGATTCACTGGAGGAAGAAGCAAGAATGAGTTTGCGCCTGGGCTGGGTTTTCCTCTTCTTTGGTGGAGGTGATTGAGCTGCCTTCGAAGGTTTTCGCTTCTTTGGAGAAGGGCCTTTCGCTCCTTTGACAACCTTCTTGTCTTTCCCCTTTTCTGGTTTCTTGCCCCTAGGAATAGGCTTGTCAACGTCATGTATAGATTGAATCATCTCTGGAGTGAGCTCTCTGGGGCCTGAACGAAGAAAATCCTTGTAAGTCTTGATGATACGACTATCCCTTGGAACACACGCATATATTGACTCAGGGATTGAGCCAATGAACTGAAACTTGGAAGGATCAGTCACGATGATCTTCGTTGTGTGGAAAACACCGATCGAGGAGAGTGGAGAATTAGCTACTACAGGGACATGATATTTGTCCATTTCCCACTTGGTGACCAGCGTCTAGAATCTGGCATAAGAAATCTCAGAATGGTGAGAAGTAGAGGCAAGACTTTGGATCAACTGCTGCCATAAAACAGAGCCATAGTCAAGATTAACGCCGTGGTATAACCCGTAGAGAATCGTCATGAACAGACGACTAGCCCCGTCAGAACTTGCACTTCTTTCTAACAAACCCTTGAACAGTACCGTGAAGAAGCCATTCCACTGAGGAGGAAGACATGATTTCTTGAACTTTGTAACAGTAGTAAGAATCTCAGTGTATCCCATGTTGTAGAACATGGAGAACAACTGTCCCACAAGAATAGACTCAGGGTTAACCCTTGACTCATCAGGTTCGAACCCTAGAAGCGAGCAGAATCGTTGTTTGGAGATGGAGGTTTTTGTATCAAGAATGTCGAAGAATATGCGATCGACCGACTTGTCATAGTGAGCAGTTGAGAAGAGCTGCGACAAACACTCCGTTGGAACGATTTCAACCTTGGTTAATGCTAGAACCAGTGGAGAGTGTTTAAGACACTCCACAATAGGGAACATGAAGGCGTCGTAGGTATGTGGGGTGAGATCAATAACCAGGCTTTGCTGAGGTCGGATAGGGAGAATGTGGGAGGTTTCATGAACAGAAGAAGAATCTGCCATTGAAGAGTGTTTCGAAGAAGAAGATAAACAGTGGGAGAAAATAATCGTTTCTTGCTCCTTGAATTTTGGGTGCAGTAAAGAGGTAAAAGAACTTAGGGTTTACCCTTTATACCGTGTGTAGAGGAGAGAGAAAAATCCGCCCCCAAATCTTCTTGAAAAACGAAGCGTTTCCTGAGTTGATTGACAAGTGACAGTTAGCAACCCCTATGATTACGCATGAGAGAGAAAAACTCTTCCGTTTTGCACGTCTTCCCATCAAATGCCTTTTTGAATTCCTGAACCGATAATCTCCTGGCTGAGTTATCATTTTATCCTTAAAATTATCTGTCTTCACTAAATAAAAGCGAACACGTGTAGTATTAACAACAACATCCCATTGAGAATATAGCGTTAAAACCCGGAGACATAAAAATAGCTTGTAGTGAATAAAACCAGATTTTTGGAAAATCAAAAAGATTTTCGTGCATAGAGTGTCAAAGATAAAGAAATAAAGTAACATATATGTGGGAATTTTTGATGTCAATAGAGACACGAAACTGTGGATCCCGGGCACGAATCTCTTCCTTCAAAGTCAAGAGAGACTTTAAAGTGTTTGTGTGGATTCCCGTTGAATTACGATCAATCACTTGTTAAGAAGTGTTGAAAGGCATCTTTTAATAAGGCTTATTTGGGAGGCTTTCGCTTCAGTTTAGAATTCCTAATCTTAACATAAGACAGAAATCGAATGAAGTACTTGTGAAAACAATATGGTCTGTTGAACAAGTAGGTTTGGACAATGTGTTAGTGACTTCTTGGAAATACTAGGTGTGAAATCTCAAGAAAATTTAAAACTGGATTCTAAGGGAAGAAATGTTATGGTATGTAACAATTTCATAAGAATCACACAAAGAGAAAATTAGAGATTTCATGGTACAAACACTTGGGTGGATTCGTTAATTCATGAGTGAAAACTAGAGCAAATTTAATTGTTCACCGTCAATGCATAGTAGGTATTGAATTGTGGGTTTCACTTAGCACGTAGTGACACGAAGCTAAGATCACAAACACAGAGATTGTGTAACCATAAACCTCAGTGGTAATTTCTGAGAGTGTCAAGGGTTACATGTATGAAGCGAATATGATAGAGAAAAGTATTTGAGGTGGTGTAAAGAAACCAAAGTACCTCTGCTATAAAAATAGTGACTAAGCAGAAAACTCTTATCTCATATGAGAAAGGAGTAAGGTAGCTCATGATTAGAATAAATGTAGTAGCCTGGTTGGGAAGACAAGGTTTGTATATACCAAGTCAGTAAGGCTTTATTCAAAATCAGTTGAGGCTTTGGACAACATGCAACAGCATGCTTCTAGGGACACCTAAATAAGAAAAAGATGTGAGAATGATACCTTCCCCATCGATAATCCATAAACGGTGAATACAAACAGAAGTAGAGACAAAAAGAAAAAGAAAATATTTTTGGAATTTTTGATAATTTGGTAAAGAGAAAAACAAAAACAAAACAAAGCAGACAAAACAGAAAAAAAAATTGGAACCGAACCCGAAATGGACCGAACGCTCGGTTCATTTCGGTTCCTAAAAAAATTATTTTTGGAATTTTAATTTTTGGAAAACAATTGTACAAAGGTATACAACCAAAGATATCACCTTTTTGAGATAAGCGAAAACAAGTGCAATGGGCGAACCCGAAATAGACCGAGCGTTCGGTTCATTTCTGTTCCCATGTGAACCGAACCCGAAATACACCAAGCGTCGGTTCATTTCGCTTCCAACTTTTAGTTTTGAGAAGGTGTTTTTGGAACTGACTCCAATTCCATCATACCTAGTCCTTGTAGAATTTTATTGAAACTTGCTTTAGGAAGGGCTTTAGTGAAGATGTCGGCCAGTTGATCAGTCGTTCGAACAAAGTGAATCTCTATGTTTCCTTCTTCCACATGATCCTTAATAAAGTGATACCGCAATGCAATATGTTTGGTCTTGGAGTCTTGCACTGGGTTATGACATATCCTGATTGCACTTTCTGAGTCGCAATATAGAGGGATCTTTTTCATATTGAGTCCATAGTCCCGGAGTTGGCTTTGGATCCAAATCACTTGAGATGTGCAGGAGGCGGCTGCAATGTACTCTGCTTCGGCTGTAGACAGAGAAACACAAGTTTGTTTCTTAGATTGCCAGCTCACCAACTTCCCGTCGAGGAATTGACAGCCTCCTGTAGTGCTTTTCCTGTCTAAACCACATCCTCCTAGGTCTGCATCTGAATAGGCTTGAACAAAGAAAACTGAGTTTGAGGGATACCAGAGACCGAGAGAGGTGGTTCGCTTCAAATACCGGAATATATTCTTTACTGCCAGCATGTGTGGTTCACGAGGATTTGCTTGAAACTTGGCACAATAGCACACGGAAAACATTATATCGGGCCTGCTAGCTGTGAGGTACATCAGGGAACCAATCATTTGGCGATAAAGCATTATGTCGACTTCCGGTTTTTCCAAAGATGGTGTGAGCTTGGTACCGAACGCCATAGGGACTTTGACCTTTGAATCTCCCATCATGCTGAACTTGGCAAGAAGAGTCTTGGTATATGCTTCCTGGTTGATAAAGATGCCTTCGGGTCCCTGTCTAATATTTAAACCAAGTAAAAAGTTAATTGGATCCATTGGGCTCATTTCAAAATTAGTCTCCATCAACTTTCTGAATTCAGCTGTTAGGCTAAGATTCGTTGAGCCAAAGATGATATCGTCGACATATATTTGAACGATCATAAGGTGGTTACCTTCCTTTTTACGAAAGAAGGTTGGGTCAACCGAACCTTGTTTGAATTTAGACATCTTTAAAAACTTAGTTAGTGTTTCATACCATGCCCTAGGTGCTTGTTTCAGACCGTAAACCGCCTTATCCAAGATGTAGCAGTGATTTGGATACTTTTCATTCACGAAGCCAGGAGGTTGCTCCACATACACGGTTTCTTCAAGTTCTCCATTCAGAAAAGCGCACTTCACATCCATCTGATAGACCTCGAAATTCTTGTGTGCAGCATAGGCAAGAAATATTCGAACAGATTCTAGCCTTGCCACCGGAGCAAATGTCTCTTCGTAATCAATGCCTTCTTCTTGACAATATCCTTTCACTACTAGCCGAGCCTTATTCCGGATTATATTCCCCTCTTTGTCCATTTTGTTCCTGAACACCCATTTGAGACCGACAACCGAGGCATCTTTTGGTGTTGGAATGAGTCTCCAGACTTTATTTCTTTCAAACTCATTTAGTTCGTCTTGCATTGTCTGAACCCAATCAGAATGATCGAAAGCAATATTGACGGTCTTCGGCTCCAGTTTGGACAGGAAAGAATTAAACATGCAGAATTCTACTTTGGAGAATAAAGCAGTTTGCTTAGCCTTCAGTTGTGATCGTGTTAGAACTTTTTCTGATGCATCACCCACTATTTGAGATACAGGATGATCTCTGGTCCATTTGGTGAGAGGATGATAATTTGGGTCATATGACGGATTCAATTCAGCATTTACCATTTCTTCTAATTCTGATTGAACATCATCATCATAGAACATATCAGAATACTCCCCCTCAACAGATGACGAATCATTTGGATTTGACCCAAAAATTCTTTCTTCAAGTGGACTTTCGGGCTGATCCGGACTTTCGGTTGTCACTGGACTTTTGGGTATAGCTGGGCTTTCGGGTGCTACAGGACTTTCGGGTCCGTCAAAGATTGGATTCTCCCCCTGAATATGTGATTCATGTTGATTTAAAGAGAACTGATTTTCCCCCTCGACCGAAGTACTGCTCTGGGGAGGTTCGTTTCGAACTGGTTCTCCTTCTCCCATTTGTTTGGCTGCATCTTCGATAATCTGCTTAAGGTGATCGATTTTGTTGTCTGTTGCCTTGGCTTCCGAAAGAGTGGCTTTCTCAAGTTCATCAAATAAATCTATGAACTGGTCAAATAAGTTGGCAATTGAGGTTGTGACTTGACCTTTTTGAGAGAAAATCTCTCCAATTGCTTCTTCAATAGACTTTAACTTCTTAACATAATTGTCATCGAACGTCACATAATAGGTTTCTTCAATTCTTTTAGAACGCTTATTCAAAACCCTGTATGCCTTTGAAGTAAGAGAATATCCCAGAAAGATACCTTCATCAGCTTTGACATCAAACTTGTTTCGATGTTCTTTGGAGTTGAAGATGAAGCACCTAGAACCAAACACGTGAAAGAACTTGACATTCAGCTTCCTGTTGTTAATAATCTCATAAGGAGTGAGAGAGAAACGCTTGTTGAGATAAGACCTGTTTTGAGTAAAACATGCTGCAGCAATAGCGTCCTCCCAGAAATATAAGGGAAGATAAGCAAAACTTAGCATGGTGCGGGCCGCCTCACATAGGGATCGATTTCTCCTTTCGACAATACCATTTTGTTGAGGTGTATAAGGGGATGAGAAATTGTGACAGGTTCCCTTTTCTGCTAAGAAGTCTTCGAATTCTTTGTTCTTGAATTCCAGTCCATTGTCGCTCCTGATGTTTCGAACGAGCTTCCTCAGTTGCACTTCAACTTGCTTGATAAAGATCTTCAGCTTGGGAGTCGCCTCAAATTTGTGCTTTAGAAAGAATACCCAAGTAAAACGTGAGAAGTCATCAACAATAACAAGGATATACTTGTTACCGCCAATGCTCTCGATTGATGATGGACCACATAAGTCGATGTGAAGCAACTCAAGTGGTTCAAAAACTTTGGTGTTTATGATAGTTGGGTGACTTTGACGACTTTGTTTCCCCATTTCACATGCAGCACATAAGTGTTCTCGATCAAACTTAAGCAGTGGAAGACCCCAAACATGACCACCGGTGACAAGCTTATTGATGTGTTTGAAGTTGAGATGTGAGAGCCTTCGGTGCCACAACCAACTTTCGTCTGAATGAGCTTTGGACAAAAGACATATGGCTGGATTCCCTTTGATTGGTCTGAGATTCAGAGGGAACATCTCACCTTTTCGATCTGACTTGAGAATTACTTTGTTGGATTTCTTCTCTATAATCTTTGAACCTTCGTCGTCGAACGAGACTTTGAGACCTGTACCTCCCACCAGTTGAGACACATTGATGAGGTTATGTTGCAATCCTTATACATACGCCACCTTCCTTATTGTAAAGTCTCCATTGGTTATCATCCCATAACCCATTTATCGTTCCATAAGAGTTGTTACCAAACTTGACATTGCCACCGTTTTGTAGTGACCGAAACTCCCTTAGCTCTTCCTTCCTTCCTGTCATGTGACATGAGCAGCCACTGTCTATGTACCATTCTTCGTCGAACTGCTCGTCACTTATAACTTGCAAACATTAAGCAAATTTAGGAACCCAAAGTTTCTTAGGGTCCTTGTGAGCCTTTTACAGAAACAGGAATAGTAAGAGAAACATCGACAAGATATGTTCATTTTATTAAGGTTGTTTCATCTTTCCTCTTAATGGTATACACTTTGATTTTATTGGAGTTAGATGAAGGTATTTTGGATTATGGTTTGGACCTTTGGACTTTAGCCTGCTTTCGATCTTCATTTGCTGAGGAAATCTTCCTTTTTCCTTTCAAATCCTTCGACGATTGTGAGTTTGGTGTAGGACGAGAATTAGGCTCAGAGAAAGAATGAGAGTGAGAAGAATTAGAAGAATTGAAGTTAGCATGAGAGTCAGTCCTGACTTGAGGTTCAAAATGACCCTTTCGGTTGTCATCATTTGAGGGACCGAACCTGGACCTTCGGTTGCTGTTTGAGGATGAATCGAAGCTGGATTTTTGGTTGTTATGGGTTGCTGGACCGAAACTGGGTCTTCTGCTGTAACAGCTTGATGGGCTGAACTCTGGTCTTTGCCTGTTGTTTGGTGGACCGAAACCAGCCTTTCGGCTGTTATTACTTTCGGGACCGAACCTATCCTTTCGGTTTTGTTCTTCCTGTGGCCCGAAAGTCTTCTTCTGGTTCTTTTGAACTGATGGATCAAAGCTCCTTTTACTCTTGTCTTCTTCTCCTTTTGGCTTGGAGTTTCTGTCAAAATGAGTATAGTGAGGATTTTGGGAGCGCCAAAACTGCTTTCGCTCTGAGAGATTTTTCTTGTATCTCAAGTTTCTCTGCTGCTTTTGATTTTTCACCTGTTTCGATTGTCTGTGAATATTTGCCTTCTGTTTCGGCTTCTTAGCAACAAGTTCACTCTTCATGGAAGAGGTTTTGCTAGTTGAGGTGACATCTTCCACTGGAATCTCTTTTGTGTCGCTGGAAGTTGGTACGTCAAATTTGGTAGGTTTATTCAGAGGTTCGGGCACATATTTACCTTTGGCCTTCCAAGATGTTCACTCCGACAAATCAATTGTTTCATCTGCATTGTCTATCGGTGAAGACCAGAAAAACTCATCACAGCCATCTGCATTATCTTCATTCACTATGGCAGTGAGTTCGGCTGTCTGATGTTCGGTTACTCCTGTGACTTTATAAACCTGATTGGGAGTTGTTCTAACCTTTTGATACACAACGACCTTTTCTTTAAGGATTGGGGACTTAGTTTTGGACAAACGAGCGAATTCCACAGAATTTTCAGAAATCAGGTTTTTGTGGTTTTCAGATTCGCTCCTAATGAACTCGGAACAGTCAACCTCATCCTCTATAGAAATTTCACTAATGTCATTGTCCTCATTAAGTTCAGATGCATTTTCAACATCGATTTTATTTTCTGAACTTAATTTTATACTCAATGAGTCAAATTTTTGTATTGTTTCGGCCATGAGTTTCAACTTATCATTTTCATCCAAAAGATTCTTAAGCATGTCCTTATGGTCTTTGGACTTTATAAAAGACTCAATTTTGTCCATACCATACATATAAGTGGGATTGACATCATCTGAAGATACAACACTTTCACAGTTGTAAGCTTCGACATCGATTTCATCCTCCTTAAACTCAAGGAAGGGCAAAATCATGCGATGTATCTTCCGGCCTATTTCACAGTCTAGATGCAGCTGAGTAATGTTAGTATAAAGCCTTTTAGCAATTAAACAAAAAACATTTCTCTGTTTTAACAATTTAAGATTGTCTCTTTGCAAATAGATATTTTCATCCCTAGTTTTGACTAGCTCCAACTCCTTCTGCTCAATCCACATCCTTCGCTCCTCACTCTTGGATGATACCCTGCTTATTTGGTCAGTTAGATTAGAATTCGTGACACGTGTTTGAGTTAAACAACTATCTAGATTTGAAATTCTTGAATTCAAGTTATTTAATTCCTTTTCATATGATTTTTGTGGAATTTTAAATGAAATAAAAATAGATTGTACCTTCTTGATCAGTTCATCTAGCTCACTGATCTGCACACTGAGAGGCTTCGCTGTAAAGCACAAGTCCTCTCGCTCCTTAGCCTCTTCGTTTCCACCATCAGTGTTGTATCCCCTCATCTGAGATACATCTGTCACCATCATACATCTTCCATCAGCATCATCACTTTTTGCCACATAAGCCTTTCCATGAGAAGGCTTTCTCACTTCATTATCTTCTGAATAAGTTGACCACACCTGCACGCCACCGAACTCATCATCATCTACCGAACCCTGCACAATAAGAGCATTCATAGAGGGATTAGTAGCGACTTTATTCCTCTTAATCTCCTCCAGTCTTTTTAGGAGACTTGCTTCTTCATCTTTCTCTTCATCTTTCTCTGCCATCTTCTTCAATACGCAATCTTTTGTGTAGTGATTTTTCCCACCACAGTAAAAGCAACTGACACCAGAGTCAGCTTCACCCTTCGCTTCTTTTTTTGATTCTTCAACCTTCGGCTCCTCTTTCACCTTTTTAGAGCTGTAGCTTCCCTGCCAATTTCGATTTTTGTTGGTAGGAAACTTCTTCTTAATGAACCTTCTGGGATTTGACACCATCATAGCATAGTCTTCAGCTGTTAAATCATAGTCTCCCAGATTTAAATCTTCTTCTTCTTCTTCTGTACTCTTACCTTTGGATAGAAGCACCAATGACCCCAAATTTGAAACCACGCTTTTCTCTTGTAGCACTGTCTTTTCCTGGGATTTTAGAATCTCCACAAGTTTTGCCAAAGAGTATGATTGGAACTGCTCATGTGCTTTAACCGTCGGCACAACAGCTCTCCATTCGGGTCTTAGGCCATTCAGGAAAGTGACCTTCTGTTCGATGAGCTTCCTTTCAATATCACGTTTGATCATCTTGCTGAGAAGATGATTGAATCTATCAAATGTTTGTGTAACAGCCTCTTCTGGCTTCTGCTTGAACTCTCCAAATTCAGAGAGAAGTAGGGTCTGAATTGAGTGCTCCAGATCTTCATCTGTGGAATACAACTCTCGCAGCCGATCCCAGATTTCCTTTGCTGTACTACAAGAACTCACAAATCGAAACGTGTCAGATTGAAGAGCTAATCGAATTAGTCTCAATGCCTTAATGTTGCATTGAAACTTCTCCTTTTCGTCCTGAGCGACATCTTTCACATCTTTCAATAGATCATTGTACTCCTTTTGAGTTTTAATGATTTTAGATGTTCCTAAATGAGCGAAAGGTCCAGATATAATAGCTTCCCATATCAGATACCCATTATCTTCAGATTCAATAATGTAATCTTCAAAGTGGTGTGTCCACACTTCGTAGTCTTGAGTGTAGAGAATTGGAATCTTGGTTGTTGATCCTATACTGTTAGAGATGTTAATAGGATTGGATTGAGAATCGTCCATGCTTGATCGTTTAACCTGTTATAAGATCAGACTTTATAATACGTAATATTAGGGCAAGATGAATAATTAATGAGATACGTCAATTATGGAGTGACGGCTCAATAAATATCAATGAATGCGGAATAAACTCTAATCACTTCTTTTACAGAAGAGATGTGTATGAATTACACAGTCTCCCGCTCTGATACCAATTGATGAGTTGAAAAACTCTTTGATCGTTTAGATCTTAAATAGATTAATTAGAATAATGTAAATAGAAATATCAAACACAAGAATGAATCAAAATACGTCGAATGATTCAATAGATTTAAGCCTCAGCAGAGCTCGACAAAGAACTTCCGCTGTAGAGGCCTTTAGGGTTATAATTGATAAAAAGTATTTGCTGTGTATGATCGACTCTAAAAATATTACGTACTAAGATGCATGCAAGCATCTATAAATACTAAACCCTAGAAAATAACTCACAGATGGACAGGCCCAACCCGGAAACAAAATTGGACTAATGAACGAGCCCAATACGCAACACATATCGAACCCTACAAGGCCCAATAAGGAAATCCTAGTCCATAATGGACTTAAACCGGGATTCTTAGGGTTTTCATCCCTTAGTTGAACACATGAGGTGTGCATGAATGATCATAGAGTATGATATTCTCTTAGAGTACAAGTTATTACACTAGGTGAATGATTACATAAGAGTAGAATTTCCTAGCAAAAATGCTAGTTGTGACATCATCCCCCCGTTAGAGGGAATTTCATCCCGAAATTCTTTCGAAAGATAGGTTCATGAATGAGAGAATAGGTGAGGGCACTTTTTCTTCATCTGGTCCTTGCGTTCCCATGTGAATTCCGGTCCACACTTAGCGTTCTATCGGATCTTCACAATCAGAATTCGACTTTGTTTAGTACGCTTCACTTCCCTGTCCATAACTTCGACCGGTTCTTTGACGACCAGAAGATTCTTGTTTATCTCGATCTCTTCCAATGGAATGACATGAGTCTCATCTGATAGGAACCTTTTTCATATTCGAGACGCGGGACATGGGGTGTACGTTGCTGAGCTCCGAAGGTAGCTGCAGTTTATAAGCTATTGGACGAGTTCGGGCAAGAATCTCGAACGGTCCGATGTATCGCAGGTTCAGTTTTACCCGTTTCTTAAAGAGAATCATTCCTTTCCAGGGAAAGACTTTCAATAGTACCTGGCCTTCGACTTGGAATTCCAGAGGTTTTCGTCGTTTGTCAGCATAACTCTTCTGTCTGTCTCATGATGCTTGAAGTCGAGTTCTGATTTTGGATTATCTTCTCTGTCGTTTCGCAAATGGTTTCTGCTCCCGTGAGAGTATTGGCGAGTGATCTGCATTTATGACCATAAAGAGCCTCGAAAGGGGAAACCTTGATGCTCGTGCGATAGTCGTTATTGTATGAGAATTCAATCAAGGGCAACTGGGTATCCCATGACTTGCTGAATTCAAACACCCAGACTCGGTTTATGACTTCAAGTGGTTGAATGGTCAGTTCGCTTTGGCTACTGGTTTGAGGGTGGTAAGCAATTCTCATGACTAGCTGTATTCCTATAGCCTTCCGAAGTGACTGTCAAAATCTTGAAGTAATCCCGTTATCTCGATCCACGCAGTGTTTTGTCTGCGATATTCTCCGGCTTTGATGCTTTCCAAGGCCGTTCGTAGGTGTTGACAGTGTTTTATTCTTGCTTCGTGAGCAGACGAATATGTTATTGATGAAAATAATGAAAATGCTGACGAGGAATGCATGGTTGGGAAAACTCGGTTCGTAGGGTCCATGAATACCGTGGGAGCATTCGTTAGACTAAAGGGTATTACATCGAATTTGAAATGGTCGCGACGAGTTCGGAAAGCATGTTTGGAATGTCCTCTTCTCTGACTCGAAGTTGATGATAACCAGTTCTTAGATCTATTTTCAAAAAGTAACTAGCTCCTTGGAGCTGGCAAAATAGGTCGTCAATCCGAGGGGGGGTGGGCATCGGTTTTTGATAGTAAGCTTATTCAATTCCCTAAAATTGATGCTCATTCTGAAGGACCTGTCTTCTTGACGAACAAGACTGGTGTGACATCCCCTAATTTCTTGGCCAGAAAAGACCGATTTAATTTATGCTTTTTAAAATAAAATCAGAGAAATCTTTTTAAAAGATGTTGCGGAATTTGTTCCCAAAACAAAACATGATAAAAGTCTATCAAAACCTTCTTTAAGAAATGTATAGTTTCATTTCATATCAAAACCTCGGGATGTCATGTTCCGATACAGATCAAAAGCATAAACAAGACATTATAAGCCTTTCAACAGTTATTTACAACTACTGGCCTATAATCCAAAAATATCTCATCGTCCTCCGACTATGCTCGGGGTCCACTACCTGTAACATAAAAAGCTGATTGGGTCAGGCTTGGGAGCCTGGTGAGCATATAGGGTTTTCAACCCACAATAATAATAAACTTACTAAGTTCATTAATCAATAATAACCCTGATTACCCGTTCCCATTATCCTCACTTTACGTCCCTAAACAATTATCACAAGGGACCTAGCCTAAAGAATATCATCAGGATGGACACTACTGCTAAGGGGTTTCCTCAGCCATACATGTCCTAAAGGTAACCATGAGGGGGATGGAGTACAGCGAATGAACACTCTTAGTTCATTAACACCTACAGGTTGCAGACCTGCTAATGTTTCCCACTGGACTGTCTAGAAAGTTCGTGGTCGTCATCCAAACTCCGCTAGATGACTAGATCTCAAAACACATCGAGGCCTCTCATCACTTTTATGTTATCACACATCACTATCTACCCATGTTTTACCCAACATATTTGTAGATAAAAATACATATACAGTTTAAAACTTGTATAAAACATCAATTCAATAGTCACCTCGGTTAAACAATTAATATAATTACACGTAGCACATATTTCATGTAAAATACTTCATATCTAGGTGTAAGATGAAGGTGACTATACATTCACTTGATTTGATGATAATCGAGCAGCAATTCGTTTCCTAAAACGATCATTTCTAATGAAATCGGGAGTTTTATTAAGAACCGGGCTCTGCAAAGGTCGGGCTTCAAAACACGAAAAGATAAATTTTCTGGGCTTCTCGGGCACTTCGTTGAGTATTCCGGGCTTTGGAATAAGTACCGGGGCTTCGGGGGATGTGAAAATAGCCAAAATAGTGAAAAGGGGGCCAAAATTGCCAATTTCTAAATTCTAGCCGGGAGGGTTCGCACCCTCCTATTTATAGGAGCGAGCTTCTGATCGGACGGCTGAGAAGCTTCCAGGTGGCGAAGATCCGAGGCTCGCAGGGGAGTGGCTCGCACATGGTCTGCGCATGCGAGGGGCTCGCTGTCAGTCTGTGATTGGACCGAAGTCCAGATCCGATGAAAGGGGGGGGGGGGTTCGTGGCGGCTTGCGAGGGCTCCAGACACGAGGGAGAAGACACGCGTCGGATCCTCACTAGACCACTTTGAATAAGGCCAGCTACTCGGATGACTTAGCAGCTCGAGTGACTTAGCAGCATTTTTGGACACGGGGCACATGCGAGGCGAGGGTGACGTGGCAACTTTTGACTATGCGAATTTTCTCGATTTTCACGCCAAAACTTCTAAAATCCATAACTTTCGCATATGAGCTACGTTTTTGACGTTCTTTATATGCACGCGTAGCTAAACTTACGCTCTACAACTTCCGTTTGGACTTCGTCGGCTAATTTTGACTTTAATTTTTTTTATTATTATTTTTAACAGACTGGGACAGGAAATCCGTTAAAAATTTATAACTTCTTCATCCGAAGTCCGTTTTCGTCAGACTTTTTACCGTTGTGCTACTAATGACGAGACCTTCGATTCTAGTTTAGGTCCTGTCGGCTAAAAATCGCTCGATCTAAAATTTGAGTTTTTAGTTGTCTACTGCTAAGCTGAAACTTCGAAAAATCATAACTTCCTCATACGAAGTCAGATTTGGGTGTTCTTTTTATCGAACTTCTCGGCTTAACGAATACTACGACTTTACTTTAGATCACTAAGGCTAAAAAGTAGTTTATCAAAAACTCACTTTTTACGACATTCAGCACCGTGTCAGTTTTGTCGCGAAACTTCGACATGTCATAACTTCTTCGTTATAACTCGGATTTGGGTATTCTTTATATCCCCGAAATCCTTGTTTCGACCACTACAACTTTATGTAAAGATATTGGGCTTATCTCACACTTTAATTTTGACGCTTATTTTTATTCTTAATTAATTAAACCCTAATAATTAAGCATAAAACACATAATTCACATAATTCCTTTTCATTTCTTCAAAATGAGTTACAAAGGTTAACATAGACTATCACCTCAATATAAATGCCTAGGCTAGAAACACAAGTGTTACAACTGGAGCTTCCCAGGGTGAGAAGCTTGGTCCGATGGATCCTTTGCTCAAAAATTTTCTTAATTGACTGGATAACTTCTGAATTTCGGCGGGAGCTAACCTGTAGGGTGAATTAGCAATTGATGCGGCTCCCGGTATGAGGTTGATTCAAAATTTTGACCTGTCTCTCTAGGGTATTCCCGGAAGTTCTTCGGGAAATACATTCGGAAAATCGCATGCTACTGGAATACCTTGTGTGACATTCCCATTTTCACGGTCAGAAAAGACCGATTTTTTTATGCTTTGTTTAAAAATCAGAGTAATATTTTAAATAAAAGTGTTGCGGAAATTGTCCCAAAACAAAATATGATAAAGATTTATCAAAAGCATTTCCGTAGAAATGTATTTCATTTAAAAAGACTCGGGATGTCATGTTCGATACAAATCATAAGCATAAACAATACAACATAGGCCTTACTACATTATTCCGTATTTACAGGCCTAAAATCCATTAATCTCTCATCCCAAGACATCACATCTATGCTCATGCGCCACTACCTGTAATACAAGAAACTGAGTGGGTCAGGCTTGAGAGCATGGTGAGCACATAGGGTTTTCAACCCACAATAAATAAGTTATTAGCTTTATCAAACCAAACAAACCCGATTACCCGTTTCCATTATCCTCACTTTACGTCCCTAAAACATCTAACACAAGGGACCTAGTCTAAGGACTACCATCGGGATGGACATTACTGCTAAGGGGATTCCTCAGCAATAAATGGCCTTAAGGCAACCATGTAGGGGATGGAGTACATCTGGTAAGCACACAGTTCAAATAAACACCTACAGGTTTCGAGCCTGCTAGTGTTCCACTGGACTGTCTAGAATAGTCCGTGGTCGTCATCTATACTCCGCTAGATGACTTGATCATCAATAACATCTATAACGAGGTCTCTCATTATTTTATTTTGTCACACAACAACTATTACATCTACCCATGTTTTACCCAACATATTTTGTAGATATAAAATACATATACAATTTAAATCATTGAAAACATGTATAAAACGTTCATCCAACATAGATAGCAAGTATTCAGATAATATGTACACATAGCACGTAATTTATATAAAATACTTCATATCTATGTGTAAGCTGAAAGTAATTATGCACTCACTTGATTAAGTGGTGACTCGGTACTTGCACAACACTTCGTTATCTCAAAACAATTTTTCCTTGACCAAAACCTAGTATTAATACCACTAGAGTTTAGTTTTAACGTTAATCACGACTAATTAATAGTCTAGCTATTATTACTATTATATAAGCGTTAAATAACACTCAATATAACTCATGATAATAGCCCAAATAATTATTTTAAGGTCCTAATAATGTTACTATAATTAATTAAAAGCTATATTAAATATATTATAGGCGTAACTCACTTACAGCGGGTTTTTATTAAAAACCGGGCTTTGCTGAAGCAACGTTTCCGACCCGAAAGCTTTTCTTCTCGGAGCCGTCGGGCGCTCCGGGGCTTTCTTCTCATGCTAGCGAGGTTCCCTAGACTTGGGAGGGGTTTAGGGAGGCTAGAGAGAAGTTAGAGAGAGAAAGAGAGGCTTATGGTGTGAAGAAAATATGAAGAGTTCACCCTTGTATTTGTAGGAGTTTTATAGTAAAGTAGTCTCTAAGCTTCGTCCGTATCTTCTGCGTACGAGCTCCGTTTTCTATGCTATTTATATCCAAGCGTTGGTATTTACGATTACTACAACTTTCATTTAGACCTTGTCGGCTAATTCTCCTTCTATCTCAGATTTACAAAAACTGTATCGTATTTATCGCGCTCAAAGAGTAGCGACTAAGCTTCGTCCATATCTTTCACATACGAGCTCTGTTTCCGACTTTATTTATATCCACGCGTTGGTATTTACGAGTAATACAACTTTCATTTAGACCCCGTTGGCTAATTCTCATTCTAACTCGGATTTATAAAACTGTATCGAATTTATCGCGCTCGAAGAGTAGCGACTAAGCTTCGTCCATAACTTTCGCATACGAGCTCCGTTTTTTACTTTCTTTTTGTCGTTTAACTCCTATTAACGATATCTTCATTTCTCGTTTATATTATTTTGGCTGAAAATCGACCGATCTAAAATTCGAATTTTCGGGTTGTGCACTGCTATGCTAAATCTTAGAAAAATCATAACTTCCTCATACGAAGTCAGATTTGGGCGTTCTTTTTATGGACACTCTTGGTTTAACATTTTCTATGACTTTTGTTTAGATCGTTAAGTCTAAATCTCGCTCTATCGTAAATTCACTATTTATGCTTCCCGATATCATGTCGGTTCCGTCGCGAAACTTCGACGGGTCATAACTTCTTCGTTATAACTCAGATTTCGACGTTCTTTATATGTGCGGAAACTTTGTAACATATACTACAGATTGGTTAATATTATTCATTCTAAATAATCTTTTGTCAAAAAGTCGTTTTCGACCCCTATTATCTCTAAATTGACTAGCCCGGATCTACGGGCGTTACACCTTGTATGCTTACTTGTTCCTTGGTCTTGTCCACAACATGAGCGAGGAAAATGTATTTCTTCTTGTGCAGGCACTTTTGTGCCTTGATGCATGAGATAAGACGAGGATTGGTGCCAGGTTTATCACCATAGATTATTAGAGTTTCGTGATTGGGGAGGTGAAGGCAAATGGCCTTCTCGCGACACATAGCATCAACATGGTGGGGACTTAACCCATCCATGCCGATTATCACGTCAAAACTCCTAATATTTACTGACATTAAATCTATTTGAAATGAATGGTTGTTTAGTGTTAAGGTGTACCCTATATAAATATCTTTGGTTGATTCAGTTTTTTCCATTAGCCATCTCCACTGTAAAGGCTTCGTTTAGCTTCTGGGGTTGTTGTTTAAGTAAGTGCTCGAATTTGTTACTAACGAAGCTTCGCTCAACTCCAATATCGAATAAGATGCAAGTAAAAGAGTTGTTAAGTGGGAGCGTACTAGTAACAACCGTCGGGTCTTGGACTGCTTCGCCTTGACCCAAGGTCAGGACCCTTCCTGATCCTTCTGCTCCTTGATTGTTAGCCTTGGGGTAATTGCGCCTGAATTGACTGGTTCCTCCACACCCATAGTAGGTGTGACTGGTCCCATCATTGGTGTTGTTGTTAAGGTTGTTGCGATTGTTGCTGTTTTTGTTTGGATGTTGATTCTGTCGTGGATAAGTTCTACAATATTTGGTGGTGTGGCTCTTTCGGTTGCATCTCTTACAATGCGGCTCCCGACAGGCTCCCTTATGGTGGAAATTGCACTGGTTGCATTTTGGAAGGCTTCCAGCATAGGATCTCGTTGGTGTTGATGTAGTAGGTGTCATGGTCGCATGGACAACAACAACATGTTGCTTCTTCGAGAACCCTTGAGTGGGCTGTCCCTTTCTCTTACTTCCAGAATTTCGCTTCCTGCTCTTAAGCTTGGGGTTTGGAGTGCCTTGATAAGCTGTCACTTGTTGGTTTCCGTGCTCGTTCCTTCATCTGGAGTTTTCGATGCTATTTCCACCTCTATTGGTGTTGTTTGTGTTGATTTGTGTCATCGCAGTGGTTACTGACGCTGTTATAGCATCTTGGAATGTAGCAGAGTCCATCTGCAGGAGTGGTGTCCCGTGGGTGTGCTTGTTATTTCTGTGAGATGACATTTTCCTGCTGCATGATGATAAGCCAGATCATAAGTAGCGATCGTCATTCCTGGTTGTACTCTATAAATTTCGTGTCTTGTCATATAATTCTCGTTGTTTCCATCTACATCCCTGTGATGCATTTACGGTAGTAGGTAATCGCAAATTTGGCACGATCGTTACGTCTATTCTTAGAGTATATGGGTTGTTTTTGGTTTCGAGATCCTTAAGTATCTAGCGGTTTCGAGGGTTTGGTTGTGCATATAGTTGAATTTATGCAATAACATGAAATAAAGATAGCACACAATTGTTTCATTACACGAAAGAGAGTTATATCGGTTAGTAGGGGGAAGAAAGGAAAAGGCTGATCCTAATTGTGGCGGAAAGTGTTTAGTGGTGGTGCTGATGAAGTAAATGCACCTCAGAGACGAGCTACTTGTCGCTCGGTATCTCGTAGTCGTACCTCCCAAACTAACTATCTTGCTCGGGAGTCTCCGTTCACTTCGTGTGTTTGTCTCTCATCTCTCTCAATAGCAACCGCAGTTGGTCCGTTTTATTTGGGGTGCCCTAAGTTTTGTTGCCAATGTCTCGGGTGCGCCGGACCATGACTGGGAGGACCCGGTCAGCTGGTCCTCTATGATTAAGATCGAAGAGACCTCGGATCCTACCGTAGTGTGGTCGTATCCCCTGCTGGTGACTCCATCTCCAAATATCGTGTGCCCATGGAGGCGTGGGGCCACCGAGGCCCATACGATAAGTCGATACTCTGGAAATGTATAGAGGATTGATGACATCGGATTCTGCATCCGAGGTATCATCGTCATTGCCCTCGGGCTCTTCCTCTTCGAGGTCCACTACTAACTCGGCGGGTCCATCTGTAAGTTCTACTTCATGTTCCTCCTTTGGTTCTTCCTCTGAGTATCCTTCTGGGTCGAGCCACCCTGCTTTTTCCTGACTAGGGAGATAGGGGTTTCCAGGCTAATGGTACCCGTCTATAGTGTATTGCACGAAGGGTATAAATACTAGAAACAAATAGCACACCAAATATTCCTATAGTATTTTAATTTTGTTTAGGTTTGATTCTATAAGCTCTTTGGATAATTAAATGGTAAGTTTTTTATTCATTGTCTATCACAATTACTCCCGAACACATGTTGGTCGTATTTTGTATGGATGTAGTTGATTAGGCTACATTCACCCCCAATACGACTACATAAATGCCCGGGCTTAATAGCGATGTTCAAATCCTCCAAAGACTTTTATTGTTCTTGTTGTGTTATTACTCTAAAATGCACACATAAGTATGTATTTTAATTATTATGTTCAGAGTAGTTTAGTCTCATTGTATTTATAGTTGCATATCTTGTATGGTTAGATATACCAGTTCACTGTAAACAATGCTCTGATACCAATCTGTCACCCCCCCCCCCCGAACCAGACAGCGGAAACGTCCGGGGGCTTGAGCATGACTTCATCTTGTAATATCATTCCAGTGAATATAAATGAAACATAACATCATCATTACCATGCATTATATAATACAACTGCCATTGTTTACATCAAGTACAATCTTTTAAATAACATGACCAAAACATTCAATATATGATGTTTGACAGTACACAAAACAAAATCCCCTATTCTTGTTGATTCTTCTATTTAACGAGTCCAAGAGTATACAAGTTATTTTGGAAAATCAACATATATAATGTTGGTGAGTTCATAAGTATATTTGAGAAAAGGATTTGTATAACTTTGTAATCACAAGAAAATCATGTATTTACTTAAAGTAGTTTGGTATGTTTATGTCTGATCTTGTATTAATGCATGTGTGTTATTGTTTAATAGAATGTCAAAATTGATTGAAGAGAATGTAAATAGAATGTCCCCAGACAACCCGACGTTTCCCGTAAAAGAAGAATAGTTAATGCTGCTGTACCAACACCGAGGTGGGGGTACCAGTGTGAGTAAGTTTATGAGTAATACAATCATAAAAGAAAATAGATAATGTTGTCGTACCAACAACGAGGTGGGGTACCAGTGTGAGTAAGTTTTCGAGTAATCCAATCATAAAAGAAAATAGATAATGATGTCGTACCAACACCGAGGTGGGGGTACCAGTGTGAGTAAGTTTCTGAGTAATCCAACATAAAAGAAAATAGTCTTCCGCAAACTTCCTAAAATTAATTCCTCTAAGTGAGCCGTCATAACCATACTAAACAATGACAATTTCGCCTGTCTTTGCGTTAGTGAACGCCGACTGAAAAATAGAATAAGGTTATAGTCACCCTAGACCGATGTAGTCTAACTGTAGCGAACAACTCAGGTGTGTGGTGTCATCCTCGTATAGATCTATACACAAAACCCCTCTTTCCTACCAAGAAACTCTGATTATAAATAACTACAGGCTACGATTGTACACTTATATGTGCCAACCGACATGTCTCACTAGATCCTTAATCGAATTGACGCGAAGATAAATGTATAAAACTCATTCCAGGCCCAACGAACCATGTAAGTGGGCCACTAGGGCATCGCTAAACATGTGAATCGTTTTAAGACCTAATAGGAATGAGATTTATATAACATGGGCCCAAAATATATGTAAAAGGACAACTAAGGACATTTCACATGTAAGGTATTTATAGGCCCAAATAGCACGCAAATAGTATACAAAACCTATCAAGCATATAAATGGGCCACTAAGGCCTAATAACCTAGACAATGATCAAAATTAATTTGTTTGTTAGTTTATTGTTGGTTTTGGTTCAAGTATTCACTAAAACAGCATAAAAGGCTCACTTTTTTTAAAATGACGTTCTTAGCCCATTAAGCCAAAAATTTACAATTAATGCCCAATTTTTGTAAAAATAACACTTTAGTCCCCATTTTGTTCAAAACTTGTGTTTATGAATAGTTTGTGGTAAAAATAACATTTTAAATCCACTTTTGTCAAAAATATCATTTTTGGCTTGGTTTTTGTGAAAATACACATTTTTCTGGTTTTGGGGTTTTCTGACCTAGTTGTTAGAAAATTTGTAGAAAAATCATCGTAAGTCGAAATTTGGATCCGTAAATTCTGGAAGTTTGGAAATTTTGTCTACTTTGTTCACAATTTTTCTCAAGATTTTTAATGGCCTCTAACAAGTGTGAAGTTTCTCACCTTCACAGGCTGGTGCGAAATTATTTCAAATCTGATAGACAGTTTTGTAAAATTCGCCAAAATTTTTACGTGTATTATATGTGATAACACATAATTTTCTCAAGGTTTTCACGTAGATCCATGTGATAAACTTAATATTCTTATCATATTTTTAGATTTATGAAGTAAATAGCACATAATCAACAAATAAGTTATCGAAAACACACATATTCATGCATATACACATAGATCTACATAAAGCAACTTGTATTCTCCCCCAAAACCATGTAAAAATCGAAAATAAGGGGTATGAACTCACTTTTCTTTGTTGTTCTTGGTTTGAAGAAGAAATGGTAGGGGGTGATGTGATTCTCGGCCCTAACAAGCTCCTTGAAGGAGTTTTCGAATTCTATGAAGTTTAAGAGTATAGATCATGAAATATTATGAGTTAAGAAGAGATTTTTGAAGTAATCAAGAAACTAAACCATAGATCCAAGTATGAATTTACCAAAAATGATGATCTTAGTGAAAAACTTCTTGGAAATGCCCACAATCTCGAAAAATTTTAGAGGAGGATGAAGGGTTCTTGAGAGAGTTTGAAAGAAAGAAATGGAGGTGGTGTTGTGGGGTGTTTTGGCCGAAGATAGAAGAAAGGGAGGGAAAGGCTTTGCCTTGATATATGGAGGTGAATCTTGCATTCCTAGATACATGGAAGACAATGCATGGATGTCTTCCATGTAATTATGAGGTGTCACTTAACCCTTAATCCTTCATTAATCTTTTTTTATAAATATATATATTGGGCCGAGAATAGGGCTAAAGAGAATGAAGAGGAAATGTTTTGGGCTTCCTTGGCTTAGTTCGAATTTATGAAGCCCAATTGATATTTTTTTGGCCCATTGGGACTAATGGAAACATTTATGGCCCAACAAGGCCCATTTGGGATAAAAGAGCCCTTTAGGGTTTCTAGGCCCAAAATAGTCAAATTGGAAGCTTATTGGTCCATTAGGCCTAATAAGGAAATCCTAGTCCATAAAGGACTTAAACCGGGATTCTTAGGGGTTTCAACCCTTAGTTGAACACATGAGGTGTACTTGAATGATCATAGAGTATGATATTCTCTTAGAGTACAAGTTATTACACTAGGTGAATGATTACATAAGAGTAGAATTTCCTAGCAAAAATGCTAGTTGTGACAAAATGGGTCACTAAGGCCCAATAAACATATATTGAAAGTATCAGGCCCAATAAGCATGTAAATGGGTCACTAAGACCCAATAAACATGTAACGAATGTATCATACCCAATAAGCATGTAAAGGGACCACAAAGGCCCAATAACATGAAAAAGGGTAAACAAGGCCCAATTAAAATGAGAACGACTTAATTAGCCCGTTTGTTTTTATATTGTTTGTTTTAGCTCAATTATTTACCAAAATGGCATGAAAGGCCCACCTTTTGTAAAAATGACATTCTTGGCCCATTAAGTCGACAATTTACAATTAAGGCACATTTTTGGTAAAATGACACTTTAGGCCTATTAAGACCGAAAGTTTACTTTTAAGGGCTTAGTTGGTATAAAATGACATTTTTAACCCACTTTTTGATAGGAATAACATTTTTGGCCCAAATTTTATGGAAACGACATTTTCAGCCCATTTAACCGAAAATTTACATTTTTGGCCCATGTTTGTTTAAAACAACCATTTAATCCATAAAAAATCAATAATTACCTTTCTAGGCCCATGAAACCATGAGTTGCTAAATAAGACCCATTTTTGTGAAAATTGACATATTTAGCCCGTTAAAACCGTGAATGCCCAAATATAAGCTCATTTGTGAAAATTAACACTTTTTGGCCCTTTTAAAACCATGAATATCATAAAAGACCCATTTTTATTTAAAAATGACTCTTTTGGTCCTTTCCAAAACCGTGAGTTAACATAAAGACCTAACTTTTTGATTATTTGTCAAAAGTGGCCCTTTATACGGTTTTGTTTAGTTTCTAGTGTTCTTTAACATGTTTAATCCTCTCAAGTTCATGGTATGTTGATTATGATGGTTTAGTTTAGACAAAATTGCAAAAATGGTCCCTGTGGTTTGTTAATTTCTTTGGGTAAGGTCCAAAAAAATGTTTATTAGCAAAAAAGGTCCCTATTTTATGGTTTTATTGTGGTTTTGGTCCCTACCTCGTTAAGTTTAACAGTTTGGCAGTTAAGTTTTTTAAAATGATGAATTTACCCCTAGGGACCATTTCTGTATTTTTATTTTTTACCAAACTACAAGGACCATTTATGCAATTTTTCTTTTTCATTTTATTGAATTATTATAGAAAAATTGCAAAAATGGTCCCTGTGGTTTGTCAATTTCTTTGGGTAAGGTCCAAAAAATAGTTTATTAGCAAAAAATGTCTCTGTTTGATGGTTTTGTTGCGGTTATAGTCCCAACCTCGTTAAGTTTAACAGCATGGCTTTTAACTTTTAGCAAATGACGGATTTACCCCTGAGATCATTTCTGCAGTTTTATATTTTTACCAAAACTACAAGGATCAATTATGCAATTTTTCTTTTTCATTTTATTGAATTACTTTTTTCTTTTTAACTTTTTTCTTATTGTATTATTTTTTATTGGATTATTACATTTAACAAATATTATTTTTAATATATTATATTTATATATTAATAAATATTGCTTTTTAGTGGATTATTATATATTAATAAATATTTCGTTAATCTTTTTTGGATTATTAAATTCATTTAATTAATTTTTTTATTTTTTTTATTTCGTTAATTATTTTGAGTGGATTATTATATATTAATAAATATTATTTTTAAAATATTAAATTTATATATTAATAAATATTACTTTTTTTATTATTTATTTTAATTGATTTTTTTAATTTCTTCTTTATTGTATTAATTCTTTTTTATTGGATTATTATATATTACTAAATATTATTTTTAGCATATAATATTTATCTATTAGTAAGTGTTACTTTATTGGATCATTAATTTCATTTAATTATTTTTTTAATTTTTTTTATTGCATTAGTTATTTTTATTGAATTATTAATTTAAATTGATTATTTTTATTTTAGTAAATAATATTAATTTAATTGTTTTTATTTTATTTTAATTTCTTTCTTTATTCTTTTAAATAAAAATACCAAACACTCCAGGTCAGCTCCTCCATTCGTTGCATTTTACCACCTTGTGTCGTTGTATCATCTCGCTGGAAATCATCGATCATCGACTAAATTCAACGATTCTCGACAAAAACTACACCAGTTGACTACCCACACAATGTGAAATAAACCCCGGAAAGCATACTTCCTCTAGCCGACCATTCCTTACAGATACCACCATCGATGACGGCAATGTTAGATCGAGGGTTTTCAAACCACCATAGCCACTACAGGTGGTGATAAAGTTGTAGAAATCGTTATTCGGTACTCGTTTGGCCGACTACCGAGTAGCGAATACTTAGATTTGGTAATTCATATAAAATATTTTTAGGGAAATTATATATGTCAAAATCATAAGTTTATTGAAATATATAACAAATTTATATATATATATATATATATATATATATATATATATATATATATATGAATACACAAAAACTAAAAATACACACGATGATCTCACTTCATGAATAATTACTGAACTTATATATTTATATATATAGTAAAAGGGTTGGAGACGGTCCGATAGTGGTTTGTTGTGACTGTGTGATGGTGGTGGTGTTGTCCAAAATATGTTATCTTCCAAATATTTAAAATAAATTAAAAAATGTGTTGGTGGTTGAGATTTTTTGGTATTTTTATTTGAAACAATAAAGAAAGAAATTAAAAAAATAAAAATAAATAAAAATATTATTTAGTATAAATAAAAATAATAAATTTAAATTAAAAATCCAATAAAAAGATCCAATCCAATAAAAAATTTAATTAAATAAAATTAAGACAAAACTGTAAATTTGGTCCTTGTGGTTTGCAAAAACCTTTGGATGGGGTCCAAAAAGTTTTTGGCTTGCACCGAAGGTCCAAAATCAAAGTTTTTCATTGTTTTTGGTCCAAAAAAACTTGAAAAGTCGATTTTACCCTTTTTAATTTCTTTTTTCTATTTTCTTTATTGTTTTTGGTATTTAAATAATTAAAAAAAATAAAAAATAAAATCTTACTCAACACACACTCACTCTCTCTCTCTCTCTCTCTCTCTCTCTCTCTCTCTTTCTCTCTCTCTCCCTAACCTAACACAGGTTTATTCTTATTCATCTTCCACAAATTCATCATCACCGTAGCTGTCTGAGGACGGCGGATCCTTCTCGTCGATCGATGGCTTTAGGTGAAATGGGTTCGCCGGAGGTAGCAACTCTAGTGATTTTCTGAATGAAGAAATTACCTCAGTATCAAAATCCGATGCCACCGATGTGTCGTTTGAATCGAAAAGGGAATTCGAATCTGAGGAGTTGTTCTCTGGTATTGGTAGACATAGTGGTTTGCCGGAGATTTCAGTTTGTCGATCTTGTTCTGGGAATTCTGTTGTAGATTCACCGAAGGATGTAAAGGAATTGAGATTCTGTTGCCGCCTTCAATGTTTGCTCCGGGGAAACACACACTTCGGTGGTGGGTTTAGGCCAGGGAACAAAGAAGGAATGGAGGATGAAAGGGGGAAAGGCAGCAACGATCGCAACAGTCTTCATGGGGGAGTTCAGTGACTATAATCGACGCGTAAAAGGGTGGAGCAACAAGGGGCTGTTGCCTCGAAGTCTCGCCGAAATTGGCCATCACCCCTGTTCACTCACTCGAAAACAACCTCTCACTGGGGTTGTTCTTCGTCTTGATTGCAACAACAAAATTGAACGAAAAGAAGGGTGTTTGGAGCTGGTTTATCTCATCAAAGCTTTGAGTGTGAAGAAGGCGAAATGGGTTCGAGATTTGGGTGATTGATTTGGGTTCTTATTTTGGTTTGCAATTTCGATTTTCATCAGAACAATGGTGGTTTCAAGATTTGATTGGGGGGGGGGGGGGAACGATCGTCAAAGGTGGGTGTTGGAGAGAGAGAGAGAGGGGGGGGGGAGAGAGAGAGAGAGAGAGAGAGAGAGTTGAGTAAGATTTTATTTTTTATTTTTTTTAATTATTTAAATACCAAAAACAATAAAGAAAATAGAAAAAAGAAATTAAAAAGGGTAAACTCGACTTTTCAAGTTTTTTTGGACCAAAAACAATGAAAAACTTTGATTTTGGACCTTCGGTGCAAGCCAAAAACTTTTTGGACCCCATCCAAAGGTTTTTGCAAACCACAAGGACCAAATTTACAGTTTTGTCTAAAATTAATAATCCAATAAAGTAACACTTACTAATAGATAAATATTATATGCTAAAAATAATATTAATATATATATAATAATCCAATAAAAAAAATTAATGCAATAAAGAAGAAATTAAAAAAATTAATCATAAAAAAGTAATATTGATTAATATATAAATATAATATATTAAAAATATTATTTATTAATATATAATAATCCAATCAAAAGAATTAACGAAATAAAAAAATTAATTAAATGAATTTAATAATCCAATAAAGTTACACTTACTAATAGATAAATACTATATGTTAAAAATAATATTTATTAATATATAATAATCTAAAAAAAAAATAAATGCAATAAAGAAGAAATTCAAAAAAAATTAATTAAAAAAGATTATTAATAATAAAAGCAATATTTATTAACATATAAATATAATATATTAAAAATAATAATTATTAATTATAATAATCCAATAAAAAATAATATAATAAGAAAAAAGTTAAAAAGAAAAAAGTAATTCAATAAAATGAAAAAGAAAAATTGCATAATTGGTCCTTGTAGTTTGGTAAAAAGATAAAACTACATAAATAGTCCCAGGGGTAAATCCGTCATTTGTCAAAAGTTAACAGCCATGTTGTTAAACTTAACGAGATAGAGACCAAAACCACAACAAAATCATCAATTAGAGATCTTTTTTACTAATAAACTTTTTTTGGACCTTACCCACAGAAAAATTAAAAACCACAAGGACCATTTTTGCAATTTTGTCATTATTATACGTTAATTCTTTTTAAATTTCTTTCTTATTGGATTATTATATATTAATAAATATTATATTTATATATTAATAAATATTATATTATTATATTATTAATTTTTTTAACTAATTTTTTTTTAATTTCTTCTTTATTGGATTAATTCTTTTTCATTGGATTATTATATATTAATAAATATTAATTTTATTATATTATATTTATATCTTAATAAACATTATTTTATTATACTATTAGTTTTTATAATTTCTTTTATCGGATTAATTATTATATATTAATAAATATTTTTTGACATATATTATTTTTCAACTAATAAATATTACTTTATTGTATTATTAATTTCTTTTAATTTTTTTATTACATTAATTCCTTTTATTTGGATTATTATTTTTATATATAATAAATATCATTTTATTGGATAAATAATTTATAATGTATAATATTAATTCTTTTTAATTTTATTGGTTCCATCATAAAAGTCGTCAGAAAACGCAAAAGTGTCGCGTCTCATCGTCGAAAATCGGCGGGACAACCGCCAATCACCTTCATCGATTGTTCGGCGGAAACTCCACCAACTTGTTACACCCAATGCCGCAAATAGCCACCTAAAACAACCTCATCACAAACCGCCGGAATCCTCTATATCTGCCACTAGGTCGACCACATTATTCTACAACCACCAGGAGGTCCGATCCAGACACTCCTGGTCAGCTCCTCCATTTGTTGCCTTCTACCACCTTGTGTCGTTGTATCATCTCACTGGAAATCGTCGATTATTGCATACAGTCGGCCATTCTCGACGAAAACTAGACGGGTCGACTACCCACACAATGCACAATAAACCCCAAAAAACATATACCCTCCGGCCGACCATTCTCTACCGATACCGCTATAGATGGCGACAATGTTAAATCAAGGGTTTTCAACCCACCATAGCCACTATAGGTTGTGGCAATGTTGTAGAGTTCGTTATTCGGTACTCGTTTGGCCGACTACCGAGTAGCGAGTACTTGGATTTGGTAATTCATGTAGAAATATTTTTAGAAAAATTATATATGTCAAAATCATAAGTTAAAATCATAACTTTATTGAAATATATAACAAATTTAGATACATGTGAATATACAAAAGTTAAAATAAACATGATGACTGAGTGATGTTGGTGGTGGTGACTGAGTGATGGTGGTGGTGGTGCCTAAAATACGTTATCTTCCAAATATATAAAATAAATTATGAGAGGTGGTGTGTGTAACATCGTAAATTTTAAAGTCAAATTTTCATTTAAAATCTCTCAGTTCTCATAACACATATTACAAAAAAAACATCTCTTAAATTTAGAAGACACAACTCCATAATTGTTTATATCATAGTCCAGGATCCTCAAAGCATAACTCTTTCTCTGGTGTGTACAATCAAGCCGGTGCCGTCCCATGATCCTGAAAAAAAACCTGAAACACATATCACATAACACGGTAAGCTCGAAGCTTAGTGAGTTCCCCAAAATACCACACACAATTCATTGGCCCCTCGAGGCTATAACACAGTAAGACCCTCCGGTCAACGTGTCTCAGTGGGACCCTCCGGTCCCATAACTTGGGTGGACCCTCCGGTCCCATAACTTGGGTGGACCCTCCGGTCCTAACTCAGTAAGCACAGAATAATACACAACATAAATCACATAGACATAATGCATGATATCACAATACTCAATATAAACACATAAAACCCTCTGGTCACAAATATATACCAGTCATGGTAAAGTATAGTGAGAAGACTCACCTTGAAAGCAACCAAGTGACATCCTCGCACTCGGAAATCTTGACCTAGCTTCCGCCTAACACATAGGATAAACATCTCTTAGCAGTACTTACTCATACTCAAACACACCCAAGGCTATTCTCTTTCTCTGTCTAACTCTTGAAGTGGGTAAAAGACCATTTTATCCCTCCATGGCTTCCATCACACATGGTTGACCCAACCCTAAAGTCAACCGTAGTCAAACTCAAGTCTACAGTCCAGATCTGACCCGACTCGGCGAGTGCACCCTTGTGACTTGTCGAGTCTACTCACTTTCTCCAAAGTTTCACGAAGATTCAGCTTAACTTATCGAGTTGACCCCACAACTCGCCGAGTTAGCATGCGATTCAGCTCGATCAGGAAAACCCTAACCGACTCGTCGAGTCGGCGAGTCTGTCAAGACTCATTCTCATTCAAAAGATTTCAACCAGATCTATCACTCTAAACTATAGATCTATCATCTCAAGGCTCAATAATCACGTAAAGCTTCGATATTTACGTTCATGCATGATGTTATTGCTCCAAAACGCCATTACATGCCCTTCATGAAGGATTTAGCTCAATCAAACCTCATTTGGACAACTAAAGCTGGGTATCTAGTCTTCAAGGACTTCACAAGGTCTAGATCTGAGGTTTCCCCCCTCAGATCATGTCTCAAATAGATCATGGGTACAAAGAAGGGGCGTAAAACCCTAAAACTCCCAAAATCATGAAATCTAACCAAAATATGTGAAAAGGATGCAAGTTTATACCTTCTACAACAGTTCCACGCGAAGAAATGCTAGATCCACAGCCCCCATCTCGTTTCTTGCTTGAATCATGTTCTTTTCCTTCCATAAGACCCACCAAATTACTTGATTTCATCATAAGAACTCTCTCATGGCTCCAATGGCGATTTAGGGCTTCTCACAGGAGGTATGAGGCACACCTAAGGTCATAAGTTCCCTTAAATAGGCCCCAACCCCAGAAACTTTGGGTTTTCTCTGCCCAGGACCTACTCGGCGAGTCAGTCCTCTGACTCGTCGAGTCCACTCATTAAATCCACGTGGGCAACTCGACATGACTCGGCGAGTCAGCCTTCGGCTTGGCAAGTCCCTCCTTAAACCTCAAAATTGAAACACAAAAATAATGTACTTGAAAATCTGGATGTTACAGTGTGGGTGAGATTTTTTGGTATTTTTATTTAAAACAATAAAGAAAGTAATTAAAAGAAAATAAAAACAATTAAAAAAATAATGTTTATTATAAATAAAAAATAATAAATTTAAACTAATAATCTAACAAAAGGAATTAACGCAATAAAAAAATTAATTAAATGAAATTAATAATCCAATAAAGTAACACTTACTAATAGATAAATATTATATGTTAAAAATTATATTCATTAATATATACTAATCCAATAAAAAAAATTCATCCAATAAAGAAGAAATTCCAAAAGATTAACTAAAAAATTAATAATTAAATAAAGTAATATTTATTAATATATAAATATAATATATTAAAAATAATATTTATTAATATATAATAATCCAATAAAAAATAATACAATAAGAAAGAAGTTAAGAAAGAATTAATTAAAAGAATTCAATAAAATGAAAAAGAAAAATTGCATAATTGGTCCTTCTAGTTTGGTAAAAAGATAAAACTACAGAAATGGTCCCTGAGGGTAAATCCTTCATTTGCCAAAAGTTAACAGTCATGCTGTTAAACTTAACGAGGTATGGACCAGAACCACAACAAAACCATCAAATAGGGACCTTTTTTGCTAATAAACATTTTTTTGGACCTTACCCAAAGAAATTGACAAACCATAGGGACCATTTTTGCAATATTGTCTTTAGTTTACATATATCACCCAGCTTTAGTAGATCTCGAGTTTTTATGAAGTTTTAACACGTTTTCATAGCATAATCACAACATATAACATGAAAACACACATATACATGCATAAATACATAGATCTAACACAAAGCAACTTGTATCCTCCCGTAAAACATAGTAAAAACTGAAAACAATGTGGTATGAATTCACTTTGGGTGATGGATCGGCTTTGGGTGAGAAGATTGAAGGAGGTTTCGGCCTTAGCAAGCTCCTTTGAGAAGAGTTTCGAATTTAAGGAGTTCCAAGAGCTTAAACACGAAACAAAGGTGGTTATGAGAGTAAATCCTTTACACAAAATGGAATAATTCACTTGATTTTACATGATCTTACCAAAAGTGTGAAGCTTGAACTGATCTTCCTAGACACCCACAAACTCACGAAAATTAGGAGGTAAGGATGGGAGAATTTCTTTTGAGGGTTGAGAGGAAGAGATGAGAGAATACTGTGTTTGAAATGAAGAGTGATGGTGGGGGTTCTATGGCTGAGGATATGAAGAGAAGGGAGGGAGTGAGAAGATCTTGCATAGAAGTATGAGATTTCCTTGTTGTATAATGTGTATTACATGGATATTCAACATGTAATGGTGAGGTGTCTCCATGATAGCCCAATCTACATTTTCCCTTTTTTTTACAAATTTTCGAGAATAGGAGAGGGAAAAGGAATTTAGATGTTGGGCTTAAATTGCATGGGCCCATTAAAATTTTTTGATTTATGTAGGCCCACATTAGAGTTTACGGCCCAAAATAGCAAAGGAAATGGGTTTTCGGCCCAATGAGGTTCACCATAATGTTTACGGCTCATTAAGGCCCATGAAGAGTCTTATGGCCCAAAATCAATTACTTAGTGAATGCGGATCCAATTAGGGCACAAATGAGGTATCTTAACCCAAAAAAATCAAGTTGTGGGTTTATTGGCCCATTAGGCCCAATAAATGATTCCTGGCCCAAAAAGATGTTTGAACTAGGAAATTAGGGTTACAACTCAAAGTAGAGTGATCATAGTGCATTGAACTAAGTTTAGGGCTTCACGAGTGAGTTTTGATTTGAATAGTTGTTTTTGAAATGAATAACATGTATAGCATCAATCTTAAAGTTACAAGAGACATCAAGAGTTGATCATACATAGATAGAATTTCCTAGCCCAAAAATGCTAGTTGTGACATATTGAATAGTCGGGTACATAAGATTCTTGATTACACTTGGTTCTCTCTTGTTTCTCTCCAAATCGTGTTCTTAGCTTATGGCATCCCCAAAAACGTCCCTCTCTCTTTACAAGGCCCAAATGACACTATTTATACCTAGATCTAATAACCAAGGCCCAACCCAAAACCCAAACAAAACAATATTAAGCCTAACTTAAATCACATGTGATTTCGGTCCAAACAACACCAAAACATGGTGTTTTCGGTCCTAGACCGAGAACTCTAATATCTTATGAAAAGCAAAGTATAGACCACAAGTTATGACCTAACAATGATAAATAAAAAAGAAATAATCAAAAAAGGTATGTTCCTATATGGAATCATCAATAATATTTGTCAATATTGTTGAATTTAATATGGTAATATCTCGATTTGCTTTCAGGTAAGCTATATTTGTTGTATTGGTATCTTTTAGTTAAGAAGAATGTTAAAAGATGAAATACTATGAAGCAATGTTTAATAACCGTTAAATAGTTTATTGTTTTGGTTGTTTATATCTATTTGTATAGTGTAGGGCCTTTTTGTATAATATGTATCTTACATATAATGATTCAATATACGTAACTATAACGTATCAAAAATTCCTAAGTAAAATTTTCATTTTTAAACAAACCAAATATGTTCATTCACGTATTCATAAGAAAATCATAGTGAAAATATTCTCAAAACATCAGTGCAAGATCATAAGCAGATAGTGCGGAAAAGTCCTCAATGGATGCAATGCAATCAAACCTAGCCTTTCCCTTTAGAACCAGAAGTACATGAAACATTTAAACATAAAATTGTGAGCACAAAGCTTAGTGAGTTACCCAAAATATCACATATCATACAAAACCATAAACATGCAACACAACCTATTCCAGCCAACGGCCCTATTGCATCCCAAGTGGACGGGTATGAGCCAAATCATAGACTTACAATCACTCCTGCAACAGCCTATTTTAACTGACAGACCTATTTCATCACAAGTTAATGCTACAGGACAAATTTATAGTCTTACATCACCCCTCCAATTGTCATGGTCATCCCCATAGACTATCATGAAAACATATTAGCAAGAGTCACAAAGACAACAAGTACATACGACACCTAGTGTCCTACATAGTATAGTGTAACACCCGTAAGTTAGGGCTGGATGACTTGAGCATTATAATAAATAGTTATTCATTTTATTGACTAATTTAATCCCTGAATAGGATAACTGTTAGTCATACGCGTTACAGATTATATAGACACTTTACCACTAAGCGATAAAAATAACATTTGTGATAAAAGATTATTTATGATAAATAATCTTGATCAAAGTTGTAGTAGACGTGATGAAGATTCCTTAACTATAAAGAATGCTCAGATCTAACTTCATATGAAAAAGTCATGATTGTTCGAGGTTTTGCGTTCAGTCCTATACGACACAGTGTGTGGTAAAATATAAATTGGAGATATGCTACTTATTAGTCACAGTAATCTAAATGAAAATCGTAAGGATCATAAAAGTGAAAGTGTGCATATAAAGAACACCTAAACCTGACTTCGTATGAGAAAGTTATGATTTTTCGAAGTTTCGATGCAACAGTATGCAACACAAAAATCGAAATTAAAATCGGTTGAGTATTAGCCAAAACAATATAACGAGAATTGAAGATCTCGTAAATATGATTTTATCATTATAAAGACTGTTGAGAACGGAGTTCGTCGAGTCAATTTGCGAAAAGTTATGGCCGTTCGAAGATTTGCGAAAATACCTGGCCTAATGACTTGATAGCCTGAGAGCATCATGTGGCAAAGAGGCGACTGAGTCTTCCAACCTTCATGTCGACGTGGCCCATTAAGCAGGCGAAAGGTGGCTCCATGACAACACGGCACGTGGTAGTGTCAGAGACGGCAAGCGACAAGGTGACATGGACCAGCCGGGAGATGACATGTGGCACCACACAAGACTAGACGTGGCGCACCCCCTGTAACCATCTATAAATAGGAGCCAAAATCTAGTCATTTTTCTGAAAACTTTCACCCAAATCTCTCTGATTCTTTTCCCACCCTTAAGTCCAATTTTTCTAAGCTTCTGACCACTTTAGCGAGGCTCTGTGGTATCTAGGAGACAGACGAAAAGGAGTTGTCGGGTCGATATCCTGTCTGCGACTTCCCAGTTTTCGCTAGAAACTCTATAAGTTAAGCTACACTCATTATGCTTTAAGTGTAACTTATTTTTAAGTTCATTATCGTTATTATGAACCTATAAACAAGATTTATCGGTAATTCCATTTCACAATACTGATCGATTGATCTACCTACGGGAGTGATGTTTACGCTAGATCTAGTGAGGTGTTTAAAGTGGGATTACGAAACAGTATACTATGTATACCAAATGGACCCTACCTTCGATATATCTTACCTAATTGTTCTTTATTTAATAGATCTTGATGTAATCATTGGTATTGTTGAGGAATCTGGGAAATAATGTAAATATGAATGAATATTAAAGCATAGTATTATTCGTATTTAGGGATAAGTTGAAGCATTAACCGAGGAGCTACCTTTCCCAAGGATCTTCCACCATAATCAGGTGAGTACGTAGTTACCTTCATGAACATGATTTAATAGAAGTATTAATATAAAAGTATTAAATATTTGTTGAAAGTTTATATGTGGATTATATTCTCATTGACCGGGATATGTGTTAGATGTATATTTAATAAAATACGTTGTGCGAACCAGATATGGTTATATATATATATATATATATATATATATATATATATATATATATATATAAAGATGTATATATGATATTATTATCTGATAATAATAATAATAGAAGTATTATTACTAAGAAGAGAAATGTATAGTAACTTTTTGTTAAATGTACACACTAAGTTAGGATAATGTTTATTAAATAGAGTTGGCATTGGAAGTTGATTATAACCATTGTAGTCTCTCCTAGTGATAATATAAGACTTATAAAAGATTCTTAGTTTGAGTTAAGTTGAAGAGATGCTAGATTTACCTTGTACTGTAAAGATATTACAAAGGGCAGGAACTTTAGGATGATTATGGGTATTACAATCTTGTTTAGTTATACCCTAGCACTTAAAAAAGATGTTTACTTCAATTAAGTTTGGACATTGGGTAGTTTTTATATTGGGGTGTGCGTGAGATTGAAACGGAGAGTAGAACTGTAACATCCAAAAACCCAAGTATACCTTGTGAACCCTAATCTTTGAGGATTTGTCCATATTGGTCCTTGATAAAGAGAAGAGTGGTAGACGGGTACGCGAGGCATACTAGAGTGTACGATCAGCGTACTCGTGCGTGTGTTTGATCGCAGAGGGCCGCCTAGTACGCCGGGCGTACCAAGGTGTACGCGGGGCGTACCAGGCCCAGATTGAAACCCTAATCTTAAGTGAGCCCCCTATTTAAAGCATATACAGCTTTTTGCATACGACATACATTATTACAGAATTAACTGTTGAAATAGCAATGCACTGACACATGTAGACTATCTCAACAAGATCACAACAGATAAAGGAATTTTTGGCATCAAGTTGATGAATAGGCCAACTGTGAGAGATGGAGATATTGAGCACAGTACGGATGGTAGCTGGTTTGACAACATGACTGAACGTGCCATAAAAGTCTAGGCCAGGCTACTGAGAGAAGCCTTGAGCAAATAGATGACCCTTATAATGATCAAGACGACCATGACAATAAAGCCAATGACTACCAAGGATATTTGTAGAATTAGGTTTCGAAATGAGATCCCAAGTATGATTGGATAGAAGAGCAGACATTTCATAGTCCGTGGTAGCACGTCAGTGTAGATCACATATGGCCTGAGTGGTGGACCAAGGAATAGGATAAATGTTAGAAGTAGCAGCTAGATTGAAATTTTGTTTGGTGCGAAGAGATCCAATACGAGATCTAGTAACCATTGAGTGAACCAAAGGTTCGAGAAGGGGATACGAAGATGCGTTAGAAGAGGTAGATAGGGTAGCATATGATGGCTCACTTTGAGGCACAAGTGTTGAAGATGGAGTGTAACTAGAAGGAGTGGGAGGTGTCACGGGGGATAGAAACAAACGTACATCATCACAGTCAAAGGAGTTGTAGTCGGGGGGAGGAGGGGTGGGATGAAAGTTAGAGTATGGGAAATGAGATTCATCAAAGACTACATGTCTGGATAAGATGACTTTTTGAGTGATGAGATATAAGCAATGATAACCACGATGATCAGTGCAAGGACCTAGATAAACAAAAACAGTAGAGCGAGGGGAGAGGGGAGACTTATATGGAGCAGTGGAAGAGGTATTAGGGTAGCAAAGACATCCAAAAACACAAAGGTGAGTGTAAGATGGAGAGAAACCAAAGAGAATTTTGAAGAGGGGTTTTATACTGGAGGGTGGTGGTGGTGGGAAGGATATTAAAGGTGTAAACAATGGATAAGAGATCCTCAACCTAAAACTTAAGGAAGAGAGGCTTGAAGAATTGAGGTACGGATACATATAAATTCCAATGTAAAGACATAACAACATTGAACACTAATGCAAGTATTCTCTTCAGTCACTCAACATCCTATTCGAGCCTTAACAGTCTTAATATCGCTGCCTGTGATACATATAAATTGAGTGGGTCGGGTTGGGAAACCAGGTGAGATATATAGGGTTTTCAATCCCATAATTAGTGATAATAAATCATATATCTCAAACCTGCAAAACCAATTGTTATCATCAACACAAATATATCATATCTATAAGATAATCTACCCGATCTCATTGATCCTCACATACTGATCCTATGCAACGACCTGACAGATTTATCCAGAAGGATCACTGTGAGCAACAAGTTGCTTCGGGGATTCCTTCGCAGCAGACGAGGATCAAAAAAGACAACAAGTGAAAGGAATGGAGTACTTGAATGAATATATGTTCCAGTCTCCTCGGATTGGTATAATTCATTAACACCACAAGACAGTAAATCAGGGGTGGCCATTAATACTCTACTAGATGGCTTAGACATGCCTAGCAGGGATCCTGATGCACTCTATCCAACAGTTGAAAAGATAACTCAGACATATGTAGTAGTGGTCTGAGCCACGAAGCTCATCCGATCATCATGAAAATGGAAACGATGATACACGAAGCTCGTCAAAAGTAATGGAAGGGGACTACTAATGTAGTACTCTAGTACGCTCCCGTACCCCGACACATGATAGTGTCAAAAAGGTAGCGATGTAAATTCTCAAACCAAAATTTTCATTTTTAAACACAATAAAACTTATACCATAATTCTCAAAAACACATATGTCTCAAATGTGAACAAATAAAACGCAATCCCATAATCATAAAACAATCTCCCGCTGGTGTGTACAATCATGACGGTGCCTTGCCGCGATCATCGGAACTACCTGAAAAACATAACACATAACACGGTAAGCATAAAAGCTTAGTGACTTCCCCAAAATACCACACACAACACATTAGCCACTCGAGGCTATAACTCAATTAGACCCTCTGTCGATGTGTCTCAGTGGGACCCTCTGGTCCTACAACTCATATGGACCCTCCGGTCCCTCAACTCAGCATCACAATATAATACTCATAAAGCATAACACAAGTAAATAGCAGGATATCTCATTACGCAGTTCATGCATATAAGACCCTCTGGTAACACATAACATTTACCACTCAAGGTAAGTATAGTGAGAAGACTCACCTCGTAAGCTAATGAATGAAAATCTCGCAATCGGGATCTTGATCTCTACTCCCGAGTATAGCTCCCGCCTAACACATAATAATTATCCCTAATTAATATTGGCCCTCAAGGGCAGGAACGTTTTGGGGTGGAAGACGTCATGTCAAGTATCACAACATATGCAGTATAGTAATCAAAGTACAACAACCATTGCATTAATAGTAATAGTTTTACATAAGTTACATTTCATAGAGACATCAAAGTAATACAGAAACTAATATAGATGCAGCTCGGTTCTAGACTAACTTTGCAAAAGCTTCCCGGGGTGTACCTGTCTATCGCTGACCTGAGAATACAAGTTATTTTGAAAGCGAGTATCAACATTTTATAATGCTGGTGAATCCATAAGTATTTAGTGTCATTTGTGTAAGTAAGCATTTTTATTCAAAGTAACTTTATGAAAGGTAGTAGTTTAGAATCTACAGTGTATTAGCGTCCTTTCCAGAAAATCCTATATTTTCTAAATAAAAGCAGTCTTCTATCAAGACCCGACAAAGTTATGTTTGAAGAAGTAATTTTTCCCAAGATACTAACATTACCAAAATACGGTGTTGACTTTAAGAAAATATGGGAATATCACTAGTAAAAATACTAAGGGAAAAATAACATATGCCTCAGCAGTAATACTGTTGACTAAGGCAAAGGAGATCATAGACTCCAGGAGAGTATCGAATGAATGATACGCCTGGCTCAGTCTAACAAAAGGAAGCACAGACTCCAGACAATATCGAATGAACGACACAGCTAGCAAAGTCTAAAACAAGAAAATACAGACTCCAGACAGTATCAAATGAACGATACAGCTAGCAAAGTCTAAAACAAGGAAATATAGTGATAAATCTTGTTACCTTAAGGCCATGAATTATAAGGTAAACATGGAGATACTCGTAACCATACTGATTGACAGTAGAGAACTTGACGCCCTGCAAGCGTCGGAATGAATGTGACATTTTTCACCCCTTGGCTTGGTCGCCTGGGGACTGTAGCTAGCAGTCAGGGTGTGGGAGTGTCATTCCCGTATAGATCTATACACACAATGCCTGCTCTCCCTACAGGAGACTCTGGTTACCAACTTGACAACGGGGAAATCCGTGTAAAGAGGATGCATCTCTTATTCTGAATACTAATATAGGTACTGGACTAATGATAGAGACTCACGAATGAACTGAATCCTTTGGAATTCTCGTACTAGGAAGAGTAAATAGAATCTCCTAACTATTCCTATAATAGTTACTAGTGTCTCTGGTCTATGAACGGTGACTGGAAGGATGCCCTTGCTACCCAAGGGAAATGAACTGGTCGATAGAAACCTTTATGTCTATACGTGTATACATAATATATAACTAATGTTTGAATGACCTTCAGACGGATAACCGATACCCACCAGACCACATCCCAATGAGGAAAAGGAAATAGGGCGAACTAGACTTCCTAAGTCTTTCAAACATTATTTATATAACTATACAAATACAGGCATGCATTTAACGTAAGATCTATGAATGATGAATGGAAGAATGCCCTTGCTACCCAAGGGAAGTGAATTGTTCGATGGAAAGCTTTATGTCTATACGTGTATACATGATATATAACTAATGTTTAAACGACCTTCGGACGGATAACAGATACCCACCAGACCACATCCCAACGAGGAAAATGAAATAGGGCGATCTAACCTTGCTAAGTCTTTCAAACATTATTTATATAACTATACAAATGCAGGCATGCATTTTAACGAAATAAAAACATAGAAGAAAACTCTGATGAAAACCTTTACACATAAGAAATTTTACGACTTGATGTCAGTTTGTAAATCAAGTTTTGAAAACCTTTGAAATCCTTTGAAAAACCTTTTCGAATACTTATGAAAGAGAAATTCATACTTCAACAAGTGTTGAAAGCATAATTTAGAAGTCCTTAAGCTGGATAAATAGTTTAATATGCAAAATCTATTTTGCTATACAGTTATTAATCACATGGGATTTATCTAATAACTGTACAGTTCAACTTGTATTCCCCCCTATAAAAGCAGTAAAATCATTTAAAAGGTTAATTCAGGGGTATGAATTCACCTGTTGTAAGTGGATCGGATAGAGGTGCCGGTTGGGTGCTCGGTGTCAAGTAAAGACTTGAACACACTTAGTGAACGAGTAACATATGGAGGCATATGTTTACATACAAATAGTAATTATAATATTAATTAAACATGTATAAGCATCCTAATGTGCGGAAAACACTTTGGTCAAGTGCTAGGAGGCTATTGGGTTGCAATAAGGGGGTGTATGGCCTAGTTAGGGAGTTTACTCTCCAAGAGTAAACTCTCTATGGAGATTTCGGCCCTAAGACCATATCCCCATGAGTTTACGGCCGTAAACTCATGGGTGGTGTGTTTTTGGATGCTAAAAGGTCTTATATCACTTGTAGGGTTTGGCTAGGTTCACATTTAGGGCTTAAGAAGGGTTTAAGGCTCCAAATGGACCATTTAAGGGAGTTCACGGCTGTAAACCTAGATTTTACGGCCGTAAACTCTCACTTGGTCATTCCCTTCATGAATTAAGGTCTTGAATGAAAGGGTATAAGGTTCTATGCATTTTTCCAAGTCAAATGGGGAAGTTAGGGCATCATTTGGCTTCATTATGGGAGTTTACGGCCCATGGACCAATCCTTGGGGGGTTTACGGCCGTAAACTCCTAGGTCCTTGGTTTCTTTGATGTTTAAAGGCCCTACTTCAATTGTGGTTGATTCTAGTCATTTACCCAAGCCTTATGAGGTGTTTAAGGGCAAATTTAACACCTTAAAAGGTGTTCACGGCTCATGAAGAGGGTTTTACGGTCCAAGAGTGTTCTTGGGCCGTAAACTAATGTGTACTCTCCATATGATAAGGTTTTGGTGTTCTAAGCTCATATGTGCAAGTCCACAAGTCATATCTAAGGGGCGATTTTTGACCAAAACCCGATTTGTAGAGAGAGAAAGTAGAGAGAGGAGGCGTCTAAGGTGTGAAAAAGGTTGGGATGAAACCCACTCAACCCTTATATAGGGTTGAGTTTAGAGCCTGGGTGGGGGTCCACCCAACACCAACCGCAAACGGGGTTTTTTCGCGACTTTCGTTAAACACGGCAAATTTTAAATTATACCTCCTTATTTTTGGTTCGCTTGATGAATATTATTTAAAATATTCCAACGGGCTTAAATCCGGCCAAAAATATTTTTGGGATAAATTTGGCAAATTTTTGACGTGCTAAATTACGACGTTAAAACAAACGGAAATTTTTGGGTTGTCACATCATCCCCCCGTTAGAGGGAATTTCGTCCCGAAATTAGAGTTTAGGCAAGGAAGTAGGCATGAACAATCGGGTAGAGAGATGAGGGTACTTCCTATTCAAATGTTCCTCGCTCTCCCAAGTGAACTCCGGTCTTCGCTTGGCGTTCCAGCGAACCTTCACTAGTGGGATGCGGATTCGTTTCGCTCGCATGATCTCTCGGATCATGATTTCGTACAGGTTCTTCTACAAAGTTAAGGTTTCCAATGATTTCTATCACGAAGAGTGGGTTTATACAAGTCATGTCGAACAACACTTTGTCCATGCTGGAGACGCGAATAGACTATTGTGGAATTTATGGAATTCCAAAAGTAGTCGTGGTCTAACGGAAGCTGGACCGATTCTTGTAAAGAATCTCGGATGGTCCTAAGCTATCGGAAAAAATAAAGCTTTCCAGTACTTAGAACATAATGTACTTCTATGGCGAGATCATCACTGGCGTGATCGCCGTGTCGAGGTTCCAAAAGTTCTCTCTTACCGAGGTGGGGTTTCCGGGTTGGTTCTTAGAAGGCTCCTGTTATCTTCGGATACGTGTTTCCTACTGATTGGCTTTTGGAGGTTTTCTAGATCCTCGGATGTAATGATTACTATCGGTATCTCTTGGTTACAAGGCATCCACCTCAACCTAGTGCAAAATGGTCTTGCACTTCTGACTTTTGAGACGTCCCTCATGGAAACTCTCAGAGTCGTTGAGATGGGGTTTTACCAGACGATCGTTTAGAAAATTTTTAAACCTTTCATCATCGCCTAATTGACGCCTTCACGATATGATTTCTCACAGGAAAGAATCGTGCTCTTACTTGCTTTGCTGCTTCACGAATAGCAATCTCTGCTCAGGGCTAACTCAGTCCTTAAAGATTTTCTGAAGTGTTGAACTATCTCGGGGGGTGGTTCTACTATTTCTGTGTGAGATAGTATTCTTGGAACACCTAGTAGTCCAATGAATCTCTAAGACAAGCCCTATTCTCTAAGGCGTCGGTTTATTTCAGTTCCAAAAAGCGCATTTTCTTGTGTAATCCTTCGACTAACACCTAGACTGGTGTTGAGTCTAAAGTATCTTCGGGATCTGGGTTACGAGGCTTAACGCAACTTACTTTCGGACTTTATTCCAGTATTCTTGGCTGCGGAGGTTATCCTGTGGCTCTTGTCATTCTAGTATCCACTTCGGAAAATGCAGTCTATCGTCTACAGGGCGACGGTGACTTCTTATATGTGGGGAGGCGGAGTGTCCTAGGCACTACTCGTCAATAATAGAGTGATCTAAGTGCCTGAGTAATGCGAGTATCTTCTACAACTACTCTTCCGGAGGTGTTGAGTTTTCTCGATCTAGGTCAAATCTAGAGAGTATAGGGTTCCGACACTTGGAACTTCTAACTTTCTCATCCACTCTTCTCAGAGCTTATCTTATCGCAACTTCTAGGTTTCCGGGATATCTGCTGAGATGCTTAATTCGTGGGCTTAAGCGTGAATGGATGGTCGTAGTCAATGTCCTTGACTCTTACGACTCAGATTTCTTTATTAACCGAGGGTGTCAGCTTCTATATTGGTTTAACCGGGATGACTACAAATTTCGGATTTGTGGTCATTTTAGTAGCTCAACCCGCAGTGGTTCACTTGACTCTAGTTCCTATTCTATGGGATAGGATGAAGGGTTTTACTATGAGGTTCGCGGTAGAGCTCATACTTAGCTTAACCACTAATACTTGGTGTATGCAAGCTGTATATAATTAAGGTCAGCAGGATATTCAGTTGTGCGACTCCACCCCAGACCCACAACCAAACGAGGAACATGGAGTAGGGAGGAAGCACACATCTTAAATCTTTTTGATCTGAATTATATACACTCTTATGCATATACCCAGTTAATAGTAGTCAATCCCATGAGTTCTTTCCTCTTGATTCACGAACCTGATTGTGAGGTGCTAAGGGTCTGTCTGGGGGATCTACGGAGTAGGTTTCGGGTGGTTATCGTCTTATGGAATGCCTGCGGTGTCCTTCGCTTCAGGTTCTATTTGTCTAAGGAAGGGTTGGTTAACAACGCGCGATACCCTACTCAGGGGTATTTTGGAAGGTTTTAGATAAGAGAGACGACTGGCGGTGTAACATCCCGGAAATTCATAAGTATAGGTGAAGGGCTAAAAGTTTAAATAAGAAGGTCGAATTGGCGAGTCAATAGATAGACTCGACGAGTCGAGTCGCGTTCGGGTCACGTGTTAAGTGACCAACTCGGCGAGTTGCATGGTGGACTCGGCGAGTTGGTGTTGTATGGAGAAAACCCTAATTTCGGGGGTTGTGCCCTATATAAAGAACATAACATCCTTTCTTCAGCCTCCTTACCACCCTTGTGAGCTTACAACCCTAGAAATCGAGTGGAACTCCATTGATAGTGAAATTGGAGCTTTGGGAAAGGAAACCTTGAAAAGGGAACTTGAAGGCTAAGGGATTTCAGCAAGGGAGTGATATAGATCCGAGGTCTACTTCAGTGGGAGCTTGCATTTGAGGTAATAATCTGTTCTTAAGATTTTGTGCACCTAGAGCTATCAATTATGGGGTTTTTGGGGAATAAATGGGGTCCATCTCGAGTTTGGTGTAAGATTTGAGGTTGCTACCTCAGATCTAGGTTGTTAATAATCCAGAAAGCCTTAAAGTCTATGCCTAAGAGTTGTTGGTGAAGTTCTTTTGTCCCAAACCTTAGCCCAAGAGTTTTTTGTGCTTAGATCTCTTTGGATTCACGTAAAGTTTGCTACTTTACGTGATGGGTGGGTTGTAGAAGGGTAGATCTATGGATTGGAGCCCCTGCATGGCTTAGAAAGCCACTATATGGGTTAAGAACTACAAGTACTCGGCGAGTCACATGGGTGTACTCGGCGAGTTGGATGAAGATGGGCAGGGACTCGACGAGTTGGAAGAACAACTCGACGAGTATGTTGAATGTTGCCTTGGACTCGGCAAGTATGTTCTTGGACTCGGCGAGTCGGGTTGTGAAGTCCTAATCTTTTGGTTGAGCTGTGAATCGGTGAGTCGAGGGACGACTCGGTGAGTTGAGCGAGAAAGGACTCAGATTTGGTTGGACTCAGTGAGTCTTGAGATTACTCGGCGAGTAGAGTCGTGGATTGGGAGTTTCTGAGTTTAAGGACTCAACGAGTCGACGGGTTGACTCGGCGAGTAGGGTCAAACAGGAAGATTGACTTTGACTTGGACCAAGGGTTGACTAGTTGACTTCCAGGGGTATTTTGGTTGTTGTTGGTATTTATTGGTTTCGGTGATTCAGTGGTGGAGTTCGTGACGCTGGGCGGAGCAGCGTGATCTTGTTCGTCAGTCGGCAGTAGCAGGTGAGTCTTCTCACTATACTTTACCTTGAGTAGGTAACCAGAGTTATGTGACAGAGTATCTTATATGCTATATATGCTATGTGTAGCACTCCATTATTTCTATGTGATTTATGCTGTGTGTATATCGGAGTTATGACCGGAAGGTCCACAGAGCTAGGACCATAGGGTCTCCAGAGTTAGGATTAGAGTTATGTGCTAGTGTATTGTATGCTATTTATGTTATGAGATTTGTTGTGATATGTGATATGCATGATTCTGAGTTATCAGAGTTAGGACCCTCGGGTCCATAGAGTTAGGGCCAGAGGGCCTATAGAGAGTTGGGACTGGAGGGTCCCACTGAGACACGCTGACCAGAAGGTCAACAGAGCTATAGCCTTGAGTGGCTAATATGGGTTTGAGTGGTATTTTGGGGGATTCACTAAGCTTCATGCTTACAGTGTTTTGTGTTATGTGTTTTAGGTTTCTCAGGTTCACAGGGACGGCACCGACTCGATTGTACACACCAGAGGAAACGTTTGTTTTAAGGATCCTGGTTTATTAATTGATTGAACAAAAGAGTTATGTATTGTAACTTAAACAAGTGGGATTTTTATGAAAAGTGTTAAGAAGATAAGCGATTTTAAATGAAATATTTGTTTGAAAAATCACGGTGTTACAGGCGGATCGCATTAGGTTTTATTATTAAGTTCGGAAGAACTTTTATTTGCCGGAATGGCTACGATGAAAGTTCTTTTTCACAACACTAGGAATTTACACATGGTTGCACTAAGTCGAACCATGATTGATAGAGGTTTCGAAGCTAGCATACATCGACATGAAATAGAATGAGGGTCGATAGGGCCATGTGCCGAACGGGCACACAAGTTCTTGGCGTCTCGGGTTTCGTCCTGTGTATCACTGTCGCGGATACTTAGACCGATAGAGTCGACGCGGAACTATAGAGGGTCCTGAGTGTTTCGGAATAGTGTACCTTTCATGAATTGATTCTCACGAGGCCTCTCTATAATCACCTAGTATACACTAGTCATGTATAATTAAGGTGGGAAGGACTGTTGACTGAACGACTCCGCCCTAAATCCATAACCAAACGAGGAACATGAAATGAGGTAGCATCACTCACTCGAGGTCTTTCCATCTTAATTATACATGGCCTTAACGCATATACCGAGCCATTATAGCTTTACCTGATGAAATTTTGAATTCTTACAACAGTGCTGTGACTTTCGCCTTATCGGGAGAGTATACATTTAGAATTAGCCTTTTAATGTTTTCGGTTAGTTAACTGAGTTTGAGAGACGTACCAAAATTTTACCGGGTTCCTTGATGCTTCTCCTAGGTATTAGGGTTAGACTCCTCCTGTGCCTTTGTCGCTTCCTTCAGTTGGGCAGTCCCTCTTGAAGTGCCCAATTTCACCACATAGATGGCAAACTGGACTGGACCCCACATTGGTGGTTGATGTAATGAACTCAACCGAGGCTCTGCAGGTATGAGAGGTATGCCCCTTCCTGTTATACCTAGCACAAAAGAGTTCCCGACAGACACCATGATGATGGTAGCCACACCTGCTGCAACTGGGAAGGTTTCCTAGGTATGGCCTTCTTGAAGTCGGGAAGGAAGGGTTAACAGGGGTATTGACTGTCTCAGCTTGTTGCCCTTCGGAAGGTCCTTGAGCCGAGGTACTTCCCTCCTCGTTCTTGAAATTTTTCTTTAGTGGAGTTGGTTGAGGTTCTTGGGTGGCTGGGTACGCAGGTGTTGGTTGCTGATGTCCATTGCTAGGATCGGGATTCCCGATAGGGATCTTGCTAACATTGGCGTTGTTAGCATTCAGTTGAGCCATGACACCTGCTACGGCTGCCGAGACTGCAGCTTAGAACGTAGCTTCATCGAATAGGAGAGTCGGTTTCCTGCCAGCGGATTGGTTACATTTCTTCGGAGGCATGGTTTTCCTACATGGAAGCATCACAAACTAATGAGAGACGATGGTTAACCCTGGACGTATCTATCCTTACTATAATAGGCATAAATTTTTCCCGTGCCTTGGATATTGGTTATCTGAGTGTCGACCTACATCCTTATGATGTAGTCCGGGTATTCAAGGTAGGAATAAGAGTATCGGAAAGTCATGAGATGGGAGTCGTTCCTACTAAGTTATCTTTATATTGGAGAGATTCACTCTCCGACCTTGGAAAGATCCGTGGACAGTTCGGAACAAAGATTGTGGAAAGAAAGGCTCATGAAGACTTATGGCTAAACACTCTCAATCGAGGTGTTGGGATCCGCTCTAATCGTATTACTTGCAACGGGAAAAGGCGATTTACTTAACACATAGCGTGAGTATTGTAATCACTAACTCACTAAATTGTATTATTTTATGGGTGTATTAGTGCGACAATAATGAGGAAGAGACACTTCTCGGGTTCCATATATTGGTTCCCTCTGTCTACCTCTTATCTTGACTGGGACCGGCGTTGGTTCTCTTCGGGTAGTTACCTAGGATTCTCTTCTCATGTAGACATATTGAATTTCTACCCCGTCTTACTTCCGATTATGACTCTGTGTGTCATCACTTCATGATGGATGACTGGAAGTCTCGGAAGTTCAGGCGGATTTCCCACCGGTGTCCCTAAAAGCTATAAATACTGGGTGGTTTCAGTAGTCCCGTCCTAGTTCATTTATTTCCGAACCGGAAATCTTCTCAATGAACTTCTTCTGGGTCTGAATCAACTCTTCTGTCGAACACTGAAGTGGATAGGGTTTTCTACAAGGTTCGTACGAGAATGGAAATGTCTAAAGAATCCTAAGAGATTATTAAAACATTTCACTGGGTGATCCATATCGAGTCCTGCTACAATTACATAGGATACACAAATTATATATAGCTTAGATCCGATAGGCCTTCGAACATGTGATACTACTCTATATCCACATCCAAACAAGGAAAAGGAAGTAGAGCGAAACCACACATTCTTAGTCTATGGGATCCTTATTATATATAACCTTGGGAGTACACCCTCAGTAATCGTAGGTATATCAACAAGGATCTTTTTAGTTTTTCACACAAGGTTATCTATGGATCCTAAAATACCCCTATGGTATTTTAATTTCTTGTTTGGTTCTTAACTTCTGAATATGATTCTGGGATTAATGTGAGTCTTTTAGTATTCCAAAATACTCCCATAGTATTTTAAACTTTATGTTTAGATCTAGCATTCCTAGTTGGTAAGTTTCAGACCTGTTGCTACACCACCATCACTCCCAAGCACACATTCATCGCATCTAGAATAAATGTAGTTGATCAGGTTACATTTATTCCAGCTTACGATTACATAACTGCCCACGTTTGACGGTAATGTTCAACATCCGAAGACTTTTATTCTTGTTCTTCTTGTGATACTTTTGTTCGAGTATTTAGATTCTGGATGTTCTTATACTTTGGTAAAATATGGTTATATTTTAAAGTATACTTTTTGGTCAGAGTATTTTATCCCAATGCATTTATAGGATGTATATCTTTTATGAATTGACATACTGAGCTCACTATAAACAATGCTCTGATACCAATCTGTCACACCCCAAAACCGGAACGACGGAAACGTTCTGGGGTGGGTGACGTCATGTCAAGTGTCACAACATATGCAGTATAGTAATCAAAGTACAACAACCATTGCATTAATAGTAATAGTTTTACATAAGTTACATTTCATAGAGACATCAAAGTAATACATAAACTAATATAGATGCAGCTCGGTTCTAGACTAACTTTGCAAAAGCTTCCCGGGGTGTACCTGTCTATCGCTGACCTGAGAATACAAGTTATTTTGAAAGCGAGTATCAACATTTTATAATGCTGGTGAATCCATAAGTATTTAGTGTCATTTGTGTAAGTAAGCATTTTTATTCAAAGTAACTTTATGAAAGGTAGTAGTTTAGAATCTACAGTGTATTAGCGTCCTTTCCAGAAAATCCTATATTTTCTAAATAAAAGCAGTCTTCTATCAAGACTCGACAAAGTTATGTTTGAAGAAGTAATTTTTCCCAAGATACTAACATTACCAAAATACGGTGTTGACTTTAAGAAAATATGGGAATATCACTAGTAAAAATACTAAGGGAAAAATAACACATGCCTCAGCAGTAATACTATTGACTAAGGCAAAGGAAATCATAGACTCCAGGAGAGTATCGAATGAATGATACGCCTGGCTCAGTCTAACAAAAGGAAGCACAGACTCCAGACAATATCGAATGAACGACACAGCTAGCAAAGTCTAAAACAAGAAAATACAGACTCCAGACAATATCAAATGAACGATACAACTAGCAAAGTCTAAAACAAGGAAATACAGTGATAAATCTTGTTACCTTAAGGCCATGAATTATAAGGTAAACATGGAGATACTCGTAACCATACTGATTGACAGTAGAGAAGTTGACGCCCTGCAAGCGTCGGAATGAATGTGACATTTTTCACCCCTTGGCTTGGTCGCCCGGGGACTGTAGCTAGCAGTCAGGGTGTGGGAGTGTCATTCCCGTATAGATCTATACACACAATGCCTGCTCTCCCTACAGGAGACTCTGGTTACCAACTTGACAACGGGGAAATCCGTGTAAAGAGGATGCATCTCTTATTCTGAATACTAATATAGGTACTGGACTAATGATAGAGACTCACAAATGAACTGAATCCTTTGGAATTCTCGTACTAGGAAGAGTAAATAGAATCTCCTAACTATTCCTATAATAGTTACTAGTGTCTCTGGTCTATGAATGATGAATGGAAGAATGCCCTTGCTACCCAAGGGAAGTGAACTGTTCGATGGAAAGCTTTATGTCTATACGTGTATACATGATATATAACTAATGTTTAAACGACCTTCGGATGGATAACAGATACCCACCAGACCACATCCCAACGAGGAAAATGAAATAGGGTGATCTAACCTTCCTAAGTCTTTCAAACATTATTTATATAACTATACAAATGCAGGCATGCATTTTAACGAAATAAAAACATAGAAGAAAACTCTGATGAAAACCTTTACACATAAGAAATTTTACGACTTGATGTCAGTTTGTAAATTAAGTTTTGAAAACCTTTGAAATCCTTTGAAAAACCTTTTCGAATACTTATGAAAGAGAAATTCATACTTCAACAAGTGTTGAAAGCATAATTTAGAAGTCCTTAAGCTGGATAAATAGTTTAATATGCAAAATCTATTTTGCTATACAGTTATTAATCACATGGGATTTATCTAATAACTGTACAGTTCAACTTGTATTCCCCCCTATAAAAGCAGTAAAATCATTTAAAAGGTTAATTCAGGGGTATGAATTCACCTGTTGTAAGTGGATCGGATAGAGGTGCCGATTGGGTGCTCGGTGTCAAGTAAAGACTTGAACACACTTAGTGAACGAGTAACATATGGAGGCATATGTTTACATACAAATAGTAATTATAATATTAATTAAACATGTATAAGCATCCTAATGTGCGGAAAACACTTTGGTCAAGTGCTAGGAGGCTATTGGGTTGCAATAAGAGGGTGTATGGCCTAGTTAGGGAGTTTACTCTTCAAGAGTAAACTCTTTATGGAGATTTTGGCCCTAAGACCATATCCCCATGAGTTTACGGCCGTAAACTCATGGGTGGTGTGTTTTTGGATGCTAAAAGGTCTTATATCACTTGTAGGGTTTGGCTAGGTTCACATTTAGGGCTTAAGAAGGGTTTAAGGCTCCAAATGGACCATTTAAGGGAGTTCACGGCTGTAAACCTAGATTTTACGGCCGTAAACTCTCACTTGGTCATTCCCTTCATGAATTAAGGTCTTGAATGAAAGGGTATAAGGTTCTATGCATTTTTCCAAGTCAAATGGGGAAGTTAGGGCATCATTTGGCTTCAATATGGGAGTTTACGGCCCATGGACCAATCCTTGGGGGGTTTACGGCCGTAAACTCCTAGGTCCTTGGTTTCTTTGATGTTTAAAGGCCCTACTTCAATTGTGGTTGATTCTAGTCATTTACCCAAGCCTTATGAGGTGTTTAAGGGCAAATTTAACACCTTAAAAGGTGTTCACGGCTCATGAAGAGGGGTTTACGGTCCAAGAGTGTTCTTGGGCCGTAAACTCATGTATACTCTCCATATGATAAGGTTTTGGTGTTCTAAGCTCATATGTGCAAGTCCACAAGTCATATCTAAGCCCTAGGAGTGATTTAGAAGAGTTTTTGGGCATCAAAACCCTCTTTCAAGGTATTTACAGTTTTGGGATGTTCCCAAACCGTAAACTCTTGTTCTTGGGGTTTTTGGATGTTTAAGCCACGAATTTGCAAGTGTGATAAGCTAAACAACAAGATCGGGAGGTTAACTTACCGTTTTGAAGCTCGAAGGGGCGATTTTTGACCAAAACCCGATTTGTAGAGAGAGAAAGTAGAGAGAGGAGGTGTCTAAGGTGTGAAAAAGGTTGGGATGAAATCCACTCAACCCTTATATAGGGTTGAGTTTACAGCCTGAGTGGGGGTCCACCCAACACCAACCGCAAACGGGGTTTTTTCGCGACTTCCGTTAAACACGGCAAATTTTAAATTATACCTCCTTATTTTTGGTTCGCTTGATGAATATTATTTAAAATATTCCAACGGGCTTAAATCCGGCCAAAAATATTTTTGGGATAAATTTGGCAAATTTTTGACGTGCTAAATTACGACGTTAAAACAAACGGAAATTTTTGGGTTGTCACATCATGGATTGTCACTAATTCTTTTTAATTTTTGTTCTCACGTATCGTTTTTCACTAATTTTCATTATTACAGAATACGATTATCAAAAACGCATTATGACAGAATGAGTATCATAAAAAAAGTCTATAATATCATTTTAGACGATTTAGTTAATGAGAACGTATGATAATGACAATAGTTTTATGAAGTCGAACGAATTTACATTACCAAACAACCTATTCTCCAGTCATTCTAATAGAATAATATTGTCCACACGTTCACACAATATATGTTAATCCATATTTGAACTTAGTGTTATATATATATATATATATATATATATATATATATATATATATATATATATATATATATATATATATATATATATATATATAAGACGGTTCATTTGAGAATAAACAAAAAACAAAGATCTTGAGATTCAACCTCAGCCACATATTTCTCATTTGCCGCTCTAACGCTCCAGCGTACCGGCAGCAGCAGTGTATGCTTAATCATAAATGATTATATGGTAGAGATGTATGATTATATATGGTTATTCATGTTTATACGTATATGCCTAATCATAAATGATTATACATATATGTCTGTTCACAGACTGAGTAATCATAAATGATTATGACAGTTGGTGGCAGAAAAGATTGTGATGACAGAGGTTGCGATGGTATAAGTGACGGAGGTGACAGTGGTGTGCTCAGCCGGTGTCATAGGTGGTGTTAGTGGTGGTGGCGGTGACGGTTGTGGTGGTGGGGATAGTGGCGGAGGAGAAAGAAACGGGTGACGCCATGTAATCATTTATGATTATAACAAACATGTCGCATCGGTATGCAGAGGGTTAGAGCGACAAATGTGAAATATATGATTGAGGTTGAATCTGAAGATCTCTATTTTATTTTTAATCTTTTTCTCTATATATATATATATATATATATATATATATATATATATATATATATATATATATATATATATATATATATATATATATATATATATATATATATATATGTATTTGCACAACCTAAATTGCCACGTTTATAATTTGTTAATTGTCTTAAATGCATTTTTTTTATTTTAAATTAAAGCTATTATAGCCGCCACATTGCCATATTGTAAAATAATGTTGCTCTGATCAGAATGATGATGCACTGATTCAGCTCACGAATTATTTTATTTTTGTTTATAAAACATACATTTCTTTGAAATTAAATACATATAAATATCATTTTAATGGTGATATTCTTTTTGAAGCATCATTTCTATATTGATTCAACCACATTTAGTC